>NC_142436.1:9101250-9747500 GCF_059453495.1 Arachis ipaensis
GAGAAGAGAGTGAAAGGGAAAGGAAAAGTGAAAGTGGGTGGGAAGCTATTACACTCTCTCTTCAGGTGGAGCCAACGCTGGACTGAGCTGCATGCTCGCCACGTGGCAGCAAGCCTCAAATCGGACCCACCGATTTGCTGTCCGTCCGATTACTGAAATCGGACCGTCCGATTTCAGTGACCCAATTCGGTCCGTCCAATTTTCTTTCAGCAGCCATTACAGCTCGGTGATACACCCAGATCTCCCATAACCCTGTTATACACTATCCCTACTTCCGTATCAAAATTAAAAAACTCTCTAGAAGGTGGCAGATGATTTATAATCAATGTTCTAAAAACCGGTTCGAACCGGCCAGTCGAACCGTGAACCGAACACTAAAGCGGTTCGAACATTAAGGAAAACCGTAAAATTAGGAAACCGGCATTGAACCGACGAACCGACCGGTTACCGGTCGGTCGAACCGAACCGGGACCCGGCTAGTTTTTTAGCTGTGCAGCAAAACGCTGTCGTTTTGCGTTTTGTGAACCCTAATTCCCTTTGCCCTTCGCACTTTCGTTTCACGTCCCACAGTTCAGCACTTCAGCTCCACTCTCATCAAGGGTCAGAGAGACATAGAGAACGCCTGAACGCCATCACGATCCGTCGTGCCGTCAGCACCGTCGCACCATCAGGTCCGTCGCGCCGTCAGGTCCGTCGCGCCGTCAGCTCCGTCGCGCAGTCAGCACCGTCGCGCCGTCAGCACCGTCGCGCCGTCAGCTCTGTCGCGCACTCAGCTCCATCGCGCACTCAGCCACTTCGACCAGTCACCTCCGTTGAGCTCTGAGAGAAAGCAATAGAGTTCGGTTGAAGCGTTGAAGCCTAAAGCCTCAAGGTGCCTTCGAGCTCTGAGAGAAAGCAATAGAGTTCTATGTAATTTTTATTTTAGTTATGAACTTATGATTGTTTGATTGAATCAGTGAATCACTGAATAACTGTTGCATGATGAACTGACTATGAGTCTCTGATACTGTGATGAAATCTGATACTGTGAACTCTTTGTGAACTCTGATGAAACTGTGAAATCTGATGAAACTGTGAACTTTGATTTTGTGAACTCTGATTTTGTGACATGATTTTGTGAACAAAGAATTTTTTGAACTCTGATTTTGTGACATGATTTTGTGAACTCTGATTTTGTGAAATCTGATTGTGTGAATTCTGATTGTGTGAAGTGTGAACTCTAATTTTGTTAACACTGATTTTGAGACATGATGAACTGCTAAACTTTGAATTTTGGATGTTGTTTGTTCATTTGTTGTAAACTTGAGAGTTGAGATTATTGGGTTGGTTGCTGGTAATATTTAGGTATGGATGAAAGTATCAACCAAGAACTACCTAGGAATAATAATGCTGATTCTGCTTCGAATGAACGTTCTCTTCCTCCCGCGAGTAACGAAAGTCAGTCACAAACTTCTAATGTTCAGGGGAAAACTGATCCTTCTTGGAGATACGTTGATTTACAAAATATAAATGGAAAACTGCATTACCAATGCTTATTTTGTCTGAGTACTTTTGGGGGTGGGGGAATTAATAGAATGAAAAAGCATTTGGCGAAGATAGGTGGAGACATTAAGAAGTGTTCTAAGGTCCCGTATGATGTAGAAAAACAAATGGAAGGTTTATTGAAAGAGATTCAGAAAAGTAAAACTAGTAAAAGGAAAGTAAGTTTCAACGAAGAGGGTACCGATGAGTGTGAGGATGCAATTGATGAAGCAATAGCGCAAGAAGAACAACAAACTCCGAGTCAGTTACCAACTAAGGAGGTTGTTGGAGGCGATCCAAAAAAGAAAGCAAAAATCATTATTCTTCCTATCTTTGCACCAAGAACAACTCCGGGAAGTCAACCAAGTCTGAAAAGCGTGTTTTAAAACAAAGAGGCGCTTCGTGAAGTTGATAAGCGAGTGGCTAGATGGCTTTTGGATTGTAGGATTCCTTTCAATGCGGTTATGTCACCTTTTTTTCAAGATATGTTGGATGGTGTAGCTGGCTTTGGGCCTGGTTATAAAGGTCCTTCTTATGACTCTTTGAGGGTTAACTTATTAGCCGATCTCAAAAGGGAGTGTCAAATGGTTGTTGATAGCTATAGGTCTGCTTGGAAAGAAACTGGATGTACTCTCATAGCTGATGGTTGGACAGATCAAAGGCAAAGAACGTTGATTAATTTTTTGGTTTATTGTTTGAAAGGGTTGTGCTTTGTGAAATCTGTAGATGCCTCAAGTATGGTTAAAAATGCTTCAAGCTTGTGTGACTTGTTTTCAGAGATGATTGAATGGATTGGACCTGATAATGTTGTTCATGTAGTGACCGATAATGCTGCGAATTATGTTGCTGCTGGTAGGCTTATTAATAAGAAATTTGAAAATATTCACTGGTCACCTTGTGCTGCTCATTGCTTGAATCTTATTCTAAAAGATATAAGCAGCATGCCACATATTTCTAGCCTTGCAACACGTGCTTCGAAGACCGTGTTTGTATATAATCATACGGTGTTCTTGTCCTGGCTAAGACAAAAAACTGATTGGAGGGAGATTGTTCGTCCAGGTGCAACTCGTTTTGCCACTGTCTTCCTCACATTGATGAGTATCTTTGAGCGCAAATCGGAATTACAACAATTGGTTGTTGATACACACTTTACCGGACACAAATTAGGAAGGAGTGCTAATGGTAGAGCTGTGAGTGCAATTATCCTAGACAATAAATTTTGGGATGATTGTTTTACTGTATGCCAAATTGTGAGTCCGTTGATTAAATTGTTGAGGTTGGTAGATGCCGATGATAAACCATCATTGGAAATTGTTTATGAAGGTATGCTGAGGTCAGAAAATGGAATCAAAGAAATGTTCAAGCATAGGAAGAATGCATATCAACCTTACACAGAGATTATCAACTCAAGATGGGACAAACATTTGAAAAAAAAATCTTCACGCACAACCTATTTCTTGAATCCTGATTGCTTTTTTTTTTCTGAAAATTATAGAGAATCACCCGATGTCATGCGAGCTTTACTTGATCTTGTTACATTGCATTGCAAGGTTAATAATTTAGATTCAGTTGTGGCAATGAAAGAAATACACTTATATAGAGATCAAAAGGAAAGCTTTGATAGGCCTGAAGCTGTTCCAGCTGCAAAAAAACTTCAACCTGGTAATAATATCTGTTTGATAATAAGCTTTAGTTATTTACTTATTTTATGTTTTGGTTTCCTTAATTTGATAACTAATACTTGAGATATGGGATTGTAATTTGTAGATGAATGGTGGAGGTTATTTGGTAGTTCTGCTCCATGTTTACAAAAAATGACAGTTCGCATTCTTAGCCAAGCATTGCTTCTTCAGGGTGTGAAAGGAATTGGAGTCTTTTTGATCAAACTTATACAACAAGAAGGAATAGATTGGAGTATGATAGGCTAAGTGATATTGTGTATGTTACATATAATTTGCGTCTTAAATCCAGGTAATATATATTTCATCCTTTCATTTCATATCATTAGATTTTGTATAGCTAATATACTAGGCTTATCATATATTGTATTTAATTTGTTAGGAAGGAAAGAAAAAAAAAAGAAAGCAAAAGTCGCAATATGATCCAATCGATATTGAAACTATTGATAAGGTTGATTTTTGGGTGACGGAAGAGGTTGTTGAAAAAGAGCCTGATCTTTCAAGTAATATTGAAGACTTGCTTGGTGAGTATTATAGTTTATTGATCAGACAATAAATTACAATAGCTTTGATCTTTAATTTATTGATAGTGTTATATTTTCTTAGATGAGATTGATGCTGATTTAGATCAAGGTGGTGGTGGTGGTAGTACTAGTACATTTTATGCTGCACCACTTGCTTTTTCTGGTCCAAATAGTGGAAATGAAGGCGATGAAATCAATGACGCAAATCTGCAGCAAGTTATGGAGGATTTTGATGATTGATGACAAACTTGGATCATTTTGATGCTGCTATGTTATGTTTGATTGGTTGTTTTGTTTGTTGACTTTTGATTTTTGAATTTGTATTTGAATGAGATTATAACATTTGGTTTATGTAGTACTTTTAATTTGAATGATATTTTAAAATTTAGATTAGACTATAATTATATTTTCATGTGCTTATTTATATTTTATTTATTATTTTATTATAAAACGATTTTTACGATTTAATCACGGTCGAACTGATTGAACCTATAAATCAGTAAACCAGTACCTAAAACGGTTCGATGACCGGTTCGGTTTTCAGAACCTTGTTTATAATTTAAAAACGTAATTATCTAAAATCCCGCCTCTCTCACTATCCCATCCCCGCTCTTTCCCTATCCTCCCTCATTCCTTTCCCGCCTCTCCCTCTCTTTCTCTCTCTTCCCCATTTTCTTCCTTAAAATCCCTAATCCCTCCATTTCTTCACCATTCTCTCTCTCTCTCTCTCTCATACACACACACACGCGCGCACACACACACGCGCGCACACACACACACACAGCCGTTGCCATGAACCGAAGGGTTAGAACAACCATCCCTCAAAACCACCACAACTTCCACAAGTACCTAAAACCGGGTGCCCTAGCTCGAATCCGCGATTCGCGCATCATCAGCGCCAGATCTCACCGGATCGGCTCCATCTGCCAGATCCCTCTACGTCGCACTTCTCCTCCTTCCTCCCCGTTGCATACGCCGCAGGACACCGCCGCCGCTCAGCCTCAGGCCAACGCTGCCGCTTCCTTTGACGGTTTCCCGTTCTTCGTTGCTAGGATCTACGGACCTCGCTGTCCGCAGCGGAAGAAGCTCATGGCCGCCAAGTCCGTTATGTTCGTTCCCGTCAGTCCCGCCGCGGACTCTCCCGATCTGGTCATTGACTCCTTCGGCAGTGACTTCATCGTGGCCAATTGAAAACGTTGCTTCGTTTCTGATTTTCTTCTTTCAGAGGCGGTTATTCGGCTATAGTATGTAGAGTGGTTTAGATGTGTAGATAGACGTGCTCTTTGTAGTACTTCTGTTCGATTATATGTGCAAAAGAATTGTTTAGATAGGGTTCAAACTCAAATTAATAAAGTGCAATCAAATGTTGATCTATGGACGTGTTGATGATTTATCTGCGATCATGATGATTGGGTTTGAATGGTCGATAGATTCGATTTTGAGGAAAATTGGAATTGCAATCTCTGATTTTGGTATTTTCTTTATAATGCTGATCCTCGTAAGGGGCTTAAGATTTCAACAGTATGCTTGTTTATAAGCATTTACTTCAATTTGTTTGATGATCAATTGACTTATGATAGGTTCATGTTGAATTTACTATGTTCTGATGCCATTAGTAATCAGCGATAATAGTTCTATTTATTTTGCCACTTGTCTGTTACGGTTTTCTCGTCTTTATTAATGTGATACAATTATTACTGTTTGTGATAATAATGTTGAATTTACTGCTATTTATGTTGACCTAGGGAGTTTATATGTTATTTTAACTTTTTCTTTTCTCCATTGCGAAATGACATTCATGTTAGTAAGAATTCTGATTTCTCTGATAAAGCTGGAATGATATAACTTGATTTACTTTACTCTTGTCCTGCTATTACATGGAAGCTTTGAAAACTCAGGTTAGAATTCTAGGGTTCTTTTTTTTTTTATAATTTTTTCCCTTTCCCCTAATCTGTTTTTTGTTTTTGTTTTTAATTTATACTCCATTATTTGTGTTAAAAATCCTATATATTTGAACCATTGTAAATTTGTAATAATGTGTCTTCCGTGGTCTGCATTTCTACTACGGTCTTCAGTTATTGAAGAAATTTAACTATATATGTCTGGAGATTGTTGAGATTTTGCTTGAACATGCATTGCATAAGGGAAGAAGCAATAACTCTCACATTGAGGTACATGAAAATTTGATCCTAACTTAATACGTTATTTCACTAAGATGTTTGATACATTAATATACCGTGTAATCAATAAAACCAGGACATGTAAACCAATTATATGAACAGGAGTTTGGCTTCCATGTGTACAACTAATTTAGCAAGAGCTGAAGATTTTTTCTTTAAGTAGTTTCTTTGGTCAATCATATTCCCTAACAAGCTTGCACTGCAGGATCAAATGAAAAGAAATATTCAAGATTTAAAAGAAACACGATGAAGGGCTGAAGGCTACAAAGATAAAAGAAAAGACAAACCTGCGTTGGTTAAGAACCAGAACTATGTCACCATTGAGGATTAAAGTTATTCTATGAGCAATGTAATAGCTGCATTTTTGAATCTTGCTTTGCTATTTTATTTCAGGTATGAATTCTTGTGAGAGTCAACATTGTGTGTGTCTGTGCATCTTTTGCTGGCTTCAGTACATGAATACAAGAATATATTCTGTATGCATATATCATTTTTATGGGAGTATTCTCTCCCTTTTGCTTGAATTTCTTGGGTGAATACATCTAGGTGGTAAAAGGTACATAATGTATACATGGTGAACCTATAGCATTTTTTTTCACATCTCAGATATACTGGCATGCTATCTTAAGTATACAACATGTGATCTTTTTACTTTTTTGCCTTAACTAAGCAACAAAATCCACAGCTAATGAATGTGGGAAGGATGGAAAACTCTACATGATGGTGCATAGCTTGCTAATGTTGTTGGTTCTGTGAGTTGTATTCAGTTGTAGAGGAGGAGCCTTGAAGAAACAGTTACGTTCTCTCTGTGGAATCTCAAGGTCATGGGTTCAAGTTACGGAATCAGTCATTGACAGTTAGATCAAGTTAGATTGCTTACATTACACCCATTGCCTTCCCAGATCTTGTCTAATGCGGGATTCTTGTTTTTTGCAATTTGTATTCAGAAGGTGCGATCTGTGTATTAGTTTCTAATTTATGCTGTTTTCAATTGTGAACTTCGACCCCCACAATGTTAGTTTTTAAACTAACAAGTTTGGTTTTGATAGGTTTGTACAGTACAGAGGGTATAGAATATGTGGATGTTTTGGTGCGCAAAGCATGTAATATTGTAATGTATCACTGATGGTCTTCATAGCAATATTAGAGTGGTGACTCAAGAAGTATAGAAGGATATATGTAATGTCTGATATTGTGTTTGTTATGGGTATTGTATTGTATTAAGGATTGGCGAAGTCTATGGTGTAGATGCCAAAAGACATCCACACATGTAGAAGTAACGTGTTTTTCTTTTCTAAGTGACATTTGGCGTCTTTTTTTGGGACTAGTGAAATTTGATGTCTGCTACTGGTGTTCTCTTTCATGACTTAAAGTAAGAATACTACAACTTTCAGCTTTTGTCTATTTAAATATAATGTTAATTATATTGTTAAATTTTAATGACATTCATTTTTTTGTCACATAATAGGCCGAATAAAAAATTGAACAATGCATTCAGTTGGGCTAATAAATCTGCCCAAGCATAGCTTTTTCTGTTTTTCCTTTTTCTAGTTATGCACAGTAACAGTATAAAGTGTAAAATAAAACCATGCAACATATTATTTGGTTCCTTTATCAAATTTACTCATCTAACAATTATTTTTTTATTATAAAAGTAGACTTTATAATGTCATGACTCCTTTCAAGAAATATATAATGGTAAAAAAGTTGCTAAATTTTAAAGATAAAAAATTATTTTCTAATCATACTTACAAAAAATTATATTAAAATAAGATATTAACTAAGTGATACGTGTTTTAAATATTCGTGATAAAGAGTTCAAGTATTATTTAAAAGTTATTAGTTTATATTTTTAGAATGTTCAATTTAATTTGATGTATTTTGATTTTGTTTAATTAGTTATTAGATTGGATTTTATATTTATAGGTTTATGTTTTTTTTAACCTAAAAAAATGTTATAAATACTTCCTAAACTATTGTAATCGTGATATTGAGTGATTAGAAGTGTGAAAAGTCTCTTTTGGTTTCATGATGAAATCATGATGTAAACAAGTGAGGTTGAGTAAGTCTCTGTTGTTGCATCAGAGAATTGGACAGAAGGTTGAGTGTGTCCCTTCGATTCAATTCTCAAAGTATAGTATGGACAAGTTAGGATGAGTGAATCTCTTGTTGCATTAAGAAATTAAATTAAAAGTCAAGTAATTCTCTTTGTATTCAATTTCAATTTATCATTTGTTTTCTATTTTAATTTTAATATATCTTTTTATTCAATTTCAATTCTTGTTTTTTGTTTATTTTGAGTTCTGTTCTGTACCTATTTTAGAATATATGTTTAACGGTTAAATACTTTATCGCATTTTAAATTTGAGCTTTATTCTAAAGTAATATACTCTTAATTCTTTAGAATTGAATACTAATAAAATTGTACAATAATAATATAAATCTTAGTTAATATATAAATATTGATTAAATTACCAAATATATTTTAACCTTAAATAAAATTAATTGTTTCCATGTAAAAGTAAAATAAAAGGATATTTATAAACTATATATATTTTGTAAAACTTAAAATTCTAACTATATAAATCGTATATCCTAAATACTCACCAAATTAATATATATATATATATATATATATATATATATATATATATATATATAGCAATAGGACTAGAAATTTTAGCATTGAACCGAATAACATATTCTTTCGTTTAAAAAAGAAATTAAGGGGCAACTTACTAGGCCCAACTGAATGATTTTATTTGGCCCAATATATACCAAAATCTGAATGTCATTAAAATTTTAATAACATAATTAATGTTACATTTAAAATAATAAATTCCGAAGATTACGGTATTCTTACTACACAGTATGAAAGATAGCATAAATTACAGACACAAAAGTGTCACTCATAAAACCAAAACACGTTGTTATTACATGTATAGATATCCATAGACTTCGCCTAACAAATATCAAAATCGCATATATGAGTTTATGGATATACATATGTACTTACATGAGAGATCGATTCTATCAACACAACTTGAAAAGTTTGTCTTTTGTCATATTAGGAAAAAAAAAAAAAATAATAAATAGTTAAATTCGTTCTTAAAAAATTAATTATTTTTTAAATTGGTTTTTAAAATATTTTTTTAATTAAATTCGTCTTTTAAAATTTTGAGTTAGTCACATTAATTTTTCGGTGACCTTAAAATTTGTTGTTACATGCTAAATGATACAGGTATGTCTAGAACGAGTATAATAATTTTGTGCGTATTAAATGTGTCACAATTATATAAACTATCATACTTTATTAAATAAAAATCAAAAGCTAATATAAAAGAAGAGTATTAATGGATTAAAGATATTTTAGTACACAAATAAATATCTTTTAATATACAATACTTTAAATAATAATATAATTTTTTATTTTTAAATAAATAAATATAAAACACATAAATACAAAAAATATGAGTATTTTTTATCAATTAAAATTAATTATTATACAATGAAATTTTATAATATTAAAATAATATTTTAAACTACAATATAAAAATATAAAATAATTAAATTTTATTTTATATTACTCAATAAATAATTAAATTATTATATTCAAAATTTATTAACAAACTACTTTTGTTAAAAAAATATTTATAATTTTTAATATAAATTATATAATCTAACTTTTTATCAAAATATTTGTAAAATTTAAAATATTTATAATTTTTTTAAAAAAATTATTCGTTTATCTTTTTGTACTTCTTTTCCTTTATTTATTTTACAACAATTTCGGTACATTTCAGTTTTCACCCATTTTACTTCAAATTTTTCAGCCAAAAATTGGTTTGCAGATACTATTGAATATTTGAGTCAACTAATTTGGTTCAGGCAAACCAAATTTAGAGTATACGCTTGACTAACCAAATGGCGAGGTCCCATGCTCCATGTGACATTCTAAGATTAGCCAAAACTTTATTGCTGTCACTGAAGCCAGTCAAAACTCGTGCATTGATTTTTTTTTTTTTGGTAACTAAAACTCGTGCATTGATAATATGTAAGTTGGTTATATGGTCCGAAATTGCTTGATTGGAGGCTTGGAGACCTGAACTTCTCTTGAATAGGACCTCACAAGAACTAAAAGATATCTAATGTGGCGCTTTTAGTTTTTAGTTGAATAACATTTATGGAAGTAAAATTTAGATTAAATTTTCATACGATGATTCGTATTAGTTTTTCAGATTCAAAATTTACTATATTAATTTTTGAGATTCAATTCTACGCATCATATTGGACCTTGAATTTTTTTCTGGCCTTGAGTCAATAAACGAAATAAGTTAGCTTTAACTTGTCACGTTAGACACGTGATTAAAGCTTGATTTGATAAAATTTTTTTCAAGAGGTGACAAGTAAATAAAAAAGATTATGTACTTGTGTAGTTTTTAAAAGATCGTGGTACTTTTAAAAACGATTAAAGTAGAACTTTTTAAAGTTGGCTTGTATTTTTCAAAATTTAAAAGTCTAATATAATCTCATATATTAACTAATTTTCAAATTTAACGCTTAAATTTATGTCTTTTATAATATTTTTAAATTTTAAAAGTTATTTTACCAAACTTAATTGTTATTGCTTGTGTTTATTAAAAGTCATTTTTAATTTGATTATGGGGAGACTATGCCATTTGAGTTATAACTCATTGGCAATAATTTTTTATATCATTTAACTTGGGTTGCTGCATGCAAATGCAGGCGCAATTCAAACCCCCCAACACTTACTTAAGCAGACGAGTGAGTTGACCACTCGACCAAACAAGGCAAAAACGAGAAATTTTATGAGAATAAAAGGAGATTAAATGGTTTGCACATCGCATTAATTCTTTTTCGTCTTCTCACTTTTATCTTGTTTAACCGACAAAACGAAACGACGTGATTTAGCCCAATTTTCAGTGTGACAAGTCAGAACTAACTTAACACTATGTCTATTAATTTAGTGCGAGAAAGAATCTAAGAACCAATATAATGCCCAAAATTAGATTTTGAAAACTAGTATAGTGAATTTTAGATTTAAGGGACTAAAATGGTGAAAACTATTTGAGGAATACTCTTGGAGATTTAGTCTAAAATATTTATGTATTTCTCTTTAAAAGTTCAAGTAATTATTGTTAAAAAAATTTATGTGTTTGATTTCTTTTTTCTTTTAAAAAATTTAAGTGTTTATTTTTAAAAAAAATTATGTTTATCTTTACAAAATTTTTCTGCTTTAACATAAAATAAATTTCATGTTTATTTTTTATAAAATTTATGTATTTATTATTAATAAATCTTTGTATTTACTACTTATTTTTCTTTTAAAAAATGTATATTTATTTAAAAACAAAATTTCTGTATTTATGTTCAAAAAGAAAGATATTTCTCTAAAGTAAGAGTGATAATAAATAGGATAGAAATATAGAATAGAATAAATTTTAAATTCAACTCTAATTTGACCCGTGGATTTAAACTCTTTAATCTAAATGCTATATGTATTTAAAATTTTTCAATCTAATTCTATTTAACCTAATATGTAAAAATAAATTTATTTTTATGCAAACATAATGTCTAGGTTTTTCACATTTCATAATATTAAATATTATTTCTGTATAATTAGCAAATTAAATTATTTGTTTATTAATACTAAGTATTTATAAAAAAAACCAAAATTTGGGTACAAGCATTCAACGTATGTATATTTTTTTATGAATATTCACATTATATGTTAACAATACGCATAGACTTAAAATTGCATCAGAATTTAATTTTACGCACTCTAATAAAATAGAAGCGAGTTAGATACTCACAAATACAGACTATCAATTCTACTAAAAAATAATTTTTTATTAGACTTGATTAAAATTTGGTTACAAATTGACTGCAATTTAGAATTTAAATATAAGTATTATATTTCTTATCACTTATCTTGAATAACATTCATAACTAAACCATTTTATGAATTTACCAACACATGGAAGACTTTCCTTTTCTTTTTCTTTAAAGAGAAGAAAGAAAGAAAGAAAGAAAGATAGAAAACGCAACCTCTAAAGTTGGCGCTACTCTCCTGGAGTGAAGAGTAATGCGGAAACGTATTGCGTTGAAAGCAATATGATCATCTTCCCATCATTGCTTCATTCATCTCCAACGGCATTCATCAACTTTCTGACGTCATCTTTTCCTTGTCTTCAGTATGTCCTTCCAAACTCAAACCTCTCTTTACTCGTCACTTCTATCTTTAATAACTTCCACTCTTCCACTTTGGAGCAAAAGTCAACAAGTCAACCATTTCCAGTAAAAAATCTTCTCCTCCTTCTTCGTTTTGCTTCAGAGTAAGCTTAGGTACTCAGTTTCTCTAATCTCACTATTCCTCCATAATCATGCACCTTGCAACTGTTGATGATTTTCTCCTCCAACCGCTTTTCACGCGTTATGTATCTGCTTCGTTGAACCTAATCCTGTTAATTGCGCTTCTTGTGTCACGGATATGGGAGAAAGTTCATGCGAATGTGAACCATAGAGAAAACAACGAAAGAATTCGATTACGTAGTGGTGGATTCTTGTACTTCAAACAAGGTCCACTTTGTAGCTTAGCTATTTGTGTGTTCAACCTTGTGCTGTGCTTGCTAACCTACTTTTACTTGTATAAAAATGATGGTGGTACTGGTTCCTCAAATGAAGTTATTGTTGCAATTTCTGATTTTGCTCTTAGATCACTTGCTTGGGCTGTTGTTTGTGGTTATTTGCAATTTGGAAGCTCCGGTTCTTGGGGACCTTTCCCCTCAAGTTTCTTGAGGATTTGTTGCTGGGTATATGCTGTTGTTTGCTTTTGTTGCATTATAATAGACTTTATAATCTATGAAAAGCAAGCTTTCTTGCCGATTATGTATCTTGTTTCCGATATAAGTGGTTTTATTAGTGCTTTATTTCTGTGTTATTTGGGGTTTTCCGGAAACCATGTTGTTAAGAATGCCCCTCTTGAAGAAGCCCTTTTGAATGATGAATCTTTGGTGAGGAACGGTTGTAATCGCAATGAAACCAGAGGAGATGGAAATTCGTCGAGCTATTACAATGCTGGATTCTTTAGTTTTCTTACATTCTCTTGGTTGAGTCCATTGATATCTCTAGGCAATAACAAGGCTTTAGATATCGAGGATCTTCCTGTTCTTCATATCAATGATAGTGCCTATGGGTCTTTTCCAAATCTTAGAGACAAGCTTGAGTCACAATGTGGTGATGATGGGAAAGTAACCACTTTTAAGTTGGTTAAGGCAATGTTCTTGTCAACATGGCAGCTGATCTTACTGTCAGCCTTATTTGCATTCCTGTACACTTGTGCTTCTTATGTTGGTCCTTATTTGATTGATTTCCTTGTTCAATACCTCAATGGGGAGCAAATGTTTGAAAATGAAGGCTATGTTTTGGTATTGGCATTTGCTGTTGGTAAGTTTGTGGAGTGCCTCTCGCAGAGACATTGGATGTTCAGGTTCCAGCAGATTGGGGTTAGGATACAATCAATGTTGGTGGGGACGATCTATGCTAAAGGTTTGAAGCTTTCGTGTAAATCGAAGGATGCTCATAGTAGCGGAGAAATCGTGAATTTGTTGACTGTTGATGCTTCAAGGGTTGGTGAATTTTGTTGGTACATGCATGATCCATGGGTGGCTGTTTTGCAAGTTGCTTTGGCCTTGTTGATTTTGTATCGGAGTGTTGGGCTTGCTTCGATTGCTGCTTTTGTTGCCACCGTAATTGTGATGTTGCTAAACCTGCCAGTGGCATCATTGCAAGAAAAATACCAAAATAAGTTAATGGAGTTCAAAGACAAACGAATGAAGTCAACATCTGAGATCTTAAAGAATATGAGGATTCTGAAACTGCAAGCTTGGGAGATGAAGTTCTTAGAGAAGATCATTCAGCTTAGGAAGGCTGAGGAGATATGGCTAAAGAAATTTGTCATTGGTTCAGTGATTATTAGATTTCTCTTCTTTAATGCCCCCACTTTTGTTGCTGTGGTAACTTTTGGTACATGTGTTCTTATGGGCATACCACTTGAATCAGGGAAGATCTTATCTGCACTCGCAACTTTCCGAATTCTTCAAATTCCCATATATAGCCTCCCTGACACAATTTCAATGATAGCACAAACTAAGGTCTCACTTGATAGGATCACATCATTTCTTTGTCTAGATGACTTGCAAGCCAATGCAGTAGAGAAACTTCCCCATGGTAGTTCTGATTTAGCAGTTGAATTTATAGATGGAAATTTCTCATGGGATTCCTCTTCCTCTAGTACTACTCTGGCGAACATAAATCTCAAAGTTTTTCATGGCATGAGGGTTGCTGTTTGTGGCACTGTTGGATCTGGCAAGTCAAGTTTACTTTCTTGTGTGATTGGTGAAGTCCCAAAGCTATCTGGGACCATTAAAGTGTGTGGAACAAAGGCTTATGTTTCTCAGTCACCATGGATACAAAGTGGTAAGATAGAAGATAACATACTATTTGGCAAAGAGATGGACAGGGAAAAGTATGAGAAGGTACTAGAAGCATGTTCCTTAACAAAAGACCTCGAGGTTCTATCATTTGGTGACCAGACTATTGTTGGTGAGAAAGGAATCAATTTGAGTGGTGGACAGAAGCAAAGATTACAAATAGCTCGCGCTCTTTACCAAGATGCTGATATATACCTGTTTGATGACCCTTTCAGTGCTGTGGATGCTCATACAGGATCTCATCTTTTTAAGGTCTTATTTTTCTATACTTTGAATTCTTTTGCTTTTAGTGCAATTATTTCTAATCCCCGAATAAATTCTGTCATTGTTGCTTGCATTGTTGATCAAGTAGAAATTTCTGAAATATTGATCATATGTTTATTGTTAATTAAGTAGAAATTTCTGAAATATTGATAATATGTTTGCACAAACGTTATCTGATTTTACATTACTGCTTTATTGCTTCAGGAGTGTATACTCGGCCTTTTACAAACAAAAACTGTGATATACATTACTCATCAGATAGAGTTCTTACCTGATGCTGATCTAATATTGGTGAGTTATTATTATTATTTTCTTTTACAGGTTCTCATGTTCATGAACTCACACATTTAATTTACTTTTCTCTGACTTTGTGTCTGTCTTGCTTATAATTTATTTAGGTCATGAAAGATGGAAGGATAACTCAGTCTGGAAAATACAATGACATTCTCAAGTCAGGCACTGATTTTATGGAACTTGTAGGGGCACATCAGGAAGCTTTGTCTTCAATTAAATCTTTAGAGAGAAGGACTTCAAGTAAATCTTTAGAGAGAAGGCTTTCGAGTAAATCTTTTGAGAGAAGTCCCACGTCTAAGACATTAGGTCTCACCGTGGAGGACAGTGATTCACTAAGTTCTTTTGGAGAGCAAGACTTGGAAAACATTGATGAACAAAATGGTAAACCAGATGAAATAGTTGATAAAAGAGGCCAACTTGTTCAAGACGAAGAACGAGAAAAGGGTAGAGTTGAGTTTAAAGTCTACTGGAAATACATGACAACAGCATATGGAGGTGTTCTTGTACCCTTCATATTACTTTCACAAATACTTACTGTAGCTTTGCAAGTTGCGAGTAATTACTGGATGACTTTGGCAACTCCAGTTTCTGCAACTGCAGAACCTGCTGTTGGAAGTGTTACGCTTATGGCTGTCTATGCTGCTTTAGCACTTGGAAGTTCCATTGGCAACCTTGTCAGATCAATGCTTACTGTGATATCTGGATATGTGACTGCAACCATACTCTTCAATAAATTGCATATGTGCCTTTTTCGAGCACCAATGTCATTTTTTGATGCCACCCCAAGTGGGCGAATCCTTAATAGAGTATGTCCTAATAATTGATGATGCTTTGCTTGCTATTTTTTGAAGAGACAATTTCTTTGCTATATCAGAGTTTTGTTGATTACCTTACCTTTTTGATGTATCTCTTCTTTTTAATTCTTGAATAGAATTGTTTGTCTAAACTTTAGTTCTGATTTTTGTTGTAGGCTTCAACAGACCAAAGTGCAATAGATATTAACATTCCAAATATATTATGGGCAGTTACCTACAATCTGGCTTTCGTCTTGGGAAGTATTGCAGTGATGTCTCAAGCTGCATGGCAAGTGTTTATTGTATTTATTCCGGTGGTCGCAGCATGCATTTGGTACCAGGTAGTTTTCTAAATTAGCTCAAAACAAACCTGATGTTTATTTTTATTCTTATTCCTCCTCCATGTTTTTCTGAAGTACGTTTACATCATGAATCAAATGTTTAAAAGTGCATTGAATTTTATTGCTTGTTCTCGAAAGTTCTTAGACGTAGAAAAAGAAAAATGCATATGAATCTTACTGATGATATTGTACAAAACATAGCAGTATGTATGGTAAAAATATAAGTAAGTTGATATTGTGCAGCAATACTATTCAGCATCGGCACGGGAATTGGCACGGTTAGTTGGTATATGCCAAGCTCCAGTAATACAACATTTTTCTGAAACCATTTCTGGATCAACAACCATAAGAGCTTTTGAGCAAGAATCAAGATTCGGTGACATAAACATGAAATTGACGGATAGATATTCCCTACCAAAGATGTTTTCTGCTATAGCAATGGAATGGTTGTGTTTCAGATTGGATATTTTATCCTCCATCACATTTGCGTTCTGTTTGATTTTCTTGGTATCTTTTCCAAATGCAATTACTCCTGGTGAGTTGTTCAAAATTCAAATTACATACATACAACAATCCTTGTGACACTTTGGAAGGAAACCTCATTTTACTAATTCACCTTTATCTTTTGTCAAGGCATTGCGGGGTTGGCTGTGACGTATGGGCTCAATTTAAATTCACAAGTGGTTAATATAGTTTGGTTTCTTTGCCAATTGGAGAACAAAATTATATCTGTAGAAAGAATTTTTCAATACACCTCCATCCCAAGTGAACCTCCTCTTGTCATAGAAGACAACCAACCTGATCCTTCATGGCCACCATTCGGGGAGGTTCATATCCAAGATCTACAGGTACCCACAAAGAGTTACTCACTTGTTTTGTTTTAAAGCGACTGCAACTACTCGTCAAGAATCATCTCTATTAAAAGTTTTAAAATTTTTGGTAGAACCGTAGAAGCATATGAATGAGTTTATATCTTAAGAACATGTGCTCTTACACATGTCCCTTATGGCTTGACGCACTGGCAGTGTACAGTTCCTCCTATTTTGTGATGAAATTCGACCATTTTTTATCTATAAAAATCAGTTTAATAAGAGATGGGTATGTAAATTACTTGGCTGTAGAGAACTAGGATCATGTTCTTGGCTGTTTCTCTCAAAAACTTAAGCTATTATTGCTGGGTCACATGGATGACTTTATGTGTTGACTATATTGTTATTTGGTTCATGGTTTTAATGTGGTAGAGTGAGATCTTCAATTAGACTTTGTGTGATTTAGGTCAGGTATGCTCCTCACTTACCACTTGTATTGCGTGGACTTACTTGCACTTTCGCTGCTGGAGCAAAAAATGGCATTGTGGGAAGAACTGGAAGCGGAAAAACAACTCTAGTGCAAACACTTTTCCGGCTTGTTGAGCCAGTTGCTGGAAAAATATTGATTGATAGCATCAATATATCTTCAATTGGAATTCATGATTTAAGATCCAAACTAAGCATTATTCCACAGGATCCAACAATGTTTGAAGGGACTATAAGGAACAACTTAGATCCACTGGAAGAATACACAGATGAACAAATTTGGGAGGTAATATGGTTTGCCTTTGACACTTTGAAGAACTGATCTTTTTATTAGTATATAATACTAATATGCTTCGGAAAATATTTTAGGCTTTAGATATGTGCCAACTTGGAGATGAAGTAAGGAAGAAAGAAGAGAAGCTGGACTCCATAGGTTTGACTTCTCAAAACCTAAAAGATGAATAAGATCTTACAAGTCAAATTGTTATGTATATTTATAGCAAGAATATATTATAATCCTTTCTGTTGTTAATATTTGTCACGGTATATGCACATTGATTAAGAAGCACATTATCAATATTTGACTATAAATTTGTTTACTTAATAACTAGTTTATGGTGTAAATGCTTTGTTGTTTATTGTGCTTAACATTGTGTGAAGGGTACATTTGGAAAATGCTTAATAGATGTGACATTGAAATATGAGAACAATGGATATATTGAACTAAGTTACGGATATTGTGAATCGAAAGAATTATTATATTATATTATATTGCATAACATTATGAATTCTACAGTTACCGAGAATGGCGAAAATTGGAGTATGGGTCAAAGACAGTTGGTCTGCCTTGGCCGCGTCTTACTAAAGAAAAGCAAGATCCTAGTGCTTGACGAGGCTACGGCATCAGTTGATACAGCCACAGATAATATTATTCAGCAAACAGTTAAGCAGAATTTTTCAGACTGCACAATAATTACAATTGCTCATAGAATAACTTCAATCCTTGACAGTGACATGGTTCTGTTTCTTAACCAAGGCAAGAATCACTTCCCTTCTCTTTCGTTGCCTTTCTCTTTTTTGTTTGCCATACTTTTTCTCTTGCCGGGAACATGAGTTATGTTAATATTGATCCTTCAGGACTTATTGAGGAATATGATTCACCAAAAAAGTTGCTTAAGAACAAATCTTCAGCTCTTGCGCAACTAGTTGAAGAATACACTCGAAGGTCAAACTCTGGTTTTGAAAGTTGAGACACCACTGAATTGAACCTTGTGTGGAACCAATGTCCCGTGGCCTATATTTTAGTGATCTTCACATATTTCATTGTTGCTGAGATTTGTATAGGAATGGATCAATGGAACTTATCTTATGTCATGGAATGAATGCTTATGGCTGTAGTAGAAATGTGGAATGAGTAAAATTTCTATTTTATGTATTGTTAATTAATAATAAATTTATAATAGTGACATATGTTAAACCATATACACGTTCATCACATATGTATGGAGAATGAAAAATTGAACTAAGATCATGGCGAAGCCAAGTAAAATGACTATCGGTTCCAAGTCTTCTTGATCACAAAAATTCTGACTGAGTTTATGAAAATCCTTAATACAATACAATACCCATAACAAACACAATATCAGACATTACATATATCCTTCTATACTTCTTGAGTCGCCACTCTAATATTGCTATCGAAGATCATCAATGATACATACAATATTACATGCTTTGCGCACCAAAACATCCACATATTCTATACCCTCTCTACTATACAAACCTATCAAAACCAAACTTGTTAGTATAAAAACTAACATTGTGGGGGGTCGAAGTTCACAATTGAAACCAAACTCCTGTTCATATAATTGGTTTACATGTCCTGGTTTTATTGATTACACAGTATATTAATTTATCAAACATCTTAGTGAAATGACATATTAAGTTAGGATCAAATTTTCATGTACCTCAATGTGAGAGTTCTACAATGTTGTTCTGTCATTAAAACTGCTTGATTCTTACGATAACTACCTTAAAAGGTAATATTTATTTAATTTGATCCGTCATTGAAATAACAAGAAAGCACCAGCTTTCCTCATCCTTAGACAATAGCAGGTGAAATTTTGGCATCAAAGCTATACAAATTCAAGCATTTTCAAGCACCTACAAATTCATGCATTTTACCATAAGTACATGGTTCTACAATCATCTTTGTTTGTTTATTCTTTCATAAACATCTTGAAATGTACAGTAGCAAGATATAAAGATTGTCTTCTTTCTATTCTATACATGGAAATTTCTCTCTTGAGAATGCAGGGGAAAAATAACCCTTGCAGGGGAAAAATAACCCCTCTCCTCATTCTCATGACATATACATCTATACCATACCATATAATTTATATTTATACAACTAGAGATTCAAACTACTATGAAACACAGAGATCGAAACAAAACCTTAGGTTATTTGATCTGAATTCCAAGCGGGAAGATCAATATTCATTCTTTCTACAGGAGCACGCTCATTCGTTTCACGAAGTTGAGCCAGCCGATTCTGCATGCTTCTGAATGAAGGAACATCAATTATATGAGATACACTATCATGGTACAATGGATCTTCATAAAAATTGACAAGAGCCTCAGCTGCATTATCCCTTAGTTCCTCAAAATCGTCATGCAACAAGTCAATGAAGATTGGAACCACCCCAGCATCGGAAAGTGCAATTCTATTCACCCTATCATAGCTCATCTGAGAAAATGCACCAGAAACATTCTCCTTTACGTCATTGCTTCCACTCCCCAAAAGCTCAACAAGTACCGGAATCACGCCTGAATCGCGCACCACTGGTATTGAGTGGTTGTAAGTTGATAGATCCCACACCACATTAGCAGCTGCAGACTTCGCCTCATTATCACCATCTCTCATAATCCTTACTAAGTGCCCAACAATTTCGATGGCGTTAGCCTCATCAACAGCCAACACGCAAAATGCGTCCTCCGCGATGTCCTTACCAGAAGGATCGCCCCCTTCAAGAAGCTCGGAATAAAGGGGGATAGCCCCAGCTTGAGCAATTGACCTAATGCAATCAACATAGGCAGAGATCACACCAAGAGTATTCCCAGCCACAAGCTTCGTGGTGTGATCTCTGCTGCAAAATAGCTCCACAACTGGGAGTATTGCACCCAATTCAACAACAGCCCGCCTACCTATGTTGCACAAACACAAAGACAATTATTTAATACAACACGTAAATACAACAATTTAATGATAGCATCAGTCACAAATTTAGCAAGTATTTGATGCAGACACATAAAGTGCACAACTGAATACAAATGAAGTATTTGTAATTTGTGCAATCATAGTCGCCTACCTTCTCTTGTAACTCCAAACATCCCAATTGCTTGGCATGCCCTTTCTCTAGAGACCATACTACCAACACCAACAGCCTCCACAACATAGTGAAGAGCATCAAGCCTAACTATTTCCCTCCTAACATTCCGCCGTAGCGCCAACAAACTCAGAATCTCCAACAAATACCTTCGAATTTCCCGATCCTCGCAAGAACTCAACTTATTTACAATGATACCTAACCCACCACCAGTTGCAACAACAGCCCTACTTGTGTTACAAAAACCAACCACAACCAACAAGCATTTCACAAGAACTTTCAGAAACATCCCATCAGAATGAGGCAACAAATTCATAAGCAATTGCGCAGCACCGTTTGCACCCATTTGAGTTACCAACTCGTCACTCCTGCAAGCTATGCACTTCAAGCAATAAGCTGAAGCCATTTGAAGAGAGAAATTGGCAGAATCATTTGAACGGTTATTGTGGCCAAGGATCACCATAAGAAAGGGTATGGTGCGAGCCAATACATGTTCAGGGGCGTGTTTGGAGTAACGAGCAAGCATTGCCATGGCTTTGATTCTCTTGGACTTGGTCCCTGTGGCTATTGCATTCTGAAAATTTCTCAGTTCATTTTCCCAATCAATGTCACCACTTTCACTTTCATCCATTTTTCTTCTCTCTCTTGTTTCTTTCCCCAAATGACTTGGAACTTCAAGCCCAAATTAATTGTGGGACTAATAGAAAAAGTACCGATGAAATAACACAATCAAAACCTTCATAAAGTTCTAAAGATAGAGAAGGGCCTGAATTGAAGAGCAATGAATTGAATTTAGGTATCATACCTCTGGAAAATCGAAATTGCCATAAAAATAATGGTTGGTGCTAAGGAAACCCAACTGAGGCAACGCTTCAGGAAAAGAAGAGGTTCGGTGAGCCATTCTCGGACTCTCAGCAGTGTTTAAAGGGAAAACTCACGGGCAGTTTCCGTTGCGTTGTTAGCTGTGAATCTTGATTTGACATGTTGTGACCAAAATTTTATGGGTTCTCAATTATCAAGAGATAATTGTATGTAGGTACTCACTATATTCAAAAGTAGGACAATACATTTTTTCAAGTAGATGTTTAATATCTCACTACTTGTCTTGGAAAGAAAAGATTTTTCACAATTTAAAAAATTTTAATTAATTTTCAATTATTTAAATAATTAATCTAAAATTACGTATATATGATTTTTAAAAAATAAGAATAAATTATCTATAAAAAATAAAAACTAAAATTTTATTCATAAACAATGACTTCTGTGTGTTGAAATTATCTAAAGTTTATATAGTAAATGATCTCCATAATATCATTAATAACTCTTTTTATGTAGCATATTAACGGTTTAGTGACAAATGGAGCACTTTTTTAATTTTAATATGAGGCTAGTTTTGGTGTATTCTATGATTATTGGGGTCTGACGTGCATTACATGGGTGTGGGACTGCGTAGGTGAAATTGGACGGTCCGATTTATGGAGCATGTAATCGGACGGTCCGATTACTGGTGTGGAGGGTAAACAAATCGGACCATCCGATTTGCGTACCACTGCCACGCGTCGCGCATGCACGAACCAGCCACTAGACCCCTTCTCACATTCGAGTAAAACCTCAGCTTTCCATCCAGTGCCCCACTTCGTTCCTCTCTCACTCTCAGACCCTTCTATCTCTTTCAAAATCTATTTTCTTTCTTTCATTGAAGCTTCAGCAGTAGCAAAAAAATTCAAGGAGGGGGGACCAAGTTAAACAATGCCAAGGAGACGAAGAACAAAAGATGTTAATCGTCCAGAGTTACACATTGTTAATTATCTTGATCATTCTAATTATGTAAGTTTATTTTATTAAATTAATTTTTTTTAATTTAAATAATAATAATTAGGTTACATATTATTTGAATATTTAGTTAACGTATGCTGTTAGTTAGTTCAAGTGTTAGAGTTGTGTAAGTATAATTAGTGAACTAACTAACATAAATTTATTTTTCCTTGATTGAGGTATTATTATTATTATTATTATTATTATTATTATTATTATTAATTTTTTTTATCTAGTGACCGTTAGTTTAGGTTTAGGTTACTAAATTAAACTAGTTTAGATAGTTAATTACTTTAGGAATAATGTGGCTAGTTAGTAGAATAGATTATGTATGGTTGTTAATTTAATTTTTATATGTGCCCGTACAGTGATAATAATAATAATAATAATAATAATAATAATAATAATAATAATAATATATAACAAAAATGAGGAATCAGTTATATAAATATAAATTAGGTATTATTAATAGTTATTAATATAAACCAAATAGGATTTAGTTTAGATATTAGAATTAGAATATATATTTTTATATTGCTGTCGAGTAATAATAATAATTGGATTTAATTTTAAATTTATTTG
The DNA here is from genome assembly GCF_059453495.1 of Arachis ipaensis. NCBI lineage: Eukaryota > Viridiplantae > Streptophyta > Magnoliopsida > Fabales > Fabaceae > Arachis > Arachis ipaensis. Next base: position 9,124,439 of record NC_142436.1, read on the forward strand.
AGTTTAACATTCTATTTATATTAAACGAATGGAAATCGTTATTAAGAAATAAATAGGATCTAGATATTAGAAAATATAGTTTTCATGGAAATAATAGTAATAAATAGATGTTTATTTTAGTTTCATTTAAGGTTTATTAATTATGTTATGTTGCTTATGTGATAATGAGAATGGTAGAATGTTAAATATGGTATGTTAATTAAGTATGGTTATATTTGATTAATGTGATATACGGCTATGTTTTGTAGGGTTCATGAATGTTAATATGTGATCATTATTTGCCACCGGATCCATATAATCCAATTGTGGAGGGGTATTTGCGGGAGACTTGATTTTATCACGTTTCACAGATCGGAGTTGTCCAATGTCAATCGGCATTGGTTAATGCTCTGATCGAAAGATGGCGGCCCGAGACTTATACTTTCCATTTTCCAATTGGCGAGTGTTCCGTAACGTTGGAGGATGTGGCGGTAATTTTTGGCCTTCCGACAAATGGTATTCCAGTTACAGGACCGACTCTGAGTAGTTATGAGGCATTAGAGGTCGAATGCCTCCATCATTTTGGTGTTGCACCCAGGAAGACAGAATGTAGAGGAAGTTTTGTAAAGTTGACTTGGTTTCGGAGACTAAAAGAATATATAGTCTTAGATAATGATATTCAGATTCAGAGGTATGTAAAGTGCCACATAATGTTATTATTTGGGACGATTATGTTTGGGGACAAGTCTCGGGTAGGAGTGCACTGGAAATTTTTGCCGTTGCTCCGTAACTTCGGCGGGATCAGAGAATTTAGTTGGGGTTCGGCATATTTGGCACACTTGTATAGAGCATTGTGTAGGGCTACTCGTGTCGACTGCAAGGAGATTGATGGACCACTGACCCTTCTGCTTACCTGGGCTTGGATTCGTTTACCATTTCTCTCGCCTATACCAGGCAATCCTCGAGTCTTTCCGCTTGCTAATAGGTAAGTTCAAGCATCATCTGCTTTGAATAAGTGCATCACCTTTTAATTGAGAGTTTTATCATAAGTTTTTTATAACGGGCTGTTTGATGTCAGATGGCGTAATTGGGACCGTGATGAACGGCCTTACAGATATCGTTCTCTGGCTCACTATAGGAGGGTATTGGACGATCTGCAGGAAGGACAAGTATGTGATATTCAGTTATTTTTATATTTTTGATTAGTCGTATTATTATCTGGTGTGTAATACTCTGTTACCTTCAATGTATTCAGTTTGTTTGGGAGGCTTATGCAGTTGATCGCATTGAGGCGGGTGTGATTCCGGCTGAGAAAAAAGTGCCACGCGTCAGATGTCTCTCCCTCCACTATCGCAGATGCAATGGGCACAATATTGTTGTTGCCGTCCTGAGAAACTGCCACCAACAGACAACCTTTATATTTTCCATACAAATGAGTTCCGTCTACCTGCACTATTGGCTTGCAATGTCGGAATGCTCTAATACAAGGGTAATAACTCTAGAAGACTCGATGTAAGACACGGATGTCAGGAACCAAGTCATCACCCTGGAAAGCAGGCATTGTTTCAAAGTGAACGACCGCTGATGGCTCTTTGTGACACATGGCCTCAAACCATATGGGCAAAGCTTCATACGAAGCTTCCCACCCGCCGAAAATTGACTCCACTGCCTTCTGCTTTGCTAACCAGGCTTTGCGATAACTTACGGTGTAATTAAACTTTGATTGTACCTCCGCAATGACTGATTTTACCTTTATAGATGGGTCAACTTCTACCAACGGCTTAATTGCTTCTGCAATTGTGTCGGAACCCAATTTGGAATGATCTTGAGAAATGGTTGCTCGAGTATACGTGTGACTACCATTGTACCTCCTTATCTCCCAACAGTACTTTTTGGACATTTTACTCACCCTGATCAGCCAGTCACAACCAGCACCGTACTGTGTACATTTAGCATAGAATGTTGTTGGCTCCGACTCGTACACCCGATAATCCACGCCTCGACGGATTGTATAATCTTTCATCGCCTTAATCACTACCTCCCTAGAACTGAATTCCATCCCCACCATAAATTTACCATCCGCTACAACAGGAAGCTCTGCTACATTCACACCAGAAATTATGTACTCTGATTCATAATTATAAATTGGTCATATAAATATAAATAAGTAATTAAATACATAAGAAATAAAAAATCAACCAAAAAACTAAACGCTAATTACCATAGTTATCAGAACCGAACTGGTCATCAACCAGGTCAAATGACCGGGTCACTGGTTTATCCGGTTGAACTGGTCATAATTAAATCAAATTATTAAATTATAAGAATAAAATTAAATTGAAAAAGAAAAATAAATAATAACACAATCAATATCAATATACCAATATACCAATATACCAATATATTTATATCCTATGTGTTGTTACTTGTTTGGTGTTCGTGTCCATGTGCGGTCCAACCAACCAACCGAACCGGTTAGACGGCCGGTTCACCTTTTAACCAGTCGAATCGGTCCGATCGATCTGGTCTGGCCCGGTCGAATCGATCTGGCCAGGTCAAACCGGTCCGGTCCGGTCACACCATCCGATCCGGCCCGATTTTGACAACTACGCTACTTACTAGATAAAAAAGCTCGCACAATCAACTACCATTTCTACTGATCACATGTTTGTCATGCTAACTAATCAATCTGTCATATTAATCTATCATACATTGTATAAAAACTACATACTTGCATTCATATACTCAAGAAATTCTGGTGTATGCATGGCCTCTAAATCCAGCGAGCGCATGAAAGTAGGCTCCACAAATGGATGCTGGTTTACTAGTGCATTTGCCACATCCGCCACATCTGCCTGCATAGTGTCGTCGACCTGATCTCCATCTCCACCCGGATCAAGGCATTCATAATTACTTTCAAACTCCTCCTCACTATCACTATTATAATTTTCCAGCTCAATATTCCGGTCTGCTTCTGATTGCTCAAACTCAATATACAGCTCGATGAATGATATCTGTGACCGAGTTTCCATGTACACTGAAAACATATCTTGCATGCTCGCTTCATCAGTTACATATTTGGTTTGAAATTAAACGAACCCACCAAATACAGATACTGGGTTCCTATACAAAATGCACGATATTCTCCTACATATTTGAGAATCCATCTTCTCACAAATTACTCCTTTCAATTCTTCAAACGACAACGTAAATGGAATAACAATATCCAATGGATTTTCACACACAAATTTTACACCTTCAGCTGTTTGTAATAAAATCTGCCCATGATAATAAATCTTTAACAATACTCTATCATCCATTATGATATACTCACAGGAAATACTCTCAAACTTGGAAAAATAGGATCTTCAAACAATGAACATGAAAGCTGGTGCCGAAACAATGAAGAAGAAGAAGAAAGAGCTAAAGGGGTTTCAGAAGAGACATTTCAAAGACTAACAAAAAATGGAGACTTCGGGTAATGTTGAGGTATATATAAAACCATAAATCGGACGGTCCGACCGCATTTCAACAGTTAACTTTTATTACGCTCTGAAATCGGACCGTCCGATTTTGATCACATTCAAATTCAAAATTTTTAGCATGCAGCAAATCGGACCATCCGATTTAAGTGAACTAATCCAAAAATTTCTCGGCCTCATGTAATCGGACGGTCCGATTACTATGCTCGATTTTTTCTCTCACCCACAAATCAAACCGTCCGATTTGTGCACCCCTCTCTCCAACAAAGAAATCGGACGGTCCGATTTCTAGTCCCTATTCAGCTAACTAACACCGTCACATTACTGTATTATCTCCTCAAACCATCATAACATTGAGTTACACACGTTACTTTATCATATGTAAATTAATGAGCCACAAATGGAGTCATCAGGTATTTTGTAGTGAGTAATGTGACTATTATAAGCAATTATAAATTTTTAAATTTTTCAAATTTTGAAACGTTTTCTAGGAATTTATTCTAACAATGAATTCTAACTCCAAAACTTCATCTGATACACTTGAATGTCAAATCAAAGATTGTTTACCCGAGTGTGAATAGAAATTGTAGAACATCTAGAAGCTCAGTTTCAAAGAGAAAGCAAGACTAGAAATTTAATAGAAAATGTTTGTGCGAATTGGATGGGGCGCTGCTGTAATCTTGGTACGTCATTGAATCTTGGGAGATAGTTGTTTCGTTATCTTTTATGAAAAGTAAATTTTTGTACACTTTGTTTTATTGCAATTGAATGAGTCTCTCAATTTTTTTTGTTATTAATAGAGTTCTGACTGTAATTACTTTATCTGAATAGACAAAATTGAAAAAATGGGAGAATTTAAAAAAAAAAATTTAAAAGAAAAGACACGTCAAAATGCTCATGAATTGAAGTTAGAAAAAGTTAAAGTTGAAATTATAAGATTTAGGGTGTGATTTGTGACTTTTTTTGTTGAGTAAATAATTATTTTTTACCGTAAAAAATTCAGTTGCTGACATTTTTATTTATAAAAAACGAAAATTAAAATTATACCTATGAAAGATATATTTTTACAAATAAAATTATCTAAATCCAAAAAAATTAAATAAAATTCACAAATTACCTTCTAATATAACTTAACTCTAACTTCTAATTTTATTTCACACCATCACTTTCCCAATCTTAAATCCTACCATCACTTTCATCCTTAAGAGAGAGAGAGAGAGAGAGAGAGTCTGCCTATGTAGTTGATGGTAAGAAAGGTCATTACTAGATAGAACTCATAGATTGCGGCATTGCATTCCCAAAACCATGTCACATAACCAAATCACGTCGTTTCTTGCATCTTACAAATGTCTAAATGGCCTACCTTTAACACCCAGTTGATGTCGTCCAACCGTGCGCTCACATCCACCGAACCATCGCCGCACCTCCGCAGGTAATCCGCCGACGCCATGTGCTGCGGCTCTGCATCGATAAGTTCGTTGATGTCGGAATTATCATCATAAGGCTTCCAGAATGTTGTCAGTGAGGGCGGAGAAGAGTGGTCGGAGATTGTTTCACTGACGTCTTTGACGCACAACATGCTAGTGGCGGTAGGGGAGTGGTCTGGAGACGAAGAAGACATTGCAATGGTGGTGGTGGTAGATGAGGGTGTGGTAAGAGTAGTAATGGGGGTGCAGTGATGGGTCATTACTGGTCTTTATGGATTTGTGTTTAACAAATTAAGTGCGCTCTCTCTCTCTCTTGAAGATGGTGGTGGTGGTAGTTGAGGATAAAAGTGGTAGTAGGGTTTAGAATTGAGAAGGTTAGAATTAGGTTACATTAGAGAATAATTTGAAATTTTAATTTTTAGATTTTGAATAATTCTGTTTGCAAAATTTCGTCTTTTATGGATATAACTTTAATTTCCGTCTTACATGTATAGAAATATCAGCATTTAAATTTTTCATGATAAACAATGATTATTTACTCTTTTTTTTGTGGTGTTTTGTTTCATTCGTATTGTGTATCTAATAAAGAGGATACGAGCTGATAATTGCTCTATGTATGTTCTAAATTGCAATGACATTATCACTTTTGTGTTGTGAATGTTAATTGTGGTTCGTCTTTGTTAGGTAGACAATGGAAAATCTAAATAATGTGAATAATGAGCTGGAAATTTGGCTCAATGAAGGTAAAAAAAAACACCACTTAAATTACTCAAACAAAAAAAAAAACACCACTTAAATTACTCAAACAAAAAATCTCATTCAGTTATTCCAAATTTTAACCATCTCCTATATCCTAATTTACCAAATCAATTTACTAAATCAACATCTTCTCCAAACCCTCTGCCGTAGTGCCTTCATCAACCATTCCCCTTCACCGGCTTCAATCTCTCCCTCATTGGACATCACTGAATCGAAAAAATAACCATCAAATTAAGAATTAAAATAACCATATGCATACCTACTGAACTGAACATTCAGCATATTTTACTTGTATTTACTTAAATTAACCATCCTCGTAAGAAATACAATAACTATTCGCCAACTTAGTGAACTAAACAACCGGCATATTATTTGTTATCAATGCATAAACTTTCGCTCCTTACCTTGTTAGATTGTTCACCCTCCACGTCAATGGACACGTGAGGGGGAAGGCACGGGTGCGGCTATGGCTTCCGAGGGAACTGCCGCACACAGTGAGGCTGCAACGGTGTTGGTGAGGGGCTGTGCTGGCGTCGGCATGGGTGGGGCTGCGGAGGGATCTGCCTTTGCTATGAAGAGGCTTTAGACTCTCAACAGTGTTTAAAGGGAAAACTCACATGCAGTTTCCATTGAGTTGTTAGCTGTGAATCTTGATTTGACATGTTGTAACCAAAATTTTATGGACTAAATTTCTAAAGTAGTTCTAAAATTGACATCCTGCATTAAAATTGTTTCTGAGATTCTAATTGTATTAATTACATTTTTTATATTAGAAAAATTGCACCATATTAGTTCTTGATCTATTTTTCGTTAATGACACGCTGACGTGGCTTGATGACGTGGCTTGATGACGTGGACCTTTGGTGATGTGTCACTTTGGCCACGTATAACGGTATGATGACGTGTCGGTCAACGACACGTGGCATGCTGATGTGGATGGTTATGCCACATGTCACAATGTTATTTTGCCACGTGTCGGATTATGTCACGTGTCACAATGTTATTTATCCACGTGTCATCCACTATGTCATCACTACATATACATCAAATTGGTCTCTTAATTTGCATCAAATGACTCATTTTAATTCCTGAAATTGAATGTCGTGCACTAAATTAGTCCCTTCATTAGTTTTTCTCTTTTTTTTTTTATAAATTCAAAATTTTTAATATCTTTAAATACACTAATTTTAATTTTATCTTTTCACTAGTTATTTAAATACAAGTACTTTTATAAAATATTTTTTAAATTTTAGTTTTAATTATACAAATTTTTTCTACAATATTTTATTAAAAGAATTATATGAGACTAGCGGCTTAACAGGTACTACTTCAGCCGTTTTTCTATTGTTTTAAGAGATTAATTTTTATAATTTTATTTTTAAAATAAAAAATTTGATAAAATAATTTAAACATTAAGAATAAAAAAATAAAAATAAAAATTTTATAAATTATTTAACTTTTAGAATGTATAAAAGTTATAAATTTAAATTAAATAAAATATTAAACAAATTTATTATGTTGTTATTATGTGTAACAAAATCAAAATAAAAATTTAAAAATATTATTTACAAATTAATTATTTATAAACATTATTAAGTTTATTTATTTATTTTTAATAATATTTAATTTAAAGCAAAGATAAAAATTTATATTCAAAGCACTCTTTGTCTTCGTGCATAATTCTAACTAATAAAAAATATTTTATTTTTTAATTTTATATTTAATTTTTAAGTTATCTTTAATTTCATTATTTTTTAAATTATTAATTTATATTTTTATTATATCTCCTTACTATATCATACACCATTATTTCTCTTACTATGATTCTCTATACACATATTTGTCATTATCTCATCGCCACGAATATATTAGGAGTAAATAGCCAAATTGGTCCCCGAAAGATAGCTCATTCTTCAAACGAGTCCCTGTAAGAAAAAGATAATAAAATTTGTCCCCGAAAAATTTAAAATTGGTAACGTTAGTCCTTCCGTCAGTTGGATGATGACGTGTCACGTTAAGTGCCACGTGGCATATGATGACGTGGAGGGCTAATGCTACGTGTCACAATATGATTGATTGACATGTCAGATCGGTGACACGTGGCATGCCACGTGTCAGGTCAGTGACACGTGGCATGCCACGTGGCACTTGACATGTAAAAAAGTTATTTATAATCAAAATAGTCCTTGAATGTTCAGACGTAAGTCATTTTCATCCCTAAAATTTTAAAAATTAATCAAATTAGTCCTTATATAATTTTTTTTATTTTTTCTTGATAATATTAAATTTAAAATATTTTTTGATACTACTAATTTTAATAGAAATGTAATTGACAATAAAAAAATTAGTAATTGTATCTTTTCTTCTTAAAAATTTGTTCAATAAAATTATCTCTCTCCTCTAATTCTTGTCAAAATCTCTCTTATTCTTTTCTATTCTAAAATATTTTTCTTACATTATTACATTTTGCTGGAATATATATATACTCAAAATTGAAATGTATGTATTTATTACCCTAAATAAAGTTATATGCTCAAAATAAAAATTTATGTATGTTAACCTAAACAAATTTAATAAAAATTTATACATCTATTTTTTCATTACGTTATTACTTTCATTTAGATTAACATACATAAATTTTGATTTTGAGCATATATATATATATATATATTCCAGCAAAATGTAATAATGTAAGAAAAAGGTTTTAGAATAGAAAAGAATAAGAGAGATTTTGACAAGAATTAGAGGAGAGAGATAATTTTATTGAACAAATTTTTAAGAAGAAAAGATACAATTACTAATTTTTTTTATTGTCAATTACATTTCTATTAAAATTAGTAGTATCAAAAAATATTTTAAATTTAATATTATCAAGAAAAAATAAAAAAAATTATATAAGGACTAATTTGATTAATTTTTAAAATTTTAAGGATGAAAATGACTTACGTCTGAACTTTCAAGGACTATTTTGATTATAAATAACTTTTTTACATGTCAAGTGCCACGTGGCATGCCACGTGTCACTGACCTGACACGTGGCATTAGCCCTCCACGTCATCATATGCCACGTGGCACTTAACGTGACACGTCATCATCCAACTGACGGAAGGACTAACGTTACCAATTTTAAATTTTTCGGGGACAAATTTTATTATCTTTTTCTTACGGGGACTCGTTTGAAGAATGGGCTATCTTTCGGGGACCAATTTGGCTATTTACTCAATATATTAGCTTGTTCTTCTTTCTTTTTTTTTTCTTCTCCTTCCACATTCTCTTCACCTGATCGTAATTAATTATTACCAAGTATTATTATCGCAACTTTTAATCTTGTCTATCACTTTGATTTATAACTATCTATTCTGGTAACTTTTATGAGTTGTTGAAGTTTTGCTAAAAAAAAATTAAGATATAAAGCATTTAAAATTTTTGTCCAAATTATTAAAAGTTGATGTTAATAATCCTAAAAAATAATATCAAAATATATCATTTTCAACTAAAATAATAAAAAAAGTACAAAATTATAAATTTTTTTATTAATAATTATAAATTTAAGTCATAGTTTAATATAATACCTTGGGACAGAAGACAGCCATTATTATCTATATTTGACTACGACTATATAAGTTTCACATTTATTTTATTGTGCACATTAATTAAACTGTACTTTATTATTTCATTTTATATGTTTTAAAATAATGCCATCGTATTATAAGGATGAGATTAATTTTCATAATCTAATGCGAATTTTCTTATTATTTTATTTGTCATTTGAATACTATTCATAAAAAATAATTACTTAAAGTGAAATACTATATAAAAAGAGACAAAAAATTTTTAGATTTATCGTTCTGATTTGCTTCTTAATCCTTACTTAATATACTCAAATTTAATAATTTTGATTGCGGTTATATTTGTAATTAGTTAGAAAGTTTTAACTTTTTCTTTCTCTCTCTGTCTCTCTTTACGATTTTGAACAAACTCAATTTTGTTATTAAATATTTTTTAAATTTAGAATATTTTTAACTTTCTATATAATAAGTATCTTTTAAATTATCTAATACATAAAAAGTCACATTTTTTTATTTATTTTAAAAGTTAAAAATTAAAATTAAATAATATTAGTTCTTTTTTTAAGCACAAAAATAAACATAAAAGTAGAAGAACTCCATGAAAAAATGATATTAAGTTTCATGTTCTTATATATTCGGTTTATTATATTATATATATATAATTTTGTATCACATAACAAAAGATGAAAATTTATATCTTCTTTTTGTTACGTTTTTTTTTCTTTCTAAATTAGCTTGTATATTATCAATTTATTTATATTATTTATGCAATATTTTTTTTCTGGTAGTTATCCATTAATAAATGTTGAATTAATGATTCTATTTATTGTATTTTAATGTGTTTATTTCTATTAGATTCAATAAATTACCAAAAGTTAAACATATTCTCTTGAATTATTTCTTAATCATATGGTTGGAATCGTTTAAACGGGATATCTTTAGATCCTAAAATCTTTAAAATAAAAAATATAGTAAAATAAAATAGTTTAAAAAATAGTATATATATATATATATATATATATATATATATATATATATGAAAAAATAATTAAAGCTTACATGGCCATGAAATAGAAAAAAAGAGAAAAATAATAATGAAAATTGAAATAATGAAAAATACATAACACAGTTCTTATCTTGTCACATTTAAATGTTATATGTCAATCTAATAATCAATAAAAAATAATATTATCCAATATAAAAAATAGATTAAAAATAAAAAAAGATATTAACAAAATTAATTAAGAAAGTTCTTATCTTAAGTTGCAACAAAGTTCTTATCTTATCATATTTATTGTGTTATATATCAATCTAATAATCAATAAAAAATAATATTATCTAATATAAAATAGATTAAAAATAAAAAAAATTAACAAAATATGTGTGGAGATTTTTCTTCATTCTACCATTAGTAGATGCAAAACTTTTTGCATCTTCTATATGCTAATCAGGTAACAAACAAATAATATTAAATTAATTAATTTTTTTGTAATATAATTTAGAAAAATAATAAATGTCAAATCTAGTATTCTATATAATTAAATGTCAAATTCAGTATTTTACATAATTAATAGTTTAAAGAATTAATATATTAATATTTTTAACGAATTCTCAATAGGTGTAAACTTTCTTGCGCTCTTTATATATGTCAATCAAATAACTTAGCCAATATACAAAACAAATTAAATGATATTGTGATAGACAAAATTAATAATTTAATTTAAATTTTTAAATAAATATTTATGTACTGAAATTTTAAATATAGTACTCTACATAATCAATAATTTAAAAATTAAAAAAATAATATTATTATAAAGCAATTAAAAAAATAAATTAACAAAATATTTATAGAACTTTTTTATCTCATTATTAATAGGTAAAGACATTTAAAAAAAAATAAAAACACATATTAAATAAAAAGAAATTATTTTCTTTGATAAGATAAAAAGGAACGATTTTTTTTTACATCAAATTGATAAGAGAAAGAGATATAATACTATTTTTGTATGTAAAAAGTTGGGATAAATTGAAAGGAGGGAGAAATGATTAAAAATATAGATTAGATAAGTAAACCGAAGAAAGGAAAAAAATTAAATGAAAGTTATGCGTAAAAGTAATAACGGTTGCAAAATCGAATGAAATTTACAACTGCAGTGGATGAAGGCAATGAAAAAGAATGGAGCCAATGTCATTGAGAGTATTGAAGAAAGGAGAAGAGCGAGTAAGAGAAATATAGAAAAGTGCATTAAGAATGCAGATTATTTTAAAAAATCACAAAAAAAAACTTTAATAGAATAATTAGATACAACGTATTCAAAACAAAAATAATATAAACTTGAAGAACTTTAAATTCTTTTTATTTTCGGCAGGAACCAGGAGATTGGATCTAGCCGTAAGAAAAATAGAATGTTTGATTAATAAATAACTCACTTTTTGGTCTTCAACCCCTCAAATAATCTTAATCACTACGAACGCCCCGATCAATGCAATGGGATGTGTCTATTTATCACGTCATCCTCACATTCTTCTGACTTATCACCGATAGTTTATTCAGGATTTCAACTTCATGTTGGTAACAAAGCACAAGGGTTGCGCTCCTTACGACAGCCATGCACCACGTGTTCATCATTAACATAGAATTAAACAAAACATAAAAATGGTGAAGAATGTGAAGACATTGATAAAACATATGATATAAATTAAAACTAACATAGAATTAAATAAAATATGAAGATGGTGAAAAATATAAAGACATTGAACATCAGTCTATTTTTTTACTGTCTCTACACTTTTTTGTTGGGAGATGTGTTATTATGGTTATAGGAATAACAAGATTGTTTTTATTTTAGTGGGAGATTATTGGATGTTTAAAATAATTTTTATGACTATTTTGTCTTTATAACTTACTTTATGAAATAATTTATTAGAGGGTAAATATAGTCTAAAAAAATTAGACACCAAAATCATAATTAACTCTTTGTATTGGCTTTATATATTGTTATAAATATTGATATTGATTTAGTAAAGAGTGTAAGTTAAGAGTATAATAATATTTCTTAATACAAATTTTTTAATATTTAACACCTTAATAAATATTTTAAGAATATTTGATAAGGCACCTATTAACTAATATAAATTCATTATTCTCATCCGTTTTAAGAATGTCCGATTCCCCATATAATTGACTTCTCACTAAATTAATAAGATAGATTTATACTGTCGACTATAATAATTTATTGTATCTATAACTTAGCTAGGAGGCCTTTTCATATATTACACTATTAATTAATATAAGTACTTATTGTAACATGACTTAAACAATATTAAAATAGATACAAATAAACACAAGAGGCAATAATGAAGTTTTGGATTTAGCTAACATGTGCTCTAGTGATACAAGTTAAAATTATTAATTAAAAAATTATTATAAAAATTTGTATAATAAAAATATAATTAAAATTAGTGTATAAAAAAATATTGAGAATTTTAAATTTACAAAAAAAAATGAGAAAAAACTGATGAAAGAACTAATTTAGTGCACGACATTCAATTTCAGGAATTAAAATGAGTCATTCGATACAAAGTAATGGATCAATTTGGTGCATATGTAACAATGACATAGTGGATGACATATGGACAAATAATATTGTGATACATGGCATAATCTGACACATGACAAAATAGCATTGTGACACGTGGCATAACCATCCACGTCAGCATGCCATGTGTCATTAACCGACACATCATCATACCGTTATACGTGGCCAAACCATAAGGTGACACGTGCACCAAAGATACACGTCATCAAGCCATGTCAGCGCGTCATTAACCGAAAACGAGTCAGGGACTAATATGGTGTAATTTTTCCAATCTCAGGGACGTAATTGGTGCAATTGAAATCTCAGAGACGATTTTAGTGCACGGCTTCAATCTCAGGGACCACTTTGAGGATTTAGTCAAATTTTATGGGTTCTCAATTATCAAGAGATAATTGTAGATGAGTACTCACTGTATTCAAAAGTAGGACTACACCTTTTTTTAAGTAAATGTTTAGTATCTCACTACTTGTCTTTAGGGCTAGAAGTAAGTCAAACTAGTTCATGAGCTAGTTCGAGCTCGATTCGTTAATAACTCAATAAGCTGAACTCGTGAGCTAATGAGCCGAGCTTGAGCCTGAAATTAAGTTCATAAATTAAATGAGACGAACTTGAGCTTGGATAAGGTAAGTTCATTGGCTCGTGAGCTGGCTCGATTATATATATAATATTAAAAATATATATTAAATGCATATAAGATATTCGTATTAATAATTTAATATATATATATATATATATATATATATATATAATAATATATAATTTTACATATATATTAATATTCTTAATTATTTAAAATTTTATAGTTATTTTTATATATAATTTTAATATAGGACAAATAAAAAATTTATAATTGATAGATAAACAATATATAAAATTTATCTTTTTAAATATGTTTTAATATATATATGATATGATTTATTGATATCGAATTATAGATTATGTTTCTATTATTTGAGCCACCTCGTGAGTTCGAGCCAGCTTGTGAGCTTTCGTTGAGTCGAGTTTGAGCTTACGATATAGGCTCGATTGTTAATGAGTCGAGTCATGAGCTAAGCTTAATTTTTGTAAGCCATGCTTGAACTTGTTCTAACTCAACTCAGTTCGACTCACTTCCAGTCCTACTTGTCTTAGAAAGTAAAAACAAAAGATTTTTCACAATTTAAAAAATTTTAATTGATTTCCAATTATTTAAATAATTAATCTAAAATTACGTATAAATGATTTTAAAAAAATAAGAATAAATTATCTTTAAAAAATAAAAACTAAAGTTTTATTCATAAATAGTGACCTCCATATGTTGAAATTAGGTTTAATTACTCTGTTGGTTCCTCTAGTTTCATCAAATTTTCAATTAGGTCCCTATACTTTTTTTTTCAATTGGATCCTTGCACCAATTTTTTTTTAATTAGGTCCCTCTTGACAGTAAATGTTATAAAAAAAGTTAAGGATAGGGAAATTGACCATTATACCCATCATTTACCTTTACAAATCATTGACACTCAGTAGGGTTCTAAGTTCTGACTCTCTACGCCTCTTTCTCACCCTTCTCCTCCTCTGTTTGCTTCTCATACTCTGTGAATACTTATGGATCAAAGTCACTTATCTTCAAAAATCTCTAGTTCTAAAACTCTCATCAAGAGGAGACATCTTTGTTTTTGTGGTGAGACAGTTACTGTCATGTCTTCTTCGGTAGTAGCAAACCATGGAAGAAGGTATGTTGATTGTGGGAGAATGCCAAAATGCAAGTTCTTCGAGTGGATTGATGATGAAGAAGATGAGAAGAGTGGATGGTTGAAGCAAAAAAAGGAGGGTTCGTTGCTTTTGTGGAGACACTCTCATTCTTCGGAGTTCAAGTACATCAAGAAATCCAAATAGAAGATTCATTTCTTGCCCTAACAAGAGATGTAAATTTTTTAGTGGGTTGATGAAAAAGAAAAAAATTCTGAGGATGATGGAGTAGTGGGTTCACAGTAAAATTTTGGAAGGATCAGAGAGTTGGAGGCACAAGAAAAGAAGAAAGAGAGATTAAGTGTGGATCTAGAGAGATTAAATGCGGAGATCGGAGAAATAGATGCTTGTGTAGAAAGATTGTGTGGTGAGCTTAGTTCAGTCCAAGAGCAACTTGGTAAAGTGGAAGACACTATAAAAAAGCAAAACAAGATGCAAATTATGTTGATATTGATATTTGGTGTTTTGATTGTTGCAGTCTTATATGTAAAGGTGTAGAAAATATGGCTGTCATGAGAATGTAATAGTCTATATAACTCAAAAGTGTACTGTTTATTTTGAATGCAATGAAGATATATTATATGTTGTTTAATTTCTTTAAATGAAAGTTGATCATTTTCTATTTAATATGTATAGAAATATGATACAAAGAAAAAAATAGTGACAACAAAAGATGCATTGAATTATGTACAATTCATAGTTTATAATAAACACAAAGTATTTTTGCATTATATATTGCAAGACACCTAGATAACCATAAAATAAATGATCGACCAACTCATAACAGTGGTCCACCCACATAACAAAAGTGGTCCACACCACATAATAAAAGTGGTCCATACCATAAACAAAGCAGAGTCACATGGCATAATATGACTAAAAACCCTACATAATAAATTATATATCAAAAGAAAACCCTAAAAAGTTTGAAATCTTAATCAAGTTTGAAGTCTTAATCAAATGTGAGGTCAACATGTTTAAGTGGCTGACTTGTTGTCTTCCTAACTCCTAACTTGAGTCTTTCACTTCTTCTCATACCAAAGACTTTGGTCTTAGGCAAAGGTTGAGATGCTGGTGCAGCTGACAGTGGTGGCTGAGATGATAGTATACATTGAATGGGTGGCTGAGATGGTGGTGTAGGGGTGTTTAGCAGTTGAGATGGTGGTGTAGGGGTGTTTGATGGCTAAGATAGTGGTGCAGGAGTATTTGGTGGCTAAGTTGGTGGTACAGTCATGGGAGTAGTCCTCCCTCTACCCCTTCCTCTGTCCATCCCTACTGCTCTTTTTCTACCTCTCCCTATAACTACCCTGGATCTAAGAGTAGAAGTAGCATTAGATCCATTTATTGCAACAGCCAACCTTTAACTATCTATATCTAGTCTCATATCCATCAAAGATGCCCCCCAACTTGCTTATCAACCTCCATTAAACTTTCATCACCCTGAGTTGATCTAGCTGCTGCAGGTCCTCCATCATTCAATGGGCCAGTGAATTCCCCAAAAATATTTGATTGTGGATCATTATCCTCCACCTCAAACCCAAAGTGATCCTCATGATCACCATCATCGGCACTGTCATCAAATACTTCTTTATCAGTAGAAGGCTCTGACTCAGCATCCACTTCAACCTCTATCAACCCACTGCCACTGTTCTGACCTTCCTCTAGCACATAATCAACATCACTAGAAGTGATTTCAATCCTGTTACCTTCTCTGACTCCATCGACAACATACACCTCGCAATGTTTTAATAACTTGACACCAGTGACCTAGCCATTCTCATCGCATCCCATTGGACTTTATCTCTCTAATACCTAACTTTAAATCCATCCTTGGTTTCTTATACCATAACCTGGCATATCCCTTATACTCTAGTTACTTTAGCTCACTCACAATCTCTTGCAATGACCATTCATCGACATCAAAATGTAAATTCTCTACAACTATTCCACCTAAATACTCTAACCCGTGTCCGGTATCAACAAATTTTTCACCATGGTGGACTTCAATGGTAAAATCTGAATCTCCCATAACTACATACCAAAAATAAAAAATATAATAACATAAATCCCTATTCAACCATTTTCATAAACAAAAGGAAGCTCTAATATACAATCGAGCAAAACCCCCCAAGCAGAAAAAAAAGAAAAACATTTCAATGACTGACAAGGTTAAGCATTGTCTTACCTAGAAGCAGTAGAAATGCCTACAACGATGGCGGTGACAACGGAGAAGCGACACCCTGCAGAAATGTTCCAGTAGAGTTGATCTTGGCTGATGACGAGGTGTGCAACGAACGAATGAAGGAGTGGTGAAAGTGAAGAGTTTTTGTCTAAGTATGGGAAAGAAAGTGAAGAGTTTTCATTTAAGTCCAGGAGGGCTAGTTTTGTCTATATGAAAATAGGAGTGAGAGAGAATTAGGGATTCAGAAAAAAGTTAGAGTATCCTTAATTTAGCAACGGAATATTCTGTTAAATCAAACAGTTTTGTCACGGTAGGGACCTAATTCAAACAAAAATTTGTGCAGGGACCCAATTGAAAGGAAAAAAAGTATAGAGACCTAATTGAAAATTTGGCGAAACTATAGAGACCAACAGAGTAATTAAACTTTGAAATTATCTAACATTTACGGTAAATGATCTTCATGATATTCATTAATAAACCTTTCTATGTAGCATATTAACGGTTTAGTGACAAACCGGCTCACCAGGCATCTAATAGTGAGTAATGTGACTGTTATAAGCAACTATAAATCCATAAATTTCTCAAATTTTGAAACGTTCTCTAGAAATTCATCCTAACTATGAATCCTAACTCTAAAACTTCATCTGATACACTCAAATGTCAAGTCAAAGATTGTTTATCCGAGTACTTAATAGAAATTGCAATGCATCTAGAAGCTCATATTCAAAGAGAAAGCAAGAGTAGAAATTCGATAGGAAATATTTGTGTGAATTGAATGGGGCGCTGCTATAATCTTGGTACGTCATTAAATCTTGGGAGATAGTTCTTTCACTGTCCTCTATGAAAAATAAATTTTTGTACACTTTGTTTTATTGCAATTGAATGAGTCTCTCAATCTTTTATTTTTGGTCATTAATAGACTTTTGACTGTAACTACTTTATCAGGATAGACAAAATTGAAAGAGAATGGGAGAATTTCAAAAAAAAATGTTTAAAAGAAAAGACGCATCAAAATGCTCTTGAAGTTAGAAAAAGTTAAAGTTAAAATTATAAGATTTAGGGTGTGACTTGTGACTTTTTTTTCTGAGTAAATAACCATTTCTGACCATGAAAGATTCGGATGCTGGTATTTCTATCCATGAAAAATGAAAATTAAAGTTATACCCATGAAAGATGGCCTTTTACAGACAAAATTATCCAAGTCCTAAAATATTAAATAAAATTCTCAAATTACCCTCTAATATAACCTAACTCTAACTTCTAATTTTATTTCACACCATCACACTCTCCCAATCTTAAACCCTACCACCACTTTCATCCTTAACTATCACCATCACTACCGCCACTACTATCACCACCATCGTCATCGCCACACACACACACAGAGAGAGAGAGAGAGAGAGAGAGAGAGAGAGAGAGAGAGAGAGAGAGAGAGAGAGAGAGAGAGAGAGAGAGAGAGAGAGAGAGAGAGAGAGAGAGAGAGAGAGAGAGAGAGAGAAGCCCATGTAACTATGGTAAGGAAGGTTGTTACTGGATGGAACTCATAGAATGCCTGCACTTGCATTGTATATTCACAAAACCATGTCACATAACAACCAAATCACGTCGTTTCTTACATCTTACCAATGTCTAAATGGCATATCTTTAACATCTAGTTGATGCCGTCCAACCGTGTGCTCACATCCACCGAACCATCGCCGCACCTCCGCAAACCGCAGGTAATCTGCCGACACCATGTGCTGCAGCTCTGCGTCGATGAGTTTGCTGATGTCGGAATTATCATCATAGGCCTATCAGAATGTTGCTAGTGAGGGCAGAAAAGGGTGGTTGGAGATTGCTTCGCTGGCGTCTTCGACGCATATCATGCTAACGGTAGTAGTGGAGAGGTCCGGAGACGAAGAAGACATTACGGTGGTGGTGGGTGGCGGGTGAGGGTGTGGTAGGAGTAGTAATGGGGTGCGGTGATGGGTCATTGATGGTCTTTATGGATTTGTGTTTGACATATTAAGTGTTCTCTCTCTTTCTCTCTCTTGAAGATAGTAGTGGTGATGGTGATGGTGATAGTAATGGTGATAGTTGAAGATGATAGTGGTGGTAGGATTTAGAATTGAGAGGGTTAGAATTAGATTATATTAGAGAATAATTTGAAAATTTAATTTAATTTTTAGAGTTTAGATGATTTTATCTGCAAAATTTTATCTTTTATGAATATAACTTTAATTTCCATCTTACATGTATAAAAATATCTGCATCTAAAGTTTTTATAATAAAAAATTACTATTTACTCTTGTATTATTTGTGGTGTTTTGTTTCATTCATATTCATATTGTGTATCCAATAAAGAGAATACGAGCTGATAATTGCTCTATGCATGTATGTTCTAAATTACAATGTCATTATCATTTTTGGGACATGTTAATTGTGGTTTGATCTAATTGTGGGTGACAGTTTATACATCTAGTTGTAAAATCCTGAGAAGATATTATTTAGAATTTTAGACAAATCTACTCATATTTGATTTAAAAATTGGCATTAATTAGTACACACATAAAATAAAAAAAAATATGTGTGCATGTTATGAATCAATTTTAACATCAAAACATTAATCACCAACTTGCTTTATACTAGATAACTCAGGAACCCATACCTGCAATATAGTTAGCATTAGGGATAAGTACTTTTTTCGTCCCCAAGGTCTGAGGTCGAAATCAAAATCGTCCCCGACCTTTTTTTTTATTAAAATCATCCTCAACGTTTAAAAACGCTTTAAAATCATTCTTTCCCGAATTTTTGGACCAAAATACCCTCATCATTATCATTCTCCTCTTCACATTCCTCACCCCACCACCTCCACTGCCACCAACATTACCACCACAACCACCACCACCAACACAAACACCACCACCAACACCAACACTAAGAACACCAAACAACAACAACAACACCATACCACCACAACCACCATCAACACCACCACCACCACCACCAACACCATCAAGCCCCTCACCGTAACCCCCCACCCCTCACCCCCTAACCCCCTCACCGTAACCCCCCACCCCCTCACCCCACTTCCTCACCCCCTCACCGTAACCCCCACCCCCTTCCTCATGCCTCTCTCTTCATGGTCATCATCATCATCATCAACAGAAAATTCAAGAAAAATTCAGTTCACTGTCACAAAAGAAATCCAGAAATTTTACCAAAAATAATCAACAAATTAAGCAACAACAATATTCTACAACAAATTTCACCAAAAATTCAGAAATTTCACAAAAAATCCAGTTCACAGTCACAGAAGAAGAAAAAGAAGAAGAAGAAGCGGTGGTGGGGTGGTGCGGTGCGGTGCGGCAGGACGGCAAGATAGCGGTAAGAAGAAGAAGAAGAGGAAGAAGAAGAAGACGGTGGTGCGGTGGTGCGGTGCGGTGCGGTGCGGCAAGACGGTAGGCGGCGGTGTGGTGTGGTGCGGCAGGACGGCAAAGCAGCAGGGCAGGGCGGCGGTCCCCCTTCTCTCCCCCTCCTCCCCTCCTTTTTTTCTGGCGGCCTCTCCCCCCTTTTCCTTCTCTCCCCAGTCTCCAGTCCCCACCTCCTTTTTTATTAATTTATTTTATATTTATTTTATTTTATAATTTTTTAATAATGAAAGGTAATTTGATAAAAAAAAAAATAAAATTAAAGTAAAAAAGGACGATTTTTAAAATTGGAGACGATTTTGATTTCGACCCCAGACCTTGGGGACGAAAAAAGTACTTATTCCTTAGCATTATAAGGCAGAGAGTCTAGCTAATTCTGTAACTAAATTACTTATGTGGCATTTGCAATTAATTAAATCAATGTACAAGTTGGAAATGCTATACAAATAGTTTAACTACAGAGTTAGTTACGCTATTCAATTCAGGTGACCACTTTAGTCTTATATTCATTAGAAATAAATTTCGATAAAATGATGGACATGCTTATTAAATTTTAGAATTATTTAAATTTTTTATTGATAATATTTTTTAAAATTTTTTTTATTAACACATGAATCTTTTAAGTACTAAATTGATAGACAAATAAACTATACAATTATGCATATATAAAATTAGCATTTAAATTTTTTATAAATTGATAAAAAAATTTAATTAATAAGTTTAAGTTGTGTTTTTTTTCTTAAGATATATGTTAGCTAAATTCATAAAATTAACAAAAATATTTGAAAGATAATAAAAAATTAACTCAAAGCTATTAAGTATTATATATTAAAAATATTTATTTATGTACTATAATATTTTGTATTTATTAGAGTCCATTAATATTCTTCTGTTATATTAGCTTTTGATTTTCATTTAATGAAATCTAATGATTTATATAAATGTGGTACATCTAATGCGCATAAAGTTATTGTACTCGTTTAGACATATCCAAATGAAACCACACTAATCACAGCACATACGTCTTAATTGGCTACTAACTTGATAAGTTTATGAAATTATATTAAATCAATTTCAAATTAAGGGAGACCTTGAGACATTGAAATTTTTTATTTTAAAATTGATTTGATCTAATTTCATAAACTTATCATATTAGCAGTCAATTATGATTGTCATATGTATATTATGGTGTTACTTAATATGCTATATCAACAAATTCTGACGCTATTATCAATAAAAATGATAAAAGTCAATAGAAAGACTAACGTGACTTAAAATTTTTGAAGGACAAAAATTTCATAAAAAAATGATACCTAAAGCAGTTTTCACGCCCTTAGATTTGTCGCATAAAAATAAAGCAAGCTTCTTATATGTTAGGAAAGTCTTGAAGCCCATATACCAAGAATTCACCAATATACGTTCTTTCTGCTGTAATATGGATGGATGGATGCCTATTTAATAACTTGTGATTTTTTTTAAAGAATGAATGGCTCAATTTTTCTAAAGTGAATGGTTCAAGTTTTTAAGATGAACTGAATTTAATAAAGTTTTAAAAAGTAAATTTTATATGTATATAAATAAAAAAGTATAGTCTGATATACACACACAACAACAATACATAAAAACACTCCTTTCTCTCTCTCTATATGCATAACAATATATAATATTAGTAAATATATATAAATAATCTCTATTATATTGAGATAATAATATTGGTGAATTTTAATATTAGAGTTCTCTATTTATATTTTTTATTTTTTATTTATTTTATTTATTTATTTATTTTATAACACATTATCAGCACGAGGTTCTGATCAAAATTTAGAAAGACTCAAATAATAAATTTTTCATTATATTAAAACTCTCTTGTCTTGAATTTAATACTCTTGATATATCTAGAAACAACTACTTATCATGGGTATTAGATGCCGAAATTCATCTTAATTCAACGGATCTTGGAGATACCATTAAGGCTGAAAATAAAGCATCCCAGAAGGATAAAGCCAAAGTCTTGATCTTCCTTTGTTGTCATCTTGATGAAGGATTGAAAAATGAATATCTCACACTAAAAGATCCTGTAGATCTGTGGAAGAACCTTGAAGAAAGGTATAATTATCAAAAAATAATGATACTTCCTCAAGCCTGATATGAGTGGACACACTTGTGTCTACAGAATTTTAAATCCATAAATAAATACAATTCAACAATGTTTCAAATTACCTCACGAATGAAATTATGTGAGGAAAAGATAACTAATAATGACATATTAGAGAAATTTTTTTCGACATTCCATGCCTTGAATGTGCTCCTGCAGCAGCAGTATCGAGAAAAATAATTTAAAAAATATTATGAACTAATTTTTTGCCTTCTTGTTGCTAAACGAAAAAATGAATTGCTTTTAAGAAATCATGAAGCGCGCCCAGCTGGCGCCGCCCTATTTCCTGAAGCAAATGCGGTAAATTATAACCCCAAAAAAGGTAAATAACAAGGCTTTAGTAAGAAGATGAATTATGGAAGGAAGAAAAATTATGTTCACAAGAAAAAATTTTACCAGAAGTGGGATAAAGAAAGAAATAATGGGTAAAATAAATCAACAGAGAATAAATGTTTTCGTTGTGGTGGAAAGGGTCATTGGTCACGTACCTATCGTACTCCAAAGCACTTGGTTGATCTTTATCAAGCATCCTTGAAAAAAGATGACAAAGAAAAGGAAACAAATTTTGTTTTAAATGATGTTACTGAAAATTACATAACTCATTATGAAGTATCTGATTTTTTTAAAGATTTTGAAGGAAATATTGGTCATTTAATCAATGATGGAAAAGTTTAATATTTGAGTTCGTTAAATACTTATGTAAATAAATAATGCAAGAAACTTCTTGTTAAGCTTTATTTTCTATGCATTTTAATTTCAAATATGATGTATATAAATCACGTTTAATAAAATATTAATGTTTATGTTTAAGAATTTCAAAATCACTAAATGTATCAAGTTCTATTATAATAATAATAATAATAATAATAATAATAATAATAATAATAATAATAATAATAATAATAATAATAATAATAGTAAAATTTTTAGTATATAATACTATGTAACAATTCCAATCAGGAATACAATTTTACTGCGGACGTATTTTTATTTTTATTATTATTATTATTATTATTATTATTATTTATCTTTGAAAAAAATGGAAAGAACATATAATGAAGATGTTTGCCTTGCGGATAGTGCAAGTTTGTATATTATTCTCAAAAGTAAGATATATTTTACTCATCTTGTACCAAAAGAAAAATGTGTTAATATCATTATTGGCTCAGGCAATGTGATAGAAGACTCCAAAAGAGCTATAATTCTATTTTTTGGAGGAACAAAATTCATAATAGCTATAATGCACTATTATCTACTAAGTCTCTAAAGAATTTGTTGAGTTTTAAAGGTATTCGTCGAAATGGATATTATATTGAAACCATGAATGAGGAAAATTATGAGTACTTATATATCACAACTTATGATTCAAATAAAAAGGTTATATTAGAAAAGTTACTCTCACTTTCATCTGGGTTATATTATACTAAAATCAGTACAATTGAATCACATGCCATTGTAAACCAAAAGTTTATTAACCCAAATGAATTCATAGTTTGGCATGATCGATTAGGTCATCCTAGAATAACCATGATGCAGAAAATTATTAAAAATTTCCATAGACATTCACTAAAAAACTAGAAGATTCTTAAATTTAGTGAATTTTGTTGTGCTGCATGTTCTTAGGAAAAGCTAATTTTAAGGCCATCACCAATAAAGATTGGATTTGAGTCTCCTGAATTCTTAGAAAGGATTTAAGGTGATATATGTGAACATATTCATCCATCATGTGGATCTTTTAGATTTTTTATGGTCCTATTAGACACATCTTCGAGATGGTCACATGTGTCCTTATTATCTTCTCGCAACGTGGTGTTTGCGAGATTACTTGCTAAAATTATTTGATTAAAAGCATAGTTTCTGAAAAATCCAATAAAAATAATTTTTCTTGATAATGTTGGTGAATTTACCTCTCAAGCTTTCGATACTTATTGTATGGCCAATGATATAAGTGTTGAACATCCAGTAACTCATGTTCATACACAAAATGGACTAGCAGAGTCACTTATTAAACGGCTCCAATTGATTTCTAGACCCTTACTTACGAGAATAAATCTCCCAACCTCTGCTTGGGGCATGCCATTTTACATGTTGCAGCACTTATTTGCTTAAGGTCAACAAGTTACCACCAATTCTCTCCTCTGCAATTAGCTTTTGGCCAGTAGACAAATGTTTCTTATTTGAAAATATTCGGGTGTGCGATATATGTTCTAATTGCCCCGCCTTATCGCACCAAAATGGGATCCCAAAGAAAATTAGAAATATATGTTGGATATATATGATTCTTCCTCTATAGTGAGGTATCTTGAAATACAAACTGAAGATGTATTTAAAACCCAATTTGTATATTGTCATTTTGATGAATCAAAATTTCTAACAGTAGGAAGGGAGGGAATAAACTTCTTGAAAAGGAACTTAATTGGAATGCATTATCTTTGATGCATTTAGATCTTCGATAAGGGCAATGTGAACTAGAAGTTTAAAAGATTATATATTTGCAAAGAATAGCAAATGAATTGTCTGGTATATTTTCTGATACGAAAAGGATAACTAAATCCTATATGTCAGCTGAAAATGTCCAAATTCGAATTGATGTCCCAGTCGGACAAATAGCCACTAAAACAAATTCACGTCAGAAGCGTGGTAGGCCTGTAGATTTTAAAGACAAAAATTTTTGAAAAAGAAAAGAGGTAAATATTATTCCAGTTGAGAAAGATAAAGATATAGTAAAGATACCTGTAGTTGTCCAAAATTCTGATATAGTTTTAACGTCAGAAGACATTTAGGTACTTGAAAATTCTAAAAATTGTGAAAATGATAAAATTTCGATAAGTTATGTCTTTACAGGAGAAAAATGGAAATGAAATAAAATAATTTCAATGAAATATTTGCATATAGTGTGGCATTACACATCATGAATGAAAGTAAGGATTATGAGTCAAGAACAGTCGAAAAATGTCGACAAAGGAATGATTGGCCAAAATGGGAAGAAGCTATGAAGGCTGAGTTAGACTCACTTGCAAAACATGAAGTCTTTAGACTTGTAGTCCGTACATCAGAAGACATAAAATCTGTTGGATACAGATGGGTATTTGTGAGAAAACGAAATGAGAAAAATGAAGTTGTACGCTACATAACTTGACTTGTGGCACAATGATTTTCACAAAGGCCCGATATAGATTATGAAAAAACATATTCTTCTGTAGTAGATGGAATAACTTTGCATTAATTGGTCAGTTTATCTGCATACCATAAACTACATATGCATCTAATGGATGTAGTGACAGTTTATTTATACGAATCATTATATTTATATAAAAATTTCTGAAGGATTAAAGATATCTAAACCATCCAATGGATATTCGCAGGGATTATACTCAGTCAAATTGCAAATATCTTTATCTAGTCTGAAGCAATTTGGACGAATGTGGTATAATCGTCTTACTGAGTATCTAGCCAAAAATGGATTCAAGAATGATAATATCTGCCCATGTGTTTTCATAAAGAAATATGTATCTGAATTCACTATAATTTCTGTGTACGATGATGATTTAAGTATTATTGGAACTAATGAAGAGATTCCAACAATTATAAAAGCTCCAAAAGAAGAGTTTGAGATGAAAGATCTTGAAAAGACTAAATTTTGTCTCGACCTGCAGATCGAACATAAAAAAATAGGATTTTTATTCATCAAACAACATACAAATAAAATATTTTGAAGAGTTTTTATATGGATAAGTCACATCCATTAAGTACCCCAATGATCGTAAGGTCTTTGGATGTGGAAAATGATCAATTCCGTCCTAAAGAAGAAAATGAAGATATCCTTGGTTCTGAAGTACCATATCTCGGTGTCATTTGGAGCACTAATGTATCTTGCTAATAATACACAACTTGATATATCATTTGCTATGAATTTACTAGCAAAGTATAGTTCTTCTCCCACCAGAAGGCATTAGAATGGAATCAAACAAATCTTTTGATATCTTCATGGAACAGTTGATTTGGTATTATTTTATCATATGAATTTAAGTCACAATAGCTATGCAAATGCAGGATACTTGTCTGAACCACACAAAGGAAGATCTCAAATACAATACCTATTCATATATGGTGATGCAGCTATATCATGGAGGTTCATGAAACAGACGATAGCAGTAACATCCTCTAATCATGCTGAAATACTAGCGATAGCTGAAGCAAGTCGTGAGTATTTTTTGCTTAGGAGTTTAATCCAAAATATTCTATCATCATGTGAACTAACTGATAGAAAAATAGCTCCAACTGTTCTATTTGAAGATAATACAACATGTATTGCTCAACTTAAAGGTGGATACAATCAATGGTGATAGAACAAAGCATAGTTCTCCCAAATTCTTCTTCACTCATCATGACCTTCAAAATTAAGGAACAATTGATGTCTAACAAATCCGCTCAAGCGATAAATAGCAGATTTATTTACAAAGTCGCTTTCAAAATCCTCCTTTGAAAGATTGGTACATCAGATTGGGATGTGCCGATTTCGAGATATTAAATAATGTCGACAAGAGGGGGAGACTGTACTCTTTTTTCTTTGGTAAGGTTTTTCTCCCTATTGGGTTTTTCTTGACAAGGTTTTTAATGAGACAGTCCTTATCACAAAGGATATTGTACTATTTTTCCTTCACTAAAAATTTTTTTTATTGGATTTTTCTTTATCAAGGTTTTAATGAGGCATAATCCTAAATGGACATCTAATGGGAGTGATGTGATATGGATGGATGAATGCCCATTTAATAACTTTTGATTTTCTTTAAAGAATGGGCAGCTCAGTTTTTCTAAAGTGAATGGTTCAAGTTCTCAAGAGGAACTGAACTTAATAAAGTTTAAAAAAGTAAGCTTTATACATATATAAATAAAGAGGTAAATACCAAATCAGTACTCGAAAGATTCTGATACTGACAAAATGGTACCTGATCTTTGTTTTGATAAAATGATCTCCGAAAGATTTTAAAATTTGACAAAAGTGACCAACTTTCAATTGAGTTACCTGGAGTTAAAGTTTAAGGATGACGTGTCAGTTAACAATTTTCATAATTACAAAATTTACCACTTTTAACTTTTATAATTTTAAAAATACCCCAATTTTAATGTTTAAAAAATCATAATCCCCTTTCTCTGAAACTCTTATCTCTTCTTCTAAATCATCATCGTTTTCAAAAAATCCTAATATTTTTTTTTCTTCTTTTTTACGGGAGATACCTCAAGTAAGACCGCTAAAAAGGATACATAAAATATTTTAGACAAAATGCCAATGAAAATTGGGAGTGGGAGCAAGTTGACAGCGAAAATCTGATTTCTTTTGGGGCGGATTAAGAGATTGAACGTGAGTTGAACCACGTTATCAAGGCGTCAGTTTCCTTGGATGACAATGGTAATGAAAATGCGAACATTCTGAGTGAAGAATTGATGGAGTTTTTGTTAGTTTTGCTACTACTATTTTTGCTAAAAATTTCTTATTGGACATATGTGAAACTGTCTTGATTGACAAAGAAGAAGAAGAAGAAGAAGAAGAAAAAGCGTTAAAGTGTTGGGCCTGAGTCTGAGAGAGATGCCATTTCTTGCACAGCGTTCTCTCCAGCCTTGGAAGTGGCGAAGCTGCTGCTGCTGTTGTCGTTTCTATAACAACTCATCATAAGCATCTTTGGTTAGAAGAGAGAGAAGAAGGAGGAAGAAGGAGGGCGGCACTATTGTAGTAAGCCAGAGCTGGAGGTTGGTCGGAGGAACAAGGAGGAGGAAGGTAGAGGCGGCGACGAACGAAAATGAAGAGGAGTTTATTGGGGAAGAAGAAGAAAATTAGAGGAGGATACTGAGGAAGAAGAAGAGACGAGGGTTCCAGAAGAAAGGGGATTATGGTTTTAAAAAAATTGAAATTGGGGTGTTTTTAAAATTATAAAAATTAAAAGTGGTAAATTTTGTAATTATGAAAATTGTTAACTGACACGCCACCCTTAAATCTTAACTCCAGGTAACTCAATTGAAGGTTGGTCACTTTTGTTAAATTTTAAAATCTTTCAGCAATCATTTTGTCAATAACAAAAATCAAGTACCATTTTGTCAGTGTCAAAATCTTTTGAGTACCGATTTGGTATTTATCTCATAAATAAAAAAGTATAGTCTAAGATATACACACAACAATAATACATAAAAACACTCCTTTCTCTCTCTATATAGGTAGCAACATATAATATTAATGAATATATATATGAATTATCTTTATTATATTGAGATAATTTTTTTTTTGAAACAAGAAGAGCTCAACACAAATGTGGAGCGTTAGAGACATAAACCAACATAAAAATACCTATAGTAACCACCTAAAATTCTCAAACAAATGCATATCCCTATGTCATCTCCGACATTGCCATCAACAACAAAAGGGATCGTCGCTCCTCCACTCCTTGTAGCTAAGCATAGTCATGTTGATGATGTCTTCAACATGTTTTCCTGTATTCTGAAATAATCTCCTATTCCTTTCCAACCAGACGTTCCAAATTACCGTGAAGAAACTTATAAACCACTTCTTACTTTCCTTCTTCCTCGTGACACCTGTCTAGCTTTGAAAGTGTTCCTTTAAAGTACCCGAAACGGACCAATTTTTGCCAAATTCTAATAACCAAGCGCACCACACCTGCCATGTAAAATCATAACTAAGAAACAGGTGGTAGACATATTTAACATCCTTATTACATAAAACACACACATTATCACCCTGATTAATAATTCCGAGTCGACACAGTCTTTCTTTTTATTCACTCTACCTATCAACACAAACCATATAAATAGCTCAACTCTTGGAGGGACTAAACCTTTCCAAATAGTCTTAGTAAAGCTATAGCTTGTTACGTCCTCCGGAAGCGTCTCCACCTGTAGTACCTGCACAAAGAAGTTAGTAGAAAATACACCTTGCCTGTCAAATTTTCAGACAACTCTATCCTCTCTGTCAGAGGCTAGTTTGACCGACCTCAATGTTTCATTAATTGATTCAGAAGTTCTAACTCCCATTGGAATAGCTCACACCTCCATTGGAAGTTCTAAATCCACTCAAGCCCATCCCAGAACTCACAAACCCCTATGACAAAGCCTTTTTGGTTTGAAACCGAGAATAGCCTTGGGAACCTATCCTTTAGAGAACTGCAACTTAACCAGACATCTTCCCAAAAGTGAGTCCTTCTGCCATCACCAATCTCCATTGCCAAGCCAGTTATCATCTTATCTCTTATAGATTGCTCCTTAAACTGTACCTGACAAATGTTCTTCCATGGCCCCCTCTAGTAGGTAAATCCTGGATTGATAAGAGCTGGTTAGGGGAGAGATTATTACAAGAGCAAACTACTTTCTTTCACAACGGACACTCCTCTTTAGAGAACCTCCACCACCACTTAAATAGCAGGGCAGTATTGTGGAGCATCCCATCACCGACTCCTAGCCCGCCTAGCCTCTTCGGGACTTGGACCACTTCCCATCTAACCAAAGCCATGCCATTCCTCCCATCCTCCTTACCCCCACAAGAATCTCCTTTGTAATGAAACAAGTTTCTCCACAACAGCCTTCGGCATCTTATATAATCTTAAATAATATACAGGTAAACTATTTAAAACTGACTTAATGAGTACAAGCTTCCCCGCTTTATTAAGTACCTTGGATTTCCATAAGCTTAGCTTCTCCTCCACTTTGTCTATAATTGGCTTCCAAGTCTTGACCAGCCTAGGATTCACACCAAGAGGGATCCCCAGGTATCTAACCGGAAGAGCAGCTTCCTTGCACCCCAACAGACTACACATCCTTTGTACCCACTGTTGATTACAATTGATTAGTATCAAAATCGATTTCTCAAAATTAATGCTTAACCCCGACATCAGTTCAAAGCATCGAAGAAGCCTTTTGTAATTCTTAACGGACTCTTCCTTTGGCGGGAAGAATAAGATAGTGTCATCAGCGAACTGGAGATGTTACAATTCTATATTGTCTCTCCCTACGAATAGAGGGGATATCCGACCATTTCTTACAACCTCCCCAATCATCCTATGTAGGACATCAACAACCAGTACAAATAGAAAAGGAGAAAGAGGATCACCTTGTCTCAGACCTCTACCCATCTTGAACGGCTTAGTTGGTGATCTATTTATCAACACTGACATAGTAGCTGTGCCGACACACTCCAAAACCCACTCCCTCCACCTGCGCCCAAAGCCCATCTTTTGCAGGACAATGTCCACAAATCCCCACTTGACCCTAT
This sequence comes from Arachis ipaensis, assembly GCF_059453495.1. NCBI lineage: Eukaryota > Viridiplantae > Streptophyta > Magnoliopsida > Fabales > Fabaceae > Arachis > Arachis ipaensis. Next base: position 9,155,004 of record NC_142436.1, read on the forward strand.
CATATGCCTTTTGAAAATCCAGCTTGATTATAGCCGCTTTCTTCTTACTCAATTTGAGCCAGTGCACCGTTTCGCAAGCAATAAGAGCGCCGTCATGTATTTTTCGCACTCTGAGTCTCTCCAACCAGACTTGGCATAACTGATCTTATCCTCCTAACCAAAACCTTAGAAATCACCTTATACACACAACCAACCATACTGATTGGTCGGAGGTCCTTAATCTCCTTAGCCCCAAAGAACTTTGGCACCAAAGCCACCCATGTGAGATTCGAGTCTTTCGGTAATCTAGCTGTCTGGAAGAACCTTAACACCGCTATCGTGAATTCAGCCCTGATTTCATCCCAGCACTTCTTGATGAAGTTCATGTTATACCCATCACAGTCCCACATGGCTTCTTTAATCTCCCGAGACGACGGTAATACCTCCAGAGCTGCAGCATCTTCTTCACCTATTAAATTCACCAGTCCATCTCTAAAGCTCACCATCGGAGACTCCTCCTGATGATACAAATTCTTGTAGAGCTCTCTGATAGCAATTTTTATTCTTGCTTGATTCCTGACTACCCGTCCATTAATAACCAATGCATCAACCCTGTTATCCCTCCTTCTTATTGAAGCTATATTGTGAAAATACCTGGTATTTTTGTCCATGTCCTTCGCAAGACGGGATCGCGACATCTGTTTCCAGTGCAGTTCCTTCCTTGCATACCACTTCTCGCAGCAAGTCACCAACGCCTTTCTTCTTGCCTCCACTATTCCATCATATATTCCCATGCTTACCATGTCATCTATCTTCTTAATCTCCTCCTCAAACTTCTTAATTTTCTTATCCATGTCACCGAAGTTATCTCTATGCCATTTTTCCAGAGGAATCGTCAAGGCCTTCAATTTATCTGTGAGTTGTAAATTCCCAAACCCCTTCCATTCTTCCTCGACCACTCTTAGAAAACCTTCATGTGTAAACCATGAGTCAAGATCCCGGAACGGTCTAGGACCACATCTCATACTAGTATCCTCTACTATTATCGGGCAGTGATCTGACAAGCCCCGTGGTCCTCCTCTCAAGCGAATCTCCGGGAACTCCTTCATCCATTCTAAATTAACCAGGACTCTATCAATCCTGCTACAGAACCGTCATCTGAACCAGGTAAACGTCCGGCCAGTAAGCGGTAAGTCCACCAAAAGCATATCTTGCACCCAGCTCTTAAACTCTTTAGCAGAAATGGATAAGCTAGCATTACCTTTTCTTTCCTCTACCTGTATAATTTCATTAAAGTCTCCCATGAAACAACAAGGGACTTGACATAAACCAGCTGTATAACTCAGCTCTTCCCACACAAGTTTTTCGTCTCTAATATGGGCACCATAAACAAAAAAAAAAGCACAGTTGAAATTGTTCTTCAAAATGATCCATTCTACGCATAACCATCTCCCCCCTTTATAACAATTATTCATTTTAAAAGACATTTCATCCCACATTAACAGCAGACCACCTGAAGCACCATCAGACTCAACATATTCCCACCCAACATTGTCCCGCCCCTAGAAGCTTACTACCTCAAATTTTGTGACTGTACTCTTTTTTGTTTCAATCAAGCCTAGCATATTTAGCCTAAATTTTTTCTTCAGGTCCTTAATCATTCTCGCCTTTCCATCCCCCCTCAACCCCCTAACATTCCATGAGCTAAAAATCATTTTAAAATACTAATACACACCTTATTTTTATTCTTAGGTCTGCACCGTCTTGCTTTTGCCTTTTGTTTCGCCAGTCTTCTTTTCTGAGCGATTATTTCATTATGAGCTTGCAGTGCGGACATGATGTCGTCCTCTTCATTGTGCAACACTGCGCCGGACTCCACTGCTATTTCCCATGTTCTCCTGTTTTCCAGCATCTGCTCCTCCAAATTTGAACTCTGGTTTTCACCAAAGTCCTCATTGTTATCATCTTCGTCTCCCTCCCTTCGAGCATTTCCGTTTCTATCCCCGTTCAGCACCAACATTCCCGGGCCTATCTTCAATCCATCTCGGCCATGTTCAACATCGTCGGTAGCAACTAGCTTGTTTGCATATCTTCTGTCTTGAGCTTCACCTGTCGAAAAGTTCTCCCCATCTGAGCCGTTATCCCCGTCAATATCCCCAAGGATGCCATCATCACTAGTAGCCCCAAGATCGCCGTTTTTGTCTCCAACTGCTCCAAGGTCTCCAAGGCATTCAGCCAACACTAGCGCAGAGTCACCTGTCCTCCCCATAGGCCCTCTACCCCTTCCATCCTCCAAAACCACCGGAGTCGGCCCTAATTCATTGCACCCACACGCCTCATCGCAATCGTTTCTCCCTTCTACCGCGTTCTCACCCATATCCCGGACCATTGTTGCTATCATGCATTCGTCCTCCGAATATGGGTTCGCACGGATTAAGCTTACGTTCCCATCTCCTCTTACTGAGGACCAGAGACGAACCAGCGCCGCAAGCTCCCTGGGTCGATGCTGCTGCTGTTTCGCGAAGGGCAGGGCTGCAGTCACACGGCGCAGTCTTCTTCCCTCGACCCAGATCAGCGTGACCCGGTCCACCCAGGTGGACAGCCCCAGCGCTGCATGTAGCTGTTGAAGAAGCACTTGGCCCAAAAGTAATTCGTGGCCCAATGTAGTAAGTATTCTTGTTGGGCCCAGCTTTCTTTATGCCTTGTTTTTTTGCTCTATCCCTTATGGCTCTCCCTTGCAGCCCATGATTCAAATTCTCAATATCCCAAGAAACTGTTTTCTTAGAATCTTCATAATTACTTAAAACGGCAGCCCCCACCAAATCCGCATATTCTTCAATGACTTCTTTATTTGATTTCTTCGTTACCAGATTGCGACAATTTTCTATTAAATTCACATTAACCCACTCATTCAAAATACTTTTAGAAATTACGCTTCTGACCTCGGTCGGTTCACCTCCTCTCGCCATCGCCAATAGTAGTTCTTCCACCTGGTCTATGCATTCCGGTTGGTTCACCAGCCCCACCGTCCTGATATCCGCATCTACACAGTTACTTGAAGTATTTTTTCTTTGTAACTCGCAGCTTGTGTTTCCAGCAGCAACCTTATGCAACTTATAACTAATATTTCCATGTGTCTCGCGCCCCACCTCTTTTACCATCATATCAAAACCGCTAATACCAATTGTAATGTGCACCCATTCGTTGATCACGTCCATAATGCAGGTATCGATTAGAACTCGTCCAACACTAAAGTCATAGCACGATTCCGTCATCGTATCACATCCGACGACTTCACCCCATTGACTCCCTATAGTTTTAAACATTTCTCCCGACCAAGCATGCAGCGGAACTCCAAAGCATTCGAGCCACACTCTTCTGGTTTCACTGCGCTCTGACTCCTCCCATCGCCATACACTATGGAAAAACTGTAGGAGACTATTCATCTTAAAGGTGTACGTCTCTTCAATGCTCAACACACTATCAAATGTCAGTAAGGCTTTGTATGCGCCTAGTTCTCTTACTTGAGTGACTTGGGGCAAGTTTTTCGCAATCTGCTCTCTCAAGGAATTAAAATTAATAGCAGTTGTTGTCCCTCCCACAAGACTTCTCTGTAGCTATTCTAGATTTTCTTTTGCCACATTTACTTCCACCTTCTTTGTCCATCCATTTCCATGTGGATCGAGTTCTTTCACCTCCTTTCCCGCTTCTGTTGCATTCACCCGGGTCACTGCCTCCTGGCGTTGCGACCATCGAGTAACTATGTTTTGGTCATCTTTTTTTTCCATGGTTCTCTTGCTTTCATTCATATCTGACTTCTTTCTGTATTTTGCTTCACCTACAAACAATACCCTCCCTCTCAATCTCATCCGATTCATTTCCCTTACTGCCTTCAAAGCTCCTCCCTTCATAGTGTAGCGTATAAACGCGAAGATATATATGTTATCACTTTGTTGTTTTCGTGATAAATATATATCATTTATACGACCCGTCCAGTTAAACAAGTGATACAGCTCTCTGTTCGATACATCGTTAGGAAGGTTATCCACGAAGATTGAAAAAGACTCATTCTCAAGCCTTCGATACTCCTCTCGATTCCAAACTCTTGAATCTTTATTTATATTTTTTTATTTTATATTTATTTTTTTCTTATTTATTTATTTTATAACAATTTCAGTACATTTCAGTTTTCATCCATTTTGCTTCAAACTTTTCAGCCAAAAATTGGTTTAGGTATTATTGAATATTCGAGTCAACTAATTTGGTTCACGCGAACCAAATTTGGAGTATACACTTGACTAACCAAATGGCCAGGTCCCATGCTCCATGTGACATTCTAAGATTAGCCAAAACTTTGTTGTTGTCACTGAAGTTAGTCAAAACTCGTGCATTGGTAATATGTAATTTGGTTATGTGGTTTGAAATTGCTTGATTGCAGGCTTGGAGACCAGAACTTCTCGAGTAGGACCTCCCAAGAACTAAAAAATATCTAATCTGGCTTCTTTAGTTTTTACTTTGAGGTTCGGTCGATTCTTTCGAAGTCAATGGAAAACGACCAGTAAATATCTAGTTGATCATGAACAAGTGGCGATTTTACAAGCTAGATTATTCAGAACAATAATACAGAAATAATATAGAAGAAAATATAGAATTTTAATTAGTTGAATGATATAAAATTGTACCTTGAAAACATAGGTTATATCATCATAAAATTTTTGTGTTTTCTTCTCATGTTTTATTTAAAAAATTTTTGTATTATCTTAATTTTTTTATTTATCATAGTAAAATTTAGATTAAATTTTCATACCATGACTTTTATCAGTTTTAGTATATTTAAATTTAAAATTCACTATATTAATTTTCGAAATTCAACTCTAAGTACCATATTGGTTTTCGAATTCTTTATGACATTGAGTCAATGAACGAAATATTTAGTTAGGTCTGACTTACTACGTTAGATACAGGACTAAGTCTTGATTTGGTAAAATTTTTTGAAGATGTGCTTGTACTTTTTAAAAGCACAAGCTCCTCATTTTGTGTTTGGTAAATAAAAAGACAATGTATTTGTGCTTGCAGCTTTTAAGAGATCGGAAATTTTTGAAAGCAACTAAGGTGGAGTTTTTCAAAGTTGGCTTATACTTTTCAAAATTTAAAATTCTAATATAACCTCATATATTAACTAATTTTTAAATTTAACGCTTAAATTTATGTCTTTTATAGTATTTTTAAATTTTAAAAACTATTTTACCAAACATAATTGTTGTTACTTGTATTTATTAAAACTCATTTTTAATTTGATTTATCAAATATAAATGCTACACTTAAAGTAAAAGTTTTACAAAAAATGATGCCATTTCGTTTTGACGTTTAAACAAGGCAAAAACGAGGACTTTTATGAGAATAATGGGAGATTAAAACGGTTTGCACATCGTCCAAACTCTTTTTCATCTTCTCGTTTTTGTTTTGTTTAAGCATCAAAATAAAACAACGTCATTCAGCCCAATCTTCAGCATGGCAAGTTAGAACCAACTTCACACTACGTTCGTTAATTTAATGCTAGAAAGGATCCAAGAATCTATATAGTGTCTAAAATTAAATTTCGAAAACTAGTATAATAAATTTTAGATTTAAAAGACTAAAATGATAAAAGTCATCTTAGGGATTACTCTGAATAATTTAGTCTAAAATATTTATGTATTTCTCTTTAAAAGTTCAAGTAATTATTGTTAAAAAAAATTATGTGTTTGCTTTCTTTTTTCTTTGAAAAAATTAAGTGTTTATTTTAAAAAACATTGTGTTTATCGTTAGAAAATTTTTCTATTTTAACATAAAATAAATTTTATGTATATTTTTTTTTATAAAATTTATGTATTTATTATTAATAAATCTTTATAGCTATCCGCTCTCAGGTTGGGCAGTAAGGGTCGGAGAAGGGCAATCACTCATTCTTAAAACCAGCATTCTTAAGACCAAAGAGTCGGGCAAAGGGGGGCTCTTCGTTCCCGGTTCTCCTGTAGTTGATTCCAGACTTTTTTGAAATGTGAAAGAGATGCACCAGGGCAAAAAGACTATAGGTGTAAGATATCGAAGGGGAATTCAATTCCATTCTTAATATTAAGAGAGTAAGACCAAAAATGGAAATAGAATAGTTAGATTGGCGGCAACAATATCATTTAAGTGTATTTGCTTCTCATTTTTCTTTTAAAAAATGTGTGTTTATTTAAAAAATTTCTGTATTTATATTACAAAAAGAAAGATATCTCTTTAAAGTAAGGGTAATAATAAACAGGATAAAATAGAATAAAATTAAAACTTAACTCTAATCTTACTTGGGGGTTTAAACTCCTTAATCCAAATACTATATGTACTTATTTCAATCTAATTCTATTTAATCTAACGTGTAAAAATAAATTTATTTTCATTCAAACATAATGTCTAGTTTTTTCATATTTTATAATATCAAATAATATTTATGTATAATGAGCAAATTGAATTATTAGTTTACTAGCACTAAGTATTTGTACAAAAAACCAAAATTTGGGTACAAACATTCAGTCATTCATCATACGTATGTATATTTTTTATGAATATTCACATTATAGATAAGAATGCGGATAGAGCTAATAGCCTAATACTACATTCGAATTCGATTTTATGCACTTCGATCAAATAGAAGCGAGTTGGATACTCACAAATATAAATTGTACTGCCAACCCTACTAGAAAATGATTTCTTATTAGACTTGATTAGAATTTGGTTACAAATATAATTCATTGCAATTTAGAATTTAAATATAAGTATTATTTTTATAAAACAGTTGTGTACTTGTGTTATATGCACATTACTTTCAGTTATTATTTTCAGCCACGGTATTTGTATATATATATAATATAAAATTTAAAAATTAAAAATCAAAACTCCACTTTCAGTCTCACTCTCATTCTTTAGGTAGCGTTTGGTGGAGAGACAGAGACGAAAAGACTGAGACTGAGAGACAGAGACTAAAAGACAGGATTGAAATAAATCTCAGTATTCTGTTTGGTGCAAAATGGGAGACATGAATTGAAACAAGAATAAAACTCTAATTTAATTTGCATAAAGGGTAAAATTAGAATTAATTAATCGAAATGAAAGTATTTTAGGTATAAAATGTTATTAAAGTTTCAGTCTCCATCTCTAAAAATTTCAGTCCCCTGTGTCCCTACTTTTTGGAGATACTGAAATACTGAAATTTTAGAGACAGAGACAGAAATTTTAGTACCAGTCTCTGAACTAACAAACACGATACTGAATCTCAGTCTATCAGTCTCTGTCTCAGTATCTCAAAACAAACACTACCTATGCGCTGAATAAATTGTTCCTCTTTCTTCTTTCCTCATTTTCCGACGCAATTCCATCCTTATTCTCACTCTCAAGGGCGATTCTCCTTCCTTCTCTCTTCAACGGCACGATTCTCCTTCCGATCCCCCTCTTTCCGGCGGCACGATTCTCCTTCCCTCTCTTTCGGGCGCAGTTACAATTCTTTTTCCTCTGCCTCAGGCGCGGTGCTCTCTGTCTCAGGCGTGAATTTCTTCGACTATATTTTTTTTGTTTGATTTTGCAAAGTAAGCTTCTATTCCTTGTACTTCTATCAGCTTTTTCAACGGCATTTTTCTTGTTCGTTTTGAGCTTGTATTAGCTTTTTCGACTGCATTTTTCTTCTTCGTTTTGAGCTAGCTTCTATAAATCAATTTGTGTTGTGTATATTTTGTACTTTCAAACAAAAATTTATACTAAAAATCTTTAAGTTAGGGTTTTGAATTGAAGTCTCAATATGCTAATTTTAACAATTGATTGATATATAGTTGTTTTGTTTAACTTTATTGAGTAGCTTGATTTATTGGAACCTGATAATATAGGAGGTCAGTTCTCTTTATTTTCTTCTAGTAATATCCTCGAGCTCTTGATTATTAGTAGACTATTAATTGATTATAATTGGATTTTTGTGATATGAGTTGGAGTATGTTTGATTATTATAGTGAATGAGTTTGATTATGCTCAACTTTTAAAACATAATACTACAGTATATTTGATTATAGCATACTTGATATTTGATTATTGAGTTTTAATTTTTTCTTTTACTTTTTGAATTTGATTTGATTTTAGTTATTTAATTTGTTAGTAACAAAGACACTGAAAAAAAAAAAATATTCAAAGAAATTTTAAAGAAGACGGAGCGGAGAAAAGTGTTTTGTCTTTAGTTTTTTATTTTTTTATTTGGAAAAAAACGAATGACAGGTCCTGTTAAAGCAACCTCCTCAATACTAGAAATACTCACTGTTAATAGTGTCTGCGACGAATATTATGAAAACTAATAAGTGCCTAAAATTGTAAGAAAGAAGCAAACATTTTGTTTGAAAAAAAAAAAACCATAATGGCAGAAAACAAACTATGTGCATAAAGCTTTATATGAATACACAAAGTACTACTATCTGCAATAACATATTACAAGCAGCAGAGTTTACCTTGAGGGTGTGCCATCTTTTGCATGCCTGTGGGTGAAATCATGATAGGCATTGAAATCTTGAACTCCAATATGCTTGTTGTCGTGTCTACATTGCTTACATCTACAAGAATGCGTAGTCGCAACCTATTTTAAATCAAACACCACTCATCTCAGAAGAGCCAACCGATTGAAAGATCAAGGGTTGAAACTTATGAATTAAAACTTAGTTTTTTATTTTTTATTTGGCATCTATATTTTGATTATCTTATTTTTTATATTGACAAAGTTCATTTTCATTAATGTAGTATTATATTGACATGAGATGTGCACCAAACTTGTTAGCAACACTTTATTCTGACTATTTGAATGATGCGCAATGGAACGAGGTCCGAACAATGAATTTTGGATAGGAAATTTAAACTATGATTTAATTTTGGCCCTATGCAAACGCCTTTAATCCCTCCAAGTTTTATCTTCTCACTCCAATAGAAAAAGTAAATGTTACTTGAAAATCAGTTGCAGCGGTTTTGGGATTGCGTGCATACGGTAATAATTAAAATTTCTTTAAGATCTTTTGGTTTTATTAATTAGAATTGCCTGTAAAAAATTGATTTTTAATATCATATGATTGATATAGGAGTATAACTATATATTGAATCTGATCTTACATTGCTGATGACTTACTTGCTGAACTTTTTACACATTCCAATGTTTGCCATGCTAGGATTAATAGCATGATTATGCTGGATATTCACAAAGGTTAACACATATTCCAACTTCTTATCCATTTTCACAATAATTCTAACTTTACAATTTTGCTCGAAGTTGAATTTATCTTTTTTAGTGGATCAATTTTTTATTTTCGATAACCAACTCTAGAATATACCAAGATTTGATATATAATTTGCCTATTTTGATCGACTTAGTAGTTCTTATATTCCATAAAAAACTAACCTCTTTGCGTAATTGGTATAAAATGCTTCATAATCTTTCACAGAAGAGAATGTCATTCTTATGCTTGGAACAATCTAAAATATGGATAATAAAAATTTAAAATCAAATCAATAATAAAAAATGGATAATAAAAAATTAAAATCAAATGCTATGTTATATATCTATCTAAACTTAGAACACTTAACTACATTAACAACATATATATTTCAATTTTATCATAAAATCAAATGCCCAATCTTACACACTTGAAATAGAAGAAAATACACCCATTAAAAAGACAAACCAATTGACAAATAAAATGTCCAAATTAGAGGCAAATGCATATGTAAAATTTTCTCAACGACTTACAAATTATTCTAAACATGCAAACTACCAATTTGACTCTAATCTAAAGGTTAAACATTTTTTTTATTACACAGATTTATAACATAAATTTTTTTAAAATACAATCACACAACATACATAATATAATTGAGAGGCATTTCTTTCTGAAACCAATTAAAAGGACCCAAATGACATAATGAAACCACAAATCAAAAGCATTTGCATAACTAGATACACAGATTATCAAAATTCAACACACAATATATGAATCAGCTGGAGCAACTAGGCTCTCCATTAGAAACCAAATATGTAGTTAAACTATTTAAAGCAAGGTTCATTTTTATTGTTTCCCTTTATGTTTACTCAGGTGTTTCACTACTCATTTTGACTAAATCAATGACAATGTTACATATTTAACTCCACAATTATGAATATCTAGATTTAGATGTAAAATAAAATGGATAGTGGATAATCAGAAATAAAAAATGGATAATAAAAAAATTGAAATTAAATCAGAAATAAAAAATTAACATACTAAATAAATTAAACACAAATTTTATTATTAAAACTTGTGGATCTATTGAATCAAAAGTTATAATCAAAACCCTAAAATAATAAGAATTGGAAACGATGCTAAGAAGAGTTTATGTGAACTGTAGGATCGAAGCAGAACATAGAGAAGCGTGGAAAAAAGAAGAAAGCAATGAGTGAAGTTAGCCCAATCGAAGAGAAAGAAAATGAGGTGCATGCAATAAAAGAGAAGAAACCACGATTAAAAGAAAAGATTTTTAGCGCGATGAAAAAACTTCTAAACACGTTGTATTGTCTTTGAATCCTACTGCATCTTTATATGTTTATTTCTATAATTGTATTTTCTACTAGTGAAAATGACTGAACTGGTGACTAAAAAGTAAAAAGTAGTGTATAAATAATATTTTTCTATTTCTTATCACTTATCTTGAATAACATTCATAACTAGACCATTTTATAAAAATTTTATAAAACTTTTTCCAAACACATGGAAGACTTTCCGAAGCATTTTAAAGAGAAGAAAAAAGAAAGAAAGAAAACGGAACCTATAAAGTTGGCGCTCCTCTCCTGGAGTGAAGAATAATGCGGAAACATATTGCGTTGAAAGCAACATGATCATCTTCCTATCACTGCTTCATTCATCTCCAACGACATTCATCAACTTTCTGACGTCATCTTTTCCTTGTCTTCAGTATGTCCTTCCAAACTCAGACCTCTCTTTACTCGTCACTTCTATCTTTAATAACTTCCACCCTTCCATTTTGGAGCAAAAGTCAACAAGTCAACCATTTCCTGTAAAAAATCTTCTCCTCCTTCTTCGTTTTGCTTCAGAGTAAGCTTAGGTACTCAGTTTCTCTAATTTCACTATTCCTCCATAATCATGCACCTTGCAACTGTTGATGATTTTCTCCTCCAACCGCTTTTCACGCGTTATGTATCTGCTTCGTTGAACCTAATCCTATTAATTGCGCTGCTTGTGTCATGGATATGGGAGAAAGTTCATGCGAATGTGAACCATAGAGAAAACAATGAAAGAATTCGATTACGTAGTGGTGGATTCTTGTACTTCAAACAAGGTCCACTTTGTAGCTTAGCTATTTGTGTGTTCTACCTTATGCTGTGCTTGCTAACCTACTTTTACTTGTATAAAAATGATGGTGGTACTGGTTCCTCAAACGAAGTTGTTGTTGCAATTTCTGATTTTGCTCTTAGATCACTTGCTTGGGCTGTTGTTTGTGGCTATTTGCAATTTGGAAGCTCCGGTTCTTGGGGACCTTTCTCCTCAAGAAACTTGAGGATTTGTTGCTGGGTGTATGCTGTTGTTTCCTTTTGTTGCATTGTAATAGACTTTATAATCTATGAAAAGCAAGCTTTCTTGCCGATTATGTATCCTGTTTCCGATATAAGTGGTTTTATTAGTGCTTTATTTCTGTGTTATTTGGGGTTTTCCGGAAACCATGTTGTTAAGAATGCCCCTCTTGAAGAAGCCCTTTTGAATGATGAATCTTTGGTGAGGAACGGTTGTAATCGCAATAAAACCAGAGGAGATGGAAATTCGTCGAGCTATTACAATGCTGGATTCTTTAGTTTTCTTACATTCTCTTGGTTGAGTCCATTGATATCTCTAGGCAATAACAAGGCTTTAGATATCGAGGATCTTCCTGTTCTTCATATCAATGATAGTGCCTATGGGGCTTTTCCAAATCTTAGAGATAAGCTTGAGTCACAATGTGGTGATGATGGGAAAGTAACCACTTTTAAGTTGGTTAAGGCAATGTTCGTGTCAACATGGCAGCTGATCTTACTGTCAGCCTTGTTTGCAATCTTGTACACTTGTGCTTCTTATGTTGGTCCTTATTTGATTGATTTCCTTGTTCAATACCTCAATGGGGAGCAAATGTTTGAAAACGAAGGCTATGTTTTGGTATTGGCATTTGCTGTTGGTAAGTTTGTGGAGTGCCTCTCGCAGAGACATTCCATGTTCAGGTTCCAGCAGATTGGAGTTAGGATACAATCAATGTTGGTGGGGACGATCTATGCTAAAGGTTTGAAGCTTTCGTGTAAATCGAAGGATGCTCATAGTAGCGGAGAAATCGTTAACTTGTTGACTGTCGATGCTTCAAGGATTGGTGAATTTTGTTGGTACATGCATGATCCATGGATGGCTGTTTTGCAAGTTGCTTTGGCCTTGTTGATTCTGTATCGGAGTGTTGGGCTTGCTTCAATTGCTGCTTTTGTTGCCACCGTAATTGTGATGTTGCTAAACCTGCCAGTGGCATCATTGCAAGAAAAATACCAAAATAAGTTAATGGAGTTCAAAGACAAACGAATGAAGTCAACATCTGAGATCTTAAAGAATATGAGGATTCTGAAACTGCAAGCATGGGAGATGAAGTTCTTAGAGAAGATCATTCAGCTTAGGAAGGCTGAGGAGATATGGCTAAAGAAATTTGTCATTGGTTCAGTGATTATTAGATTTCTCTTCTTTAATGCCCCCTCTTTTGTTGCTGTGGTTACTTTTGGTACATGTGTTCTTATGGGCATACCACTTGAATCAGGGAAGATCTTATCTGCACTCGCAACTTTCCGAATTCTTCAAATTCCCATATATAGCCTCCCTGACACAATTTCAATGATAGCACAAACTAAGGTCTCACTTGATAGGATCACATCATTTCTTTGTCTAGATGACTTGCAAGCCAATGCAGTAGAGAAACTTCCCCATGGTAGTTCTGATTTAGCAGTTGAAGTTATAGATGGAAATTTCTCATGGGATTCCTCTTCCTCTAGTACTAATCTGGCGAACATAAATCTCAAAGTTTTTCATGGCATGAGGGTTGCTGTTTGTGGCACTGTTGGATCTGGCAAGTCAAGTTTACTTTCTTGTGTGATTGGTGAAGTCCCAAAGCTATCTGGGACCATTAAAGTGTGTGGAACAAAGGCTTATGTTTCTCAGTCGCCATGGATACAAAGTGGTAAGATAGAAGATAACATACTATTTGGCAAAGAGATGGACAGGGAAAAGTATGAGAAGGTACTAGAAGCATGTTCCTTAACAAAAGACCTCGAGGTTCTATCATTTGGTGACCAGACTATTGTTGGTGAGAAAGGAATCAATTTGAGTGGTGGACAGAAGCAAAGATTACAAATAGCTCGCGCTCTTTACCAAGATGCTGATATATACCTGTTTGATGACCCTTTCAGTGCTGTGGATGCTCATACAGGATCTCATCTTTTTAAGGTCTTATGTTTCTATACTTTGAATTCTTTTGCTTTTAGTGCAATTATTTCTAATCTCCGTATAAATTCTTTCATTGTTGCTTGCATTGTTGATCAAGTAGAAATTTCTGAAATATTGATCATATGTTTACTTGAAATATACGGATGGAGTGAGACAAGAATTGTGTTTTGGATGAATTCCTTGAGAGAATCTCTCAGTGTCAATATATACCTATATATATATATATATATAGGTACAGAAATAAAATCCCTTAATACTAGGAGATATGATAGAATCAGATCCCTTAATACTAGGAGATCTAACAGAATCAGATGTATAAGTTGGAGCATATAAATCATATGCACCAAACTTGTTACATATGTATTGTATCCGAGGACTCCGGATAGCTTTGGTGAAAATATCTGCAAGTTGATCGTTGGAGTTGACAAAGGCTGTTACTATTTTCCCACTTTGCAACTTCTCCCTTATGAAATGGCAATCAATCTCTATGTGCTTGGTCCGTTCATGAAATATAGGGTTGGAAGCAATATGTAAGGCAGCTTGATTATCGCACACCAGTTCCATCTTACTTGGCTCACAAAACTTAAGTTCCTTAACTAATTGCTTCAACCATATAAGTTCACATGTGGCAAGTGTCATAGCTCTATATTTAGCTTCCGCAGTAGATCTTGCTACAACATTTTGCTTCTTACTCTTCCAAGATATCAAGTTTCCACCAATAAAAACACAATAACTAGATGTAGAACGTCTATCAGATGGAGATTCTACCCAATCTGCATCAGTATACCCAACAATCTGGTTATGTCCTTTATCTTCATACAACAAACCTTTTCCTGGAGCACCTTTGATATATCTAAGGACTCTAACAGCTGCGTCCCAATGACTACTATCGCATGGGGAGTCAAGAAACTGACTTAGGATACTTGTGGCAAATGAAATATCTGGCCGAGTGACTGTCAAATAATTCAATCGGCCAATTAATCTGCGATATCTACCAGGATCTGCAAGAGGTTCTCCTTGATCTGGACTAAGTTTTGTGTTGGGATCCATTGGTGTATCTACAGGTCTAGAATCCAACATTCCAGTTTCTTCAAGAATATCCAGAGCATATTTTCTCTGTGAGATACAGATCCCAGCATTAGATTGTGCCACTTCAATTCCTAGGAAATATTTTAACTTTCCCATATCTTTAGTCTGAAAGTGATCAAACAAGTGCTGTTTTAACTGAGTGATTCCCTCATGATCATCTCCAGTAATGACAATATCATCCACATAAACAACCAGATATATGAAGGAAATAGAGGAAGAATGACGGAAGAAAACTGAATGATCTGCTTCACTCTGAATCATGCCAAATTTAGAAATAACAGCACTAAAGCGACCAAACCAAGCTCAAGGGGATTGTTTCAAGCCATATAAAGATCGGCGTAAAGGACATACTAAGCCGGAAGACTCCCCCTGAGCAACAAACTCGGGAGGTTGCTCCATGTATACTTCCTCCTCGAGATCACCATGTAAGAAAGCATTTTTAATATCAAGTTGATGAAGAGGCCAATGGCAAATGGCAGCCATAGAAAGAAAAAGACGAACAGAGGCCATCTTCGCAACAGGAGAGAAGGTATCATCATAGTCCAAACCAAAGATTTGAGTGTAGCCCTTAGCCACAAGGCGGGCTTTTAATCGATCAATGGTTCCGTCTGAGCCGACCTTAATAGTATAGATCCAACAACAACCCACAGTTGATTTGCCCGGTGGCAATGAAACAAGATCCCAAGTACCAGTAGAATGTAAGGCAGACGTTTCCTCAATCATAGCCTGGCGCCACCCTGGATGTGAAAGAGCTTCTGCTGTTGTTTTGGATATAGAAACAGAAGACAAAGAGGAGGTAAAAGCATAGTGCGAAGATGATAAACGATGGTAACTAAGAAAATTATAAATAGGATTAGGATTACGGGTTGAACGAGTACCTTGTCTGAGAGCAATAGGAGGACTACTGCTAACTCCCGAAGAAGGATCCAAGGACGGTTCAACCACGGGTTCAGGAGATGAGTTATCTTGGACTGCAGGCCGTGGGCGGCGATGATAAACCTGTAGAGGCTTTGTGGGAATAGGAGGCCCATCTAAGTAAGGAACATGAAGCACCTCCGTAATGGAAGGTGAAGTGATGTCGGGTGCAGAGAAAAAAAGGGGTATTCTCAAGAAAAGTGACATCGACAGACACGAAGAAACGATTAAGAGCTAGAGAATAACAACGATAACCCTTTTGAAATCGAGTGTACCCTAAGAAAACACATTTGATAGAGCGAGCAGTTAACTTGTCTTTTCCTGGGGTAAGATCATGGATGAAACAAGTACAACCAAAGACTCGTAGTGGAAGAGAAAAAATGTGCTCATGAGAAAATAAAATGGAATGAGGAACTTGATTTTGCAAAATAGAAGAAGGCATACGATTAATTAAATAACATGCAGTCAGAACAGCCTCACCCCAAAACTTAAGGGGAACATGAGTATGGAGAAGAAGAGTGCGAGCAGTTTCAATCAAGTGACGATGTTTACGCTCAGCCACACCATTCTGTTGAGGGGTATGACGACAAGATGACTAATGTAGAATGCCTTGGGAGGACAAGTAAGACGAAAAGGGTGCTGAAAAATACTCACGAGCATTATCACTTCGTAAAATTTTAATTGAAGTTTTGAATTGATTTTGAATTTCAGAACAGAAAGACTTGAAATGTACAAATAATTCAGATCTGTCCTTCAATAAATATAACTAAGTGCAACGAGAAAAGTCATCAATAAAGGTGACAAAATAACGAAAACCAGAATGAGAAGTAACCCGACTAGGTCCCCATACATCAGAATGAATAACAGAAAAGGGAGACGCAGCCCGTGTATTGACACGACTTGAAAAAGAACTACGAACATGTTTACCTAAATGATAAGTTTGACACTCTAAGGTAGTAAGACGAGATAAACTCGGGACCATAGCTTGTAACTTCGAGAGGTTGGGATGTCCCAGGCGACAATGGACCACGTCCGGAGACTCAATAGTAGCAACAGAAGACACAGTAGTAGTGGGTAAGGCAAGCCGATACAGTCCTTGAGACTCACATCCTGTACCAATCGTCTGTCCCGTCCCTCGATCCTGCACAATGATGGAGTCAGCAAAAAAGGTAATAGAACAATTGAGAGAGCGAGTAAGTTGGCTAATAGAAATCAAATTGAAAGGACAATTGGGCATGTAAAGAACAGATTTCAAAGGTAATGTAGGAAGAGGAGTAGCTTGACCTATTCCCTTAGTACCAATTTTAGAACCATCAGCCAAAGTGTTAAAAGGAAGAAATGCAGGGTGTTCAAGTTTAGAGAGGACAGAAGAAGTACCAGAAATGTGATCAGAAGCACTTGAGTCAAGGACCCATGGTCCAAGAGAAGAGGAATGAGAGATACAAGCAACAGAATTACCAGAGTGGGTCACTGAAGCAACGGGAGTAGATGCCTGCTTTGAAGCTTGGTACTTGAGAAACTCATCATAGTCATTGCCAGAGACAAATATCCCTTGTGGTTGTGCGGCGGAGTGAACGTCAGATGGCTCATTAGTTTGGACAACATGAGCTACCTTGGTGGGACGACCATGGAGAGCATAACATTTATCCTGAGTATGACCAATCCTATGGCAATGGGTACAACTAAGGCGAGTACGATTACCACGACCATTACCACGACCCCCACGGCCGCCGCGAGTGGGAACTTGAAAGGACACTTAAGAAGAAGATTGGGATGTCAATGCAGTTTGGTCGAAATTATGGGTCTCAAGAGAGGGGCCAAATTGCAAGAGTCGTGCAAATACGTCTTGAAGGGAAGGAACGGGTGAGGTGCCCAATATTTGTTGCCGAAGAGATTCAAGTTCAGCTGGCAATCCAAGTAACGTAAGTACCAAAAACAGCTTTTCCTGTTGAGCATGATGGTCATCAACATTAGACACATAGGGAAGGAGAGTCGAAAACTCTTCCTTGACAGCTTCCACAGCCCCAACATAAGATTCCATAGCAGTTCCTTGAAGCTGTGTAACTGTAAACTACACAGCTTCTTAGCAACATGGTAAAGTCTTGCAATGTCATTAGTGTATAAAGCTTTAGCACGATCCCACACCTTTTTACAAGTTTTGTAAGCCCGAAACATAGTCAGCTTTGGTGGATCAATGGTCTGCCACATAAGGTTACATAGCTGGGCATCAATCCTCTTCCAAGTGGTTTTGTCAGCGGCGCGAACATCATCAACAAATTTAGTAAGGTGGTCTTCATAGCCTTGGCCCATGAACCAAAGTTCCACAGAATCAGCCTAAGAAAGGTAATTTTTGGCACCCATCAATTTTTCAGAGGTCATTGTAGCGGTTCCAGAAACGACAGATGTTAGAACAGCCGGTTTACCACCATTGGAGTTGGTGTTGGGGGTTACCTCAGAAGACATGATGGCAGACACTCAGAAACGGCCGGAAAACACCTGTAGAAGGGAAACGAGGGCCGGAAAAAGCCTGGGCAGCGGAGAAATTTTGGGGACAGGCCGAACTTGGCTTTCCGGTTCTGATTCTAGGGTTGCTTCGGAGTGGGTCTGATGTTTGACAAGATTTTGGCTGGAAAAACAGTTTCTGACGAAGAGACACAGCTGATAGTATCAGCTGGTGGGAAAAGGGAACACGGCTGAGAGATTGCAACCGGAAAAGAAGATAAAACAAATAGAAACCAGAGCCGGGTCGGAACCCGCTCTGATACCAACTTGAAATATACGAATGGAGTGAGACAATGATTGTGTTTTGGATGAATTCCTTGAGAGAATCATCTATATATATATATATATATATATATAGGTACAGAAATAAAATCCCTTAATACTAGGAGATATGATAGAATCAGATCCCTTAATACTAGGAGATCCAACAGAATCAGATATCTAAAGACGGAAACTATATCAAAACAGATCTAATCTGATATTCAACATGTTTATTGTTAATTAAGTAGAAATTTCTGAAATATTGATAATATGTTTGCACAAACGTTATCTGATTTTACATTTTGCTTTATTGCTTCAGGAGTGTATACTCGGCCTTTTACAAACAAAAACTGTGATATACATTACTCATCAGATAGAGTTCTTACCTGATGCTGATCTAATATTGGTGAGTTATTATTATTATTTTCTTTTACAGGTTCTCATGTTCATGAACTCACATTTAATTTACTTTTCTCTGACTTTGTGTCTGTCTTGCATATAATTTATTTAGGTCATGAAAGATGGAAGGATAACTCAATCTGGAAAATACAATGACATTCTCAAGTCAGGCACTGATTTTATGGAACTTGTAGGGGCACATCAGGAAGCTTTGTCTTCAATTAAATCTTTAGAGAGAAGGACTTCAAGTAAATCTTTAGAGAGAAGGCTTTCGAGTAAATCTTTTGAGAGAAGTCCCACGTCTAAGACATTAGGTCTCACCGTGGAGGACAGTGATTCACTAAGTTCTTTTGGAGAGCAAGACTTGGAAAACATTGATGATCAAAATGGTAAACCAGATGAAATAGTTGATAAAAAAGGCCAACTTGTTCAAGACGAAGAACGAGAAAAGGGTAGAGTTGAGTTTAAAGTCTACTGGAAATACATGACAACAGCATATGGAGGTGTTCTTGTACCCTTCATATTACTTTCACAAATACTTACTGTAGCTTTGAATGTTGCGAGTAATTACTGGATGACCTTGGCAACTCCAGTTTCTGCAACTGCAGAACCTGCTGTTGGAAGTGTTATGCTTATGGCTGTCTATGCTGCTTTAGCAATTGGAAGTTCCATTGGCAACCTTGTCAGAACAATGCTTACTGTGATATCTGGATATGTGACTGCAACCATACTCTTCAATAAATTGCATATGTGCCTTTTTCGAGCACCAATGTCATTTTTTGATGCCACCCCAAGTGGGCGAATCCTTAATAGAGTATGTCCTAATAATTGATAATGCTTTGCTTGCTATTTTTGAGAAGACAAGTTCTTTGCTATATCAGAGTTTTGTTGATTACTTTACCTTTTTGATGTATCTCTTCTTTTTAATTCTTGAATAGAATTGTCTGCCTAAACTTTAGTTCTGATTTTTGTTGTAGGCTTCAACAGACCAAAGTGCAATAGATATTGACATTCCAAGTGTATTATGGGCAGTTACCTTTAATCTGGCTTTCGTCGTGGGAAGTATTGCAGTGATGTCTCAAGCTGCATGGCAAGTGTTTATTGTATTTATTCCGGTGGTCGCAGCATGCATTTGGTACCAGGTAGTTTTCTAAATTAGCTCAAAACAAACCTGATGTTTATTTTTATTCTTATTCCTCCTCCATGTTTTTCTGAAGCACTTTTACATCATGAATCAAATGTTTAAAAGTGCGTTGAATTTTGATGCTTGTTCTCGAAAGTTCTTAGAGGTAGAAAAAGAAAAATGCATATGAATCTTATTGAGGATATTGTACAAAACATAGCAGTATGTATGGTAAAAATATAAGTAAGTTGATCCTGTGCAGCAATACTATTCAGCATCAGCACGGGAATTGGCACGGTTAGTTGGTATATGCCAAGCTCCTGTAATACAACATTTTTCTGAAACCATTTCTGGATCTACAACCATAAGAGCTTTTGAGCAAGAATCAAGGTTCGGTAACGTAAACATGAAATTGACGGATAGATATTCCCTACCAAAGATGTTTTCTGCTATAGCAATGGAATGGTTGTGTTTCAGATTGGATATTTTATCCTCCATCACATTTGCGTTCTGTTTGATTTTCTTGGTATCTTTTCCAAATGCAATTACTCCTGGTGAGTTGTTCAAAATTCAAATTACATACATACAACAATACTTATGACACTTTGGAAGGAAACCTCATTTTACTAATTCACTTTTATCTTTTGTCAAGGCATTGCGGGGTTGGCTGTGACGTATGGGCTCAATTTAAATTCACAAGTGGTTTATATAGTTTGGTATCTTTGCAATTTGGAGAACAAAATTATATCTGTAGAAAGAATTTTTCAATACACCTCCATCCCAAGTGAACCTCTTCTAGTCATAGAAGACAACCAACCTGATCCTTCATGGCCACCATTCGGGGAGGTTCATATCCAAGAGCTACAGGTACCCACAAAGAGTTACTCATTTGTTTTGTTTCAAAGCGACTGCAACTACTCGTCATGAATCATCTCTATTAAAAATTTTAAAATTTTTGGTAAAAGCATATGAATGAGTTCATATCTTAACAACATGCGCTCTTACACGTCCCTTATGGCTTGACGCACTGGAAGTGTACAGATTCTCCTATTTTGTGATGAAATTCGACCATTTTTTACTTATAAAAATCAGTTTAATAAGGATGGGTATTTAGATTACTTGGCTGTAGAGAACTAGGATCATGTTCTTGACTGTTTCTCTCAAAAACTTAAGCTATTATTACAGGGTCACATGGATGACTTTATGTGTTGACTATATTGTTATTTGGTTCATGGTTTTTATGTGGTAGAGTGAGATCATTAATTAGACTTTGTGTGATTTAGGTCAGGTATGCTCCTCACTTACCACTTGTATTACGTGGACTTACTTGCACTTTCGCTTCTGGAGCAAAAAACGGCATTGTGGGAAGAACTGGAAGCGGAAAAACAACTCTAGTGCAAACACTTTTCCGGCTTGTTGAGCCAGTTGCTGGAAAAATATTGATTGATAGCATCAATATATCTTCAATTGGAATTCATGATTTAAGATCCAAACTAAGCATTATTCCACAGGATCCAACAATGTTTGAAGGGACTATAAGGAACAACTTAGATCCACTGGAAGAATACACAGATGAACAAATTTGGGAGGTAATATGGTTTGCCTTTGACACTTTGAAGAACTGATCTTTTTATTAGTATATAATACTAATATGCTTCGGAAAATATTTTAGGCTTTAGATATGTGCCAACTTGGAGATGAAGTAAGGAAGAAAGAAGAGAAGCTGGACTCCATAGGTTTGACTTCTCAAAACCTAAAAGATGAATAAGATCTTACAAGTCAAATTGTTATGTATATTTATAGCAAGAATATATTATAATCCTTTCTGTTGTTAATATTTGTCACGGTATATGCACATTGATTAAGAAGCACATTATCAATATTTGACTATAAATTTGTTTACTTAATAACTAGTTTATGGTGTAAATGCTTTGTTGTTTATTGTGCTTAACATTGTGTGAAGGGTACATTTGGAAAATGCTTAATAGATGTGACATTGAAATATGAGAACAATGGATATATTGAACTAAGTTACAGATATTGTGAATCAAAAGAATTATTATATTATATTATATTATATTGCATAACATTATGAATTCTACAGTTACCGAGAATGGCGAAAATTGGAGTATGGGTCAACGACAGTTGGTCTGCCTTGGCCGCGTCTTACTAAAGAAAAGCAAGATCCTAGTGCTTGACGAGGCTACGGCATCAGTTGATACTGCCACAGATAATATTATTCAGCAAACAGTTAAGCAGAATTTTTCAGACTGCACAATAATTACAATTGCTCATAGAATAACTTCAATCCTTGACAGTGACATGGTTCTGTTTCTTAACCAAGGCAAGAATCACTTCCCTTCTCTTTCGTTGCCTTTCTCTTTTTTATTTGCTATACTTTTTCTCTTGCCGGGAATATGAGTTATGTTAATATTGATCCTTCAGGACTCATTGAGGAATATGATTCACCAAAAAAGTTGCTTAAGAACAAATCTTCAGCTCTTGCTCAACTAGTTGAAGAATACACTCGAAGGTCAAACTCTGGTTTTGAAAGTTGAGACACCAGTGAATTGAATCTTGTGTGGAACCAATGTCCCGTGGCCTATATTTTAGTGATCTTCACATATTTCATTGTTGTTGAGACTTGTATAGGAATGGATCAATGGAACTTATCTTATGTCATGGAATGAATGCCTATGGCTGTAGTAGAAATGTGGAATGAGTAAAAATTCTATTTTATGTATTGTTAATTAATAATTAATTTATAATAGTGACATATGTTAAACCATATACACGTTCATCACATATGTATGGAGAATGAAAAATTGAACTAAGATAATAGCGAAGCCAAGTAAAATGACTATCGGTTCCAACTCTTCTTGATCACAAAAATTCTGACCGAGTTTATGAAAATCCTTAATATAATACAATACCCATAACAAACACAATATCAGACATTACATATATCCTTCTATACTTCTTGAGTCGCCACTCTAATATTGCTATCGAAGATCATCAGTGATACATTACAATATTACATGCTTTGCGCACCAAAACATCCACATATTCTATACCCTCTGTACTATACAAACCTATCAAAACCAAACTTTAGTATAAAAACTAACATTGTGGGGGGTCGAAGTTCACAATTGAAACCAAACTCCTGTTCATATAATTGGTTTACATGTCCTGGTTTTATTGATTACACAGTATATTAATGTATCAAACATCTATGTGAAATGACATATTAAGTTAGGATCAAATTTTCATGTACCTCAATGTGAGACTTCTACAATATTGTTCTATCATTAAAACTGCTTGATTCTTACGATAACTACCTTAAAAGGTAATATTTATTTAGTTTGATCCATCATTGAAATAACAAGAAAGCACCAGCTTTCCTCATCCTTAGACAATAGCAGGTGAAATTTTGGCATCAAAGCTATACAAATTCAAGCATTTTCAAGCACCTACAAATTCATGCATTTTACCATAAGTACATGGTTCTACAATCATCTTTGTTTGTTTATTCTTTCATAAACATCTTGAAATGTACAGTAGCAAGATATAAAGATTGTCTTCTTTCTATTCTATACATGGAAATTTCTCTCTTGAGAATGCAGGGGAAAAATAACCCTTGCAGGGGAAAAATAACCCCTCTCCTCATTCTCATGACATATACATCTATACCATACCATATAATTTATATTTATACAACTAGAGATTCAAACTACTATGAAACACAGAGATCGAAACAAAACCTTAGGTTATTTGATCTGAATTCCAAGCGGGAAGATCAATATTCATTCTTTCTACAGGAGCACGCTCATTCGTTTCACGAAGTTGAGCCAGCCGATTCTGCATGCTTCTGAATGAAGGAGCATCAATTATATGAGATACACTATCATGGTACAATGGATCTTCATAAAAATTGACAAGAGCCTCAGCTGCATTATCCCTTAGTTCCTCAAAATCGTCATGCAACAAGTCAATGAAGATTGGAACCACCCCAGCATCGGAAAGTGCAATTCTATTCACCCTATCATAGCTCATCTGAGAAAATGCACCAGAAACATTCTCCTTTACGTCATTGCTTCCACTCCCCAAAAGCTCAACAAGTACCGGAATCACGCCTGAATCGCGCACCACTGGTATCGAGTGGTTGTAAGTTGATAGATCCCACACCACATTAGCAGCTGCAGACTTCGCCTCATTATCACCATCTCTCATAATCCTTACTAAGTGCCCAACAATTTCGATGGCGTTAGCCTCATCAAAAGCCAACACGCAAAATGCGTCCTCTGCGATGTCCTTACCAGAAGGATCGCCCCCTTCAAGAAGCTCGGAATAAAGGGGGATAGCCCCAGCTTGAGCAATTGACCTAATGCAATCAACATAGGCAGAGATCACACCAAGAGTATTCCCAGCCACAAGCTTCGTGGTGTGATCTCTGCTGCAAAATAGCTCCACAACTGGGAGTATTGCACCCAATTCAACAACAGCCCGCCTACCTATGTTGCACAAACACAAAGACAATTATTTAATACAACACGTAAATACAACAATTTAATGATAGCATCAGTCACAAATTTAGCAAGTATTTGATGCAGACACATAAAGTGCACAACTGAATACAAATGAAGTATTTGTAATTTGTGCAATCATAGTCGCCTACCTTCTCTTGTAACTCCAAACATCCCAATTGCTTGGCATGCCCTCTCTCTAGAGACCATACTACCAACACCAACAGCCTCCACAACATAGCGAAGAGCATCAAGCCTAACTATTTCCCTCCTAACATTGCGCCGCAGCGCCAACAAACTCAGAATCTCCAACAAATACCTTCGAATTTCCCGATCCTCGCAAGAACTCAACTTATTTACAATGATACCTAACCCACCAGCAGTAGCAACAACAGCCCTACTTGTGTTACAAAAACCAACCACAACCAACAAGCATTTCACAAGAACTTTCAGAAACATCCCATCAGAATGAGGCAACAAATTCATAAGCAATTGCGCAGCACCGTTTGCACCCATTTGAGTTACCAACTCGTCACTCCTGCAAGCTATGCACTTCAAGCAATAAGCTGAAGCCATTTGAAGAGAGAAATTGGCAGAATCATTTGAACGGTTATTGTGGCCAAGGATCTCCATAAGAAAGGGTATGGTGCGAGCCAATACATGTTCAGGGGCGTGTTTGGAGTAACGAGCAAGCATTGCCATGGCTTTGATTCTCTTGGACTTGATCTCTGTGGCTATTGCATTCTGAAATTTTCTCAGTTCATTTTCCCAATCAATGTCACCACTTTCACTTTCATCCATTTTTCTTCTCTCTCTTGTTTCTTTCCCCAAATGACTTGGAACTTCAAGCCCAAATTAATTGTGGGACTAATAGAAAAAGTACCGATGAAATAACACAATCAAAACCTTCATAAAGTTCTAAAGATAGAGAAGGGCCTGAATTGAAGAGCAATGAATTGAATTTAGGTATCATACCTCTGGAAAATCGAAATTGCGATAAAAATAATGGTTGGTGCTAAGGAGACCCAACTGAGGCAACGCTTCAGGAAAAGAAGAGGTTCGGTGAGCCATTCTCGGACTCTCAGCAGTGTTTAAAGGGAAAACTCACGTGCAGTTTCCGTTGAGTTGTTAGCTGTGATTATTATGTGAATCTTGATTTGACATGTTGTAACCAAAATTTGATGGGAATAGATCCTTGTTAAAAAAAAAATTTGAAAGGGTTAAATCTATAGTCTTCTAAGATTAAAAAACCCTAGCAGAGAAAGAGTACGTACTCCGTACTCAAGGAGAATGAGAGAAGGAGAGAGCGGGGCGAACGGTTGAGGGTGAAACACAGTGAGGAAGATTGCCATGCCATCGGAAGAGATAAGGGAGAGAGCGTGGGTGGGTGTGTATCCGGTGTTAAGGAGGGTTCTTCTCGAGAGGGATTAGAAAAGCCATTCAAGGTCTCTTTTAGAGATAAAGTCATTGGTGCAGAAAAGTCTAAGGCCTTTACATTAGTAGGGTCTTTCTCTGGGGATGGTATCGCGACGGTGACAGGTAGTGTCAATTTTACCAAGGAGGCAAAGAGTTGTCTAGCTGAACCTTATAAGGAAGCCATCGTGAT
Source organism: Arachis ipaensis (assembly GCF_059453495.1). Taxonomy (NCBI): domain Eukaryota; kingdom Viridiplantae; phylum Streptophyta; class Magnoliopsida; order Fabales; family Fabaceae; genus Arachis; species Arachis ipaensis. Next base: position 9,180,936 of record NC_142436.1, read on the forward strand.
CAAGGTGCCGGATAAGCATTATGGCTACACGGCTCTCATGCATAAGCTTCGGATAGTATGGCGCATCAAAGGAGGGTTTGATTTGTTGGATGTGGGATTTGGATATTTTTTGGTTAAATTTGATATTGCGAATCGTGAGAAAGTCATTCTTGGTGGCCCGTGGTTGATAGACGGTCACTATGTTGCAGTAAAGCCATGGGATGTGGATTTTAGGCCATGCAAAAAATCCTTTGGATCAACGCTGGTATGGATTCGAGTCTCGGGACTTCCAATTTGGTGCTACCAGGAACAAGCAATGCTGCGAATTGCTTCTGCAATAGGGATTCCGGTGAAAGTAGATTTGGCTACTAAGCTTGCAGAAAGAGGAAAATATGAGGGTGTAACTTATGAAGTGGAGTACGAGAGTTTACCGTTGATTTGTGCTACTTGTGCACGATATGGGCATGATAAATCGTTGTGCATGGAGAAGGAGTCCTTGGAAGGAAACGGGAATTCCTTTGGTGATGAAAAAAATAATGAAGCCCCGACACTAGTGCCACACAACAATCATGAGATTCAACAAGAGGCTGAATCAGAAGCTCGTGATTTGGGTGAGAATCCTCGTAATTTGGGTGAGAAATTAGGAGTTGTTAAAGGGAAGGATGTGGTTACGAAATCATTGGCTCCTCACGTGCCTGATGGTCATGTTAATGAGGCATGCATGGATGATGGAGAGGGCTGGCAACAAGTGCTCCGTAAAGGAAAATTCACAATGGGCCAGTCATCAGGTTTGAAGGACCAAGATGGAAAGCAGCACAAGTTTGGTTCGAGAAGGGTTCCAAGACCCAATTTGCATGGTGATGGAGGTAAATCAATTGGCATTAGGATGGGAAAGCGAGAAAAACATGAAATTGCGCCATCTCCATCACACAGAACTCCTGCACGTCGTGGAATTTCTCTACGGAAGCGTCCTCGGCCTTCCTCCTTGCAGAACTCGCCAGTTGATAAAAATGGTGGCACAATGGAGGAAACCTTAGTAGATGGAAGCATGGCAGGTGCAGTGTCAGGAGGTCCAAAGGTGGCAATTATTGAGGATCAGAGTGTGCCAGTACCGCAGGACAAACCACCTATTGAGGTTGATGATTCTGTTTAGAGTTTTATGTTCTTATTTATTCTGTCCCTATTATCTATGGATAGTTTAAATATGATTGTTTAGAATATTAAGGGTGCTTCTAATAAGTTAGCCCGTGTGCATTGCAAGGAACTTGTTAGGAAATTTAGACCTGTTTTCTTTATTGTGGTTGAAACTCACTCCCCTTTTCAGCATTTAAAATTATTCTGGGAAAGATTGGGGTATCACTCTGTTGGTATAGTAGAAGCAGAGGGGCATAAGGGAGGTATTTGGTTTCTATCCTCTATAAAGGGTGTTTGTTGTAAGTTCATTGATGCTTTTGATCAGGGTGTTACTGTTGAGGTTCACTTTGATAATTTAATTTGGAGGTGTAGTGGTATTTATGGCAGTCCTCAATTTAATAAAAGGGTTCTCCTTTGGGATTATCTTGTTGCACAATCCATGGTTTTTTAAGGACCTTGGATTGTTCTTGGTGATTTTAATGAAGTCAAATTTTCTCATGAATCTAAGGGCTGTCAGTTTTCTCATCAAAGAGCAGACATGTTTGCTACTTCATTAGGGGATAGTGGTTTGTTTGATCTGAAGACTATTGGGAGGCAGTTTTCTTGGTACAGGAGGGTGAAAAATTATGTTGACGTGGCAAAAAAGCTTGATCGAGTCTGTATAAATAATAGTTGGTTATCTATCTTTCCAGAGGCTTATGCAGAAGTTTTAAATAGGCTTCAGTCTGATCATTGCCCTATTCTGGTGCGTTGTAAAGGTCGTCCTCAGCCTAAAGGGAATCGACCTTTCCGATTTGTTGCTGCTTGGGCTACTCATCCTGGGTATAGGGATATTGTGAACCAGTCATGATGGTCTGGTAATAGAGGAATTCATGGCAAGCTTTCGGAAGTACAGAAGAATTCACTAGAGTTTAACTCGAAGGTATTTGGTAACATTTTTGTTAAGAAATGTGAATTAGAGCAGCAGATTAATTATTTACAAAAGCGTTTGGAAGTGGTGGATAGTATTTATTTGCGTCAGAAAGAGCGACAGTTGCTTGATGATTATAATAATACTCTAGTGCAAGAAGAGCTCCTATGGTTCCAAAAGTCCAGAGAGCAGTGGGTAAGGTTCGGGGATAGGAATACAAGATTCTTTCATATTCAAACTCTTGCGTGAAGGAAGCATAATAAGATTCATGGCCTTTTTCTCAAGGATGGAGTGTGGGAAACTGATCCAGAGGTTCTGAGTCAAGAAGCAGAGTCTTTCTATAAAAGCTTATTCTGTCATTTGGATGATGTTGATTTGGGTTGCCTTGGTGATGTGCCTCTTCCTTCTCTAAATGAGGAAGCTTGCAATAACCTTACGGCACCAGTTACTATGGAGGAAGTCAAAGCAGCGGTTTTTCACATGAACTCTTTTAAAGCTCCGGGTCCTGATGGGTTTCAAGCTTTCTTCTTCAAAGAATATTGGGAGATCATTGGTCTTGATGTCTGGAAGATGGTTAAGCAGGCATTCTCCGGTGTTCCTCTTGATCCGAGAATGTTGGAGACTTTACTAGTTCTCATTCCAAAGGTTGAATCACCGGTATCTATGAAAGATTTCAGGCCGATTAGTCTCTGCAATGTAGTTTACAAGATCATCACGAAGGTCCTTGTTAATAGGCTTCGTCCTCATCTTGCGGAGATTGTTGGCCCGCTTCAAGGAGGATTTATTCCGGGACGAGGAACTCCTGACAACATCATTATTGCCCAAGAAGTCCTCCACTTTATGAAGAAGACTAAATCAAAGAAAGGCACACTGGCATTTAAGATTGATCTGGAGAAAGCTTATGACAGAGTTGACTGGAGGTTTTTAGCTCATACCCTTAAAAGCTTTGGTTTTCCTATTCCTACACTTAATTTGATTATGAATTGTGTCACTGCTTCTTCCTTATCTATTCTTTGGAATGGAAGTCGTCTGAATGGCTTTACTCCTAGCCGAGGTCTTAGACAAGGAGACCCTATGTCACCCTATCTTTTTGTGTTGTGTATGGAGCGATTGGCATGCTTTATTAGTCATCAGGTTGATTTGGGCTTGTGGGAACCGGTTGCTATTTCTAGAGGAGGACCAAGAATATCCCACTTAATGTTTGCGGATGACTTGCTTCTATTCTGTAAAGCTACAAAGAGACAAGTGCAAAATGTGATGTTGGTTTTAGAGACTTTTTGCAAAGCATCTGGGATGAAGATTAATGTGGAGAAGTCTAAAGCGCTTTGCTCCAAGAATGTCTCTGCAACAAGGAAAGAGGTTTTCACTGGGGTATCCTCTATCAGATTTGTCCAGGACTTGGGCAAGTATCTTGGAGTTACCCTTAGCCATTTTAGGGTGACTCGTTCAGCTTTCAATGGTGTCCTGGATAAGATTCGGAGTAGGCTAGCAAGCTGGAAAGGAAGTTTACTCAATCGGGCTGGTAGACTTTGCTTGGTTAATTCTGTTGTCGCTGCTATTCCCACGTACCAGATGCAGGTCTCTATTTTTCCCAAAGGAATCATTAGTAAATTGGAGTCTATGATGAGGAATTTTCTTTGGAAAGGACAAGTTGATGGAAGAGGATTGAATCTTGTTAGTTGGAAGGTACTGGTTACTCCAAAAAAATATGGAGGTTTAGGGATTAGAGATCCTTATTGTGTAAATATTGCTCTTCTTGGGAAGCTAGTTTGGACTTTCTTCCAGCAGCCAAACAAGCTATGGGTCCAATTGTTGGATGCCAAATACCGATCATCTCTATATGACTGTTTTAGTTATCCTAAGAACAAGGACTCTCCCATTTGGAGGTGTCTTTGCAAGGCTTGGGAAGTGTTGAAGGATGGGTTTGCTTGGTGTATTGGAGATTTGAACCAGAATTTTTGGTTTTCTAGCTGGAGGAAAGAAGGACGGTTATCTAATGAGATCGATTATGTTCACATTTTTTATTCGAATCTCCGGATACAGGATATTTGGTCGGTTGGTAGGTGACATTTGGATACTCTTTATTCTCCTTTATCTCAAAATCTGAAAGATAATATTCTTTCTTACAATCCAGATGAACAAGCAGGTCCGGAAGTGGGTTGGTATTGGAGTGGGTCTGCTGCCAAAGTCTATAACTCTCGCAATGGTTACTTGTGGTTGTGTAAGCAGCTGTTTGGTTGGGAGGAGCGGGAGAATTGGCTTTGGCTTTGGCGGCAGCTTGTTCCGGAAAAGCATAAATTTTTGGCTTTGTTGTGTCTTAAGGAGGCTCTTCCTACTGCAAGTTTTCGCTTTAGAAGAGGGATGTCGTCGTCGGATAAGTGTCCAAGATGTCTTTCTAGCCAGGAATCGGTTTTACATTGTATTCGGGATTGTCCCAAAGCTCAGCTTGTCTGGCATAGGTTGGATATTTCTTGTCATCATTTGGATTTGAAGAACTGGTTCTTGTATCATAGCAGAGAGCATCCGTTCAAGTTCTTTTCGAGACTTTGGTGGATATGGCGAGCAAGGAATAATGACATCTTTAATCCCGATGAAACTTGGCCTCCGGAAAAAGTGATTTGTCTGGCATTAACTTCAGAAAAGGAGCTTAGGAATATCTTTGAATTACAACGTATGTCCCTTCCCTCTACTCTAAATGGTTTTTGGAATCCCCCATCCATTGGTACTTTTAAGATTAATTGTGATGCTAGTTATTTTGGTTCGGGTGATAGTGTTGGTTTTGCTTGTGTTATTAGAGATTGTAATGGGAGCTGGCAAAGGGGGTGTTTGGGAATGATTGAGAGTAATAGTATTCTTCAAGGAGAATTGTTTGCTATTTGGAGAGGATATCTCTTAGCTTGGGATGTGGGTCAACGAGATGTTATTTGTGAGACGGATTGTGTGGAAGCATTTAATCTTGTTACTCAAGATGGTTTTGGGTTTATTGATCCACTGGTGCTCAAAATAAGAGATATCATGCATTAGAATTGGCGGGTTGACTTTCGTTTGATTATGAGAGATGCAAACACGGTGGCAGATACTATGGCAAAGATGGCGATGAAGTTACAACTTTCGCATGTGGAGCTTCTTTCACCTTGGGAGGAGTTTAAGAGTAGTCTTAAACGGGACTGTCCCTCTATTTAGGCAGTTCCTTGTTTTGTTTGTTTTGTTTTTGTTTGTTTAATTTATTTCAGTCACCAAAAAAAAAATTGAGAGTATAAAGTGTGATTTTTAATTTATTATTTTTTTTTAAATTTATTTTTAGTCTCACTTATAAAATTAATGTTGAGATATCACACTTTACTCTCTCAATCTATCTATCTATTCTATCTATTCTATTATATAAAAATCGGATTTATGCACTTAATGATAGAGCTGACGTGACATGTTTTTGAGAGTGTTTTCCGATTTATTTCTTTTAATTTTGTAAAGCAAATCAATTATAACTAATTAATGATATCAATTAATTAATTTGATTAGATATTTAAATATCACAATTTATTATAATTTATATAAATTGATTAATTATTTGATTTAATTTGATTGGAGTAAATATCAAATTATTTTAGTAAATAATAAATATGATAATAAAATACATGAAATAGTTTAATTAGTTTATTTTTTTTTAATATCATCTATCTATACGAGATTATAATATGTTTTTTACTCATTCGTTTTCTTTTCTCTCTTTTTCTCTCTTTCTTATCTTTAGGGTACAATTTTTGTAATTTATTTAATTTTTATTTCTTTTATCTTTACTTATACATTTTATTTTTTTATATTTTTTAAAGATTTTTGTCTATTTTAGTTGCTCATTATTAAGTGCATATTTTTTTCTTCTAGGTTTTGATTAACAAAAGAGATGTGTCTTTTTTATGGTGTTTTTAAATATTTTTACTATAATTTTGTTTTGTAATATTCTTTTTTGTCATATGTACTTCATGTGTTTAAGGAATTGATTTAAAGTTATAATATGATATATAAAATTATAGTATAATTTACAGTATGCTGAAATATTAGGACATTATTGTATAGATATTTTTTGATTTGTCCATTAAATTCAATCATATAAAATCTTGAAAATTATGCAATTATATAATTATTTATTTTTTTATATAATTATTGTATTGGTCATTTACATTAGTGAGACTATTTTTATTATTAATATTTATAAATATACTATTATCTGTATAATTAATTGAATTATCTTCTTCGTTTAAGTTTAATTCTATTGAATTAATTATTTGAAGTGTCATCGCTATTTCTATTTTTCAAGATTTTTTTCCAATATTATTTAACAATTACAATAATATAATAATAGTTAAAAAAAGACAGAACAAAAATTTTTTTAATGTGAAAATAGGGCAAAAAAATAAATTTATTTAATAATTTTTTTTATTTATAGATAATTATTGTAAGGCATCAAAAATCCTAACAATTATTAAAAATAAATGATCGTTATAAAAACAATGCCAATTTATATGATATACAAATAAACCATGCCAAATATAGTACAACTTAAAAGGGTTACTTATAAAAAAATATAGTTTATAACATTTATTTTTTTCACTTTTTATTTCAAAAAAAAAAAAATCATAATTACTTAACAATCTTTCTTTTTTAAATTCAATATATATATAATGATGTAAATGTGGATAATTATATTTTCACTTTTTGATATAATCGATATATTATTAATAATGAATAATAATTAACCCTTTATATTTTTAATCAAAACATTTTGATGATCATTTTTATTTATTGATGTTAATGGTTGATTGCTTCTTTAAAATAAAATGCATTATAATTTTAGATTATTTCATAATTAACAATAATGTTTGATTAATTTTTTAAAAATAAATTACATTATAATTTTAGGTTATTTCACAATACATAATTAATGTTCATAATACTAAATTACTCGTCTAAATTTTCTATTTTCTATAGTTAGTAGTTAATCCCAAATTAAAAAGATTATGTTGAATTGTTGAATAGTCCAAGTATAATTGAGGTAGTTAATTTATTAATTTATTTATTTATTAATATATTTGATCGAAAGCATGAATGATAAATAAGACAAGAAAATAATTAAAAATAAAATGTTAGTAATTACTTAAAATAAATAAAAAATAAGTTATAGTGTATTATTTTATTTAAATTATTAATAATTAGAAGAATAGAAGGTCAGTAATTATTTTAAATAGACATTGAATTTAGTTTTATGGTACTAATTTATTTGAATTGTTAATAAAAAATTTTATAATTTTTAGATTTATATCTATTCAATTTATGTATTTTATTTTATTTTACTTTAACAAAAAATTAAAACGTATCTTTTTAATTATTTTTTTAGAAAGTATAGTGAAATGAGTTATATCAATTATAATTAATTATCTATAATTAAACTAATTGATTGTGTTAATTTGTAAGATGAATAACACATAATAAATAGTGTGAAATTAATTATAATAAAATAATAATTAATAAATAAAAAAGACTTTTTTTATTATCTTTTGATAACTACACATTTTTATTCGTTCACTTTTTCTTTATCTCTTCCTTTCATATTTATTTCTTTTAATTTATTGAACCAAATCAAGTATACTAATTATTTGTATTAATTAATTAAGTATTTTTTTTATGGGCTCTGCTAACTGTGCCCTTAGAGCATAGGCTAAAAATATTATAAAAAGAAATATTTTATAAAAATTATTAAAAAATAAATATTTTTAAAATGTGTCCTTAAAAGACAAATTAATAAATTATTTTTTAATTTAATGTGTTTGATTTATTCAACGGTATTAATTATAACTAATTAATTATATTTAATTTGATTTTATTAGAATAAATAATATTCTATCATTTAATATTTTATTTGATTCATTAAATTACATCAATCATAACTAATCAAATATTTAATTTAATTAGAATAGATATTAAATTATGAGAAAAGCTCTGCATACAAGCCCTAATGACTTGTATGGTTTACAAGTTCATTAACAAATAAAACCCAAAATGCGCTCCAAGGATTACGTTGTATACACGCGCTATATTAGAGATCCCGCTTTTATCTAACTACCAAATTTAAAAGATTTGTTTCCTTCTTCGTTTTCGTTATACACAGATTTGCTCGTTCTTCTCGCGAAGCTTCCCCTGGTTTCTTCGATCGTTCTTTTCCCTCCTTTCTCACTCGTTTCTTCTTCGTCATTTACGTTAGTTCCTCTCTCTGTAACTCCAGCTTCGTTTTCTATTTGATTTTTTGTTTTCTAAAATCAAAGTTTGAACTCGTTTTGAAGATAATGGATGATTCAACCTCAGATTGTCAGCTGAATCCAGGCAAAGTGGATTATGAATTTGAATCTAACAAAGTTCCTGAGGTTTGATTTACATAGGATTACTATGAATTTTGTTGCAGTAATTTGTATAGCATTGTGTAGGTGAATAATTCGTGAACATTGACTGTCAAAATAATGCATGAAGATAAATCTGTGGATTGAATGTAATGTATTAGTTTTGATTAATTATCTGAAATTTATAGCAGACGATCAGGTGTAGATCAGAATCTTTTTGGGTGTATTTTTGCGGGAGGTGTGGGTGTATTTACAGTTTACTGCTTTTTCTGTTATTTTAACTGAGTTGTTGTTGTTCGGGTGTATTATATCAGACATGATTGGGTGTGTTTTTAGTTTTTGACATGGTGTATTCTGCAGCCTGTGTCAAAATAACGCATGAAGATAAATCTGTGGATTGAATGTAATGTATTAGTTTTGATTAATTATCTGGAATTTATAGCAGACGATCAGGTGTAGATCAGAACTTTTTTGGGTGTATTTTTGTGGAAAGTGTGGGTATATTTACAGTTTACTATTTTTTCTGTTATTTTAACTGAGTTGTTGTTGTTCGGGTATATTATATCAGACATGATTGGGTGTGTTTTTAGTTTTTGACATGGTGTATTCTGCAGCCTGTGTATTTACAGTTTATGGCTTTTATTGTCATTTTAGTTGAGTTGTTGCGGTTCGAGTGTATTATATCAGACATGATTGGGTGTATTTTTAGTTTTTGATATGGTGTATTCTGCAGCCTCTCTCTGTTGTTGATGACCAGTTTGTTCCGAAGGTTAGAATGACCTTTACCACCCTTGAAGATGCTGGAAAAGTTTGCAGAAACTACGCCAAGGCTGCAGGTTTTTCTACAAGAGTTCGGAGCACAAATAGGAAGGGAAACGAGATTAAGAATCAATTGATTACATGTAGCAGAGAGGGAAAATGGAAATCTAAAATATCTCAAACAGCACAGGAAACTAAGCATGTCCATTCGTTGTACAATAGAGAATAACGAGGAGGCTGGTATTAGAGCAAGCAAAACTTACCAATCATTTGTTGCGGCTGCCGGGGGTCATCGCGAGTTAAATTTTATTGAAAAGGATGTGAGGAATTATATTACGAGAGAAGTGCGAGAAGCGTGGGTGTGCTTAAAGACTCATTTGAAAGGAATTGGAATGATTTTCTGCTGAATTTTGGTCTTGTGGACAACAAGTGGCTTTCAGGTAATGTTTGTTTAAAATCTGCAGCAGAGGTGTAAATTTAATTTTTTTCGGGTGTATTTATAGTCTGTGTTTGGGTGTATTCTGCAGATCTCTATGAAGACCGTCATATATGGATTCCAATCTATCTGGATCACCACTTCTGGGCAGGGATGAGAAGCACACAAAGGAGCGAGAGCATGCATTCTTTTGGGTGTAAAAGCAGTGTTCTTTTGGGTGTATTTCTGAATTTTCTTGTATTTCACATTTTACATATATATACATATATATACTTCAGAATCTTGTTTTTATGTTATAAAATACTGTTTGTTTTTTTTTTTTACATCGGTTTAAGGGTTTTAGGTATTAGGGTTTAGGGTTTTAGGGTTTACGGTTTAGGTTTTAGGGTTTACGGGTTAGGGGTTAAGGTTTAGGTTTTAAGTGTTTAGGGTTCAGGATTTTAGGGATAAAGCATCAGGGGGATAGATTTTTGGGTGTATATTCAACTTTCTTTGAGTGTAAAAAATGGCAGGTTATGAGTGTATATTTGATTTGATGTTTTCCTTCATATTATAGTACCTGTAATTCATACATTTTGAATACAGCAGAGAGAGTTTAATTATTGAAAGAAATTTTACAATAAACTGGATTATAATTGGAAAATTTTTACAGCATGTGTTCAATTTGTTACAGAACTATATAACATTTACATTAATCAGTGTCAATATCCTTATAATTTATCTGACAATTTGGTGATGCACCCTTAGCGGCGGGATGTGCATCAGGCCACCAAATCCCAAATCCCTAACAATTGTTTTCTTCTCCTCGCTCATGTTTCTGAATTTCTTACTTAACAAATGTGTTGCACACTTAAAGTCTTTGATTTGCTGTAAACAAAGCAAAATTATAGTCAGATATATTTCTATTATATAAAACTGATTTCATCTAAGACATATATTTGTTCTTACATTTTTTTCAGCTTGGTTTCTGCCTGCCATTTTTTCTGAAATGAAAAATACACCCATAGATATCAGTAAGATACACCCATAGATATGAGTCAGATACACCCATAGATATCAGTCAGATATCACTCAAACATGCATTAATATACAAGGTCAAGCAACATTACAAGGTCAAGTAATATACACCCATGGACAAGCAAATATTAGAACAGTTGCAACTGTTGACTATATTACAGTATATCAGTTCAGAAATATACACCCAACAAATTATGCTATATACACCCAATAAAATACTCAATATACACCCACCAAATCACGCAATATACTCCCGAAAATCAGTTACCAGAAGGACTAGAACAACAAGAACAGTAACACCTAGAACAACTAAGAAGAACAGAATAACCTAGAAGCAAGAATAACAGTAAAACCTAGAACAAGTAGAATATTAAAAACTGTAAAATGAGACCTAGAACAAGAAGAACAGTAAAACCTAGAAGAACGTATAAGAACAGTAAAACCTAGTTCTTCGTTTTCAAAATGTGAAAAATATACAATATGAGTAAAATAGTAACGTAACGTACCTTGAGTATTATAACTTCATTTTTTCTGGAGATTGTTGATCGAGAGTTCTATGTTGTGTTGATGGAGAGTTCTAATCTTCGCGACGAGTCCTATCTCTGCAGTTTGGAATGTTGCTCGAAAACGGACGGTTTGTGTTTTCTTCGAAGGGCTTGGAGAAGTGGAAGAGTGTGCCATTAAAGAGCGCTATTTTGCAAAGAGCAACCGTTGAGTGGGGCGCGTATAGTTTACGTTCCATTTAAAGAGAGATGAGTGCGCGTGTGAATGAAGTGTGGGTTGGGGATTTGTAAAACTTGTAGGGCCTTTTTGCTTGTATGTGTAGCAGACTCGTTAAATTATTTAAAATTTTGTTTGATTCATTAAACCACATAAATATTAAATGATTTAATAAATAATATATAAGGCAATGAAATAAATGAATTTATTTAATTTAATTTATTATCTTATTTTATATATATATATATATAATAAAACGAGTATTAATTATTGAAAAGGTAACGAGTTTATACTTTGTATTAATTAATAGATACTTAAATAAATTATTTAAACTGGTCACATATATTTTTTAATTTCTCTCTTATAATTAGTACAGTCCAGTAAATAAAACGGGTATTAATCATTGTAGTGAATGAATATTTATTATTTTTAAATGAATTTATTTAATTTATTTAAAAATATTGAAGGATTCCAATTCTATATGCTATAATTTATTTTGTTATTAATATATATATACTCCTGTATTATATATTCTATGATTCTTATATTCTTAGATAATATTTTCAAATTTTCTTTAGTTTAATTTATTATTTTTAGTTATCAGAATTTATTATTTTTAGTAATTATTTTTAGACATTAATTCAATTTCTTTAATTTAATAATTCAACAATATATTTTAATTATATATAATTAGAATTCCTTTTTTTCTTTTTATTTTGTGCTTCAGGTGTAATATTTATAATTTCTTTATTTTTATTTTTTCTATCTTAATTTTGCTAAATATTTTTATAATTTTATTTTATATCAATTATTTTTTATGTATTTTGATTAATATAATTATTTTTGTTAAAGACATTTTAAATTTGTTATAATATTTTTATAAAAGTTGATTAATAGGTTCTTCTTCAAAATTTGTTTCTTGAAATTTGTTTAATGAGATCGTATTTTAATTTTTTTTCTTTATCTGTTATATTCATTGATTATATTAATCTTCTATTACAATACATTTTTTATTTATTTCACATATTATTTGTTTTATCTTCTTTTACTTCTTTAATTGTTCTCTTTATTTTATTTTTAATTTTTTTATTTTATTTTTACTCCTCATATATAAATTTATTATAATTCATCACATGCATGTTCTTTTTGTATGATTTGTATTTGTGTTAGTGACGTCATGATGGTTCATACATTTTAATATTTGTGTAACAAATCTTATAAATTATTTTTACAAGTTATAATTTATTTTTGTTTTATTTGTATATTCAATTTTTAATAATAATTTTTATTTCTTTATAAATATATTATTTTCAATTTTTATTTAAAAAAATTATAAAATAGTAAATATAAATTTTTTAATTTTATCCTTAATATTTAGTTTTAGTTTTATTTTTGATATTTCAATATGTTTCAGTTATACTACTAAATAAATAACATTAAGTATAAATAATTAATTATACTAATTATTTAATTTGACCAAAATAAATATTAAATTATTTAATAAATAATGAATGAGAAAATAAAATAAATGAATTTAATTTAAATTTTTTACCTATATATATATATATAAAATTAGAATGTATTTTATACTTTCTTTTTCTCTTTTTTTTTGTACTTTCGTTATAATGTTTGTAATTTTTTTATTTTGCCAAAATTTTCTATGATTTTATTTTATATATTTTTTTATGTATTTTGATTAATAGTTTTTAAGGGTGTTACTATTTTATGAGAATGATATAGCTTGAACTTTGGTTATCTAAAAATTTACTATGTGGCTAGAGTAGTTTCACGTTACGAACCAACAAATGCTAGCAATTGGAATGATAAAAAAGACTAGCCAATATGGGATAAAATGGAGATCAGTAAAATTTTTATAGGTAAAGACGTGTCCACGTGAAATATACTGGGATCGGACATAGGTACCCTCTTCAAGGAACCCGTTAAATCCACGTGAATATAAATTATTGATTTATCTTTTTATATAAATATTTCTTAAATTTGGTAATCCTAATTTATGTCTCCAATTTAAACTCTTTTTTTTCTTTCTAGACTTATCCTTAGCCTTAATTTTGTATCTACTATTTCTCTAACTCACTTTCTCTGCCTCTTAAGTTCGTCATTATGTCGTTCAGTTTCGCTCTAAAATATTATATTATATTATGTTATTATTTTTTCAAATTTAGAAGAAGTTTTTATATTTTTTAAATATTATTTTTTATAATGAATATATCATGAGTTGTGTTAAATTATATTGAATTAATTATTTTATTATTATTATATTATAGTTTTTTTGGTTTTTTTTTTAAATTTTTAAAAAATATCCATAAATAATCGTGGGTATCTGCATTCACTAAGGGGATAATTAAATAGGGGGACTTGCGACGAAGATGGAGAGTGAACGGGGGATTTTTTTTTAAACGGGAACGAAGAACGGGGAAAAGGGATCTATCGTCGTGCCCATACACAACAAAAATTCAATTTGAGCCAATTTGAGATAGGACACGTGAACTTTATCTGCATCGGATTTTAAGACAATGAACCTAATTCGGATTTAGGATCCTAACAATAGATCTAGATTGATCTTACTCACTTAACTTAATATTTTGAGTTTTTTTTTTTTTTTTACCAAAGATAGGAGACTCGAACCCGCAACCTCTTAATTGAGTATGGGGAGACTATGCCATTTGAGCTATTACTCATTGGCTAATATTTTGAGTTATTACTATAATAAATACTATACTATTAAATATGATTATATTTAGTATATATAAAAGTTAGGTATACTTACAATAGATTTTATAATCAAACTAAAAAAATTCTAATTATCTTTTTTTTTTAATTTTAAATATTATTTACTATCTTATTGAAAAAGTGAATAATAATAATCACTCGCATAATTAAAATAGATCCTCCTAATATATACATGACACTACATATATCAAAGATTATTATATGTGATAAATTATCTCTTTATTTTTCTAAAGATAATTTATATATAAATTAACTAATATTTATAACATACAATCTATTGCATAATTTTTCTCCTCTTAATATGGATAAATTGTTGAATTTAATATATAAAATATCATTTATATTATTTAACATACGAAATAAGTAACTTAAACCATTATCTATGACAATAAATATAATAGTACAAAAACCTACATATTTATTAGTATTAAAAAAATATACAAATAATATAAACATAATTTTTTTGGTAGAAAAACAATAATAAATGTTATTAATTAAGTTAATTACATAATAAAAATTATGAATAATTTTTTAAGTAATAATAAAAAATAAAATCACTATTTTCATATATTATAAAGTTTATAAAAAAATTTAAACAATAAATCAATCCTCAATAAATTATACATTAGCTCTGTTAAAAAAAATTAAATAATATATTAGATATTATTATTTGTGTACTAAATATATATATATATATATATATATATATATATATATATATATCAATTATTAAGTTATAATTAATTTTTAATTCAATTTTTGGTAATTAAAATTTAATTGATTGAAATTATTAAATGCTGAATATTTTGCAGCTAACTAATTTTGTTTTTGTTATTAAAATTTTAAAAAAGATGAGTTGTTAATCAATTTTGAATTCAAATTTAAATTTAAATTTATGTAAAAAAATATTTTAAATTTTTTTCGTTAACCAGAATTAAATTTGAAATACAAACTTATTTTGTATATCATCATATTATAAAATAGTATAGTTATTCATTTTCTTAATGGCAATTATTGTCAAATAAAATGATATAAAATGGAGAAAAAATATATTTCAATCTAGAAATAATAATTTATTTTTCAATAGAATAAATTATATATTAAATAACAAAAGTTATTATAGTTTCTTTTTACACAATTAATATATTCAACTACGGTGTTTTGGTAATATTACCAAAAAATATTAATCAATATAATAGCTTTTGTAATGACATACGTTTATAAGTTTAAAAGCTTGAAAATCATGTCATAAAATATAAAATTTTAACCGGTAATAACGTTGATCATATTGTTTGACTTCCTGAATGAATATGATACCAATAAATAAAAATGTCACAGTTAAATTTCAACAAAAGCAAATCTCCATAAGTATTGTTATCATCAATGAGAATTGTTCTGCTTTCAAGAGAAATACTATTTTCTTTCACTGTATTTTCCAACTCGACAGGTCGAGAACCAATCCTCCACGGATTGAAGCTCCATTTATTGAGGGTCTGTCATAGCCAATGAATTGTTACATACACAAGGCGGGATTCAAAATTCTAATACTTACTTAGGTAGACAAGTGAAATGACCACTCAATCAATCCAAATCAGTTAAGACAAATACTAATTATTTTTAATATTTTTAACATTAAAAATAATTAAACTTTGATTTTAATTATAACTTTATAAAATATTTATAGTAATAATTAGGGATAAGTATGATTTTGGTCCCTAAAGTAGGGGCCAAAAATTTATTTCGTCCCTCGCCTTTTTTTCACAACAAAAAGGTCCCTTAGGTTCCGGTTTGTTTTAAAATCGTCCCTCTGACGATTTTACCCCTGTGGTTGTTGGATTTCGTTACGACCGTTTTTTAACGGATATGGGAAACGTTAATTAATATAAATAAATAATAATAGAAGGATTAAATCAAGAAAGTGAATGAAAATGAGGTGCAGGGGAGGGAGGAATAACGACGAGAGTTGCTGCTGAAGGTCGACGGCTAGGGTTTAGGAGTCAGTGGCGTCCATGGCTTCCCAGAGCTCAAGAGCCTCACGTTTTCGTTCAGATGCAAAGGAGTTGCTCTGTGGCCATGGTGAAAGGCCGGTTTTGCGAACTTCATCGACGAAGGATAACCCTGGACGAAGATTTTGGGGTTGTGTATACTATGAGGTAAAGTGTTCTTCCTATTTTGCTATTGTGGGTCTGAGAATTTGAGATTTCTTCATATGTTTCTGTGGCTTGTACTAGGTTCAGGATGGGTGTGATTTCTTCAGATGGGCAGATCCGGAACCTGGAGCTGTTCAGGAAGAGGTTGAATTTGCAAGAAATAGGAGAAAGATAACGAAATTAAAGGCAAGATTGAAGGAGTTGGAGACGAAGCTTTGGGTTGTGGCTGCTCTATGTTTTGCTGGGTGGGTGGGGTTTCTGTTCTTATTCCTGTAGAATCATTACAACTTGAAGCAGCCGAATGGAATGCACTTAGGTTATAGATGATTTGGTAGGGAATGTTATGAGGTTTACTGTGTTGTGTGGGTAGAGTTTGAGGGTATTCTCTGATGTTACAGTGGTTTAGGTTTGTAGCAACTTTGAAAGTGTTTGAACTAATGAAGAAAAGTGTTGTGTAATGTTGCCCAAATTGTCACCTTCTTTGATAGTGGACCTGTTTTATTTTGTAATGTAAAAGTAGTTTATGAGCAAAGCAGAAAAGCATTCAATAGAAGATCTGGAAATTCAGTAATTAGTAATGGAATATTTCATTTGATGACTAGTTAAAACATACACAAATATTTTGTCTTTGGCTCCACATGCCTAGTACCAAAAAACAGAGAAGCAACACTGCAAGTGTCCTCAGGCACTTAATACCAAAATACAGTACTCAAACCAATGTAACTAAGGTAAAGTTCTTAATGTAAATATCCAATACCAAAATTAAAAACACTTCTTGTAAAACATTAACACAAGAGTCACAGAAAATTTCACACTCTAATCCTAAAGATTTCCCCACTGAGATGGGGGTAACTTGGCCATCAACCTCAGCTTCTGCATGGGTAGATGAGGTGCACTGCATTGAATGACAGAAAAGGGCCTCTTCCTCAGAGATGGCTGGCTAGGAGGCTGTTTGTTGCTGGTGGAGATTGCAGAAGATGCAGCCTTGTTCTTGGGCTGGGCCAGGATGTTGGGTTGAGTGGAAGCTTTCTTGGGCTTGGTGGAAGCCTTCTTGGGCTGAGGTGCTTCTGTGGTGGGCCGGGCTTCACGTTTCTTGGGCCTTGTGGGGGGTTTTTCTGGTATGAGATGCTGGCAGATTGGATGGTGATGGTGTAGTAGTCCTCTTTCTCCCTCCCCAAGCTGTCTGATCAGGTGCCAGCTTAGCTGCATTCTTCTTAGCTCTGTTGGTTGAACTTTGGGCCTACAATAGTTATGTAAATCATATAGAAAGTAACACACATATCATATAGTAGTAAACTTATATAGTTGGCAATCATGATGCTAGTTGAACCCTAGAATAGCATATCACAAACCCTCTTACCCTCTTCTTAGGAAGGCTGCAGCCGCTTTTCTTGTGTCCAACTCCACCACAGTTGGAGCATCTTTGGACTTCTCCCCTCCGTGACATATGAGTCTGGCTTCTAATGTCTTCATCTGCAGCCCCTCTTTTCCTCTTCTTCACCGGTCTGTGGCTTGGCCTCCTGTAAGGAGGTGGGATGACATCATCATATTGAGTCCTCTCCCATAGCTCCGGGCCGTTTACAGGGTGTATCACCGCCTCGTAGCACCTGATGTAAGCCTCCTTCTTGTAGCATTCATCCACATATGACTCCAAATTAAGGCCCTTGAAGGTGATGCAGCTGATGGCATGAGGACAAGGAATCCCACTAAGTTGCCGATTCCTGCAAGAACATTCACCAGCTGCCAGATCCACAACATACTTATCTAGACCACTCATGACCTCGTATTGGCTAGCAGATGACCAGTAAGACCTCCAGTCCCTAGCTAAGCTTGCCCGTTTCTCTAATTTCTTACAAATCATTGGCATAATGTTTCCTGGATAATTAAGAACCCTTTCCCTATTTGCAGCCCATCTAGTCATCATGTAAATCCTAATATCCTCTAACATGCTCACAATTGGTTTCTCTCTTGCTTCTACTAACACAGAATTGAAACTCTCACTCATGTTATTAACAAGACTGTCACATTTAGATAGGAAGGTAAACCTGGATCTTGACCAGAACCTTGGTGGAATGCCATTCAGATGTCTAAATGCTCCCTCATTCAGAAGTCGCAAAGTTTTCATTTCCTTCTCCCAGATCTGCCAATGACTTGCTTTAGCACACCTCCACATCTTGTTCTTTAGCTCTAAACCAGGAAACTTCTTCCTAAAATTGCTGTAGAGATGCCTGACACAGAACCTATTATCCACACCTGGAATGACCTCTTCAAACGCCGGCAATAAGCCCTGTTTACAGTTAGGTAAGATTTCAAATTGTTACTTCATTTATTAAAATAAATTCAAGGACAACTTATGAAAGGCTGATATATTGTGAGTTACCTTTTGCTGATCAGACATAAACGTGCACTTTGCAACATTGTGTGGGCCTAAGTCATCGGACAGGTGACGCAGAAACTAGACCCAAGAGTCCTTAGTCTCCGCCTCCACAACCGCATACGCTAAGGGGAAAATCTGGTCATTTGGGTCTCTTCCGACTGCAGTCAACAGTTGTCCACCTTGGGGGGCTTTCAAGAAGCAACCGTCCAGCCCAATGAACCTTCTACAGTGTTGAAAACCTTTCTTGCAAGCCTCAAAGCATACATACATTCTTTGGAAGACACAATAGTTCATCAGTTCTGCATTCTGTCTCTCTTGAGCAAAATCTGGTGATCTAATAACCTTGAGAATCACTGTGGAACCTGGGTTTGTTCTTAGGAGTTCATGGCAGTAGTCGTTTATTCGCTTGTACTGCTCCCTAAAGGCCCCCTGTATCTGACTCAAAGCTTCCTGTTTTGTCTTAGCTGCCATTGCCTTGGTAACGGTCAAGTTCCATTTTTTGTGAGCCTTTGCAACTAGCTCCTTCACCTTGATCTTTGGGTTGGATTCAACTTTCTTTTTAAACTGGGTACCCAACCATTTGCTGTGCATAATCCCAACCCGGTGTGTCTGCATGCAGGTATGTTGGAGATTCATGCTTCTTAGTTGCCAAGTGGACTCCTCACCCACCCTGTGTGCATATAACTAAAATGGGCAGCCTTTCTGACAAACAGCTCGGACCCTCACCAAGTCGCACTTGCTGAATTTAATGTTTCTAGCTGTGTTGACTGCATAGGCCGCCACTGTGTCCTTGAACTCCTGCCGAGATTCATACAATGTGCCAACCTTCCATTGGTACTTTTCCATTTCCTTTTGTGTCTTATGCACTGGAAACCTCTGCCCCCCTCCTCAGCATGATCCTCCCCATCATCATCACCCATCCCTGCTCCTGCAATTACATGATCCTGCTCCAATTCATCACTGTCAAATGCATCCTCATCATCCAAATCACTTGTAACAACTTTTTTGCCCTTCTCCACATTGCAGTCCTTTGGCACAGCATTATCTTCACCAAATCCACTTTCATAGTCGTACACATCATCACTGTCAGTGAAGTGGATGTCTTCCACACTGTTTTCCTCTTCATCAGATGGCAAGTATGTTGGGTCATCACTGTCTTCGCCACTGCTAGCATCATCACCATCCGCCTCATCTCCCTCTTGGCCTAATTCCACTCCACCATCCTTATTATCGCACTCTTGTTGATCTGCAACCCTAGCTCCATCACTGTTATCTACATTGCCTTCGAACAACACTAAATCTATACCACCACCTAAGGGTTTCTCATTCTGGCCACCAACCGTTTGTCCCCCCACGTCCAGAAAACCCACCTCCGGAAATCCCTCGGCATCCTCAACCTCATGCACCACAAACAGATCAACAAAGCCTCTCCTCCCTGCTATGGTACACATTTCAATTGCCTCTGTGTCACCTACCAATAGCCTCAAATGACGCTCATAATCATCCTCAGTTGGGTCTATGTACCATAACGCTGAAATGTTGGATTTCCGGTATCCAAGGTGTCTCAGTTCCTCGTATGCCTCAAACACACTCCACCGATCGCCGTCAATGTCCTCCACAACTGTAGATTGACCCTTCAAGTACCTCAGCACACCATTATCATATCCAAATAACCCACCATGGTGCACCCGCATGTTGAACAGCGCCATCTCCTTCCCGAAAAACCCTATTAATCAACACAGGGAGTTACTCAACCAACTATAAACAACAACTACAATCAGTTCAAACCCTACCCTTCCACACACCTTCGCACATTCCACATTAAGAAACGAGAAATTATATTTACATAATGCTTACCTTGCCGAGGGATTTTTGTTGGAACGAAGCCAAGTTAACAAACCACGAAGTTTTCCGGCAACCTCTCTCAAGCTACCAACGCCGGACGTCGCAGGAAGGCCTTCCAAGGGTTTCGCACAATCGTTTCACACAAACGTTTCACTCTCTACTCCTATTCTCAGTCGAAGCGTTGCTTGGGAAAGGAAATTTGATCTCGCGGGAAGTAATGCCAACCAACAAGGGCATTTTCGTATTAAAAAATTATTTTTGGGGGCAAAGAACGTTTTTAAAACAAACCGGAACCTAAGGGACTTTTTTGTTGCGAAAAAAAGTCGAGGGACGAAATAAATTTTTGGCCCCTACTTTAGGGACCAAAATCATACTTATCCCTAATAATTATTATATATATTTTTTGTTTAATCTCTTTTAATAAAAAAATTTATATATTTTTATTAATTATCTCGTACAGTATACGGAAATATACACTAGTAGGTCATAAAAAATGTGATGCAATGACCTATATATTTTATCTTTGTAAAATTTAAATATCTCAACGTAATTAATTTTTTTTGAAATAAAAATATCTAATGTAAAATTTTTTAAAAACTTATTTGAATGTATACTCTAAAATCTTAAATAAAATTTAAATTCATAATAAATTAGTCTTTAATTTATCAAATTAAATAATATTATAATATCATTCTTTACGTAAACTTTGTGCATTGTATTATATATAAATTTATAAAAAAATAACATTATCAAAATAAAATGACATTACCATTTTCATGTAATATAATATATAAGTAAATAAATAGATAGATAGATTCAAAATTTTAAATAACATTGTTTAATAACAAAGGATCGGTAATAATTTATAAAAAATGTGTTATTTATGCATAAAAATTGAGGTAAAAAACATGATTTGGAACATACAGTAGGATAAAGATTCATGAAAAATTAGTTGTAAAGTGAATGTTACTCGATAATCAAAGACTTAGTATTCCAAAAACATTTTTATATTTAGAGAAAATTATACATCGATTCTTAATCTTTTGGTTCATGGGAAAATTTTTAAAATGGAATAAATTAAATCCAGTGATCGATATGTCCAAATTTTGAAAAAATCGAAACTTAAATGTATTTTCAAATTTTTTGGAACTTAAATATCTACGGACTAAAAAGTCAAAAATCTATTGTCTTTTTCTCTTACATTTATAAATAAAGCTAGTGTATTGTATTTTTTTTCATAATATTGCAAATAGAAAATTTTAATAAAAAATATAAATTATTTTAAGTCCTTTATGCATTGAATATACTAAAATAATCAAAATCCTCAACTTTTTATTCTTTTAACTGATATCCTTAAGCATTAAAGCACCCTTTAATTAAATCTACCATTTAAATATCTCAAATTGAAGTTGATCTTTTAAAAACATGTTTTGGAACGCTCAAGAAGTACCAAACTAGAGAAACTACCAATTATCCCTATTTTTCTTTACCATATGTGCCATTATTATTCTGACAAATATTTGCTTTTATACCTAAATAACAGAAATCTTGCCTTAATTTGCTTGAGGCATTACACTTGGAATTAGGCATTTCAAAATGTACATAATGCTCACAGTTTGAGCAGGCCTAGCAATCTTGTGCACCAAGAAAATTATGTAATAGGAGAATTTCTCTTCAAATACATGCAGAAGTAAGCTTTTTCTGCTAATGTTTTGCATTGAGAAGAAACTAATGAACTAGGACCATCCCTAACATCTGTTTCACAATAAAGAAATGAGTACTACTATACTATACATTCTGTTTACAAGACTTAATAAGTAGTAATACAAAAATGGTAGTTCATGAATCATGACAACGGAATCCTATCTTAAAGATTCTTGTACCAAAAAGAGTGTAGAATTTCTGTGCAACCTTTCCAAGCCATTGTCGGTCGAAACGAAAAACTGTCTTTGAGAAAAAGGGGGCATATTAAGGCCTCTGAATGCATGAGGGTTAGATCAAAATCATGATTCAAGGAGAGAAACGCATAATTGGCTCCTGCGGAAAATGGAATAGTACCAACATAACAAGGAGAGAAATACATGCAAAAAGTTCTATTTGAATATTGTCAGGAACCAACTTTTTTCAGCTAACTTTATTCTGTATCCTAAATTACCTCTAAACCCTAAATCCTAAATTATAAACCTAAATCCTAAAGTCAGTTAATGTTGGTTAATTTAAAGTTGGTTCCGTATACTTTTACATCTAATTTTGAATACATACAGTCATACCATTTGAGTATGGTTATATGCAAATAAACCAATCAGGCCAAAATTTCAAAAGAGGGAAGGGAATATATAAAAAGCTCATTTGTTAAAGTTTCAATGTTCTTATATACAAATGCTGATTACCAAGATGTGTAGTATGAATGAGGAAAATCTGAATATCATACTACAATCACTTGGTAGAACACAAATCATGATCACCTTTTGGATATTGTTAATTACGAAATCTTGGCAAGGGCCATTTCCATTTTATCCTAAACAAAGGACTAAAAAATGTACAGCAATCGTGGAGGGAGGATGTCCTAATCTTCTCCGAAAAGCTGTAAATTCGGTTAAAAGGTTGAGAGCCCACCTGCAATTAGAAGGGGATGCATGTTAGTTCATTTTTTGATTTTTGGTTTCAAGCTTTATGTTTTTAAAATGCATGACGTTCAATTGTTCCTGTTAATCCATACGATTTTTTCAAACAAAGCTCAAATAATGGTTTAAAAAGTCACAGCATCAGGAATGCAACCATCATGATCCATTTTTGACAACAGGGCCAATGTATCTTCAACAGACCCTCTCTAGAAACTAGAAAGACTATTGATCATAATATTGATCAGTGGTATTGATGTTATGGCATTGCCAAAGTTCTCTGACCCAACAAATACAGAATTTACAGAACTATGATACATATTCTGCAACAATAGAGAGGTGGTTTCAATTTGAGTTGATGTATCTTACCTTCATTCATCCGTTCAATAAGCCTCTAGCAATCATTTCCCGAAGAAGTTTCTCCGCCATGTCATTCTCACCTTTTTCAAAGAAAGCACGAATAACGATTTCAAAAGTCACAGCATTTGGTAAGCAACCATTGTCTTCCATTTTTGACATCAGGGCCAATGCTTCTTCAAATAAGCCCTCTTTGCAGAGCCCACTGATCATAATAGTGTATGTCCTCACATTTGGATGATAGTTTTTAATGGAAAGATCTTGAAAAATCTCTTTTGCTTCTATAAGTCTTCCATTTTTGCATAGGCCATGAATAAGTATATTATACGTGAATATATTCGGACCAATGCCACTCTTTTTCATTTGATTAAATAACGAAAATGCCTTGTCAACTTGTTTGACATTGAACATCCCATCCAACAAGGAAGTGTAAGTGATTATATTAGCAGGTTGACCTTTATTATGCATCTCAACAAGAAGCTTTGAAGCACAAGAGATTCTCCTTGATTTTCTCAAGCCATCAATTAGAGTACTGTAAGTTACCGTGTCAGGAACCAAGTTCTTGCGACGCATCTCTTCAAAGAGATTCAAGGCATCATCCATCAATTTACTTTTGCACAAGCCATTAATAATAATATTGTAACTTCGGATATCAGGAGCCATACCTATCTCTATCTGGGCCATTGTGTGGAATATACATTTTGCCTTGTTTAATTCGTTAACCAAGCAATACCCATCCATTAAACAATTATAAGTAACCACAGTTGGTTCCACAGCATCTTTTGTCATCACAGCCAACACACTCTTAGCATCTTTGATATTTCCCTCCTTACATAGTCCATCAATCAAAGTATTATAGGTACGAACATTTGGAGTAATGTTTTTCAGCATCATATGATTTAGTAAATCAATGGCTTCCTTAAGTTGGCCCACAAGGCACAATCCATAAGTTAGAGTGTTGTACGTGATAACATTGGGAGAGATTCCCTTAGCAAGCATTTCAGAGTATAAATGAAAAGCATCACTTACAAGCGTAACCTTGCACAAGCTATCAATAATTGCACTGTACATGACTACATTAGGAACAATCCCATACCGTGGGATCTTTCTCAACACCTGAATAGCAGCAGATGTGTGTCCAGTCTTACAGAGTCCATTAATCAAGATGCCATAAGTTACTTGATTAAACTGAAATCCATGAGCCAGCACTGTGTCATGAAAGTGCAGTGCTTTTTCAACATTACCACAGAGACAGAGACCTTTAATAAGTGTATTCAATGTTATCGTATCAGGTTGAAAACCCATCCTGAAAATCTTGGCCAATACAGAGAAAGCAAGCTTCATACGACCCATGCCGCAGCAACAATTGATTAAGATATTCAAAGTAAATAAGTTGGGAGCGATTCCCCTGGCTTGCAATTGCTGAAAAAGGGAAATGGCGGTGGGGAAATGGTTGGTCTTGGCAAGAGATCCCAAAATCTTGGTGAATTGGATGATGGATGGAGGGCGACGCATAGAGAGCATGCGAGTGAAGGAATCAACAGCTTCATCAACATGGCGTGGGGATGTGAGCTGAGAATGAGAGTGAAGGCTTGACATTGAACAGCGAAAAGGGAAAACATAGGGCACAATATGAAGAGAGAAGCTGAACCTGGAGAATGATGCTGCACGCAACATGTTTGTGTAAAATAAAATCCAATCAGATGAGAAGAAGGGGTTGGAAGACAAAAGAGCGAATTGAACGGTGGAAACAATCACCGTCATCGAAACAAAGGTTGGTTGAGAGTTGATAGTTAACAGTTAACACCAAAGCAAAGAAGGGTGTGTTAGCTAAATGGTCTGATTTGCAATTCCTTTATTATTAAAAATTAAAATATGAATATTATTTTTAGTAGATTGAAAAAACTAAATAAATTATTAAGATAAAATAATAAAAAATATAAATTTATTTTATTTATGTAATTAATTTTTTTAAATTATAAATTTAAATTTAAAACAAAATTAGAATTTATTTTTAATATAAATAATTTTTTTTTACTTTAATATTTTTTAAACACAATTATTTATATTTTTTGTGGGAGATAATTTTTTTATATTCCCACATCATAGTTGATTATCTAAAAAAAAAATTCATAATTATATTTTTTGTTGTCTGACTAATGCTCAATGAAAAAAGAATGTTAAGAAAGTGGAAAATTTTTTTTATTAGACTATTGTACTTAGCTCATTTTAATTTGAAGCTAATTTTATAAAATACGTTAAAATCAAATTATATTTTAAATTCAGAAATTTAATTAAATTCTTGAGTAATCAGAAAGATAAAAAAAGTAAAATACATTTTTTTTCAAGAGACATTAAATTAAAAAAATATGATATGCTTATGGATATATAAATAGATTAAGGTTTTGTATATAAAGTATAAGAGGTAAATACTAAATTGATACCGGAAAAATTTTGGCGTTAACAAAATGGTACTTGACTTTTGTTATTGATAAAATGGTCCTTGCATAATTTTAAAATTTGACAAGTGTGCCCCTAAACTCGCCAGAACGCATTTCTGGTGAGAACAATGCTCAAGTGACCACCGTAATTTAATGATAATGTAAATTTATTTTGAGCTGAAATTTTTAATTAAATAAATCCTAATCCTACCTAAAAAATCTCTAAATCAATTTGAATTCGTCCTAATTATCTACCCTTATTATTAGTTACTCTGACTAAGTCTCTCATTTTTTCACTAAGACTTAAACTGAAAGGTCACTTAGAGAGTGAGAGACATTACTGTGAAAGTCGATCTTGGCGCGAAAGAGAAAGAAAGGACGTGACACGTGAGAGATATTTTCAAATCTGGAGCTTTAAGTGCAAGAGATTGCAAGGAGCATCATCGCGACTCTACTATTCGCTGTGAATGACCTTACGAAGAGATAGGTTTTGCTTCATTCTATGGTTTTATGTACATTGTCTCTGTGGACAACCTTATGATGAATTTGATTGTTTTGGTAGTTCATCATATTTGTTGTTTGTTTTCTACACTTACAATATTGCTATAGTCATTGAAGATGTAAACCCTTTTTTTTTTGCCATTATCAAAGGCATATAGCTATGTTTATGGTTTATTCATTCTATCTTCCTTCTACAATTTTTCAGATGAATCGTCTAATTACATTTGTATATCATCACATGGGTTCTTTGCAAAGGGGTGGGGGCGATAATATGACATACAAAGGGAGTTTAATAACTGGGCCTCATAGGGAGAATATTGAGACATGCAATTTATTTTTTGTTGAACAATTATTTCTAGACTTGGATTACCTAGATATAATGAAGTTTATTTGTTGGAAAACGGGTCTTCTATCTTAGAAATGAGAAGAAGAGGTATAGAATGATATGCTACGACTCCAATTGTCCTTGGGTGTATTATTATGCCAGGACCAATTATTCACCTTTATTTTAAATTAAGACCTTTGTAGATGAATATACTTGTCTGAAAAGCAACAAGAGCAAGTCAGTCAGAATCCATCCCAATATGTTATAGAGAGAGACACAAGAGTGGTTTAAGGTTGAGTATGACATTTTTGTAGATCAGAAAATGATGTATAGGACTATAAAAAAGGCAAAAGATATCATTAAAAGCACAGAGAATGATCAATATCTACGGTTGAGAGACTATCTGCATGGGACAATGAAAACTAATCTTGAGTTAAGAGCAAACATGGAAACACCCCAAAGCCGGATGGGTTACCAAAGTTCAGAAACTTGTATGTTTGTTTGACTGCTCACAAGAATGGATTTAGGGCAAGATGTAGATCCTTTATAACATTGTATTAGATTTTTCTAAAAGGTTATTTTGGATGACAATTGTTAAAAGTAGTTGCTCAAGACGCAAACAACCAACTGTTCTCAATTGCATATGGGATTGTGAATGCAGAGAGACAAGAAAAAATTGAAAATTCTTTCTTGAGAAATTGCATATCGACATAGGGGACTATAATGAGAATAAATGGGTTTTTATGTTTGACTAGCAAAAGGTGATATACACTATGAATTCTTATTTGTCATGTTAATATCTTTAGGTCATTACATGAATATCTTTTAATTATTTAATTTACTCTTTAATGCAGGGACTAATACCAGCATTACAGGATGTCATGCCAGGTGTTAAGTACAAATTTTGTTGTATGCACATGTGGAGAAACTTGAACAAGAGATGAAAGGATAAAAAACTAAAGAGATTATTTTGGCAATGTATCAAAGCAACCACTTATAAGAGTTCAATACTAATGTAAAAAAGATCAATTCACAAGCGTGAAACACTACAAGAAAAATGCTGAATACCATAGGATTTACTATCAAAATTATCAAAAAAATTTGGCGGAATAAACCTTGTTGGTAACTGTTTACCAACGAATTTTTTTCCCGCTACTAATTACTAGTGGATATAAAATTTTAATTGTGAAATTCTGGAACTTGTTACCGACGGATTTTTTTTCCAAAAAATCCGACGATAGTATATTATTTATTATTAATAATTAAATTAATAGTTATCGGCGGATTTAACTGACAATAAATCCGACTGTAAACTTAAATTTTAATTTTTTTAAAAAAATTATTTAAAAATTCAATATATAATTTTAAATATTTAAATTTAATAATTTCAAACGAAAAATAGCAAAAGAATTATTAGCAAGAACTGAACAATTATTATCAAAAATTGAAGTATTTAGAACAATAACAACAAATAAATTTAATAATAGTTAGGCAAATAAATTCAATATATAACTACATAGCAAAAAAAGAAAAAGGAGCTTTGGCTTGAGTATCAGCAAAAGCTGGATTCATAGCACTAACATACTAGAACCAATTCCTGGATGTGGACGTGCAAGCAATAGTTTCAAGAATTTTCTTGTTTATATAGGTGCGCATTCATGAATTTTGCTAGTAAATCGAAGTGTCTGCGTTGCTCTGAGCAAAGACCCAAGAAACATCCCGGGGACTGGAGTTGCTCCAAGTATCTGACCCCCGAGTTTCTTGTTTTTTATATTTTGGTTTGTGCATTAAGTGGAAATTCATATTGACTTTCAAAGCTTAGTTTAAAATATTGTTAATGGGATTTCTATTGTATGTAGCTGTGGTTTCATGAATTTTGCTAGTAAAGTGAAGTGCTTGCATTGTCAAGAGCCAAGTCCTAATTCTAACAAATATCAAAATCCCGGGGATTGGAGTTGTCCTAAGTGAGTTTATTGTTTCTTCTTCTTCTCCTTTCCTTTCTAGTATGCACTCTTACAGCATATTTAATGTGTGCTCCAGGAACACTCATGGCTACTCATTCTGTGTTATATAATTTTGAAACAGCATAAATGAAAATAAGTGGCTATAGATGTTTTTGAATTACATATTAAATGTGTTTAAGGAGCATACAAGTCCACCTGATCCTGTTGTCTCTTCTCTTTTCCTAGCATGCTAAAGTTTGTCGTTTCATATTACTTGCTTAGGTGTAATTTCTACAATTATGCAAGAAATAAGGATTGTCTGAAGTGCAACATTGAACGACCTAAAGAGCAACCAACCAGTGAGCATGAGGAGCATGTTTGGAAAAGATCATATTGATGAAGAGATGCCATAGGCCGACATTTGCATGGTGGAGTCAAATGTGGGTTTTCTTTCCAGTTTATTTTCTTGTCATTTCATTAGAAAGATACACATCTGCAACATAATCAGAGATAGTTATTTGAATGTATTTGAAGATGTTTAATATGATCATGTACTGATCTAGAAGCAAATTTACCGATGTGCAATGTACCATCATTAATATTCTATGAAAAACATATACATGGAGTTGGATTGAATCTCGTGAAATGTGAATGTTCCAAGTTAATAAGGAATAAATATACCAAGACGAAAATTCATATGTCCATTGAAGTATCAATTCGAGCAATTGTGAGATCAAGTAAAAGAGTAGTATTTTTATTTCTCACGTTATGTTTTAGTCTTGCTATATTCTCAATATGATAATTGAGGAATATAGAAAATAAAAAGGAGAACATTAGTCAAACCCTTAAACTCTAACTAATATAGAGGAATATTTATCTTGAAAATAATAATAATAAAAAACCATACAACCAAAATCCACTATAAGAATCAACTGAGTCAACAGAAGCATTCAACAAAGTAAATCCAAATTAAAACTCTCTTTGGCTATTTGGTAGCCATCAAAAGTAATTGCAGCTTCTACTCCTATCATTAATTATTGCCACAAAAATACAATAGTAACAAGAATCATGGCCTCTTTTATTTTCTTCTTCTTCTCCATGTCCTCTATCTTTTCTTCACACGCAATATCTTTTGAGTTTTGACATCAAGTATCATCACACGCTTTAGCATAAAAAAGACAAAATCTTGATGTGTGGAACTTCTAATAGATAACGAGAAAAATTGGGAAGTTTAAACTTTAGATGGATAACTTAAATCGACTCTACTTAGGCTGTAATCTGAAAAGGAAATAAAGATAAAAAGGGAAATCAAAAGAGGCGACACACATTTTAGAAGTTGGATTTGATTTTAAGGTGAAATAGAAAACCGTATAGCTTATGAATACATCCTTAATCCCCACTTAAATTCGTTTTACTACAGTTCTTGGAGGATTCGGTCAGATAAACAACAGTTCACGGTTGCTAATGATAAATGTCAACAGTCATGGGAATTAGTTAGATACTCCACCTACAAAGATAAAGAAAAACAAGTTGCACAGTTTAGGAATAGCAGGGAAACCATAACAAAATTATTAACAATTGTAAAAATCAAAAGTGCAAACTTAATTGAATAAAATTGAGATAGTCAAAACATTAGTGATAGTGAGGTCATGGCATTGCCAAAGTCCTCTGCCCCAGCATATAGAGAATTTATATAACTATTCTACATATTCAACAACAATAGAAATGTAATTTTAATTTGAGATTTATTTGACCTTTTATCTATTCTACAAAGTCAAAACAATAGTGAGCTTTTCCTGAATAACACAAGTGCCATGTCAAGTTGTCGGTTTTTGCACAAGGCATCTATCAAGAAATTGTAAATGAATATAGAAGAAGGTTGACCTTTATCATGCACTCAATAAAAAGCTCCAAAGCACGAGAGATTCTCTTTGATTTGCCAAGCCATCAATAAGAGTGCTGTAATTTACCGTGTTAGGAACTTAGTTCTTGCGACACAAGTTTAGATGTACAAAACTACAAACTAAAATCAAGGCAAGAGTAATATTGATGCAGAAAAACATCTGCTTTGAAATACTTTGGTGGCCAAACCACACACTCATTTAAGCAGGTCAAAATCCAGTGTAAGGCAAATATTGCCAATCTCCATAGAGAAGTCATTCTTCAACAAGCAAACTAACAATAAAATTTGAAGTTTGGGAAACCATAAACCGAATTATTAACAAACTCATATTTTAGAACCACGTTTTTCATAATAATGTAATTTTCCTTATACAGAATGCAATGGATTTGCAAATGTTTATAGCACTCTTTTTTGTTTTTCTTAGTTTGTAGCATGATAATAGTTAAGATATATGATCTCATAGGATAACAGTAAAGAACTATTAATTACTATAAAGAGATCTTAAACACTAAACCTGTAAGCTACTACAACTAGGAATATCCTCTAAAGCATAGTGGAATTAAAAAAGATGATAGCAATTACAAAAATTGAAAGTTCAAAGTTAATTGAATAAAAATGAGATAGTCAAGACATCAGTGGTATTGATGTTATGGCATTGCCAAAGTTCTCTGATCCAACAGATACAGAATTTACAGAACTATGATACATATTTTGCAACAATAGAGAGGTGATTTCAATTTGAGTTGATGCATCTTACCTTCATTCATCCGTTCAATAAGCCTCTAGCAATCATTTCCCGAAGAAATTTCTCCGCCATGTCATTCTCACCTTTCTCAAACAAAGCACAAATAACGATTTCAAAAGTCACAGCATCTGGTAAGCAACCATTGTCCTCCATTTCCGACAGCAAGGCCAATGCTTCTTCCAATAAGCCCTCTTTGCAGAGCCCATTGATAATAATATTGTATGTCCTCACATTTGGACGATGGTTTTTAATGGGAAGATCTTGAAAAATCACTTTCGCATCTGTAAGTCTTCCACCTTTGCATAGGCCATCAATAAGTATATTATACGTCCATATATCTGGATTAATGCCACTCTCTTTCATTTGATTAAATAACACAAGTGCCTTGTCAAGTTGTTTGATATTGAACATCCCATCCAACAAGGAATTGTAAGTGATTATATTAGCAGGTTGACCTTTATTATGCATCTCAACAAGAAGCTTGGAAGCACAAGAGATTCTCCTTGATTTGCACAAGCCATCAATTAGGGTATTGTAAGTTATTGTGTTTGGAACCAGGTTCTTGCGATGCATTTCTTCAAGGAGACTCAATGCTTCATCGACCAGCTTTATCTTGCAAAACCCATTAATAATAATATTGTAACTTTGTATATCTGGAGCCATTCCTATCCGGGCCATTGTGTCAAATATACATTTTGCCTTGTTTAATTCGTTAACCAAGCAATACCCATCCATTAAACAATTATAAGTAACCACAGTTGGTTCCACAGCATCTTTTGTCATCACAGCCAACACACTTTTAGCATCTTTGATATTTCCCTCCTTACATAGTCCATCAATCAAAGTACTATAGGTACGAACATTTGGAGTAATGTTTTTCAGCATCATATGATTTAGTAAATCAATGGCTTCCTTAAGTTGGCCGGCAAGGCACAATCCATAAATTAGAGTGTTATAAGTGATAACATTGGGAGAGATTCCCTTAGCAAGCATTTCGGAGTATAAATGAAAAGCATCACTTACAAGCGTAACCTTGCACAAGCTATCAATAATTGCGTTGTACATGACGGCATCAGGAGCAATCCCATACTGTGGGATCTTTCTCAACACTTGAATAGCAGCAGATGTGTGTCCGGTCTTACAGAGTCCATTAATCAAGGTCCCATACGTGACTTGATTAAACTGAAATCCATGAGCCAGCACTCTGTTATGAAAGTGCAGTGCTTTTTCAACATTACCACGGAGACAGAGACCTTTAATGAGTGTAGTCATTGTTATTGTATTTGGCTGAAAACCCATCCTGAAAATCTTTGCGAATACAGAGACAGCGAGAGTGATCCGACCCATGCCGCAGCAACAATTGATTAAGATATTCAAAGTAAATAAGTTGGGAGCGATTCCCCTGGCTTGCAATTGCTGAAAAAGGGAAATGGCGGTGGGGAAATGGTTGGTCTTGGCAAGAGATCCCAAAATCTTGGTGAATTGGATGATGGATGGAGGGCGACGCATAGAGAGCATGCGAGTGAAGGAATCAACAGCTTCATCAACATGGCGTGGGGATGTGAGCTCAGAGTGAGAGTGAAGGCTTGACATTGAACAGCGAAAAGGGAAAACATAGGGCACAATATGAAGAGAGAAGCTGAACCTGGAGAATGATGCTGCACGCAACATGTTTGTGTAAAATAAAATCCGATCAAATGAGAAGAAGCGGTTGAAAGAGAAAAGAGCGAATTGAATTGTGGAAACAATCAGTGTCATGGAAACAAAGGTTGGTTGAGACTTGATAGTTAAGTAGTTAACACGAAAGCAAAGAATCATGCTAGGGTCTGTTAGTTAAATGCTCTGATTTGCAATTTTTTATTATTAAAAATTAAAATATGAATATTATTTTTAATAGATTGAAAAAATGTTTAATTATTCTGCAGGTTCCTATAGTTTCACCAAATTTTCAATTAAGTCCTTATACATTTTTTCTTTTCAATTGGGTCTCTACACATTAAATTTTTTTTTAATTAAGTCCTTGCCGTCAGTATAACGTTTAAGATAACGGAATATAATCTTAGTAAAAACCGAATATTTTTATCATTTGGTTGGAGTGGCTAATTGAACAAACATGTATTTTTCTAAAACACCAAAAGCACCCCTTGCATTTCATCCCAAAATAAAAAAAACCCTAAGTTCTCTCGTCTCGTGCATCAGTCCATCGTCTGCGTCCGTCTCTAGCGTCATCTGCAACGAACGCTTGGTGGTGTGCTGTCTGTCGCCTCCTTCCCTCTGCGCTGGTCTGCTCTGCTTTGTTCTGTTCGGAGGTCTTCTCCGCTGTTTGTCCGTCCAAGCCGTAGCCGTCCCTCGCGATGAAGCCCCTCGCCTGACGTCGCCGCGCCGCACCGTGCCGAGCCTCGTAGTGCCTGGCCTCTCATCCCCACGTTGTGTCTCTGCTCCATCTTCCTGTACTCGAACTGTCTGCAAACAGGTGACAAAAAAAAGCCTCTTTTTCAGTTTTAACACTTGATGTTTATGCTAATTTTATTTTTTAAAAGTATGGCATTGGTTAATTATCTAATTGTTGTATTGATTTCTAAATTGTTTTGATATAATGGTTTATTTAGGGTTTACAATATGATATTTACATACAGGAATTTTGTTAAAAGAGGGGAATTTTTACTGTCAAGCAGCAAATCTTGCTTTTTTCAACAATAAATGGTGTCCTGCTTCTGCAGGCTTCAATGCCTCTTGATTTTTTTGTTCAATTCTCATGGATGATTTAGGGTTTTGCTATAAATCAGAAGTTTTATATTTAAGGTCTAATAGAAACTGAAAGCAATTAGACATAATGTCATTTCATATTGATATTGCAATATATGCCATCCCCTATTTGGCGCCTTGGATAGATTCTGGTCATCTGCTCACATATTGAGTTTTATGCTGTGTAGGATTCATTCTTAAGGTGCTTCAAGTCAATTCGATCAAAACTTTGGAACTGGAATGTTTATTTGGTTCTATTTCCTACACGATCAGCATATTGCTTTTACCATATTTGCTTACATGTGATTCATCATATGGTATTACTAATGAAATATTACTATCTGCCTAGCTAATTTTAGATGATACTTATTCTTATAGAGATATGTTTTGTGCTGACATTATCGAAAAGAAAAAAAAAAGATTTAAAAGGACATGATTTGATCTTCAGTTTTTAAAATTTGATGTAACATGTTTATGCATATGTCAATTTTTCTAAAATATGGCATTGGTTGAAAACTTATTTCTTGAATTGATTTTTGATTTTTTTTTATATAATGGTTTAGGATTTACAATATAAATATTTATGTACAAGAATTTTGTTAATTGGGGAATTGACATATGATTTAGTTTTGCTGTGA
Organism: Arachis ipaensis; assembly: GCF_059453495.1. Lineage (NCBI taxonomy): Eukaryota > Viridiplantae > Streptophyta > Magnoliopsida > Fabales > Fabaceae > Arachis > Arachis ipaensis. The sequence goes on from NC_142436.1 coordinate 9,215,622, forward strand.
ACATCGTTAGCTGTGTGCATCCAAATCATTTTGTATATACAAGCTGAAACTAAGTTGTTGCTGATTGAATGGACCAAGGGTTTTGTACAGAAATTTTGTTCCTAGAAAGGACTTTCTCAAACGTGAAGACTTGCAAAGTGCAAGGCTTTATGTTCATGTGAAGCCGGCACTTAGTGGAACTTTCACAAATATTGCAATGTGGATTTTCTGTCCATTCAATGGACCAGCCATTCTTAAAATTGGAATGAAAAACATACTTTTTGAGAATAAGCTTTTAATTAAGGTTTGGTGCTATTCATTTGATATTATTTGTTGTTGTTGATTTGGGTTTTCATTAAAAATCTTAGTGTGTTTTCTGATGTTACAATTTATCATATCTTCTAGGAAAATATTTTGTTGTGGCAAAGACGATGTGAGGATGCATTGTATTCCCTGCTCACTTTTGGTGCTCGACGGCCTGTGCGTCACTTGGCATCGGTTGCAATGGCAAAGATCATATCCAAGGGAGGTGGAATATCTGTTTATGCTAGAGCAAGCAGCCTTTGAGGATTTCTTTCTGATGGTTCTTGTTACCATAAGAAAAATTCATTTCTTCAATATACTTGTTTTTGAGTTTTTGTCGGCCAAATTAGTTCTCTTGTTTGAAGAACTATATAGAACTCAGTTTTTGTAAACAATTTTAGTTATTATTCTATCAATGATTCTTGTTACCATATGTCATATGCAAGTTCTTTCGTTATGTTGGTCATAATAAATACTTGAGTGATGAAAATTGAATTTTATATTATACTTATTACTAATATTTCTACTTCATTTTATCCATTACTTTTTTTTATACATTCTTAAGATAAGGTATTCTTAAGAGGGTTGAAATTTGTTGAAAGGGATATTGAGATTAGGGTTAGGAAAATGATAATTTGGGGTTTAGGTATTGAGATTAGGGTTTTTAGACAATGGAGGTGTTTGAGATTTGGGAAAGAAGAGATGAGGAGTTGAAGATAATGGTGAGGGTAATTCTGAAATTTTATTAAAAGGTCAACATAAATTTAGGATTTGGCTACTTTTGTCGTACGGAATTCATCTTTGATGGGTACAACGTTAGTTTCCTTCTTTAATGGGTACTTTTGTCAGCGTTTGTAAAGTTCATGGGTACAAATGGTTGTTTTTCCTACTTGTCCGAGAAGCAACAAGAGCAAGTCATTCACATGTGTTTGGATTTCTGAAGAGCTGCTATCAACACTCAGAATCCATCCCAACATATTACAAAGAGAGGCACAAGAATGGTTTAAGGTTGAGTATGACATTTCTGTAAGTCAGAAGATGATGTATAGGGCTATGGAAAAGAAAAAATAGATCATTGAAGGCACAGAGAAGGATCAATACTTACGGTTGAGAGACTATTTGCATGAGATAATGAAGGCTAATCCTGAGTCAAAAGCAAACATGGAAACACCAAAAAGCCGGATGGGTTACCAAAGTTCAGGAATTTGTATGTTTGTTTGATTGCTCGTATGTATGGATTTAGGGTAAGATGTAAATCCTTTATAACATTGGATGAGACTTTTCTAAAAGGTTACTTTGAAGGACAATGCTAACAGTAGTTGCTCAAGATGCGAACAACCAACTATTTCCAATTGCATATGAGATTGTGAATGCAGAGAGACAAGGAAAAATTGAAAATTCTTTCTTGAGGAATTACATATCAACATAGGAAACTATAATGAGAATAAATGGATTTTTATGTCTAACCAGCAAAAGGTATTCTTATTTGTCATGTTAATTTCTTTATGTCATTGCATGAATATCTTTTAATTATTTAATCTACTCTTTAATGCAAGGACTAATACGAACATTACAGAATGTCATGCCAGGTGTTAAGCACAGATTTTATTGTATGCACGTGTGGAGAAACTTGAACAAGAGATGGAAGGATAAAAAACTAAAGAGATCATTTTGGCAATGTGCCAAAGCAACCACTGATCAAGAGTTCAATGATGTCATGACCAATGTGAAAATGATCAATTCACAAGCATGAGACACTACAAGAAAAATACTAAACTGTAGGATTTACCGTTGAAATTATCAAAAAAATATGCCAGGATAAACCTCGCCAGTAATTGTTTACTGGCAGATTTTTTGTCTGCCGCTAATTATCGGCGGATATAAAATTTTAATTGTGAAATTTTATAGCTTGTTACCGTCAAATTTTTTTCTCGATAAATCTGACGGTATTATATATTTTTTATTATTAATAATTAAATTAATAATTACCGGCGGATTTAGGGTGTCCGCGGATCGGATCGGATCGGATATGGCAAAAAATTCGATCCGATCCGCACAATTTCCATCAGATCGGATCAGATATGATATCCGCACTTTTTAGTGCCGGATCCGATCTGATCCGATCCGCACATTTGCGGATCGGATCGGATATCGGATATATCCGCATAATTAAACCTTCTCTTTTTAATCATATTTCTATGTAAAAGAATTCGATAAAAATATTTCTTTCATACTTTTAAACTTATTTATTCCTAAAATATTTTTAATCAAACTCTCTCTAAATAACAAAAATAAAATAATACAATATATGAATAATAATTACTAACTAAAACATACAAACAAGTAAATATAATACCAAACATATGTATATTTATTTATTTTTAATTATTATAGTGCGGATCTAACGATTCGCGGATCGGATACGCGGATGTAGAGCAGATATCCGCGATTCGATCCGCAAAGGGTGCGGATCGGATCCGATCCGCAAAGGGTGCGGATCGGATCCGATCCGATCAATTTGCGGATCGGATGGTATCCGCAATTTTCGGATCAGATGCGGATATTTACCGCGGATCTGCGGATACGATCCGATCCATGGACACCCCTAGGCGGATTTAACCGACAGTAAATCCAACGATAAACTTAAATTTTAAGTTTTTTTTTTTTAATTTATTTAAAAATTCAATATATAATTTTAAATATTTAAATTTAATAATTTCAAACAAAAAATAGCAAAAGAATTATTACTTATTAACAACAATTGAACAATTATTATAAAAAAATTGAAGTAATGAAGAACAATAATAGCAAATAAATTTAATAATTGCTAGGCAAATAAATTTAATATATAATTAAATAACAAAAAATTTAATAACACCTAACAAAAAATTAGCAAAAGAATTATTAGCAAAAACTGAATAATTATTATCAAAAAATTTAACAAATCAACAAGAACAATGACTGTAATAGCAATAATTAGTAACAAATCAATAAGAACCATAACAGTAATTACTACAAAAATTAAACAATTATTAGCAAAAAATTGAAGTAATCAAGATGAATATCAGCTAGGCAAATAAATTCAATATATAACTGCATAGCAAAAAAAAAAAAAAAAAGGAGCTTTGGCTTGAGTATCAGCAAAAGCTGGATTCAAAGCACTAACATACTAGAACCAATTCCTGGATGTGGACGTGCAAGCAATAGTTTCAAGAATTTTCTTGTTTATATAGGTGCGCATTCATGAATTTTGCTAGTAAATCGAAGTGTCTGCGTTGCTCTGAGCAAAGACCCAAGAAACATCCCGGGGACCGGAGTTGCTCCAAGTAAGTTCTCTTTCTCCAGCATACCAAAATCCACTATAAGAATCAACTGAGTCAACAGAAGCATTCAACAAAATAAATCCAAATTAAAACTCTCTTGGGCTATTTGGTAGCCATCAAAATTAATTGCAGCTTCGACTCCTATCATTAATTATTGCCACAAAAATACAATAGTAACAAGAATCATGGACTCTTTCATTTTCTTCTTCTTCTCCATGTCCTCTATCTTTTCTTCACACGCTTTAGCACAAAATTTTTAATAATTGTGAAAATCAAAAGTGCAAACTTAATTGAATAAAATTGAGATAGTCAAAACATTAGTGATAGTGGGGTCATGGCATTGCCAAAGTCCTCTGCCCCAGCATATAGAGAATTTATATAACTATTCTACATATTCAACAACAATAGAAATGTAATTTTAATTTGAGATGTATTTGAACTTCTTTTATCTATTCAATAAGCCTCTAGCAATTATTTCACGAAGGAGTTTTTCTACCGTATCATTCTCATCTTTTTCAAACAAAGCTCAAATAATGGTTTCAAAAGTCACAGCATCAGGAATGCAATCATCATGTTCCATTTTTGACAACAGGGCCAATGCATCTTCAAACAGACCCTCTCTAGAAAGACTATTAACCATAATATTGTATGTCTGGACGTTTAGATGATAGCCTCTAACGGGAAGTATGTTGTATGAGTGTATATTTGGTTAATGCCAATCTCTTCCATTTTACTGAATAAAACAAGTGCTTTGTCAAGTTGTGGGTTTTTGCACAAAGCATCTATCAAGAAATTGTAAGTGAATATAGAAGAAGGTTGACCTTTATCATGCATCTCAATAAAAAGCTCCAAAGCACGAGAGATTCTCTTTGATTTGCCCAAGTCATCAATAAGAGTGTTGTATTAGGAACTAAGTTCTTCTGACACAAATTTAGATGTACAAAACTACAAAATAAAATCAATGCAAGAGAAGTATTGATGCAGAAAAATATCTGCTTTGAAATACTTAGGTAGCCAAACCACACACTCATTTAAGCAGGTCAAAATCCAGTGTAAAGCAAATATTGCCAATCTCCATAGAGAAGTCATTGATCAACAAGCAAACTAACAATAAAATTTGAAGTTGGAAAACCATAACCGAATTATTAAAAAACTCATATTTTAGAACCACAATTTTCATAATAATGTAATTTTCCTTATACAGAATGCAATGGATTTGCAAATCTTTATAGCACTCTTTTTTGTTTTTCTTAGTTTGTAGATATATGATCTCATAGGACAACAGTAAAGAACTATTAATTACTATAAAGAGATCTTAAACACTAAACCTGTAAGCTACTACAACTAGGAATATCCTCTAAAGAATCAATAAAGCATAGTGGAATTAAAAAGGATGAAAGCAATTACAAAAATTGAAAGTTCAAAATTAATTGAATAAAAATGAGATAGTCAAGACATCAGTGATCAGTGGTATTGATGTTATGCCATTGCCAATGTCCTCTGACTCAACAGATACAGAATTTACAGAACTATGATACATATTCTGCAACAATAGAGAGGTGATTTCAATTTGAGTTGATGTATCTTACCTTCATTCATCCGTTCAATAAGCCTCTAGCAATCATTTCCCGAAGAAGTTTCTCCGCCATGTCATTCTCACCTTTTTCAAACAAAGCACGAATAACGATTTCAAAAGTCACAGCATCTGGTAAGCAACCATTGTCTGCCATTTCCGACCGCAGGGCCAATGCTTCTTCCAATAAGCCCTCTTTGCAGAGCCCATTGATAATAATATTGTATGTCCTCACATTTGGACGATGGTTTTTAATGGAAAGATCTTGAAAAATCACTTTCGCATCTGTAAGCCTTCCACCTTTGCATAGGCCATCAATAAGTATATTATACGTCCATATATCTGGATTAATGCCACTCTCTTTCATTTGATTAAATAACACAAGTGCCTTGTCAAGTTGTTTGATATTGAACATCCCATCCAACAAGGAATTGTAAGTGATTATATCAGCAAGTTGACCTTTATTATGCATCTCAACAAGAAGCTTTGAAGCACAAGAGATTCTCCTTGATTTTCCCAAGCCATCAATTAGAGTATTGTAAGTTACCGTGTCAGGAACCAAGTTCTTACTACGCATCTCTTCAAAGAGATTCAAGGCATCATCCATCAATTTACTTTTGCACAAGCCATTAATAATAATATTGTAACTTTGTATATCAGGAGCCATTCCTATCTGGGCCATTGTGTCAAATATACATTTTGCCTTGTTTAATTCGTTAACCAAGCAATACCCATCCATTAAACAATTATAAGTAACCACAGTTGGTTCCACAGCATCTTTTGTCATCACAGCCAACACACTTTTAGCATCTTTGATATTTCCCTCCTTACATAGTCCATCAATTGGAGTAATGTTTTTCAGCATCATATGATTTAGTAAATCAATGGCTTCCTTAAGTTGGCCGGCAAGGTACAATCCATAAATTAGAGTGTTATAAGTGATAACATCGGGAGAGATTCCCTTAGCAAGCATTTCAGAGTATAAATGAAAAGCATCACTAAAAAGCTTAACCTTGCACAAGCTATCAATAATTGCGCTGTACATACCGTGGGATCTTTCTCAACACCTGAATGGCAGCAGATGTGTGTCCAGTCTTACAGAGTCCATTAATCAAGATGCCATAAGTTACTTGATTAAACTGAAATCCATGAGCCAGCACTGTGTCATGAAAGTGCAGTGCTTTTTCAACATTACCACAGAGACATAGACCTTTAATAAGTGTATTCAATGTTATGGTATTTGGCTGAAAACCCATCCTGAAAATCTTGGCCAATACAGAGAAAGCGAGAGTGATTCGACCCATGCCGCAGCAACAATCGATTAAAATATTCATCGTAACTATGCTCGGCGCAATTCCCCTGGTTTGCAATTGCTGAAAAAGGGAAATGGCGGTGGGGAAATGGTGCGTCTTGGCAAGAGACCCCAAAATCTGGTTAAATTGGATGATGGATGGAGGGCGACGCATAGAGAGCATGCGAGTGAAGGAATCAACAGCTTCATCAACATGGCGAAGGGATGTGAGCTGAGAATGAGAGTGAAGGCTTGACATTGAACATGAACAGGAAGGAAAGCGAAAAGGGAAAACATAGGGCACAAGAAAAGAGGGGATATGAAGACAGAAGCTGAACCTGGAGAATGATGCTGGACGCAATATGTTTGTGTAAAATAAAATCGGATCAAATGAGAAGAAGCGGCTGGAAGAGAAAAGAGCAAATTGAACGCTTTTTATTTTTGTTATGGAGCTAGGAATGGTGTGAGACATTATTATGGGGTACATGGGTGCAATATTGGAGTGTGGTGTCAGCGTAACTAAAATCGGACGGTTTGAATTTGGGGTGAGTAATTGGACGGTCCAATTAGAGGAGAGCAAATCGGACCGTTCGATTTGTTGCTTGCAGGCCAGGTGTCGAGCATGCAGTCTCTCCAGCAGCGGTGCCCCCTCCATGCGTGACTATCTCCCCCTTGAAGCCCCACTCTCTTTCAGAAGTTATTTTTCCTTCCTGCATCTCAAGTTTCACCATTTTTTCTCTGCTTCTTCATTTTTACTAGCAAAAATTTTTGCTTCTTGCACTGTAAAAAAAAATTACAATGCCAAAAAAAAAAAAAAGTTAAAGATGTTGATCGTCCTGAACTACATATTATTAATTATCTCTATCATTTTAATTATGTAAGTTAAATTTTTATTTTTTTTATTTCAAAATTTATGTTATTATTACAGATTTATTATTACTATTTTTAGAAGTTTAGAAATGTATATTTAAGGATTAGTTAAAAATTTATATATTTAGATTTAATTAGTTGTAATGAATAAGAATGTTTGAATTGCATTAATATAATTGGTTAGTAGAAAATATATGTTTAGATCTTGGTGTAATAATTTTATAGATTATGTGTTTACCGCTAGTCTAATTATTTCTTCTAATAATCTTGAGAATTATGGTTAAGAATTAGATTTTGTGTAATATATGATATATGTTATTGATATATTTTGTTACGGTAATTTCATTTTGTTATTTATTGTTGGATATTTAAATTGATTTAATGTAAATATATTGTTGTAGTTGAGGATTTAATAATAGGTGAAATATTATTAATTGAATAAGAATTAGATTTATTTAATTATTAGTTGTTATTAATAGTTAGTTAGTAATTATAAATGTTGGTGATCTAAGAATTATTATTATTCGTTCAACGATGAATATGTAAATAAATAATTATATAATAAGAAATTTAGTCAAATATTTACGTAACAGTATGTTGGAGTTAGATTAAAAAGTTAGAATTATTAATAATTATTAATAATTTTCATGTAAAGTGTTGAATTAGCATAAGTATAAAAATTTAATTAGCTACTACTATTAGTTGTTACTATATATGTGCATGCATGTTACTTACTAAGTATAAAAATTTAATTAGCTATTACTATTAGTCACTTTGACAAGTGCAGTGATAGAGAGATTTCGTGCACCTTTCAAAACTGAGTTAATGCATTCCACTAGATTCGTGGTCATGTGTCCCCATCTGTAACCACCGTCAAACGCCAATGCATACTGTTCGCGGGGGATACGGCTTAACCAGTTAGTATAAGCCTCACCACGTTCCCGTAAACGCTGGAAACGCAACTCGTACTCGCGGACTGTCCTCGAATATCCTGTGCAATAAGAAAAAACAGAGGAAGAAACATATATGAGAATAACTGCATGAAGATAACTCTGTTAACTATGCACTTCGAATTACTAGGTGTTACCTATATTGACCACAAGTTTCTGCAGGTAAGGTGCCTTAAACTTTCTTAAAAAATTCAACTCTATATGCCTGATGCAAAACATGTGGAAGGCTCTAGGAGGCGACCAAGCTCCGTTACTGTGGGTCACAGCTGCATTAATGGATTCGTGTCGGTTAGAGATCTGTCCCACACCATCTCGAGTAACCACATGTTGTCGCAGGTTGCTAAGAAAGAAGTGTCATGCATCAGAAGTCTCTTCCTCCACAATAGCAAATGCAATTCGGACAATATTGTTGTTACCATCCTGTGAAACCGCAACCAATAGACAACCCTTATACTTTCCGTACAAGTGGGTCCCATCTACCTGGACAACGGGTTTACAATGTCGGAATGCTCTAATACATGGATAGTAACTCCAGAAGACTCGAGACAACACCCGGATATCAGTAACCAAGTCATCACCTTGATATGCAGGCATAGTCTCAAAGTGGACGAATGCTGATGGCTCCTTATGACACATTGCCTCAAACCATATGGGCAAAGCTTCGTACGATGCTTCCCAACCTCCAAAAATATTTTCACTACCTTTTGCTTAGCCAACCATGCTTTCCGATAGCTAATGGTGTAATTGAACTTTGACTGCACTTCCACAATAACTGATTTCACCTTTATCGAGGGATCAGCCTCAACCAACGGCTTTATCACTTCTGCAATAGTGTTCGAATCCAGCTTCGAGTGATTCTGTGATATCGTTGCTCTAGTACAAGTGTGACTACCATTATACCTCCTTATAACCCAACAGTACTTTCTGCTGATCATGCTAACCCTGATAAGCCAATCACAACCTGATCCATACTGCGTACACTTGGCGTAAAAGGTTAGCGGCTCCGACTCATACACTCTGTAGTCTACACCTCTTCGAATAGTATAATCTTTCATCGCCATAATAACAGCTTCCCTGGAACTGAATTCCATTCCAACAGCAAATTCACCATCTGCGACAATAGAAATTTCTGCCACAAAAATAGTTGTACCTTAAAATATTTAAACCAAATATTTCACGACTGAAATTAAAAGTCAAATCTATATATAACTTGTAACACAATCATACCAAAAATTTCATCTAACATAAATAAATCTTCATATGTCAAATCGATATCTACCATGTTAATCTATGGTTTAATATTAACATAAAGAATCGTTACTCACTACAGTTATACTAACATAAATAAATTTTACATCAAGTAATTATCTCAATTTTACATCACGTACCTGCATTCATATATTCAGGAAACTCTGAAGCATGCATGGCTTCCAAATCCAACGCTCGCATGAAAGATGCTTCCTCAAAAGGATGGTCGTTCGCCAACGCATTTGCCACGTCCGTCACATTTGCCTCCCAAGTGCCGTCACCTTGAACTTCATCTCCCTCTTGACCAACAACTTCGTAATTGCTTTCAAACTCTTCTTCACTATCACTATTGTAATCTTCTCGTTCGATATTTCGATCGGCCTCAGATTGCTCAAACTCAATATACAACTCAATGAACGGCATCTGAGCGCGACTTTCCATATACACTGAAAACATCTCTTGCATGCTCGCTTCATCAGTTATATATCTGGTTTGAAATTGAACGAATCCGCCAAATACCGGTATAGGATACCTGTATAAAATGCATGATATTTTTCTTGCCACCGCAAGATCTATCTTCTCACAAATCACACATTTTAGTTCCTCGAATGAGATTATGAACGGAATAACAATATCTAATGGATTTTCACAGACAAATTTCACTCCTTCAGATGTTTCTAACAAAATCTGACCAAAATAATATACTTTTAAGAGGACTCTATCATCCATATCTCTCACTCACATTACTATAAATTTTTCACTCTCAATTTTTTTACACTCAACTGAAACAATGGAACCTAAAGACTAAAGAAAGAGCTAGAACAGCTCCAGGAAGAAGAAGAACAACTCGAAAGAAAAGAAGAGATTTGGAAACTCGGATGGCACACAGATATATATATACACTTACAAACAAAAGTAATCGTACCCCCCGATTTGTATTTGGACCGTTGAAATATTCATATTATACTAAATTCGGACGGTCCGATTTGCATTTTGCAAGATAAAAATTTTTTTTTAAATTCTCTGAAATCGGACGGTCCGATTTCAGTATCCAAAATTCGAAATTTTCCCTCCCTACAATTCGGACCGTCCGATTTGTAACACCAAAAATTCATATCAAAGAAATCGGACGGTCCGATTTCTCTCTTCTAAGATTGACGTAAAGCTGTCCCACATACCTGTATTGCACCCCTAGTGTCCATAACAAAGCATAACACACACAGGTTTTCAATATAAAAAAAAATGAGCCCAAATTGAATGGTGGAAACGACCAAAAATACTTTGTATACTAAAACAGGTCTCTAAAATTAGCCATCAATATAGTTGTGTATAAATACATATGCGATTTAATTTAATTTTAATATGTATTTATATATTAACATATATGTTATACTAATAACTGACTCTAATGACTAATTTTAATGTATATATAGCATTACTTTAAAAACAATCACCATCATAGAATCAAAGGTTGGTTGAGACTTGATAATTGACACCAAAGCAAAGAACCATGCTAGGGTGCAGGGGTGAACACGGGTCGAATTGGTTCGGATTTAATATTAAATTAGAATCGAACCAATTGAATTGTAATTGGTTCGGTTTGATTTAGTTTGAATTTGCATGTTTTTGTGTGTATACCTGAACCAGATAAACCAATTAAAAACGGATTTATTCGGTTCGGATAATTGGGTACCCGATGAAATAAAAATTCATCAAAACAATAAAAAAAATAAAATTTTTATTTTAAAAATTCTTGTAAATACAATAAACATGAAAAATTAATAAAAATAATCCAAACATGTTAAATAGCAAATATATTAAAAATTAAACACATTAAAATCCAAACATATTAAATACTAAAGATATTAAAATTCAAATATATTAAAAGACATATATATTTTTTAAATTTTTATTTTTTATTTAATTAATATATTATCGAGATTATAGGTTGGTTCGGGTTTCTTATCCCAAAACCGTTACCCGAACCAATTGTTAGAGAGAATCATTGGTTTTGTTCGGATTAGACCCGATTACCCGTTGGTTCCAGAACCAATTTAATTGGTTTGGTTTGGATTCGGACGGGTAATCGAATACCCGCCACCCGTACTCACCCCTACTAGGGTGTGTAAGCTAAATGGTCTGATTTGTAATTTTATTATTATTAAAAATTAAAAAATGAAAATTATCTTTAATAAATTGAGATAAATAAATAAATTATAAAAATAAAATAATAACAAATATATAATTTATTTTATTCATTAATTAATTAATTTAAATTATAAATTTAAATTTAAAATAAAATTAGAATTTATTTTTTAATATAAATAGAATTTTTTATTTTAATATTTTTCAAACACAATTATTTATATTTTTTGTGGGAGATAATTTCTTGATATTCGCGAATCATGGCTGATTATCTAAAAGAAAGAAAATTTATAATTATATTTTTTGTTGTCTGACTAATTGTAAAGGAAAAAAGAAAGTTAAGGAAGCAGAGATTTTTTTTTATTAGACGATTGTGCTCAACTCATTCTAAATAAAAGCTTATTTTATAAAATACGTTAAAATTAAATTGTATTTTAAATTAAAAATTTTAATTGAATTCTTGAATAATCAAAAGATAAAAAAAAAGTAAAATACATATTTTTCTTAAGAAACATTAAATTAAAAAAAAACATATTATTCTTATAGATATATAAATAGATTAAGGTTATAGCTGATTTGTATATAAAATATAAGAGATAAATATTAAATTGGTATCCAAAAAATTCTGGTACTAACAAAATAATATCTGACTTTTGTTATTGACAAAATGGTTCTCGAATAATTTTAAAATTTGACAAATGTACCCTTAAACTCGCGGGAGTACATTTTGAATAAGAACGATGCTGAGGTGGCCATCGTGATTTGATGACAAGGCAACTTTGTTTTGAGCTGAAATTTTTAATTAAATAAATCCTAATCCTAACTATAAAATTTCTAAGTCAATTTGAATTTGCCCTAATTATCTACCCTTATTACTAGTTACTCTGACTAAGTCTCTCATTTTTTTACTAAGAGTTGAACTGAAAGGTCACATAGAGAGTGAGAGACGTTGCTGTGAAAGTCGATCTTGGTGCGAAGGAGAAGGAAAGGACGTGACATGTGAGAGATATTTTTCGAATTTGGAGCTTTAAGTGCAAGGGATTGCAAGAAGCATCATCGCGATTTCACTCTTCGCTGTGAATGACCTTATAGAGAGGCAGGTTTTGCTTTATTCCATGATTTTATGTATGTTGTCTCTGTGGACAACCTTATGATGACTTTCTGCGCCTACAATATTGCTATAGTCGTTGAGGATGTAAACTCTTTTTTTGCCACAGTCAAAGACATATGGCTATGCTTCTGGTTTATTCATTCTATCTTCCTTTTACTATTTTTCAGATGCATCATCTAATTACATTTGTGTATTAATAAACCACTATTTTATGGTTATTCTTGTGCTGAATTGAGTGGTCTTTATCAACTCTTTGCATACTTATTCATATTATTTGCATGAATTTACAAATCTTTCCTAATTTTGTTCTATGGTTGAAAACTTGCATCCTAAGCCCTTAAATTGTGTATCTTTAATCTCCCTTTTTACCATTCAATGCCGTGAACTATGTGTTAAGTGTTTTCAGTCTTTATAGGGCAGGAATGGCTTGGAAGATGGAAAGGAAGCTTGCACAAATGGAAGGAACACAAGAAACCAAGGAGCTGACCAGCGAGGATCGACGCGCGCGTACCTAACGCGTGCGCGCAACTGGACGCATTCCATAGCGACGCGGACGCGGACCTGACGTATACGCGTGACACGCACAGAACACCATCGACGCGGACGCGCACCTGACGCGTACGCGTGACGTGCGTCACGTGCAGAATTTGCAGAAGACGCTGAGGGCGATTTTGGGCTGAGTTTGGACCCAATTTTCGATCCAGAAACACAGACTAGAGCCAGGGGATAGCAGACACTCAACACACATGGACACATTCACACATTCTCAATCATGAGTCCAGTTTTGAGTTTTAGTTTTTGAATCTGGAAGAATTACTACTTCCTCCAGGGTTCTTCATAGTCATACCTTTTTCTAGTTCTACATTTTGGATTGGATAATTGAGGAGAGTCACTGCCTCCACTGAAGTCTTTATCATTACAGTTTGTTTTCTTATTCCCGTACTCTTTTAATTCCCATTTATCTTATTCACGAGTTACATATGAATATCTTTGATTTTGGAATTTATTAATGCAAAGCACTATTTTTACCTTTAATTAATTTCTCAGTTATTATTCTATTTAATTTATCATATCTTCTTTTCTTTCCCTTTTATGGTTTATGAAAATGGCATTTATGTCAATGGAGTAGACTCCCAACTTGATTTGGGAATTGATTAATAGGAGACCCTTGAGTTGGAATACTCCAGCGTTAATTGGTAATTGGAAGTCATTGGTTGGCCCTCTAGTCACTGACGCTAGTCCTTCCCAAGGGAGAGAATTAGGACTTGTGAATAGAAGTTGGCTCAACTACTTGACTTTCCCTTATTCGGTAAGGGTTAACTAAGTAGAAACAACAACCAATTACTATTAATCCTGGGAAAAACCAACAAGGATAGAACTTCCGATTAATCTTCTCCTAGTCAAGGCCTTTTATCTTAATTAAACAGAATCTCTTGTTAATTTTCATCGCTTTACTTCCATTCTCCAACTCCAAACTTCTCAGAAACCTCTTGATCAATAAATAGCACTCTCTTAGCAACTCGTTGCGAGACGACCTGAGATTTCTACTCCTAGTATTTTATTCTTAAAATTGTGACCACTCTTTTTAAATTGATACGCGGATTTTTCGTTGGTTAAGAACTATACTCGCAACGTTAGTTCACTATAAATTCTTAATCGACAATTTTTCGCACGTCAATTTTTGGCGCCGTTGCCGGGGAGTTGCAATAGTGTGCTAAGTTATTGGTTAGTGTAAATAATTTTAATTTTACATATTTGCATATTTTATTTTATTTTTATTACCCCGAGCTCTATGTTTCTTTCATTGAATGATGCGTTCGTTACCAGATCCGAGCTTAGCCGCGTTTGACCCCGAAATTGAAAGAACTATTTCACGTATAAGGCGGGCTCGGCGTCGGTTAGCCTCTGAGGGTGGTGAAGTGGTTACTGCCAATTCACCAATCCTGTCTGAGGGCGAATCTGAAGCGCAATTTAAGGAAGAAACAAGCTCCTCTGCTACTGATTATATTGATTTACGCGCAGATAATATGGCGGAGCCCAGAAGGATTACTCTCCAGGAAGCAGGAGCTCCAGACTTCACACTGCCACCATATCAAGTGCGAAATCTGGCTGCAGATGTTGAACTGAAAACTGTGCTAATCAATCTTCTGCCTAAGTTTCATGGCTTACCTGCTCAAGAGCCTCTTAAGCACTTCAGAGATTTTCAGACAGCTTGCTCAACTGTTAGGCGTCATGGTGCAGATGAGACTGCTATTTTTCTATCCGTCTTCCCGTTTTCTCTTGAGGGAAAGGCGCGGGAATGGTACTACACTCAACCTGAAGCAACTGTTACTAATTGGGATCTGCTCAGAAGGGAATTCCTGGACAAATACTTTCCTACTGAAGTTACTGATAGACTAAGAAAAGAAATCTCCTGCATTATTCAGGGTGAATCAGAGACACTTTATGAGTATTGGAAACGTTTCAAAAATCTCCTAAACTCATGTCCCCACCACATGATTGACAAGCTGGTGTTGATAAGCTATTTCACACAAGGCATGAAGCCTCAAGACAAGACTACATTAGATGGTGCGAGTAATGGTTCTCTAAAGAAGTACAAGACGGCAGAAGAAGCGTGGCAACTGATCACTGATCTAGCTGAGTCTACCCGGAATCACAGGCACAGGAACAACCATCCCAAGGCTATTGCGGAGGTTTATGATAAATTATTTCTTTATTTTTTAAAAGATAATTTATATGTAAATCAACTAATCTTTATAACATACGATCTATATTGCATAATTTTTCTCCTCTTAATATGGATAAATTGATGAATTTAATATACAAAATATAATTTATATTATTTAACATACGAAATAAGTAACTTAAGCCATTATCTAAGACAATAAATATAATAGTACAAATACCTACATATTTATTAGTATTAAAAAAATATACAAATAAGATAAATATAATTTTTTTTGGTAGAAAAGCAATAATAAAGGTTATTAATTAAGTTAATTACATAATAAAAAATTATGAATAATTTTTTAATAATAAAAAAATAAGATCACTATTTTCATATACTACAAAATTAAAAAAAATTAGACAATAAGTCAATCTTCAATAAATTATACATTAACTCTGTCAAAAAAATTAAATTATATGTTAACTCGTTAAAAAAATTTCAACCTTATAACCTTTTTATTTTCGGAGGCTTTGTTAATCTTTTATTTTTCTTCTTGTTTAGAGTTTCGATTCAAGTTTGTCTACCACTGTCCCAAACAACCACTGTGCTGGAAATTGAAGAAACACCTGAGACAGAAAATGAACCAACCCCTGTGCTACAAATTGAAGGAACTACAAAAAGGTAAAAAATAGTCTTGGGTGTGTATTTGGTTACATTTTGGGTGTATATTGCCCCTGTTCGGGTGTATATTTTCACGATTAATCCCTGACTAGTTTTTTTATAACATGATTAATTTTATGTAATCGTGCAGCACTCCTGAACCCCCCCCCCCCAACAACTTGAAGAAAGCACACCCACGCTTCCCCCAGCTCCATCTAAAATGTAAGTTCATTAGAGTAAAATCAATGTTTGGTTATCATTTGTATATTCTTATTCTTATAATACGTTATACATGATCACGCAGTAATCCAACCTCAGAAGACGCTGCTGCACTGATGATGATGGCACGGATAGCATCGTATGTTCC
This sequence comes from Arachis ipaensis, assembly GCF_059453495.1. Classification (NCBI taxonomy): domain Eukaryota; kingdom Viridiplantae; phylum Streptophyta; class Magnoliopsida; order Fabales; family Fabaceae; genus Arachis; species Arachis ipaensis. The sequence goes on from NC_142436.1 coordinate 9,232,110, forward strand.
TAAGACAGATTCGATGCCATCATTCAGCCTTGGCTTCACTGATTCAAGCCAAGAGGAAGCAGCAACGCAGGAGGGAGTGTCAACAGAAGATGGAGGAAGGGCAAAAACACCAGAAACTCCAAAACTGCTAGAATAATTAGGGGATCTGGTACAAAAAATTGCAAGTGGTAGGGTGACAACAAAAGAAAAAAGTCCGCAGATTCCAAAGGAGAGTGACGCAGAGAGTTTCAAGAAGTTTGAAACTCCTGCGAGGATGAATCAACATAGTTCTGACATGAAAGAGAAATGCTATCTCTGTGCCATACGAGTGAAGAAATATGCAGATGAACTAACTAATGAGTTTGACACCGTCTGCACCCTCCAAGCCCAAGATAGATACATTTTGTCAAAACTCCACCTTGCATCACTCGCACCTGAAACGCATATAGAAGCTGAGGTAATATTACATTAACATTAATGTTTTTATCACCAAAATTAACTGCAATTCTGATTGATATAAAATTGATTTCGGCATCTTTTTCTAGATTGTCTCTGCCATGTGCTTCATCCTAAACCAGCAAAAGATTAAAAGGTTTCAAGAGGAAGTATACTGTCTCCCCGTGATATTGTGGTAAGGGTTGCTTCACCGAATTTTGGGTGTATTTTCTGCTTTTCTTCGGGTGTATTTTCTGTCTTAAATCGGGTGTATTTTATGTGTTCATTTGGGTGTATTTTCTGTGTTAAATTAGGTGTAAGTTGTTTATTCATTTGAGTGTATTTTCTGGATTCGTTTGGGTGTATTTTCTGTATTTATTTTGTGGTTCGCAATTTTTGCAGAACATGGCCCTTGGAAATCATCCACAATGGGTATTCTTACAGCCTAAAAATAATAAGCCATTCAGGGTGGAAGACTACCCAATGTTTATACCCTTCTTGGACCTTAAAAAATTAGCATCGCATCGTTATGTAAGTTTTCATTTCTAAAACTTCTTATTACCATTTTTTACTTATGTGCCAAATAAACTAAAAAAGTGTTCAATCTGAACATATTTCAGATTTTTGCACCTGTTTGCCATTCACAACATTGGTGGTTATGGTTGGCTGATACAAGAAAGCGGAAATTTTATATAGTCGACCTATATCACACGAAATCTCCATCCGATGAGAGAACTGCGCTGAATACATTCGTTGTAAGTTGGTTTTGTGTTCTGGATTTTAATAGTTGGGTGTATTTCTGTTTATTATAAGGTGTAACTTTGTGCTCCTTTGGGTGTATCCATTTATTGAATTTATTCATGTATTACTGATTTGTTTTGTGTTTTAAGGGATATGTAATTTCACGAATTAGAGTATATGCTGGGGGGACCTCTGAAGACAAGGGACAAGGACAAGGAAATTGTACCACCATACCTTCAAATCTCAGGCCAAAAGACAAGGTATAAATCTTTCACTCTGAAAATGAAACTTTTCTATATGTAATTTGTAATTTATTTTCTTGGTTTTCAGCTATGACTGTGCTATCTACGTAATGAAGTGGCTTGAGATATTTCATCCCACAAATATTAAAAGGAAGAAGTATGAGTGGGACAATTGGACCCAGGTAAATGTGTTTAAAACTAAATAACTCTGTATTACTTTACTCAATTAACATGGTTGATTAAACAGAATATTTTTTTTAACTGTAGCACGAGGTGGACCACTTTAGAGTGGAATATGCTTCCCAAATTCTATTCCATGAAATGAATCAAGACAAAGCTGAAGCCATTAGGGGGAAGTAACGCAATAAGACTGTCCAAGCCATCCTCATTGTTATTGAGTCCATATTGTCAGATAGATTCTAAGGATATTGACACTGATTAATGTAAATGTTATAGAGTCTTGTAACAAATTGAACACATGCTGTAAAAATTTTCCAATTATAATCCAGTTTATTGTAAAATTTCTTTCAATAATTAAACTCTCTCTGATGTATTCAAAATGTCTGAATTACAGGTACTATAATATGAAGGAAAACATCAAACCAAATATACACCCATAACCTGCCATTTTTTACACCCAAAGAAAGTTGAATATACACCCAAAAATCTATCCCCCTGATGCTTTATCCCTAAAATCCTGAACCCTAAACCCTTAAAACCTAAACCTTAACCCCTAACTTGTAAACCCTAAAACCTAAACCGTAAAACCTAAAACCCTAAACCCTAATACCTAAAACCCTTAAACCGTTGTAAAAAAACAAACAAACAATATTTTATAATATAAAAAGCAGAAGTATATATATATATATATATATAGAAATACAAGAAAATTCAGAAATACACCCAAAAGAACAGTGCTTTTACACCCATATTCTGTAACTATACACCCAAAGAGTTATCCGCTGCTGTTGGTACCCTGAACTGATAATTCATAACACGTCCTTGATATTCGCTGGAATTTGAATGCACCACTGATGCAGCATCAAAGAGGTTTAACTGAATATAGCAAACTCACATATTAGCTAAACTATTAACGAGAAAATTAAACTCAATCTCCACATATTTAAAGAATATCACTTTTACCTCGTTTAAACCTTTTGTTTTCTTCTTCTTTGTGGTATTTGTAATCTGTTTGTCCAACTTTGAACCTAGCCTATTTTTTGGACGTCCTCTTGTTCGAATCCTTGGAGGGCTTTGAAGCTCGTTAACGGATTCCAAGTTGGCGTCTTCGTGAGATAAAGAAGATGTGCCCTTCCTTTTGGCTTTCAATGATTCCATCTCAACCATGACGTTATCGTACGCACAGTACAGAATTGCAGTCAGCTCCTCCGATTTTGATGCAAATTCGCAAATATTTTGCGAATGAAAAACCAATTGGTCAAACCTCTTGCTTCTTGGCTCCAACAGTGGCTCGTCGCGGCTGCTCTTGATGTGTGTGTGTCGCCTCTTTACCTTCTTGCTCCATCGTTCCAGTATATATCTAGGTGACACTTAGCTTACTCGTTCAAAGCTTAACACGCTTAGTGCGTGACGGTACAATATCCCTCTTGACTCGAATAATAAGCATTGACATTTTACCTCAGCTGCTACTAAGTCGTAAGTAACCACAAACTTGTTGAATATTGAGCTGAAAACTTGTTCTCCAACTTCGTATACTGAATAGCCTAGAGCGGAATTTGTTAATCTAGTGATGCAATTCGCCTTTCCTCTGAATTGTGCTTGGACTTCCCTAAACTTTTGATGAGTGTACACATCTTGAAACTGAGCTTCAATGGAGGATTTGGTTGCACACGGTATGACCGTATGAAAATCTGCAGCATCTGATTCTCTCTCTGCTTGCTCCCTGCTTCCAAGGCAATTATCATATTGTTTGACAAATTGAATAAGCGAGCTGTTCCGGGTAATAAACTTGTTGAAAAATGAATGCATGCTCTCGCTCCTTTGTGTGCTTCTCATCCCTGCCCAGAAGTGGTGATCCAGATAGATTGGAACCCATATATGACGGTCTTCATAGAGATTTGCAGAATACACCCAAACACAGACTATAAATACACCCGAAAAAAATTAAATTTACACCTCTGCTGCAGATTTTAAACAAACATTACCTGAAAGCCACTTGTTGTCCACAAGACCAAAATTCAGTAGAAAATCATTCCAATTCCTATCAAATGAGTCTTTATTACGAGAGTTCCAAACTACTTAGCTCATTTCTTGTTCAATTTCTGCATGTCCCTTGTACCCATATAATTTACTTGGAATCTTCTTCATGATGTGCCAAATACACCAACGGTGAATTGTTGTTGGCATACAGGCCTCTAAAGCCCTTTTCATTAATGCGCATTGATCGGTGAGAAACCCTTTCGGAGCATTTCCTCCCATGCAACGAAGCCAACATTGAAATAACTATTTGAATGATTCAATTTCTTCGTTTTTCATCAAAGAGCATCCAAGAAGTGTTGACTGACTGTGGTGATTCACCCCGACAAAAGAACCACAAACCAAATTATACCTGAAACAAATTACCAGAGTGCAGAATGAAAAATCATTATGTACACCCAACAAATGCTTTGTATACACCCAAAAACACCTAATATACACCTCTGCGGCGAATTCATAAAAATACATTAATTTAGCATCATAAACAGGGACAGTTTATTACCTGTTTGTATTGTAGGTGGTGTCAAATGAAATAACATCTCCGAAATACTCAAAGGTAACTCTACTTCTTGCATCGGCCCAAAAAACCAGCTTAATCGATTTATCCTTCTCGAGTTCAAGCTCAAAAAAGAAATTCTGATTCTTCTCTTTCATTCTTAACAAATATTTTCCGAATTCCTTTGCATCTTCTTGTTCAGAAACATTACGCACTTCTCTCGTAATATAATTTCTCACATCCTTTTCAATAAAATTTAACTCGCGATGACTCCCGGTAGCCGCAACAAATGATTGGTAAGTTTTGCTTGGTCTAATACCAGCCTCCTCGTTATTCTCTATTGTACGACGAATGGACATGCTTAGTTTCCTGTGCTGTTTGAGCATCTCTGATTTACTTGGACAGCAAGGGTGTGAATAATCCAACACAACCTTTGAAATGATCCAAGCACCAACATCCTTCAATGTGTGTATATAAATTCTTGCAGGACAGTTTAAACCGGCTGTCGGATTCGTCTTCTCGGTCGGAGATATTTTAGATTTCCATTTTCCCTCTCTGCTACATGTAATCAATTGATTCTTAATCTCGTTTCCCTTCCTATTTGTGCTCCGAACTCTTGTAGAAAACCATGCATAGTTCCTGTAAAATTTTTCAGCATCTTCAAGGGTGGTAAAGGTCATTCCAACCTTGGGAACAAACTGGTCATCAACAACAGAGAGAGGCTGCAGAATACACCATGTCAAAAACTAAAAATACATCCAATCATGTCTGATCTAATACACCCGAACGACAACAACTCAACTAAAATAGGAACAAACTAGTCATTAACAACAGAGAGAGGCTGCAGAATACACCATGTCAAAAACTAAAAATACACCCAATTATGTCTGATATAATACACCCGAATGACAACAACTCAACTAAAATAACAAAAAAAGCCATAAACTGTAAATACACACACACTTCCCCCTAAAATACACCCAAAAAATTCTAATCTACACCCGAGCGTCTGCTATAAATTGCAGATAATTAATCAAAACTAATACATTAGATTCAATCCACATATTTATGTTCACACGTTAATTTCACAGTCAATGATCACGAATTATTCAGCTACACAATGCTATACAAATAACTGCAACAAAATTCAGAGTAATTGTATGTAAATCAAACCTCAGAAACTTCGTTAGATTCAAATTCATAATCCACTTCGCCCTGATTCAGCTGACAATATGAGGTTGAATCATCCATTATCTTCAAAACGAGTTCAAACTTTGATTTCAGAAACCAGAAATCGAAAAGAAAACGAAGCTGAAATTACAGAGAGAAGAACTAACATCATTGACGAAGAACAAACCAGTGAGAAAGGAGGGGAAAAAGAACGATAAAAAAAGCAGGGAAAGACGCGCGAGAAGAAGAACGAGAAAATTTGGAAAGATGGAGAACGAAGAAGGAAACAAATCTTTTAAATTTGGTAGTTATATATACGCGGGATCTTTATATAGCGCGTGTAAGGGACGTAACACCTGCAGCGCGTTTTGGGGGGGTTATTGGTTAATTGACTTGTAATGCTTACAAGCCCTAATCGCTTGTATGCAGAGCCTTTCTGATTTAATTTTTAGATTTTGGATAATTCTGTTTGCAAAATTTCATCTTTTATGGATATAACCAAGATTCTGAAAACCGAACCGGTCATCGAACCGCTCTAGCTACTGGTTCATTGGTTTATAGGTTCAACCAGTTCGACCGTGGTTGAATCAAAAAAACTGTTTTATAATAAAATAATAAATAAACACATTAAAACATAATTATAATATAATATAAATCTTAAAATATCATCTAAATTAAAAGTACTATAAAAACTAGAATGTTATGATCTCATTCAAATACATACTCAAAAGTCAAATAATAAAAACAACCAATCAAACATAAACATAAGATGCCAACATCCAATTGATTCAAGTTTGTCATCAATCATCAAAATCTGCCATAACTTGTTGTAGATTTGCTTCGTTGATATCATCACCTTCATGCCCACTATTTGGACTAGAAAAATCAAGTGGTGCAGCATAAAATGTACTACTACTACCACCACCACCACCACCACCTTGATCTAAATCAGCATCAATCTCATGTAACAAAATATATAACACTATCAATAATAATGGTTCATTTGAAGACAAGGTTCATTTGAAGCAGAATTATTTTCAGCATTATTATTCCTAGGCAGTTCTTGGCCATCCCTACCTAAACATTACCAACAATCTAGTAATAGTTTTTTCCAATTACAATATCACAACAACCCACTCCAACCCAATAATCTCAAGTTCACAACAAACACCATCCAAAATAATTCGAAATTATTCACAACTATTCAAAAAACAACAAAATTCAGTTCAGTAAATAAAGAAAAATCAGTGGAGTAAACAACCATTATTAAACAAAGTTCACAGTTCAGTAACTTCAGTTCAATCAGTTCACACTTCACAGCTCAAAGAAAAACAAAATATCAGTAACTCACATATCAGTAATTCAGTATCACTATATCAGTATATCAGAGACATGCAACAGAGCTTCAGTAACTTCAGTTCACAGAGCTTCACAGAATCAAAAAATTATTCAACCATACTCATTAGCGAGACAGAGACATGCAACAGAGCTTCAGTGACTTCATTTCACAGAGCTTCACAGAATCAAAAAATTATTCAACCATACTCATTAGGGAGAGAGAGACATGCAACACTACAACAGTTATTTAATCAATTAATCAAACAATGATATCCAAAAATATATTACCTGGAAGGCTGGAAGCTTGAAGACACCTTCAACAGAGATGGAGGGAGACAGAGACACCGAGTGACCAAGACAAGGAGCAGTGGTGGAGCAACTTCGAACCGAGTGACCAATAGAGCTAGCGGCGGCGTGGGTGCGCGACGGAGGCTTTGACATTCCCATGGTGGCTGCGCGATGGAAGGGAAGGAAGGTTGCGATGGCTGCTGCGCAATGGAGGGGAAGGGAGCGAGCTGATGGTGGCTGTTCGAAGGACGATGGCGGCAGCATGAGGAGGTGGCTGGATGGAGGTGAGGGACGACGAGCTCGATGAGATTTGGAGGAGCCTCGCGTGAGAGAGGCGTTCTAGCCAATGTTCTGAAAACCAGACCGAAATGGCCGGTTAAACCGGTCCAACCGGGAACAGGCGATAAAAACAGTCCGGTCCGCCTCTAATAACCGTCCCTTGACAAACCGCTGTAAAACCGCCGAACCGATCGGAAACCGGTCGGTTGGACCGGATCGGTAACCCGCCGGTTCTTGATAAACGGCGCTGTTTTAATTTTTTTAAGGAAAAAAATGTCCAACATTGCGTTTACTCCTTCACACCCTTCCCCCCCCCCCAACAACCCCCCTACCAATTCGTGGATCACTCTACTCTGAAGCAAAGTTAAATCCCTAAACCAAAACCCTGGGTTCTCCCTGCAATATTTCTGCCGCAATGCTGCTGTTGTCCGTGCTGTCGGTGTCGTCCGTGGCCAAGCCCTCTCTTGTAGCTTGGCGTCCTCCTTCCCCCTGTCCTCCGTGGCTTCTCTATTTTGTTGGCTTGGAGCAGCTCGCCGTGTCGTCGCTCACCGTCGTCTCCCCGGTCGCCGTCCGTGTCTCCGTCGAAGGTTAATGTCACTGCTTTCACTTCTTCAGTTCTTGTTCATGTCTCAGTCTTCTCTCCCCAGAGCCTCTGTTTGCTAATTTTTGAAACTCTGAAATTGCTAATTTTTTCTGATTTTGTGCTGCTGCTCTTTCTTTTAGTTGTTGCTGTTTTGTAATGTTTGTTGAAATTTCAGGTTTAGTGTGACTAAGGATTACTTGCTGTTGTTGAAATTTCAGGTTTAGTGTGATTAGGGATTACTTGTTGCTGTTTCGTAATGTAATAATATTTGTTGCTGAATGATAATTTGTACTACTATTGTTTTCAATTTTGTGAATGAATGATTTATTAATTTCAGTTATGGATGATGATAGTATTAATCAAGAAGCAATTGCTGCTAACAATGCATTGTGAATAATAACTTGTCTACCAATCCTCCTATTTTGATTTTGTTACTTTTAAATTTGCTCCAGTCCATTTACAGGTTCATAAACACGGATGAAGTTGCCTTTGTTAATAACTTCTATGTTTCTTTTGCTTTTCTAGGATTTTTAATTGATATATAGCTTCAATTCAGTCACTATTTTTTTTGCTGATCTGCTAATGGTTTGGTATTGCTCTTACAATTGCTGCTTTTACAATTGCTGCAGCCACTGCTGAATAGTTCCTGTGCATATGTGTGGACGATTTATTTAATGTACATGGCAACTTCAGAAAAACCAGAACCATGCATTTGATATAACGCTTGGCTTTTAGATTTGTATATTTAGTATTTACAACCTAAGCAATTTCTTTCTGCTATTATTATTATTATTGCTTACCGTATCTGTTTAGTAGTACTTTTTATGTTTTTTTCGTTTTCAATTTGTTATAAATTTCTTTTGTATTCCATAATGTAATATATACTAAGGGCATCTTCAAGTTGGCATTTAATATTTAAGTATTTTTTATTTAATTTTTGAAGTTGTATTTTAATAAGATCATATAGATTTAGTTGATATTTTATGTAGTATTTTAAATTTTGAAGATATTTTAAGATTTATCTTAGACTATAATTATATTTTAGGATGCTTATTTATAATTTATTCATAAACAATTTTTTCGATTGAACTACCGGTTGAACTGGTTGGATCAATAAACCAATAAACCAGTAACTAGAACGGTTTGATGACCGGTCTGGTTCTCAGAACCTTGGTTCTAACTTCAAGTTCTGGAAGCTGGATCTGAATGGGGGATTAGGGCTAACTGGAGGTTGAAACAATGAGACGGCAATGTTTGGTTGGGCATTCAAAAAACCAGCCGGGTCACGGTTTGATTCGACCAATTGGTTCTCGGCCGTTCATCGGTTCAAATTTGGTTTTTAAAATTTCCGGTTTTGCTATTAACCGAATCGTTTTTCTCAGCGATTTACGGTTAAACCGATTTGATCGGCCGGTCCGAACCGATTTTCAGAACCTTGGATATAACTTTAATTTTCATCTTACATGTATAGAAATATCAGCATTTAAACTTTTCATAATCAGAAATGACTATTTACTCTTTTGTTTGTTTGTGGTGTTTTGTTTCATTCGTATTGTGTATCCAATAAAAGAGGATACGAGCTGATAATTACTCTATGTATGTTCTAAATTGTAATGACATAATCACTTTTGTGTTGTGAATGTTAATTGTGGTTCGCCTACATTAGGTAGACAATGAAGAATCTGAATAATGTGAACAATGGGCTGGAAATTTTGCCCAATGAAGGTAAAAAAAAAAACCACTTAAATTACTCAAACCAAAAATCTTATTCAGTTATTTCAAAAATTTAACCATCTTCTATATCCTAATTTACCAAATCATCTCTAAACCCTCTGCCGCAGTGCCTTCATCAACCATTCCCTTTCACCGGCTTCAATCTCTCCCTCATTGGACATCACTGAATCGAACAAAATAACCATCAAATTAAGAATTAAAATAACCATATGCATACCTACTGAACTTAACATTTAGCATGTTTTACTTGTATTTACTTAAACTAATCATCCCCGTAAGAAATACAATAACCATCCACCAACTTAATGAACTGAACAACCGGCATATTATTGGTCATCAATGCATGAACTTTAGCTACTTATCTCGTTAGATTGTTCACCCTCCACATCAATGGACACGTGAGGGGGAAGGCACGAGTGCGGCTATGGCTGCGGAGGGAATTGCTGCGCATAGTAAGACTGTGACGGTGTTGGCGAGGGGCTGTGGTGGCGTCGGCACGGCCGAAAGTGCAGCGGCAAGGGGATGCATGGGTGGGGCTGCAAAGAGAACTGCCTTTGCTACGAAGGGACAATGGCGCGAGGTGAGGCTTCAACGGTGTTGGCGGGAGGCTACGGTGGCATCGGTATGGCCGGCCGGGAGCGGGGAGGGCGTGCAGTGGGGCGGGGTTTGGAAGAAGACGAGGGTGCTTCTTGTTTTGGGTGTTGGTATTGTTGTAAAGAAACATAAATAAGTTGAAGGGAGGTTTTGGGTTTGGTGGTTGGGGAAGGGGAGATGCGGGAATGGGATTGAGAACAGCGATATTGATAGGACAAAAGAGAAGGGGAAGAATAATAGAAGCGCGAAGTCATGTTTGGGTATGTTCTGTCTTCTGTGTTAGACAGTGACTGAAAGCTATTTTCATATCTTCGTGCACAGGCTGTGATGTTTTTGCTGTGGACCGAAGATTGGTAATGGCAAGTTTTGGATGTGTACCGGAGATTAAGAGGTTATAATGAAATTAGGATTAACCGTACACAATATAAATGTATTTAATTGTTAATCATAATTTTTAAAATTTTAAAATTTGACATTAAATTATTAATTAATAATTTTAATTTTAATTTTAATTTTATCTTTTTTTTTAATTCATTGTTCCTAACGTCGTATTGTTCACAATTATTATTGTTTTTCTGTACTTTCTCATAAAATTAGTATTATTTAAAACTTTTATCAAATTTTAAAAATTGACAAAAATAAATTAATTGATAAGTTTAACTTGTGTTCTTACTCTTAAGGTTTATGTTAGTTAAATGCATAAAATTAACAAAAATATTTAAAAAAAAAATAAAAAAATCAACCCAAAGCAACTAAGAATTATCTTATTTTGTATTTTTTAATTAACACTTATCCTATTTTATATCTCTTATTGCCGTTGAAATAATTGAATAATATTTTATATAATAAACATATAATTATAAATGTTAAGTTGAATAAAATAATATTAAATTAGTTTTTGTCCGTAAAATTAATTTAGATCAAAGAAAAATATGTATTTTTGTCTAAATAAAAATATGGAGGAGAATATCATTGTTATTAATTGATTGTTGTATTTAGATTTTTTTAAATTAATAAAATCCAAAGAACAGATATAGTCACAGTTAATAAAATATTAGTGTCAAAATAATATTTATAAAAAATATATCTGTTGTAATAATAATAATAATAATGATGATGATGATGATGATGATGATGATGATGATGATAACGTAATGTTGAAAGTTATTAAAATTCATGGCTGTTTTGGTAATCGGGGTAATTCTTAGAAGCAGTAAAGGTCATCGAGGATTATGCAGATAATATTGCCTGAAATCTGTGATCACTTTACAACTGTTTGTATTTACAAAGAGGGATTCAAGGAACCAAATTTAGAATAGAGATTAGACTGCAGAAAGTGATGATGAGTTTCACATAACACATACATCAACTAAAAGTGCTAATTCTTAGTCTCGGTTTTTTTCCCCCCTTAATTTTACTATCATCAACTATTTTACTTTCACAAAAAAAAAAAAAAAAAATAATAGGGGTGTTTGCATGTCTCTGGATTTTAATAATTTTTAATCATCCTTGTGTTTGCCTTTTTTTGGTAGCATGATATCTCTCTACGAAATTTAACTATAAATAAAGGTCATTTCTTACTTTCTTCCTTCAGAGAGAAAACATTCGTTGGCCTTCAAAAGATTTGTGTTTGGACCTCTTTGCATACGGTTTATCTCATTCTGCTGTTTGATGGGTATGTAGATTAAAAGATTTTGGTTATTTACATGCTTTTTTTCTTTTGCTCAGGATGCTTTTCTTATGAATTGCTTTATTTATTACTGGATGTATGAAGGGTGTGTTATGTTTGATGTGTTATTGAGTTGTAAATGTTGTGATTTGCCATGTAAAATTAACTATTCACTTGGAGGGAACATATATATGTTTGATGCATAAAATTTTTTAATTTTTGCCATTTGATTAATCCTCAGTATGCGTTCTACTTATTTCCAAATTAGCAGAAAAAAAAAAAAATCCTTTCTTCTGCTCCGATCGCAAACAAAATAATGAGACAAATCTGTCTGTTTGAATATCCTAGTTAGGAAATAGATATCTATTATTTGATAAAAATATCTGTTTTATTATGCTTGGTTAAAATATTTTAATAAACATAAAATAATTCTTACTTTTCATTAAAAAATCTTTAAAAAAAGAATTTAAATTTTTTTTAAAAAAAAAATATGATTAAAAAGAGTAAATAAAATCTCAATTTAATGTTTACTATTTTTTAATACAGAAATGCTAATTGTCCTTTAACTTTTAGTCTTTAGCAAATCTTTTTAAATATTTTTTATTATTTAATTAATTTAAATATTCACTTTTAGATATCAGTTGTTCAAAAAATCAAGAGAATTATTTATTTTTTAATTTCTCCTCTTTCAGATTGAATAAAGTACAATATTTAAAAGATACTTAATTGCTCCGGATTTAATTTACTTTTACAATTTCCTGTAGAATGCATTGTTGCAGAATTGTTAATATTTTGTTCCAAAATTGTTGCAGTGAAAATGCTACAAGGAATGGATATATCAGAGTACACTCGAATTGTTTTCGACAAACTTCAAAAATTGGAACCAGAGCATGCCACAAAGATAATTGGATACCTCCTTGTTCAAGAACATGGCGAGGAACAGATGATTAAATTGGCTTCATACCCAGACCACCTGATCCGTGAAGTCGCTTTCAAAGCCAAAACCGAATTCCAGATACTAACCACACTTCCAGATCTAAGGCACTTAATCACCCTCCAACTTTCCTCTCCTTCTTGGGATCATCACTCTTTCTCGGAACTTCAGAAGCAGTTCGAAATATTCGAAACAAGAATGGCAAATGATTACTGCATTGCAGATGCCTTGCCTTGCAAGTTAAGAGGCGGAAGGAGGTTTTCGAACGAGTTTCCGGTGAAAACCTGTCACTATTTCAACAAAGGCTATTGCAAGCATGGAGCTAGTTGTCGCTATTATCACGGACAGGCTGGCAACGAGATGTACGGAAGCTACGACTATTCTTCTTCTTCTTCTTCGGTTCAGGGGGATCAAGTGATTTCGGCAGGGTCTTTGGCGAATTTGGAGACGGAAATCGTGGAGCTGTTGAAATCAAGAAAAGGAAGTCCGATTTCGATAGCTTCGCTTCCAATGGCGTACTATGAGAAGTATAACAAGGTACTGCAGGCTGAAGGTTATCTTACTGAGAGCCAGAGACATGGTAAGTCTGGTTATAGTTTGACCAAGCTTCTTGCAAGATGGAAGAATTGCATTCGCGTATTTGACAGGTCATTTCTTAAACCTTTAACATCTACTCCAACAACATTCTTAGTCACATGAAAATGTCTAAATGGCGAACCTGTTTTAATAGGGATAAATATATTTTGTTTGTGAAATTTGTTAAAATTTTTTAAAATATCTCTAAATTTTATTTTATTTTTTATATTTTTAATTTATATTAAATATATTTTAACAATTAAATGTTTGTTTGGATATTATTAAATTAATAAAAAAATATTTTTTTCATTGAAAATTTTTTTTAATTGTTTAGTGTGTTTGACAAATTTATAAAAATAAAAATAAAAATACTAAAAAAAACATATTTTTTTAGAAGCTATAATTTATATTTTTTTAAAGATTTTAAAAAAAAATATTTTTCACATAATAAATGAATAAAAAAAGTATTTTATTTTATTTTACTCAAACATAATTGATGGATAAAAAGATCTTTTTACATGAAATATCCAAACATAAAATTACTTTTACTTTTGTAAAAGATCTTTTAAAAAAGAATCATTAAAAAAAAAAGATATTTTCTAAAAATGGTATTCAAACAAACCCTAAATTTTCAGAAAATTTAAGACTAATTCAACAATAATACATGATAACTATGTCTGATTTATTTATGTTGAAAGTTATTCTTGTAAAATTGTTATTGAATTAGTCCTAAATTTTTTTTAAAATTAGCTATCCGGAATATATTTGATGTAAATTGAAAATTTTTTGGACAAAATTAAAACAAAAAAAAAATTAGGAATATTTTTAAAACTTTTAACAAATTTTAAGAATAAATTATAGGAAAAATTTTAAGTGTACCGAGAATATTGGTGTTCCAGTTTTAACCGTTGATTTCAATTAACATATATTATATATATTTTTTATAATTCAGATCAACGGTTAAAGCAACTAGAACATCGGTGTTTTCGGTACACTTAAAACTCTTCCTAAATTATATACTTTACCCTTTAATCAATAATGTATTATGTTTTTCTTTACTTGATCGTTTTTGTTTTTTGACAAGAGTTCTCTGCTAGGTGGCTAGTAGTTTTTTTTGGCTAATATGTAGCCAAAATTATAGAAGATGTGCAAATATAATGATCTGAAAAATGCTATTGTCACTGATATTTTAATTTTAGTAATGTGTATTGACTATATAATTTAATTTAATTTAGTTGATGATTGATTAATAGGCCTCATGGGCAGCACGCAGTGGTTTTGGCAGAAGATGCTCCAAAATACATAGGAAAGGGAGAGTTTGGTCAAAATATTAGTGCGTCAAGACAAATATATTTGACATTTCCAGCTGATAGCACTTTCACAGAGGAAGATGTTTCAAACTACTTCAAGTAAATTGAATTTTAGGATGTGTTCGTTTTTCTCACATCTATCTGTTTTGTGTAAACAAATTCAAATTGGTTAATAATGTTTCTCCTTTTATCTGCAGCACCTTTGGGAGTGTTGAAGATGTAAGGATTCCATGCCAACAGAGAAGGATGTTTGGATTTGTGACCTTTGTTGAACCAGAAACTGTTAAAATGATTTTGGAAAAGGGAAATCCCCATTATGTTCGTGGCTCTAGGGTGCTTGTAAAACCTTACAAGGAGAAGCCAAAAGTTGATAGGTCTTTTCCTTCTCTCTACTCTTTCTCTCATTTCATTATCTTCAATTTATCTAAACTTTATAGTATTTGCACTTAAGTTCTTAAATTTTAAAAACTGCAAATTGATCATGGAATCACTTTACACATTGTTAAAATTTTTAGGCTAACATGCAAATAATCGAAAGTTTAGGGATGTAAAATGCAACCAATCCCTTTTTTTATTAGAAGTTGATTTTAGTTTTATGCCTTCAAATTCTCTTCTTGCAAATGACAACTTATTACTTTTCGATAAAACCTTTATTTGATTGTATAATTATATATAAATTTCACTTAAGAAGATTCTCCATGCCATTCATTTCATATTCTAGTTCTCCCTACCATAAAACCTAAAATTGAGTTATTCACATTTTTCATGTTCTTAGAGCAGAATGTGACATTGACAATGATAGTTACTACTATTAGTATTATCCTATTATGTATCAATATTTAACCATCAATATTACCTTAATTAAGTACTGTTAATTTCATCACGTGAATGCAATATGCGTTTCAATTTGAATGCAGGAAGTACGTAGAGAGGATTGAGCACCCTGATTGTTATTCGTCTCGCTATGTAGGTCTGGATGCAGAGCTTACAAGTGAGTATGATATTTTCAGTTTGGTTCACACAATAAACTCACCCCTTCTTGTACTTGATTTATGGTCATAGTGAAACAACTTAGCCACAAAGGTGTAAGGAGTAAAAATGGGCCTATAGTCCAATTAAAATTTTTTTATTATAAATAGAATAATAGTTCATTTTTACTCCTTATAGAAGGCACCCTTCTTATACATTGCATCTAATACAAGATCTTTTGATAGTTCCAAGAAGATGCGGTAACCCTCAAGGCCTGAGGAGATTCCTCATTGAAGAGCAGGAGCATGCTCTTGAATTCCAAAGAAGACGAATTGCAGAGTTACAGCTAGGCCGAAAATGGATGTCGAATTCACCCCATTTTGGCTTTGACATGGAGGAGCTAAAGGTTCCTGATGGTCTGTATTAACTTGGTTTTCATATTTGCTTAATTGTTTCATTTCATATTATTTGAAATGAATTCATACTATTTAAAATCATACTTGCTTGCAGATCATTTCAATCATCAGTCCACTGGATCCTCCAGTAGTTATGCTTCAACTGACAAATCTGGATATACAAAAACAGAAGCTAACTATACTGATCAGGACAGGTATGTTTCAATTTGTCAAATATTTATCATACATGTTTTGCACTTATTAATACAAATCCAATGGAAGTTAGGTAATATAGTAATAATTATGGGAAAAATATACATTAATATTACCAATTAACATTTATACCTTAGTTTTATTTTTTATTTTTTAATTTTGTGCAGCTGTGAAGGATTGAATCTCCCAGAAAGTCCATTTGCATTTCCGGTAGATAATGAAATTTCAGCCATGGTATAAGTTTGGAACACATTACATGGAGATAGAGTTAAAATAATTCTAGGCAAAAGACAACCTGTGTAGCTGAAGAGACAGTTTGAATGGTGGAAGGAACTAACAAGTAAAAATAACTTAGTAACAAATATTATAAGACGGTTATAAATTTTACTCATAGAAAGATGCCAAAAGGTTTGTTTTTTAGATGATTTAGATGGGGTTATTTAAAATTAATCCCTGGGTTAAAAGTAATTAGGTATCATGTACACTCTCTGTTATACTTTTTATCACTGGTGTAATAATTATTGTTTATACCAAGGCCATAATTATTTGGTCAGGTTTGGTTTGGTTTTTTTGAGTGGCTTTTGGATATTACTATTTTGTATTGTTGCACCACTCAAAAAATGTTTATTAATTTCTTTGAGAGTAAAATAACAATTAGATCTTCGAAATTTTTAATTTTGGACTAATTAGTCTTTAAAAAAAAAGTATTATTAGGTCCTTCACAATAGTAACAATGAACTTTAAAAGAAAAAAAATATTAATTAAGTCTTTTACAATAGTAATACTGGACATGTATATTTCATCAATGGATAGTATGAAACAAAACGGAATTGCTCATATATTTCATTATCTACAGTGATATGCAGGGACGAATCCAGAAATGTTATCGTGGGGGGCCAATAACATATATAATATTAAAGAAATATGCAAATAAATTATAATGTAAGATGCATTACAAAAATATACCGATAGAGAATATATATTTAAAGTACAAACAAAATATGCATACTTTTTACTAACGAAGTGGTACACGTCGATTCTTCATATCATAAAATTCATTGATAATAAAATCGGTGTCAAATCTTTCAGCAATCTTCTTCTCAATGTAAATCAAAAGACAATTAGTAAGAAATTCATCTTCCATTTTATTTCTGAGTCTATTCTTCACAATATTCATAGCTGAAAAAGATCTCTCAGTTGTAGCAGTTGAAACAGGGAGAATTAATACCAAGCGAATCAAACGATCAATCAAAGGATATGTTAAAGACTTTCCTGTCTTCGTTAATCCTTGACATAACTCCGAAATTGTGCACAAATTAGTTAACTCAACATGATTAGGAACATCAAGTTCATAATATTGAGCTTGCATTCTAATGTGAAATTTCTCTTGGTCACTGAAGTCACCTGGATAAAATCGTTCTACTAATTCACATACTTTGTTGACACTGGAGAACTTATAATTATCTCTGGGATCTAAAGTTGAACTTAAAGTAAGTAATTCCACCATATTATCATTGAATCTTTCATTAAGCTCTTGCAACTGTGTATCAATTACAGCCAAAAATAAATTAACACGGTAATGATGCTCCACTGAAATTTGGTCAACAATTTTGCGAGTACGGCCTCTTCTAGGAATATGCAATGCATTCATACTAGAATATGCAATGCATTCATATCAGGAACTTCAACTTCATGTTTCTCACAAAACAATATAACTTCTTTTATGAAAGCCTCCCAACTTGATTCTCTCATTCGTTGGATTAAAGTCTTGGTAGTAGAAACCAGAGTTAAAGCATTCAATATGTCTTGATTTTTTCGTTGCAAAGCTTGACAAAGATCATGACTAACTTCTAAAATATTTCTCATCAAATGCAAAACAAAGACAAATTCAAAGAATGTGATAGCATCATAAGCAGCATTACCATCACCACGAGTGGAGAAATTACCTTCTTCAGTGCTTTTTTCAAGAACTTCACAAGTAGCATCAAACATGTATAGCAAGCTACGTACAGAATTCGAATGAGACTCCCATCTAGTATCTCCAACTCTTTGTAAAGTACCAATTTGATTAAGTCCACTACCTGTCACAAGTTGATCATCGGCAATTAAGTTTGCAACATTATTTGCTTGAACAACCCTTAACTAATCATGACGTTTAGGAGAAACAGTCACAACATTCACAATTAGTGTAAGTTTTGAAAAGAATTGATGAACATAGCAAACTTCTTTGGCTGCAGAAACAAGTGTTAATTGTAATCGATGAGCAAGACAGTGAATGTAATAAGCAAAAGGGCAATCTTTCAAAAATAGAGCTTGCAATCCATTCCATTCACCACGCATATTACTAGGTCCATCATAACCTTGTTCCTTAAGATTTTAAACATCAAGATTATGACGAGAAAGAACTGATAAAATTTCTGTTTTCAATGTCAAAGAACACGTATCAGAAACATGTATAAGATCAAAATATCTTTCTTGAACACAACCGTGCTTGTCTACAAATCTCAAAACCACATACATTTGTTCTCGCTTTGACTCATCTCTTGCTTCATCAATAATTATACAAAATTTAGAATCACCAATTTCTTCTCGAATTGTTGCACGCACTTTTCTAGCAAAGATATGTAATATATCTTTTTGAACACCGGGAGATATATATTGAGCATTTTCAGGAGTATTTTTAAGAACAACATTATTAACATTCTGATTACAGGAAGCCAAAAGCTTAATTAACTCAATAAAATTTTCCCTATTCAAAAATTCAGGACTTTCATCATCGCCTCTAAATGCACATGCTTGAAATGTAAGCCATCGAATAGCATCAATAGATGTCTTCAATCTTAAGTGGTTATTTGCAATAGTTTCATCACTATGCCTATCAAGAACTTTGTCTATATGCTTAGATTGAGCCATTAAATCATCACAAGATTTCACACATAAATTATGGGGAGAATTAAGAATAGAACCCTCGTGACATACAAATGCACAATTCACTCCATTGTTTACTTTCTTCCAATTACTAAATCCTAACTCTGAAAATGTATTTTTTTATCATTGCGAGCACCATAATGTTTACCAAACAAGTAGCAAGGCAAACAATAAGCAGCATCTTTTTCTGTTGAATATTCTAACTAACTTGAAAATTTCTTAAACCAAGAAGATTGAAAATATCGACGGTGATTGTTATTACCAGAAGCTGGATAGCTAATATTTGTTGGTTGGTATGACCCAGCTATTATGTATGCTCTACGAATCTTATCACGTTCATTGACATTATACTGCCAAATTGGACGTCGCTTTCCTGGATCCCTTTCTAGTAAAGAGATATCAACATCTCTTTCTAATCTTGGAAATTTGGCTTTTTGTTGATGTGTATTTTGAGTAAGATTAGAAAGTTCACTTACTTGAACTTCTTGTGAAACAAGATTAGAGGGTTGACTTGTTTGAACTCCAACATCATCAGTAACTTTTCTCTTAAAAATTGCATCAATTTTACTTTGTTTTCTCATTATAAAATGTTCTAATTTCCTGTTACTTGAAAAAAAAATTAAAATAATTATATACTCACATAAATAAACAAAGCCTGAATATGTTTTATTAATTAAATATCAATAACAATATTTTTTTTTTACTAAGTTATTATCAATTTCACTAAAAATAAAAAAATAAGTTAAGGAGAGAATAAATCCTAAAAATGAATAAGCTATTTATCTATAATTTATGCATAGTTATCAGACTCAGTAATCAACCCAGCTAGGTCACTGGATCACTGGATTACTGGTTCAACCGGTGGGTCACAGGTTCAACCGGTTAACCCGGTCATAATTAAATAAAAATATAAAATTATAAAAATAAAATAAAATAAAAAATTAAATACATGTTTTCAAAAAATATATTAATGACAATCAAATATCAATTCTTAGATATAATTTATGGTATAAAAAAGATAATAAATTAGTCACTAATACAAAATATTTTCTCAATTTAAATGAACAAGAGAAAATAAAAAAATAACACAATCAATATCAATATGTTTGTATATTATGTGTTATTACTTGTGTTAGTATATATGTCAATCTATATTTAAAAGAATAAAAATAAATAAATAAAAATTCATTCAAAGTTTATTATATATTTAATTTTTGTCACCCATATTAATAAGAATTAAGATGGCACAGTGGTAAGAGGAGGCGCCATATCCCTACCCACCCAAGTTCGAATCATTCTCGCTGTGAACAGAGTGCTCCTACGATGGCTCAGCAGCGTGCATGTGCACCGTAGACCCGCGCGGGTTTAATGCAGTCTGAGTTCAAACTGGCCGGTTTTTAACGGATTTGACCACCGTTGACCGGTTCAATTGCAGGTCCGGTCCATTACACTAACCGAACCGGCCAGATCATACTTCATTGGTTTTTCAGTCAAACCGACCGGTCCGGTCCGATTCTGATAACTATAAATTTATATGATCACAAAAAAGATAAAATTATATTATTTTATAATAAAAAATATGATTTATTAATTAATAATTTTATACAATTATATAAAAAAATAAAAAGTAGAATGAGTAGAGAGTAGTGAATACCTTTGCTATGATGGAAGACCGAGGCTGTGAGGGTGTGGAGCGTGCTCCAAGAGAAGAGAAAACCGAACATTTCAAACTTTCAATGTCAAAACGAACAGCATAAAAGAAAGAGAATGTCACACGTAGTGTTTATTATTTAGGAGTTTAAAAAAATTTAAAAAGCATTATATTTTATTTGGGTTGGGCCTTTTAATTTATACTATTATTTTTTTTGAAAAAGCTGGGGCAGGCCTCTACTTGCCTCCCATGTATGGTGATATGTATCCCGTTTGAACATATAAACGATAGAGTAAACTATCATTTGTACCCACAAAAGTTGAAAACGCTGACATATCTACCTAAAAAAAAAGAAAATTACCATTTATACCCATAAAAAATGGTTTTTACAAGCAAAAGTATCCAAACTCTAAAAAATTAAATAAAATTCCTAAATTACTCTTCTCTCCACCACTACCACTATCATCTCCTCTCCTCCCCCCCTCTCCTCTCTCTCTCTCAATGTTCTCATTTTTCCTCACCAATGCCACCACCACCACTAACCCATCCTCTCTCTCCTTCCATTTTCTGAGCTCGTCGCCGCCGTCATAATCTGTCAACTCTGCCAACTCCTTCCTCTTTCTCTTTCTCTCGCTTTCCTTCTGTGTTTTGCTTTTCTCTTTCTCTTCTGCTTCTTCGAATTCCCAACCCAGAAAAAGGGCTTCACCATCATCAACAACAACAGAACTATCTTCAGATTCTTTGCCCCACACACTCTCTTACCTGCAAAATCCCTTATCTTCACCACCACACCACCTCCTTCACCCAATCACCTTTCTAACCCTAACCCTCTTCACCCAGCCACCACCTCTCTTTTTCTTTCTAATCTCAAATTCTACCACCACCCCCTTCACCCAGCCACCACCCCCTTTTCCTCCAAGACTCACACACAGAGACATTACACACACACACCCCCACCCGAGGAAGAAGAAGAGAAGAGTAGGGGGAGCGAGACCGCACTGGCAACGTGGGAACTCACTGCCGCTATCGCATCATCGTCGCCGTTGTTGAGGGAGCCCAAAGAGAAGATGCGAGCCAGAACCAAGGAAGGGGGAGCTGTCGCGCTGTCGCGCCCTGCTGCTGCCGGCTCCGTCACATCTGTCGCCGCCATTGATTGAGTCCGTCGCTATCGTTGTCGCTGGTCTGGAAGGAAGAGAGCGCGCAGGAGATCGGAGAAGGAGGAGAGGGTGACGGCACCGATGGGTGTCACTGCCACCATCGTCGTCGACGCTGTTCAGTGAGGAAGAACCGTTTTTTCTCTGCTTTTTCTATTGTTGCTGTTGTTGCTGCTGCTGCATGTGAAGAAGATGATGATGGAGGTATAGTGGTGGTGGTGGTGATGGTAGTGATAAAGGAAATGAGATGGTGGTGGAATTTGAGATTAGAAAGGAAAAGGGAAGTGGTGGCTGGGTGAAGAGGGTTAGGGTTAGAAAGATGATTGGGTGAAGATAAGGATAATTTAGAGATTTTAGGTAATTTTTTAGGGTTTGGATAATTTTGCTTGTAAAAACTATTTTTTATGGGTACAAATGATAATTTCCTTTTTTATGGGTAGATATGTCAGCATTTTCAACTTTCGTAGGTACAAATGGTAGTTTACTCTAAACGATATAGTTTTAGATAATGAAGTATCCATTATCTTTTGAGTTTTATATAGCATTTATTTGCTGGTTTTTGTTTGTCAAAAATCGCACTAAAATAAGTAAAATTTCGCTCCAAAAGTTGTTATCTACGTAATAATCTTTTATAAATAGACACATCATACTAATTAACGGTACATATAAGTATTACCGTTAAATTTTACATAATAAGTTGATAGGAGGACATAATGTATCTACTATTTAACTAGCGAAGAACTAAATTGATATTTTTTTTCCTTCAAAAATTGAAACTTCGTTGTATTTTTATTTTTCTATAAAATTAACCCCATTGTTCTTTTATGCATGGCTGAACAAATCGTGATCATATATTTGCTGTGTTTTTTGCAAAACTTGAGGTTTTGTTTGTTTTACAAATTTTTTCGGCTTTTTTATTTGAATCTTTGATAAATATTTTAAACCTATAGAAGATAAGATCAAAAATATAAATAAATATATAAAAATTACAAGAACAACATTAGGTTTGGACATAAGATTTTATATTTTAATTTATGGGATAAACAACTAAAAAATTAAAAGTTAAATTATTTAATTAATTCTTATAATTTTATTAAATTTATAATTCAATTTTTATAATTTAAAATTTTTTAATTAAATCTTTATACTATTTTAAATTTAATAAATAGATTTTTATTATACTAAAAATATTAAAATTAATAAAATATTTTTTTTAAAATCAAAGATATTCATATTATTTAAAAACTAAATTTCTAAACCTAAATATTCATTCATTTTTTAAATATTCTATTAATTCTAAAAATTTTTGTCCTGCATGAAACTTAGTTACAAAATTTAAAATAATACAAAAAATAAGACTGAAGAATAAAGCCGAGCAGACGATGAAATCATCGCGACGATGAAAAGAGGCCGAGCAGCAGAGATTTTCTGCAATGGTCACCCTGTCAATACCTTGGTTAGGGATGCTAATGGTAATTATTGGTGAGTGTAACTGTGTGAGGGGATGTTGAGTGCTAGTGAGGGTCTAAAATCGAAGTCCTCTGGTGAGAAGGGTTGGGAGGGAGAATATTACAGTATTAGTAGTTTTTCCACCTTTTACATAAATTTTCAGTTATCTAATCGATTTGGACGATTCGGTTCTGTTTTTAAAATTGAGACATATTTAATACATAAAAAAATAAATCAACAGTGGTATATAATAATATTAAAATTAAAATTAAATGTATACATAAATTTTTTTAAAAGAAATACATTAGTTTTTTCTTCAAAATGCATTGATTCTTTAATTATATAATTGTAGAAGTTGAAACATTATAAGAGATTATATTCATAATAAACTTTATGATAATTAAACTTTCAATGAACATAAAAAAATCGCATTATGTTATATTTCGTTTGTATTTTGATTATAAATTTAAATTTGATTTAATATATTATTTATAAAATTTGATTATAAATATGAATTAAATATAATTATTACCTTTTATATAAAATGAATTATATATAGAATTTGGTTATAAATATAAATAAGTGTGAGAAAACTATAGGAAAACTCAACATTCTCATTCTATATAACAACACTAAATTTGGTATAATAATGAAAACAAAAATTTAGATGTTAGAGCTAAGACAGAACAAAATATAATTATGGACAGTGAATACTGGCGTTGATGAGAATGGGATCAATGGATGTTTAGAGATCATTTCTCACAAAATATGGATGAATTTTAGTTTGATATTTCAAAACAAGAATGTTATTTACTTAAAAATACATATGATGTGTTTACAGAATATAGCTAAAACAAAAAATATGCGCCTATATATGCAGGCATGGGTGCATGAAAATTGAAAAGGGTGCATTTATGCATGGAGCCATGGACTACCACGCTTTAAAAAAAAGAGAGAAAAAAAAATACAGACAATAAATAATAAAGTTTATATAAAAAATCGGTGAGATCAAACTTTATATTTATTACACACCAAATAGGAATAACCTACTATTTTTACTTATAAGTTTAGAACATTAACAAATTTAATAATAAATAAAAAATTAGTTTTATACTTATAAAATAGTATAACAAAAGTATCTAAATATTAATTTTATTTATTGATAAATTTGTTAACATTTTAAAATTTTTATGTGTAAAAATAATATTCCATTCATTTTTCATAAGTATAAAATTAGTTTTATTTATTCATGTGAAAACATGTAAATTGCTTGAAAAATAGAAAATACTTCTCTAGATGATTTATAAGCGAAATTCAAACTCTACAAGACTACAACATATAGTAAAATTTTCTTCGCTTAAAAAGACAAAAGCTATCAAAAAAATTTTTTACCTTCTTCTTTTATATATTATTTATATTTTGATTTTTTTTCGTTGTTTACTAAATATATTTTTATTATAAATTCATCTATTTTTTATTTTTGAAACAATAATTTTATAAATACTAATTGTTAGAAATTCATAGATTTTTTAGCCCTCAATATCATTCATGTTTATCATTAAAAGAGAGAACTAAGAGCACAAAAACGTTTCTAAATTCGTGAACTAATTGAAAAATTTTATTCTTGTGATTTTTTTATCTTTTTCAACTAAAATCTACCGAATTTTTATTTTAGATCGAATAATAACTCTTTGATGGAGTAAACTTGCAAAGTGATCTTGGTATATTAGTAATTAAAATCCTGAAACTCTATATATTTATACTTAATTGGTGGTTCTCATTAATTTCTAAAGTCCCAAGTAAAATAGAATATTTTGTTTTATGCTCATTTAAACCCAAATTAAATAATAATGACTTATTAAATTTAGTATTTATAACAATAACTGAAATCACCTCTATATATATATATATATAGAGGTGATTATTATATATATATATATATATATATATATATATATGAAATAACGAATGTAATTATAATCAATTATTTGTATTATCCATAAATAAATTAGAAAAATTATAATTTTCCAACAATAACAAGTTAACTATAATAAAAAATTAAAGCTAAAAATTATAAATTTTGAAAAAAAAATTAATTACAAGAATTTGGTATCCTAGTGTTAAAATTCTGGCTGTTACTGCACCAAAGTGATAGAGATTTTTCACTATTATTTTCTAACACTTAAAAAATTTAGTAATAATACTTCGTTAGTTTTTTTCCTCATTTATATGGTGTGAGATAGTCATTTTTGGTATTAAAAATTTCTTTTTATTTTTTCACTATCATTGTATTTCTTAATCTGGGTGGAGATGACACTTATTTTTGGAGGAAAAATTCTTTTCCATTTGAAATAGTTTCGAATTATATTGTCCACGGTGACTAGTGAGACATCTAAATATCAATAAATCAAAGAATTATTATTATTGTTATTATTATTAGAGTTCTTGCCTTATTCTTCATATTTTTAGAACCTTACACTTCAACTATATATGTCCACTGAAAATAATTTTGTTTTTTCATCCGTTGATTGATTCTAGATCATTTCTCAAAAGTGATACTTCAAAATTCAACTATCATGAAAATCAACTCTAAATTGTATAAAGTCCATAGGTCAAATAATACATATCTTAACGAGGTTAATTATATATTTTAGTAAAAAAAATAGACCGGGTCTTGATTTATTTTCTAGCCTTCTTCACTAATATTAAAAGAAAAAAAAAATTTACTGTTGAGTATTTTCTAAAATAAGTAGTTTATAAATTGGTAAAAATTCAGTTGAAGTCGACTTCATATGAAGTTGATATCTAAGAGTCGTTAGATAAAAATTTAGTCGACTTTACGTGAAGTCGACTGCACCTGAGTTTCCATCTTATAAATTATATATATATACATAATTCTAAACAAACCACGCACTTATTAAAAAAAGTTATGCCCCTTTTTATTTCATGCTATATTTTGCAAGTTGATAGGGTACTTTTCTTTTATCATTATGCAATTGACCATAATATTGCAATTTAATTTTGAGGAGGTTGTATATATTTGGGTCAACATCTGATATCATCCGTATCAAAACCCAAATTATTATTCCTTTGGACATTGACAGTATGAACAACCCAATATATTGCATTGACAAGTACGTACGTTTCTTTTTCAATTAGATAAAATAATCAACCCATCAATGATTCTTCTTTGCAAATATGTCACTGCTGATGTCAAATTTGAAAGACTCCATGAATTGTTAATTAATTCTGTAGTCTCCAAGTCTGCAATAATATATGCAATCGTTGTCCTTCTCTGTTTATGTTTCAACATTATTTTTTGTGTAGTCTTTGAAATAGTAATTGGTAAGGACTCTTTATTACGATGATTTTGAAGAGTCACTTACCCTGGCGATGTGATATTTCATTTATGTAGTGTCAATTGGACTTATATATATACACACATCACAAAAAATACCGTTAAAATACCGCCAAATCAATGGTGAAACTGTCGATAATATTAGAAATCGATAGAAAATTGATGGCGTAGTGTGTCGCTTTTTAAATATGTCGATTTTTCAAAAATCTAATAAAATCAATGGCTCCCCAAACTGTCTAAAAATTTTAAATAAAATAGACGCTTTTTTTGTCGATAATATAAATTTAGAATTTTTAAGTGTCAAATAAAAGCAACATCCGCCAATAAACTATAACTCAAATGATATAATCTCTCTATACTCACCTAAAGGTCACGGGTTCGAATATCACTCCTAACTTTAGAAAAAAAAATATAAAAGCTACACCCTAGCTGTCGATAATCTTAATTAAAATCAATGACAGATCTATCTATATTTGATTTATTAAAATTGATGAACTAGTCGTCAATTTAATTATTAAATTACCGACAATCCGGTTGTCTATTTTTTATTTTGTTTTCTCTATTTTAAATTAAAAAAACGATAACATTGTCGTCGATTTTAATAGCCATACTTTTTTGATTAATTTTTTCATTTAAAAACCGTAAATAATTAATGAAAATAAACTTTTAAATATAAAAATAATATATATATATAAAATGAGACAAATAAACTTTTAAATATATAAATAAAATTTATACTAAATATTAGATAACGAGATTGCAAATTTATTAAGATAATAAACATTCCTCTAACATAAAGATTCAAGACAAGATAAATAACTAAATACAAAATATTCGTCTAAATTCACTAATAATACAAAATATTCAAAGCAAAGTAAATAACCCTACTCGTACTCGTCTAAATAGTTCTTATATGAATTGTAGAGATCATTCTCTATTTGAGAAAAACCCTGTGGCTGTCCTAGTGGCTGCGGGATAGGAGGGGTCTTTTGTCTGGGCTGTGCTTCTTTGAGAACTTGAAAAAGTAAAAGGAGGAAGTGGGGGGACACGTGATTCATAATTACTACGATCCATGGCCCTCACATACTGAGTTAAGCTGCTGAGTTGACGACTAAACTGGTCCATTTGTGAGTTACTAGTGTTGAAATCCTCACGCAAAGATTCAACATTCTGTTGTCACTCTCTTTTCTCCCTTTGGTAGCAGTCTTTAATTTCTCTATATTTAGTGGCATGTTGTTCAATTTTTCTATTAAATGTTGTGATCCGCCCTCTAAAATCCAAAACATCGGTGCTGGTGGTCGTGGATGGCCTATTAACTCGAGGTCGTACTATAGAAGAGTTCCTTATCTCACCCATGTCATATACTCTACCTCTTCGTTTTCCACCCACTGTCTCAATCCATCTATTTTTCTCAAAAACAAGCGTTGGATCAGTTACACCAACATCTACAGCAGTCTGCTGCTCTTGCTCAACTTGAAACATGCACTCTTCAAATATCTCCTACAATGAGTATATAATAATTGGTAAACTATGATAAATATCAATAATGTAAAAATTAGGGATGGCGGTGCGAGCGTGATGGAGGGAGGCGTCACAAGCGTGACGGAGGGATAGA
Source organism: Arachis ipaensis (assembly GCF_059453495.1). NCBI lineage: Eukaryota > Viridiplantae > Streptophyta > Magnoliopsida > Fabales > Fabaceae > Arachis > Arachis ipaensis. Next base: position 9,260,427 of record NC_142436.1, read on the forward strand.
GGAAAAGGAGGATTGAGGCGCGAGAAATGGTGAAATAAGGGAATTTGGGTAAAATGATGAATTTGGGTAAAACCAAAGGCGCGAAAAGCGTACTTTGGAATAATTTTTTATTGATAAAAATCGATGGCAATTTTGTCGATTTTAATTAGGAAAAAAAGAGTACCCTACCTTCTATTTTATAAATTAGATCTACACCATCCATTTGCTTCTTAAAAGTGATCTAGATCGTTCAAATTTATCGACGACAGCATGCTGTCGATATTTTAAACACTAAAATAGACGTCATATTCGTCGATTCTAAAGAAAAAGTACATTCTTCGTCATTATCACTAAAATATAAACGGCTTGGTTGTCGATATTAATAGTTTATTTCTAATTATCTATTTCAAATTATATCGGCAACAAACCGTTGAAAAATATCGACGAAACAACGATTTTTGATTTTTTGTGTCGCAAAATCTCCTATTTCTTGTATAGAGAGAGAGAGAGAGAGAGAGAGAGAGAGAGAGAGAGAGAGAGAGAGAGAGAGAGAGAGAGAGAGAGAGAGAGAGAGAGAGTAGTTCCTAAAAGATGACTCGTTCTTTAAATTAGTCTTTGAAAGATTTTATCAATAAATTAGTCCTTCAAATATTATAAATTAATCATTTTTATCATTCAGTTACTCAATTAATAATTTTTGTAAATGATTGATGATATGAAACGATACTCACATCATACATGACACCTAGCACATCTAATTAGACGTTGAATAAATATTTTACGAGAATTTACCAGTTTAGTGTAGTTATATTAGGATTAGTGTTTATATAATTAAAAAAAGAGAAAATGACAAATAGGCCCCTGACCTTTTGTCCCGCAGACATTTTCGTCCCTGACCATTGAAAAATACTTTTAAATCCCTGACCTTCACAAAATTTGGACGGATCAGTCCCTGACGAAGACATTTGGACGGATCAGTCCCTGACGGAGGCATTTGGACGGAGGGACTGATCCGTCCAAGTTTTGTGAAGGTCAGGGACTTAAAAGTATTTTTCAATGGTCATGGACGAAAATGTCCGCAGGACAAAACGTCAGGGACCGGTTTGTCCTTTTCTCTTAAAAAAATTGACTAAATTGATAGATTTATATAGTTACGGTGACTATAGTGTTTCAAAAAGTGTTGCTAAAATTAAAGTAACGCTTTTTTAGTTTTAAACAATACTTTTTAAAAAGTATTGCTTAAAAAAATATTACCAAAATATAAAAAATATAATTTTAATTTTAATAATACTTGCATAATCACCGTGGCATAATCATATAATTAGAATTCACTATACACACACATAGAGAGAGTATTGTTTTTGTCTCTAACGTTTAAATAGTCTTAGTTAAGTCCCTAATATTTTAAAATCGACTCAATATTGTTTTGTCGCTAGTGATTTGTTAACAGAGTTGAAGGTAGGACAATATTGAGACAATTTTAAAACGTTATGAACTTAAATAAGACAAAAACGTTGGAGACAAAACAATACATTACTTTTAGAAGAATGATCAAATCAAATAAAATGAAAATAAATTTTAACGGAAAAGAAAAAAAGAGGATGATACATATATAATAAAGTATAAAATTATATTTTTTTTATTTCTAATGTACCGAACTTCATTAATGTTTAATTTAAATAAATTTTATTTCTAATTTTATCCTTCAATAATATCAATTTTTTATAGTACATAATTATTTAATTTTTTAATCACATATAAGTAAATTATTCTTAATTCATTATTTTTATTTTAAATAATTTTTTTAATTTTACTCTTAATGATTTTTACTCATTATGAAATACTTGTAAAATAATAACTAGTAGATAAACTTTCGAAAAAAAAGGGTAAAATATATTTTTTGTCCCCGAAGTTTGGCAAAAGTTTTAAAAATACCCCTAAATTTTATTTTGTTTCAATTTTGTCCCAAAAATTTTCGATTTGCATCAAATATACCATCAGAGGCTAAATTTTCAAAAAATTTAAGACCAATATAACAATAATGCATGAAAATTATGCTTGATTTGCTTGTGTTGAGAGGTTGTTCTTATGAAATTGTTGTTGAATCGATCTTAAATTTTTTGAAAAATTAGCCGTCAGGGGTATATTTGATGCAAATCAAAAACTTTTAGGACAAAATTGAAATAAAATAAAACTTAGGGATATTTTTAAAATTTTTGTCAAACTTTACGGACAAAAAATATACTTTACCCAAAAAAAAAGAACATAATACATGTACAATCAAGTATAAATTATACATTTTTTTCTCTAGTGTACTAAACTTTTTTAATATTTAATTTAATTAAATTTTATTTTTAACTTTCAAATAAATTTTAATTTTATCCTTTAATAATATCAATTCTTTTACCATAGATAATTATTCAATTATTTTTAAATCACATCTAAGTAAATTACTCTTATCACATACGTTACTTTCTTTCTAAATAAATTTATTTTTTTAAATTTTATTCTTAATCATATTACTTTGATTTTAAGTAAATTTATTTGTTATTAAGGGTAAAATTAAAAAAAAATTGAATAACTATCTATGGTAAAAAAAAATATTATTGAAGAATAAAATATTAATTTATTTCAAAGTAAAAAATAAAATTTAATTAAATTAAATATTTAAAAAATTCAGTACATTAGAAAAAAATATATAATTTATATTTTATTATATATGTACTATTTTTTTTTCTGAAATTTTATTTACTAGCTATTTTACACCATGAGTAAAATTTTGAATTCGTAATGCAATTTATTCCATAAAATTAACTATTACTTTACTTGATTTGGTAATTCTTTTAAAAATAATACATTATTTTTGTCCTCAATATTTTTGTCCTTGTCTTACTATCAATTCTGTTAACAGATCACTAACGGCAGCACATTATTAAAATGATTTTGAAATGTTAAGAACTTAAATAGAATAATTTAAATGTTAGAGACAACTTTAAATTTGTTATAAATATTAGAGATAAAAATAATACTTTATTATTATTATTATTATATCAAGTTTTTCTAAAATAAAAAAATTAATAAAATAAAAAAATAAAAATCTATTTACTTTTAAATAAAGATATATAGTAAGACTCACAAATAATAAAAATTAGGGTTAAGTACTTTTTCGTCTCCGACATTTTTTTGTTATTAAAATCATCCTCAACATTACAAAACGTTATAAAATCATCATTTTGTCCATAAATAATATTTTTCGGATAATTTTACCCTTAAACAAAAATTAAAAAAAATACCCCTCACCCTCACCCTCACCCTCATCCTTATCCTCATCCTCATCAGAATGATTTACAACATAAAAAGATAAAACTAGAGCACAAAATTTAGCATCAAAAAATTTTTGAGCAATGAATCAGTAACAAGGTTATCAAATTAAATTTATCATCAAGGTCAAGTAGTGAGCAAACTCAACACACAAAATTCTGTTTTAATTCCTCAGAAGAAAGTGCTAACAACCAACAAGTATTCCAACTTTTCAACAAGAAATCAAAATTCACAGGCTTGATAAACATTAAGCCATATAAAAAACCATGATCGTCCAAAAGTAGAACCAGATCACAGCAGCAGCTGCAACAACAGTAGAACCAACTGCCACCACAGGCCACTGAATATTCAAACCCTTCACCCCTTTCCCATTCCTAGAAATAACCCCATTTCCATTCACTCCACCATTCACAGTATCAACCTTCTGGTTCAGTCCTCTGATCACATTCTCAGCCACCCCTGCTTCTTCCTTCAACCAAACAACAAACAATTCCAAGCTCTTTTCTCTTTCTTCAGACTTCTTCAGTACCTCCTGCAAGCTCAGTTTTTCCTTAACTCACTCCTTCATATCCGAGCTCTTCGAATTTGCAAAGCTCTCCACTTCCTTAGTCTTCTGCCCTAATTCCAAAACATTATTTTCCTTCTCTTGAATCTTCTCCCTCAACTCCTCCTCAACCCTAGTCCACTTGTTCCTCTCATCAACATCTTTTTTCTCCAGTGCCCCAATTTTCTTCTCCAAATCCCTAATTTTTTCTTCACTCTCAGATTTGTCCTTCTTCAGGAATTCAACTTCTCGCTCCAGCAATTTTACCTTGGATTCCGTCTCTGGTAGCAGCTTCCTGAGCTCAATAACCTCAGCCATCGTCTCCTCGGAGGCTCTCATATCCAATATGGAGTCATGTTGGAGCCTCACCAACTCTATCTCTAGCTCCGCCGCCCATGCAGCGATCGCACTTGCGGCCTTAGTTGCATCGCGCGACTGCTCCAACTCCTTCTCCATCGCGCTAACTCTGTCGTAGCTGTGGCTGAGGATAGGATCAGATCGAGAGAGAGAGAGAGAGAGAGAGAGAGAGAGAGAGAGAGAGAGAGAGAGAGAGAGAGAGAGAGAGAGAGAGAGAGAGAGAAGAGCAGATCCCCTCACTACCAGAAGCTCGACGACGGCAGGGTGAAGATGGTAGGGGGACAGAAAGGGGATGGAGAGGGAAGACAGTGAAGAGACACTGGAGTGGGGTGGGGTGGGGTTTTGTTTTTATTTTTTAATATTATTTTTATTAATTGTTAAGGGTAATTTGGTAAAAAAAATAAAAAATGACGATTTTATAACGTTTTGTAACGTTGAGGATGATTTTAATAACAAAAAAAGGTCGGGGACAAATTTGATTTTTACCCCAGACCTTAGGGACGAAAAAAGTACTTAACCCTAAAAATTATAAATTTAATAATAATCAATCTTGATCCGTTAGTTATACCTCGGTCTAAACGGGAGCTTATGAACTCGAAAACCGAACAAAGTCAAATAACCATGCCCCAGCCCAAATCAGCGCGAGAATCTCTCCCCACGAATCTCTCTAAACAAATCCAAATAGGTTACTGAGAGGTAGTTACCAGATAATTAGCGGAAGCTCCTTAACGGTTTTGGATATACTGATAACAGTCCACAAACGCAACAACTTCATAAATACAACAAGACCTAATTGATAGAGGTAGGTCATTCACTCTAAATATAATCTTTATCACTTTACATTCTTATTGACTTGAGCATTGGAGTGTCTTTGCAGGTGCCCACCACCGTTGTTTTTGGAAGAGCCGACGTATAATTCATCCACTTCAAAAAGAAACGAGTTCAGATGTTGACTAGAACGAGCTATACCTTAGAGCCGGCCACTCACACAGGAACAAATATCTTACTTTATTATTTTATAATTCTCGTCACTCTAATTCAGCAATGTTATTGTTAAGTAAACTTCCTAATTGTTTACGCTCATTTCATAACTTTTTTTAACAGAGTTTTTATAATATGTCATGTATAAGGGTAGTAAGCGGAGAAGTCCGCCCCGCCCCGCCTAGTGAGGCGGTCCTAAAATTCCACTCCACCCCGCCTAATGGCGGGTTAAGCCTGCCAAATCTCCTCTTTTTTTTACTATTAACTATTAAGTAATATATATAATTTCACAATTATTTTAATAAATTTATAATTTTTAAAAGCATAAAAAATTATAATTTTTATATTTACAAATATTAAAATTTTTGTAATTATAAATATCTAATAAACATAATTATAAATATTGTCTCTAAAGCAAAATAAACATAATCCAAAACACTCAATTTTCATCTTCATTCTCTTATAAGTTAGGTTGGGATAAGTTGAGTTTTGGCAAAAAAAATTGCAAAAATACCCCTTGCAAAAAAAAAAATACTAAGCCCGGCTGGAAAACCCCCCGGCCAAAACTCGCAATTTAAGCGGTATGAATTAGACGAGTTTTTGCTATTTGGCGGTCCCAATTTTTCAGCTTGGCTCGTCTATTTTGACGAGTTACGCGAATCGGCCCAACAGATTTAAACCCGTTTGCCACCCCTAGTCATGTATGTATATATATAATTGGATTGATCTTTTTCTCTTTTAATCCATTTGCACTAAACTAGTCGAATTTTAAAAACAAAAAATCTCATCTTGCTCTTTGAATAGGAACAAAGAGCCACAAATTTGGACTATGGAGTATAATATTGATAATAACAACGATTTTTTTTGAGAGGGCCATAAAAGGTTTATCACAATTCACAAACATAGGGTATGAATGGACGTATAAAAGGAAAAATCAGGAAATTCAAAAACTAAAAAAAAAAAAAAATTAGACCCAATGAAAAGTGAATAAAATCACAGCAAAATAAATAATGACACACGGGTGACGAGAAATTCTTGTCATTCTAATGATGACATAAATAATATTATTAATAATATCATGGCGTGAATGATGGTTTGTTGAAAAACAAACAGAAAACAACAAAGTGAAATAACAAGTGAGAGGTTTCAACTTGAGTTATCTATAAATCAACCTAGATTAGTCCAGTGGTCAATTACTTGTTTATTTAAGTAAGTATCTAGAAATTTAAAATTTATCTTGTATATATAGTAATTTATTAGTTAATGTTAATCTCTTAAATGAAACTTTAATTTATAACAAATTAATTATTAGCATGTCAGACTAAAAATACCGTGAACAACAAAAAAAAGTCTTAGATTTATGTATAACAAAATCTTTGCAAGAAACCAGTTTTTCAACTCTGAGGGTACAACGGATGAGCTCAGAATCGCATGCATGAAAATCGAGATCACTTGGTTCACCTTTATAAGACCATTTGCAGAGTCTTCTCTCATGTTTCAACATTTTTTGGCATTGTAACGTGACATAACCCACCACCATGTCTTTTTCATTGACAAATGCAAGCTTTTGGACTTTTACCTTGGAATAAAAAGACACCTTTGAATTTTGAAGGCCTAGATGATCGAATATATTAATTTATATTAATTAACTTAATAAATTAAAGTTAATACAAACCAGGGAAGATTTGTTCATCGGCAGAAAATACTAGCTACGTACAGGGAATATTGAAGTCATGCATATATTAGTTATATTGATCTTATTATATTTTACCTCATATAGTGATAAAATTAAATTTAATCATTAAAAATAATTATGGAAATTTGACTTAATCACCTATATTTTTTATATCCATCACTGTTTATAGGGTTAAAGTCTCGCGTTTAACTTTAAAAAGGTGAAAACATATTGTTTGACCTGAATTTTCTTGTATTAAAATTTTTGTGTTTTCATTTTTTTTAATTTATTTCAGTTTTTAGAATTTTGTAAAAATTTAAAAGTAAAAAAACATTACTTTTATTGCTATGCTAGGACACCTGCCATCAAGTCAAGAAGAAAAAGAAAAGAAAATTCTTGTCATGCCATTAGGAAAATGCTGATATTAGACTTTTAAGTTGTAAGATGTACTTCTAATAAAGTAAAATTTGACGTTAATTAGTTCCTTGACCGTGATTACTTTGCTTTGCATGTAACAAAAGGGTTAACTATTATTTGAATCCTTAATATTTAAATAAAAAAAAATCGTCTTTAAGTTTTATTTCAATATTATTTTAGTGTTTAGTGTTTACAAAAGCTTTCAATAGCAATTTTTTTTTTTCAAAATTATTTATCACTCGTTGACCTTATATTTAATTTTTCCTCAACAATTCAGCATTACTACTCTAACATCAATATTTCTTTGTTATTAGGAATGTCAATTTTTTTTTTTGAAAAAGACGGGTGGAGCTAGAAGTGTTAGTCTTCTAGCAATTATTTTTAATACTAAATTTTTTTTATTGTCTACAGTATTTTTAGTTTGACGTATCAATAATTAATCCGCCACAAATCTAAATTTTATTTAAGAAACTAACACTAATTAATAAATTACTACATATACAGAATGAGATTAAAAAAAACAGAAAAGCTCTGCATACAAGCCATTAGGGTTTGTATGCTTTACAAGTTCATTAATGAATAAACCCCAAAAATGCGCTGCAAGGTCTACGTCCAATACACGCACTATATAAAGATCCCGCGTATATATAACTACCAAATTTAAAAGATTTGTTTTCTTCTTCGTTCTCCTTATTTTTAGATTTGCTCGTTCTCCTTATTTCGTTCTTCGTTCTTCTTCTCGTTCTTCTTCTTCTCGTTCTTCTCTCTTTGTAACTGCAGCTTCGTTTTCTATTCGATTTTTTGTTTTCTGAAATCAAAGTTTGAACTCGTTTTGAAGATAATGAATGATTCAACCTCAGATTGTCAGCTGAATCAGGGTGAAGTGGATTATGAATTTGAATCTAACGAAGTTCCTAATGTTTGATTTACATACGATTACTCTGAATTTTGTTGCAGTAATTTGTATAGCATTGTGTAGCTGAATAATTCGTGAACATTGACTGTGAGACTAACGCGTCAACATAAATCTGTGGATTGAATGTAATGTATTAGTTTTGATTGATTATCTGGAATTTATAGCAGACGCTCGGATGTAGATCAGAACTTTTTTGGGTGTATTTTTTCGGGAAGTGTGGGTGTATTTACAATTTATGGCTTTTTCTGTTATTTTAGCTTTGTTGTCGTTCGGGTGTATTATATCAGACATGATTGGGTGTGTTTCTAGTTTTTGACATGATGTATTTTGCAGTCTGTTTATTTACAGTTTATTGTTTTTTTTTTTGTCATTTTAGTTGAGTTGTTGTCGTTCGGGTGTATTATATTAGGAATGATTTGGTGTATTTATAGTTTTTGACATGGTGTATTCTGCAGCCTCTCTCTGTTGTTGATGACCAGTTTGTTTCAAAGGTTGGAATGACCTTTACTACCCTTGAAGATGCTGGAAAATTTTACAGGAACTACGCCAAGGCTGCAGGTTTTTCTACAAGAGTTCGGAGCACAAATAGGAAGGGAAACGAGATTAAGAATCAATTGATTACATGTAGCAGAGAGGAAAAATGGAAATCTAAAATATCTCCGACCGAGAAGACTAATCCGACAGCCGGTTTAAACTGTCATGCAAGAATTTATATACACACATTGAAGGATGTTGGTGCTTGGATCATTTTAAAGGTTGTGCTGGATCATTCACACCCTTGCTGTCCAAGTAAATCAGAGATGCTCAAACAGCATAGGGAACTAAGCATGTCCATTCGTCGTACAATAGAGAATAACGAGGAGGCTGGTATCAGACCAAGCAAAACTTACCAATCATTTGTTGCAGCTGCCGGGGGTCACCGCGAGTTAAATTTTATTGAAAAGGATGTGAGAAATTACATTACCAGGGAAGTGCGGAATGTTTCCGAACAAGAAGATGCAAAGGAATTCGGGAAATATTTGTTAAGAATGAAAGAGAAGAATCAGAATTTCTTTTTTGAGCTTGAATTCGAGGAGGATCAATCGATTAAACTGGCTTTTTGGGCCGATGCAAGAAGTAGAGCTGCCTTTGAGTATTTCGGAGATGTTATTTCATTTGACACCACCTACAATACAAATAGGTAAGAAACTGTCCCTGTTTATGATGCTAAATTAATGTATTTTTATGCATCCGCAGCAGAGGTGTATATTGGCTGTTTTTGGGTGTATACAAAGCATTTGTTGGGTGTACTTAATGATTTTTCATTCTGTACTATGGTAATTTGTTTCAGGTATAATTTGGTTTGTGGTTCTTTTGTTGGGGTGAATCACAACGGTCAGTCAACACTTTTCGGATGCTCTTTGATGAAAAATGAAGAAATTGAATCATTCAAATGGTTATTTCAATGTTGGCTTCGTTGCATGGGAGGAAATACTCCGAAAGGGTTTCTCACCGATCAATGCGCATCAATGAAAATGGCTTTAGAGGCCTGTATGCTAACAACAATTCACCGTTGGTGTATTTGGCACATCATGAAAAAGATTCCAAGCAAATTAAACGGGTACAAGGGACATGCAGATATTGAATAAGAAATGAGCTAAGTTGTTTGGAACTCTCATAGCAAATACTCATTTGATAGGAATTGGAATGATTTTCTGCTAAATTTTGGTCTTGTGGACAACAAGTGGCTTTCAGATAGTGTTGGGTTAAAATCTGCAGCAGAGGTGTAAATTTAATTTTTATCGGGTGTATTTATAGTCTGTGTTTGGGTGTATTATGCAGATCTCTATGAAGACCGTCATATATGGGTTCCAATCTATCTGGATCACCACTTCTGGGCAGGGATGAGAAGCACACAAAGGAGCGAGAGCATGCATTCATTTTTTAACAAGTTTATTACCCGGAACAGCTCGCTTATTCAATTCATCAAACAATACGATAATTGCCTCGGAAGTAGGGAGCAAGCAGAGAGAGAATCAGATGCTGCAGATTTTCATACGGTCATACCGTGTGCATCCAAATCTTCCATTGAAGCTCAGTTTTAAGATGTGTACACTCATCAAAAGTTTAGGGAAGTCCAAGCGCAATTCAGAGGAAAGGCGAATTGCATCACTAGATTAACGAATTCTGCTCTAGGCTATTCAGTATACGAGGTTGGAGCCGAGGTAAAATGCCAATGCTTATTATTCGAGTCGAGAAGGATACTGTGTCGTCACGCACTAAGTGTGTTAAGCTTTGAACAAGTAAGCTAAGTGTCACCTAGATATATACTGGAACGACGGAGCAAGAAGGTAAAGAGGCGACACACACACATCAAGAGCAACCACGACGAGCCACTGTTGGAGCCAAGAAGCAAGAGGTTTGACCAATTAGTTTTTCGTTCGCAAAATATTTGCGAATTTACATCCGAATTGGAGGAGCTGACTGCAATTCTGCACCGTGCGTACGATAACGTCATGGCTGAGATGGAATCATTGAAAGCCAAAAGGAAGGGCACATCTTCTTTATCTCACGAAGACGCCAACTTGGAATCCGTTAACGAGCTTCAAAGCCCCCAAGGATTCGAACAAGAGGACGTCCAAAAAATAGGCTAGGTTCAAAGTTGGACAAACAGATTGCAAATGCCACAAAGAAGAAGAAAACGAAAGTTTTAAGCGAGGTAAAAGTGATGTTTAAATTTGTAGTGATTGAGTTTATTTTTCTCGTTAATAGTTTAGCTAATATGTGAGTTTGTTATATTCAGATAAACCTGTTTGATGCTGCATCAGTGGTGCATTCAAATTCCAGCCAATATCAAGGACATGTTATGAATTATCAGTTCAGAGTACCAGCAGCATGGGATAACTCTTTGGGTGTATAGTTACAGAATATGGGTGTAAAAGAACTGTTCTTTTGGGTGTATTTTTGTGAATTTTCTTGTGATTCACATTTTACATATAGATACATATATATACTTCAGAATCTTGTTTTTATGTTATAAAATACTGTTTGTTTTTCTTTTTACAATGGTTTAAGGGTTTTAGGTATTAGGGTTTAGGGTTTTAGGGTTTACAGGTTAGGGGGTAAGGGTTTAGGTTTTAAGTGTTTAGGGTTCAGGGTTTTAGGCACAAAGCATCAGGGGGATAGATTTCAGGGTGTATATTCAACTTTCTTTGGGTGTAAAAAATCGCAGGTTATGGGTGTATATTTGATTTAATATTTTTCTTCATATTATTGTACCTGTAATTCATACATTTTGAATACAGAAGACAGAGTTTAATTATTGAAAAAAAATTCACAATAAACTGCATTATAATTGTCAAATATTTACAACATGTCTTCCATTTGTTACAAGACTATATAACATTTACATTAAGCAGTGTCAACATCCTGAGAATCTATCTGACAATATGGACTCAATAACAACGAGGATGGCTTGGACAGTCTGATTGCATTACTTCCCCTAATGGCTTCATCTTTGTCTAGATTCATGTCATGAAATAGAATCCGGGAAGCATATTCTACTCTAAAGTGGTTCACCTCGTCCTACAGTAAAAAAGAATATTCTGTTTAATCAACCATGTTAATTGAGTAATGTAATACAGAGTTATTTAGTTTTAAACATATTTACCTGGGTCCAATGGTCCCACTCATACTTTCGCCTCTTAATGTTTGCGGGCTCAAATATCTCAAGCCACTTTATTACGTAGATAGCACAGTCATAGCTGAAAACAGAAAAATAAATTATAAATTACATATAGAAAAGTTTAAATTTCAGAGTGAAAAATTTATACCTTGTCTTTTGGCCCGAGATGTGAAGGTATGGTGCTACAATTTCTCTGTCCTTGTCCTTTGATTTCAGAGGTGCCCCCAGCATATACTTTAATTCGTGAAATTACGTATCCCTTAAAACACAAAACAAATCAGTAATACATGAACAATTTCAATAAAAGGATACACCCAAAGGAGTTAATAGTTACCCCTTATATTAAACAGAAATACACCCAACTATATATATATATATATATACAGAACATAAAACCAACTTACAACAAATGTATTCAGCACAGTTCTCGCATCGGAAGGAGATTTGTTGTGTAATGGGTCGACTATATAAAATTTCCTCTTTCTTGTATCAGCGATCCATAACCACCAATGATGTGAATGGCAAACAGGTGTAAATATCTGAAATATATTCAGATTGAACACTGTTTTAGTTTATTTGGCACATAAGTAAAAAATGGTAATAAGTAGTTTTAGAAATGAAAACTCACATAACGATGTGATTTTACTTTTTGAAGGTCCAAAAAGGGTATGAACATTGGGTAGTCTTCCACCCTGAATGGCTTATTGTTTTTAGGCTGTAAGAATACCCCTTTGGATGATTTGCAAGGGCCATGTTTTGCAAAAATTGAGAACAACCAAATGAATCCAGAAAATACACCCAAACGAATAAACAATTGACACCCAATTGAACACAGAAATACACCCAAATGAATAAACAGAATACACCCAATGTAAGAAAAAAATACATCCTAAGGAATGCAAAAAATACACCCAAAATTCGTTGAAGCAACCCTTACCACAATATCAGGGGGGAGACAGTATACTTCTTCTTGAAACCTTTGAATATTTTGTTGGTTTACGATGAAGCACATGGCAGAGACAATCTAGAAAAAGATGCCGAAATCAATTTTACATCAATCAGGATTGTAGTTAATTTTGGTGATAAAAAAATTAATGTTGTTGTAATATTACCTCAGCTTCTATATGCGTTTTAGGCGCGAGTGATGCAAGATAGAATTTTGACAGAGTGTATATATCTTGGGCTTGGAGTCTGCAGATGTTGTCAAACTCATCAGTTAGCCCATCTGCGTAGGTCTTCACTCGTATAGCCCAGTGGTAGCATTTCTGTTTCATGTCAGTAGTATTTAAATTCGGCCTGACAGGAGTTTCAAACTTCTCGAAACTCTCTGCCCCACTCTTCTTTGGAATCTGCGGACTTTTTTCTTTTTTTGTCACCCCACCACTTGCAATTTTATGTACCAGATCCTCTAATTGTTCTAGCAGTTTTGGGGTTTCTAGAGTTTTTGCCATGTGTTCATCTTGCGTTGACACCCCCTCCTGCGTTGTTGTTTCTTCTTGGCTGGAATCAGTGAAGCCAAGGCTGAATGATGGCATCGGATCTTTTTTAGGAACGTACGATGCTGTCCGTGTCATCATCATCAACGCAGCAGCGTCTTCTGGGGCTGGATTACTGCGTGATCATGTATAACATATTATAACAATAAGAATATACGGATGATAACCAAAACATTGATTTTACTCTAATGAACTTACATTTTAGATGGAGCTGGGGGAATTGTGGGTGTGCTTTCTTCAAGTTGTTGGGGGGGGGATTCAGGAGTGCTGCACGGCACATAAAATTAATCATGACGTAAAAAAAAACTATTCAGGGGCAATATACACCCAAACTGTAACCCAATATACACCCAAACTGTAAATAAATATACACCCAATACTATTTCTTACGTTTTTGTAGTTCCTTCAATTTGTAGCAGAGGGGTTGGTTCATATTCTGTCTCATGTATTTCTTCAAATTCTGGCACAGTGGTTGTTTGGGATACTGGTAGACAAACTTGAATCGGAACTCTAAACAAGAAGAAAAATGAAAGGTTAACAATGCCTTTGAAAATAAAAAGTTTATAAGGTTGAAATATTCTTGAAAAACTCACATTGCAAGACCTTTGGACGGTGTCTCTTTCCTCACAACCATCATATTCGAATCAGCCGGCTCACTGGCTGACTCTTCAACCAGACTCAACCTAAAATACACCCAAAGAAAGTCAAAAATACACCCGAACAATTCAAAAGAAAGACAGGCTTTGTTTTTTGAGAACTTACATACTTGCAGTTTTTACTTTTTTTTCCTGCCTTTTTTTCTCGAATAAAACAATAAAGGACTTTTTTTTCTAAAAAAAATATATACAGAATTAGAAGTAGAAGGTAATAAAAGAACAAAAGTAACGGTTATTTGAAAGAGAAATTACATGCTCTCTGCTGGTCTGTTTACGCTACTTTGTTCTGTGTGTCCTTGAGAGGAAGGATCATCACTTCCCAAGTTTATGTCCGGTATTCTAAACAGAGTTCATGTTATTCAGACAAAATATCATACAGTTAAATCATGATAACAAGATTTTATCAAATAAAGCTTCTTACGTTTCAGAGGAGACATAGTGACCTTCCGTCGATCGCAGGTCAGCTTCCTTCTCCCTGCGAAACAAGAAACAATTATTAGCAAAGAAAACACCCTAAAATCTGAAATATATACCCCAATAAGACATACCCCTGTGCGGCAAAATTTTCATTGTTTTCCCTTAACAATTCATCTAGATCTTCACTTCCTATTTCAGATCTGTCAGTACATTCATAAAAGAACATGTTAACAAATATAATCATGATGATAGACGATAATATAGCTTACAAAGTACTGTACCCATGATAGGATTGATCTTGTTCAGGAGATGAATGCTCAACAACAACCTTTTTCTTTTTGGATTGTGTCTTGGGTGAAAAAAACAAGTATGAATCAGAAATAAAAAATTAATTTTATCACAAAATATTATCCAAAGAAGTGCTTATTTTTTTGGTGTTCTTTGTGTCTTTTTCTTTTTTTTTTTTTTGCTTCTTCACCGGTGATGATTCTTCGCTTCTATAAGTTAATAAGAGACACTCTGTTAATACATGAAATCTTGATAATAAAGCCAAAAGAAAGGAGTAATAATTTCAGAACATTACTCATCAGTTGATTCAAATTCGGAATCAGAATCCTCTTGACTCTTCTTTCTTTTTTTGGAGTCCATTCTGGAAGGCAAACAATCATTATTTAAAACATACTAAAGATATAAAATACACCCAAATGAATGCACAAGATACACCCAAATGAATGCACAATATGCACCCAACATAATAAACAAAATACACCCAACTTAATAAACAACATACACCCAACTTGATAAACAAAATACACCCAAATGGGTCAACAAAATACACCCAACTTGATAAAGAAAATACACCCAATTATGGTACTTACTTTTTTCCTTTTTTGCTGGGTTCTTTTCTTGGTGAATCCTCTGAGTCTTCTTGAGTCTCAGACTCAGAGGTAGAACTGTCACTATCAGTTATTTCTGTCTCCGAAGACGATGTTAAACTTGCCTTCCTTTTTTTGTTTTTTTTATTTCTTGTTTTTTTTTTCTCTATTTTTTTCATTTTCTCTCTTGTTTCCGCTATCTTTACAATCCCCTGAAACATTAGAAATTTTAGTTAGCAGCATTCAGGTAAATAAAATACACCCAACATATTATGTTCACTTACCATATTTTCCTCTATTTCTGGCCTCATTCTTTCGACCAACTGCTCCTTACTCCAGTTGGCAATCCAGGATTTTGGAGGTCTTTCTGCCCTCTTCTTGTCTTTATTTTTAGAAAGATGAAAGTAAATTATCATCAGGGCAAAGAGGCAGCCATCAATTGCCTTTTTCTTTTTCTCCTTGTAATCGGTTATGCCCTTGATGATAAAACTCAAAACATGCCCTCCCCAGTTTCGCTCTGTTATGGTGTCCATCTCAAAAATTGGGGCCAGGTGCACATGTGAGATTTTGTTTATTGTCGTTGGTAAAAGGAATGCCATCTGTATATAGAGGATGAAAATCCTCTTGAACATTAGGCGATCCTGTTTGTTACCGCCAATATCCATCATTTCATCTGTAAGATTTTTGAGGGTCTTACCCTAGAATCTTTTAAAAATTTCTTTATCATCCTCAGAAAGTTTCTTATAATTGACTTTCTGAGGAAATAGATCTCCTACAAAAAGAAAAACAACATAGTATGAAAATCAGTTCAAATACACCAAAGCATCAATTTAAATACACCCAAGCATCAGTTAATATACACCTATAATTTTTAGCGAGTTACCTGATGCGTTGATGCCAAGCGCATCACCTAGTGTTTTTGGTCTTATTTTAAAAAAACCGTATCCGGTTTCCAGTCTGTTCTCCCCTAATTTGAAGTTGTTAGCCAACTCCCTTAATACTTGGTGATGCACCCTTAGTGGCGGGATGTGCATCAAGCCACCGAATCCCAAATCCCTCACAATCGTTTTCTTCTCCTCACTCATGTTTCTGAATTTCTCACTTAACAAATGTATTGCACACTTAAGGTCTTTGGTTTGCTGTAAACAAAAACAAAATTATAGTCAGATATATTTCTATTATATAAAACTAATTTCATCTAAGACATATATTTGTTCTTACATTTTTTCCAGCTTGGTTTCTTGCTGCCATTTTTTCTGAAATGAAAAATACACCCATAGATATGAGTCAGATACACCCATAGATATCAGTAAGATACACCCATAGATATGATTCAGATACACCCATATATATCAGTTAGATATCGCTCAAACATGCATTAATATACAAGGTCAAGCAACATTACAAGGTCAAGCAATATACACCCATGGACAAGCAAATATAAGAACAGTTGCAACTGCTGACTATTACAGTATATCAGTTCAGAAATATACACCCAACAATTTATGTCATATACACCCAACAAATTACTCCATATACACCTACCAAACTACGGAATATACCCCCAAAAATCAGTTACCAGAAGAACTAGAACAACAAGAACAGTAACACCTAGAAGAACTAAGAAGAACAGTGTAACATAGAACCAAGAATAACAGTAAAACCTAGAACAAGTAGAACATTATAAACTGTAAAATGAGACGTAGAACAAGAAGAACAGTAAAACGTACAACAACGTAGAAGAACAGTAAAACCTAGTTCTTCGATTTCGAAATGTGAAAAATATACAGGATGACTAAAATAGTAACGTAACGTACCTTGAGTATTATAACTTTGTTTTTTCTGGAGTTTCTTGATCGAGAGTTATATGTTGTGTTGATGGAATTTTCGAATCTTAGCGATAAGTTGTATATCTTCAATTTCGAATGTTGCTCGAAAATGAAACGGTTGTGTTTTCTTTGAATGACTTTGAGAAGTGGAAGAGTGCACCATTAAGGAGCGGTTTACGCGAAGTGCAACCGTTTGAGTGGAGCGCGTGTAAATGACGCTTCATTCAATGTAATTCACTGCGCGTGTGAAAGGATTGTGGGCTGGAAGCTTGTATAACTTATAGGATTTTTTTGCTTGTATGTGTTGCAGGCCGTAAAAAAAATTATTCGTCGCAAGATAGGAATGGATTCAATTTTTTGGTAGGGTGGGGAAGGAATATTCGTTTATTAAACGTAACTGGAGTGGAGCTAGAAGTGTTCGTTCTAAGATTATTAGTATAATAAATATGAAATTATCTAAATACATATTTTTAATGAATTTAAAACTTAATTATTTTTATCAATGTGACAATAAGATTATCTCGTAAAATGAAAGAAATAGATGTGAGAAATAATTTGGCTTGGCAGATTTTTTTTGTACTGCAACTCTGAATTATAATAAGAATTTTGTAGTTGATCAATAAATTATTATATATTTAAATTTTTAATATTTATTTAGACAAATAAATGAATTGACTACTGAATGGAACCAAAGCGATTATTTTAGCAGAGACGTGGGATGATAGGAGAAACCGCGTGACCCAATTCTACAGGTTGGAAGCAGAAATCTGTCTTTTGGGCTTTACTCAATATACTCACACGCCAGCCGACGCCATTTATTTCTTCCTTTCTTGTCCAAACTCATTAAACCGTACAAAATTGAAGCACTCAATTTTAGTATAAAAAAATATATATATATAAATTAATGTTAAAATAAATATTTAAATTAATTTTTAATTTTTTTATATAAAATACTTTTTTTCTTTAACACATTTTATTTTCAATTATTATTCTTGTCAAACAAGTATTTTTTTACGTTTTAAAAAACACTAATTTATTTTATAATAATTTTTAAATCAAATTAATTAAAAGAGATAGACTAATTCATCTTATGGGAATAATTCTCCAAGACTTTTAGAATAATACATAATTGTTGCAACTATAGTGTTTGATCTGAAATTTTAGAGTAATTATCCAAATTAGTTCTCAATGATTTTAAAAGCGAATATTTTAGTTTTTTAAAAAAATTAATAGAGATTAATCTTTAAGATTTTGCTCTAACAAATAAATCAGTCTCCAGTTTTTCTCGACAAAATAATTACTCAAATCAGTTCTCAAAAATTTTAAAAGCAGACATTTTAGTTTTAAAAAGAATTAATACAAAGATGATCATCTTCAAGAAAATTGTTATATCTAACGGAGAAAAAATATTGAGAATTGATTTGTATATTAATTTTTTTTTGAAACTAAAATGTCTATTTTTAAAATTGTTGAAGACTGATCTGAGTAATTACTCTATTAAAAAATAAACTCGAACTGATTTGTCTGTAAAGTAAAATTTTAGAGATATTTTTGTGTATTAATTTTTCTTAGAGACTAAAATGTCTACTTTTAAAATCCTTCAAAACTGATTTGCGTAATTACTCTAAAATTTATTAAGAGATCAATTTAAATATTTATCCTTAATTTATTTAGAATTTTAATTAAATTACCTTTAACAAAGTATTATAATATTATTTAAATTAGTTTTGTTGAACTAATATTAAATGTATATGAAATTAATTTATATCTTTTATTGCCCATCAAAGTAATTGTTTTGAATTTTTACAATCTCGTAAATATTTCAATTAGATTCTTGAGTGAATATCCCACCCGATGCTGACAATTATTTCGAAAGGATAATGAGGTTTCTCAGAAAAAAATATTTAATTCAGTCTCTGATATTTTATTTTTGGGATTGATTAGTCCCTGTGTCAAAAAAAAAATAACATTGACCTTTTTTTGGCACAAAAATCTTGTTGTTCTTTTGAAGTAATTATTATAGATCGAATTAGATTTTTTTTTGTCAAAAATCTTGTTATCTTTTAAAGTAATTGTGAGAGACTTTTTGGTTTTTCTCTAGATTTCTTTACTAATTGATTAGGGGGTGATTGGCTCACCGTCCATACTTACTTCCCGCTTATTACTTGCGCTTTCATTTTGTTTTATGTAGTTTAGTGTCCTCCTCCTAATACCTATTCTCCATTTCTCATCATTACATTTCCGTTTTCACGCTCAATATATTAGGATTCAGTTGTAATATTAATTCACTTTTTTTTATATACAACTTGTAGTTTATATTTAATGAATAAGTAGATTATTTTAGATTGTGTTTCAACTTTCAACATAATCTCAGTCTAAGTCGTAATATTTATAACAGCAATCAAATTGAGGCTTGTTATGGACCCTGAAGACCAACTATACCCTTACAAGGTCAAGTGGTCAACCAAGAAAAAAAAAAAAAGTAAAATCGTATTATTCTTAATTGTCATGAGAATAGCATCTTTATTTTTAAACATGTGTTTCCGTTCGAAACTCAATTTTAGTATCCGTGTTATAATTTTTATTTTTGCACAATTAAAAAGATTATTCAATTATTTGACATTCAAATGAAAAATGTGATAATGATTTAGAACATCTGAAACTTGAGAAATAGCTAATGACAAAGAAGAAGAAATCGAAAATTTTTACCCGTTAAAGTGTCCGAAATATATTTATCTGAAGAACCACTCTCACTAGATGACCTAATTTCAGTAATTAATTATGAGACTAACTTAAACTTACTTTGATTTAGAAAAAAAAATAAAAATGAAAAATACCAAAAGTATAATATAAAATTATGAATTAATTTATAATTATGATATATTTAAACGTATTTAGTAAGAAAATATGTCAAATTTAAATTTAAAAGAATAAGATAAATATATTATTAATATGTATAAATTATAGAATTTTAATATTTATAACTAAAATTATTATTATTATTATTATTATTATTATTATTATAATATTTTAAATATATATTTATTGTATTTAATTAGTACTTTATATTTTAATGAATAATAAATAAATAAGAATTTTTTTAAAAAATTTACTAAATAATTATTGGTTGATTTCTAAATTTTGTCAAATCATTAAAATTACTGATGTAATATCATTAAAAGAGAAACACATGACTTAATAAATTCATTATATAAGAAATTAATATCAACTTTTATATAATAAGAATAATAAAAATAGATTCGGATAAACAACAATAAAAAAAAAAACTCATTATTAGTCATATTTATGAATATGAATATAAGAAGATAATATAGTGTTTGGTTGTGATGAATTATGGTACTTATAACTTCTTATATAAATGAATTATTTTGGACGTAACTATCTAAGATGTAAAATTTTCAAATTAAATTTATCCACATCTTGAATGCAGTGCATCATAAATAATTTTTTTCAGATGTTGATGTTTCAATATCTGGAATACAAGCAAACTATCAGAAAAGTTCTATCTCAAATACACCAGTAATCTTTGTTTCAAAAATTATATCAGTGCATTTGGGATATACTCATAACTATTCTTTAGTCATTACATTTAAGATGAAATAGGATTATTTAAATTGATAAACATTCTGTAAATTTCACATAGCGATAAATAAAATATTTCTTAAATTTATATAAAAAAATTTCATATTATATGTGGTAGTAGGCGAACCTAGATTTGTTTTATAATTCGGATAAAATAATTTTTTTTCCCTTAACTATTAACGTAATTTAACTCAACTTTTAGCACTTTGCGTAAAATCACACTGGTCTTGTCAAATTACCAAATAAAATTGTACAAATAACTTTTGTTTTATTAATAAAGTATAAGATATAAAGAAAAAAGAAAAAGCTTATCTTAATTCTTGAACTAGAATATGGCACTATGCATTAAAGAGATATTTTAATTTTTATTTTGGACGGAATGCATTAAAGCAAAGTAATTGAAGTGAGAAGTTAGGGTCGAAAAAGCAAAATGAGAAAGGAGACTTTTTCCCCTGTTGGCGTCCATTTAATATAAAGTAAAACGGAAAATGGGTCAAAAATTAAAAAGGGAAAATAAACAAATAAATAAAAATAGAAGAATATGGACTTGAGACATGAGAGAAGGACATTGATCAAAAGAGACTTGGGAAGCGACTAAGCACCACAACAACCTTTGTGATTTGACATGTGTGCCATGCCATGCTACAACCAAACCCACTTTATCACAAAATCATAATCATAAATAAATTAATAAATACTATGTATATGGATATGCATGCCAAATTCTCATTACTCTGACATGTTGCAAGCCCAACTGTTTCTCTGTTATCTAGTTCCAAATAGAGTGTTTTTTCTTTAATTCACAAGGTGAGAAGCTCTGAAAGTATGGGATTTTTCTTATGTTTTCTTCTGATTTGTCATAAGCTGATGATGATGTTATGTTGCATCATGTTTCAATTATCAAAGGGAGGAAAAAAGGAGTTTCTTTTTTCTTTCTTTCTTTCTTTCTATTTTTATGCTTTCATTGAGGGTTGAAGATGGGTTTGCTTTTGAAATTAGCAATATTGGTTTAAGGTTCTACCCTTTTCTGGTTTTATTATTTTTTTGAGCTTGTGCATGTTGGCTTTGAGTTTCAATTATTTATCTCTATGCATGTGTTTGAACAATTGTAGACTGGAATGCATACTTTTCACTGTTAAAGCCAAACCAATGGAAGTGATTGTATTTTTCATTGAGTTTAAGAGGAAAAATGAAGAATAAAGAAAACCCTTTTATTTAGATACTAGAAGCCAAGTATAGCATGAAGAAATCATTTCTTTTTTCTTCTGATTTTAGTCAATCTTTCGGCTTTTATTTTCTTGATTTGAATGATAATTTCAAAACTCAGAAGAAGGACTTTCTGGACCCGGCTAAGAAATTTAAGATGCTCAAACAAAAAATGCAAAATTAGAATGTTATATGTGTGGAGGTTGCAAATTACTCTGTCTATTTAAGGTACTAATGTTTGGTATAACATATCTTTAAGTCTGAAACACTATAGATTGGAAAGTAGTTCATAGTCAGAAAATTTTCCAGAATTATGTTCTTTTGCTGGGTTTTATCTCACTGGGTTTTCGAAATAGAGGTTTTAACCAGCGTTGTTCAGTCTCAGTAGGTTCTTTCCTTAGTACTTGCTTGTCCTCACAAGTTTCAGTAGTTTCTACCTTTATTCGAAAGAAAATTTATGTGGTGAAGTGTTACAGAAGCAATCTTTTTTGAAGCCGACCCCACCTAGCGGCGGGATAAGGTTTTGTTGTTGTTGTTGTTGTATTTTGTTTTTTCAAAGGATCTGTGATTTCTCTCTAGGCACACTGATTCTGGAAATAGCTTTAGGATGTATTGCACAGTTCATGTAGATTATCTTGTTAAGTAGCTTTTTTTTTTCTTCCTGAAAAATGCATGATTAGTCACAGCCGAAAAGTCCAATTTGATTACTGCTAGCTTCTAACAACTAAAATCAAGGAAAAAACAGGTTTAGGCAATGACCAAAAAACCATCAGATTCCTGTTATATGTTTGTTTGTTATGGATATAGTTCTGGTAATCTTGTTACTCGTTTGCCGTTTGATTTACTCTAACTGATATTCTTTTATTCTCCTGTAGAATAACTGAAGAGTTTTTGTACCATACCGAACAGAAATTGACTTGAAGTGAAGTGCAGACCATGTTCACAAAGTTTGGAAAGTAAAAAGTTATTGAGATTTTGTTGGAAAAAGTTGGTAGTTCAGAAATTCATTTAGTACTGCTTGAGTGTATTCAAAGGATCGGTTGTTTTTCGATGCAAACATCTCAAGAACATGAACTTCCCTATGGCTCTGGCAGGTTCTACATCGAGCCTGCCCAAAACCCGGAGTCATATTGCTTTCCATCAAGTGAGAACCTAGAAAACTACTCTTCCTCTGATAACAGCAACCATGCAACCTACCCATTGGTCAAGATTTCGGATCCATATTGCACCCTTGAATCTGCTTCAACAAGTAATATCCCATGCCAAAATTCTGCATCTACAGCCAATTTTTCGCCTAATGGTAGCCCGGTGTCAAAGCTAGAACCGAAATCACATGTCTTGAGGCCACAACATTCTCTCGAAACTACTAATGGCTCACCGGAGATAAATTCTTGCTTGACACATGACCTTGATGATCTGAGGGATAAGATAAGAGAGCTCGAAACTGCTATGCTGGGGCCTGATACAAATACACTAAATATGTATGATATTGTGGTTCCGGAACCAGAAGAACCTGATTCCTTTTTGGTGGCTGCAGAGAAGTGGAAGAAAACAATGGAGATCATATCCAGAGGTGATTTAAAGGAGATGCTTTATACTTGTGCAAAATCAATGGCGGAGAACGATATGGAGACTACTGATTGGCTGATATCAGAGTTGCGTAAAATGGTTTCGATTTCAGGTGATCCTCTGCAACGATTGGGAGCATACATGTTGGAGTCTCTTGTTGCAAGGATGGCTTGCACAGGAAGCAAAATCTACAAGGCCTTAAAATGCAGTGAGCCCACCGGCAACGAACTCCTCTCATACATGCATGTACTTTATGAAATATGTCCATACTTCAAGTTTGGGTATATGTCGGCGAATGGAGCAATTGCCGAAGCTATGAAGGAGGAAAGTCATGTTCACATAATTGATTTTCAGATTAGCCAGGGAACTCAGTGGGTAAGCCTAATTCAGGCTCTTGCTCGCCGACCGGGAGGGCCTCCTAGTATCAGAATAACAGCTGTTGATGACTCCTTTTCGGCTTATGCCCGGGGAGGGGGACTTGACATTGTAGGGAAAAGGCTATCAGCACTTGCACAGTCATGTAATGTACCTTTTGAGTTCCATGCTGTCAGAGTTCCTGCTTCTGAGGTGCAACTAGAAGATCTTGAACTTCGAACTAATGAAGCTGTGGCAGTGAATTTTGCCATTATGCTGCACCATGTTCCGGATGAAAGTGTTACCAGTCTAAATCCTCGCGACCGGTTGTTGAGATTGGCAAAGAACTTGTCTCCCAAGGTAGTGACTCTAGTTGAGCAAGAGTTTAGTACTAATAATGCTCAATTCTTGCCGCGTTTCATGGTGACATTAAACTACTACTTGGCTGTTTTCGAATCGATTGATGCCGTCCTGCCAAGGGAGCACAAGGAGAGGATCAATGTTGAGCAGCACTGCTTGGCTAGAGAAGTTGTCAACTTAGTAGCCTGCGAAGGGGAAGAAAGAGTGGAACGGCACGAGCTTCTGAATAAGTGGAGAAGGCGTTTCACCGCTGCTGGATTTGCGCCTTATCCGCTGAGCTCCTTTGTTAATGCTTCAATCAAGACCCTTTTAGAAAGCTACCCTGGACATTACACTCTAGAAGAGAGAGATGGCACACTTTATCTTGGTTGGATGAATCAGGTTCTTATTGTCTCTTGTGCTTGGAGATGAAAACTCTTAATAGCATTTGGTACACTTTTTTCATTGCAGACTTATAACTAGGTTTATGTTTTCTAATTTCATAGTGAAGTTACTGTTTTGTTAAATGGCATCCTAGATTTTATGTTAGCAATACAAGTAACAGCAAGGACTATTATGCTAACAAAGTATAAAGGGAACAGTTACTGCTTGTACCTACATAGACATTTCATCACACAATTCACAACTGCATCTCTAGCAAATATCCTGAAACTACAGCCCTTCTGACATTCTTTACTCTTATGCTTTGTTTGGTTGGGAGTTAAAATGGGGTTGACAATTCTTTACACATGGATTTTATCCACGAAAAATTTCACCCCATTTTAACCCCCAAACTCTATCCCTAAAGTGGCAGTTTTGTCGGTTAATTACCATTGAATTTGTAACTTTTGTCAGATGTGAATTTCACTATCTTAATTTAAAAGTGACTGGATACTTTTTTTTTTTTCACTTTAGAGGAGTTTGATCCATTTTTCTGAAAGTTGAGATATTTTGGTGAATGCTTATTTTCCTATATAAGGTGTGTTTGGTACAATTGTTTTCATGAAATGTTAACATTTATCTTTACTCTGGTATTAAGCACACCCTTTTCCCTTAATGTTTTGATGGATATGGCTAGTGGCTAGCATTTTCCTTCTGACCAACCTCTTAATGACCTAGAGGACCATCAACTCTTATATTTTCAACACTTTATATCTTGATGGTATGACTTGAAGTCACAATCTCTTGCTCTGAACCATACATTCTTTATCACTGTCAACATTTATTTGTTTAACTATCAACATTTGTTGATGTGGCAAACCGTGTATATATCAATACAAGATATTTCTCTTTTATAACAAGAGCACATGTGAACTTTTGGAATTAGATATGGATACCTTTTAGAGCTGGAATTCAAACTAAGATTCACTGCATAGGAAATATGAATCACTTCTATGAGATCCAGCTCCTGTTGTTCATGATTATAGAATGTTTATCTTGGACTAAAAAGTGTTAAATTAACTTTTGCATAAATGCTGCCACTCCTAATTTCGAGTGTGTTAAAATCTTCAACACAAACAAGTGTTTTTTTCTTTAGAAATCATAATATATTTAAAAGAATAAATTATTTAGAAATATTTTAAATATTTATATTTATTTAAGCTGGCTTACTTAATCAACATACTTCATGTGGATCTCACATTTTTATTTAGTGGTAGAGATAGATATATCAATTTAGTATACAAAAGTAAAATAAATAAAATCTCCAAATTATTTTTCGTTACATTGCAATTGTATCCAATGATAAATTACTGGCACATGCCAATGAGTTATAACTCAAATGGCATAGATTTCCCATATTCAATTAAGAGATCGCGGGTTCGAGTCACATATCTTTCCAAATTTCTTGTCAATGAGTAATAGCTCAAATGGCATAGTCTCCCCATACTCAATTAAGAGGTTGTGGGTTCAAGTCTCCTATCTTTGATTAAAAAAAAAAAAAAAAAATTACTGGCACATGACAAGCTTGGCCAGATCAGGAGTAGAGGACCCGCCGGCAACTTCAACAATCCCTCCCAGCCAAAGAACCCGCCTGAGTCGTCGACTCCATCTTCAACTTCTCAGACAACGATTCTTTTGCCTCTAACTCCTCAACTGTAAGCCTCCTCCAAGGCCTAAACTCTAGGTAGCAGATCCGTTGCCACCTCAACGAGATGAGTAGCGGCAGCAGCAGCAAGACTCAAATCTAGAGCAGCGGTGGTGGGGGAGAATGTTTGCCACATGTTGTGATGGTCGTTCTAGTGACAGTGATGGCTGATAGTGCTGGTGATGGAGGTAGTAATGGAGGGTAAGGAAGATAATGATATAAGGAAAGTAAACTTAGAATATTCAAAATTAACTTGTGGCAAAAATAGTAAAAATTCGTGTCTTCAAGATTGTGTGTGTGTCCCAGCTCTAATGAACGATAGAAAATGCATCTTCTATGAACTCTGGACAATAACCAAATACCAGATGTTCTTCCTCGCCAATTAATACGTTCTATCAGGAAGTTTTGTATATAATGCACGGCATTAGATTATATATGTAGCTAACCAACAAACATGATCTGATCGAGTAGTCAGCTCACTCGTTCGCAAAGGTTCGAATCCTGCTTTGTGTATACAACAACCCATTGATCAACAGCATACCCTTAAATAGGATTTAGATCTGTGGCGAATTAATCCTTGACTTGCCAGACTAGGGGATACCGTGAAAAACCAAAAAATTAATTATAAATGTAGCTAAGAACAATTAGATGTGGAACGTGAAATCTACTTTATAATTATTAGTTATCCAGATATATGAAGCATACCTACCAATATTAATTATTAAATACTAAAAATCTCCCGTTCAAAATCACAAGCTCAATCAGGTATGATAGATTCCATGTCCTTTTCAACGGGATAGAACTGTGTTAAATCTTTAAACGGAAGAAAGTAAACCTCTATGGCTCTGTAAAATACTAGTCATACTCATATCCTTTACTTCATAAGTGCAAAACGGGAAAACACACCAAACTGTATTCATCATTATTAAATATTAAGACATATCACCTACTTTCACAAAAGTATCTGAGTTGCACCAGGTTTCACCTGGTTCTGGCTCCAATCTACATAAACTTTTCAGTGTGTTTCTCACTCGGGTATGCATAAAATAGGATGAGAAAATCACACATTCATGAAACATCCAACTTCAATATCATCATACACAAAAACCACCCCCCCAAAAAAAATCAGAAATGTAGATTACATTACTTATATTGAAGGTAAAGAGAAATAGAGATTGTGATTACCAAAATTTCAGAAACAGGCTAAATTATGCTTATAAATGGTTGAATCAAAACACGCTTACAAGGGTCCTGGATGGAACTTTGATATCAGCTTCATATTCGTACAGAAGAATTTGTATAAAATATAATTATACATACAACATTTAATCAAACAGCTACAAAGTTCCACTACGGAGCAGCTCTCAAAATAGTACTGATATAAACACAGAATATCTGCATTTTCAAACATAAAAGAGCTTGTGATGTTATTACATTTAGAATTTCAGAAACAGGCTAAAAGATACTTCTTATAAATAGTTGAATTCAAGCACTTTTACAAGGGTTTTTGTTGAAGCAACTTTGATATCAGCTTCATATTTGTACAGAAGAATTCGTATATAATTATACAAACAACAATTAGATATAGCAGAAGGGATGCAGCTACAACTACAAATAGTGATATAAACACTAGAAGAACTATCTGGCATTTTCAGACAGAGAATGAGATGCTTTACCTTTAAGCTTTACCCGCCAAAAAGAAGAAAGCAAAATGATCCTCAAATTATTTTGTTCTTTTTTAGTAATTTAACAATACTACGGACCCGTTAGTATTCTTCCCATGTTCTGCGGGCAGGGATAAGTAGAGTGGTTCAAAGATGTACTATCACTCAGATTTTCTCTAGAACCATATGATGGAATTGAACCGTTATTTAGAACACCGAAGTATACTGGAGCTGAGGTAGCATGGACAAACTTGAAACTGGAATTGCTTGTGTGAGTTTGGCTGCCTCCAAATTCAGAAAGTGGCACTCTCCCTTGCCCATTTGAGCCATTTTCCGCAGCTTGGTTAAGGCCCATCCCAAGATCAAGGCTAATCGTATCGCTTTCTTCTGGCCTAATTCTTGCCTGTCCAATGGATGCAGCTTGTCCTGCCATGTCATGGCTACTATTCTTTGCAGTTGGTACATCATGATTGTGCTTACCTTCATATGTGGTTATTACTGCTTTTGGATCATGAGATGCTCGCTCCACATGCTTTCTAACAGGGCAACCAGCATTCGTGCATTTGTAGTAACTCCTGAATTATAAAGTAAGCATATAAATAACATTATACAGGAAAAATAAAATACAATCAGGTAGAAATTTGTCAAGTATATAAAATGAACATAAGGCAAGCTAAGGTTATCGAGATCTAGGTACACCAAGTTATGATTAAATTAAACTGGAAACCCTAGGAGCAACAATTTTAGATTGTACAATCTACAGTAAGGACAACTTCGTTACTAATATTTCCATTTCCATAAAATATAAGGAATGTGGTGAATGAGGGTGGTGGCAATAGCAACCACTCTTCCATTCTTGATTTCTACAGATTATCACACCAAAACTGATAGCAACTTCTGTGCCAAATGATTCCAAAAGATGGCATCACCAGCAAGAATTATCTGTA
Source organism: Arachis ipaensis (assembly GCF_059453495.1). NCBI lineage: Eukaryota > Viridiplantae > Streptophyta > Magnoliopsida > Fabales > Fabaceae > Arachis > Arachis ipaensis. Next base: position 9,289,322 of record NC_142436.1, read on the forward strand.
ACATTGGGGCCAACTACACCAAATCCATAATAAATCTAACCAGATGTCTTGACATACAGGTAGAGATTATCATAAATATTTTGCATTAAGAACCGTTGACCTGGATAAACTATTAAAATTCTAGTGTCTGAGTTGACGTCAAGTAGAAAAGCATCAATCTCTCTACAATATTAGTTGTCGCCTTATCTAAAACTTTACTCAGGTGCTTGAACTCCATTAGAAATGTATGATAAAGAATTTCAGTTAAAAGTATACATTCGGCAACCCTGCCAACCCCTTTGTTCAGATTCTGAACTAGACTCATACTAGTGCGTAATTTGTATTAGTGTATATGAAACAAACCATATAACAAAAGAACATTTCCAAAGCACAGTGCAGTAAATTCAAAAGAGGAATACCAGAGGACTAGCAGAATTTATTGTTTTTCCCCGGCAGTTAGCCAGCAATGTTTAAAAGTGTGGGCTAAAAGTATGTTGTTAGATTATTAGACTAAAGAAATTGGGCAGATGGCTAAAAAGGCTGGCAAAAAACAATAAATTTTGCTGGCCCTTGAGCATTTCTCAATTCAAAATTAGACCAAATTACATAGGAAAGCCTCTCTTAAACAATTGAGATCAACAAGACAACAATGATAATCAAACTCTCGATAGTTTTGACTTAAGTTTGTCTCATCCCCCCCCCCCCCCCCACACACACACACAAAAAAAAAAAAAAAAAAACCCTTTAGGTATTGGGTTAATCTACTCTTCTTACTGGGGTTTGCTCAAGTCTTCTCTACACCAAATTTAGCCACCAAAAAGCAGAGTTCTATCGTTCTACACTAGGTGCTATCCCAACATCTGAAAACTGTTAGATCAACACACTAAGTTTTATGGTATCTGAGATCAGATCCTCATCAACCACAACTTGTAAGTATCTTTTTGCAGTATTCAAGTAAACTAAATTATAGAAGTTCTGCCAGTTAAACCAAAAAGCATTTCAAGTAACTTTTAGCTGAAATAGGATAGGAAGTTCTTAATTTGAAATTCTAGACACCAAAATTTTGGCTCAACAAAGAGAAAGAAATTCCAATTCCCAATCCTTGCTTAAGCTCATGTTAGGTTTTAGAATATGTACCATTATATAATGCAACATACAACTGTTTGCTATACTAGAACCACAAAGCATCATCAACCTTGCAAAATACTGCAATAATATATATGAAATAACAAAAAGGGATTGACGAAGGACACATTTTAAATAGTTTATGATCAATTTAGCTTCAATTGTATCATCAACGTAGGAAATACCTAGGATTTGGATTGCCTCTCACAACCTTCTGCCCATACTTACGCCAACGGTATCCATCATCCAATATATCAACCTCACTCAGAGTTTGTACAACAACCCTTGGCTCCCGGATAGGCTTAACTACAGGAGTGATATCAGCACATCCAAGATCCATTTTTCTGCTCAAAACAAAACTTACAATCAGCAAGGAAACACGTTAAGCAGAAAAGCCTAGAGTTTTGGTCTAAATTGTCAAACCTTCGTTTGGAGAAAGGATCATCATCATCGAGCTCATCATTAATCTTATTTGATGCAAGCCCTGCACCCTCTGGACTATCAACACTTGCTGCTCCAGGTGACAGCTCTGGAGTACTGCCGGGCTCGGCAACATGAGAGACCTGGCCATATATATTGGATACCTTGTCTACAATTCAAAAAAAAAAAAAAAAAAAAAAGAGGGGGCAGGGTGCCACATTATTTACTTAAAAAATAATTAACAACAAACTTGCATCAATGAGAAGCTTCTAGCCTGCATTACCATCTCGACCAGCAAAAGAAACCTTATCAGATCTCTCATCTTGCATTGACATAATACTTCCAGCAGAGTATCGGCGGTTTGGTTGAGGTTTAGGATGATCATGTGTTCCCTTGTAAATTATCTCAGTGATTTGCCCATCATGAGAACGTTCAAATAGTTTCTTCACTTCACAGTTGGGATGTGTACATTTGTAATAACTTCGTGGAAATTCACTTCCTTTAACAAGTTTTTGCCCATATTTTCTCCAGTTATATCCGTCATCAGATACTCTGTCAGATGCAACCGGAAGTCCATTGCTCTTACTCTCAACTTGTGATGCTTGAAGCCCACCGGCTGTGCTGCCCCCGTGGTTAAATTCATCCATATCGACTTCAACATGAGAACTAGCTCCTGAACTAACCATTTGAACAGGTGATGATAGACTTAATTCATTTGAAGTTACTGCTATCTCACTTTTAACTGATGGTGACGAGGGGAAACATGGGGCTTTTCCTTGAACATCTATTTGAGTAGATTTTTCATTTACATGGTTGTTGAAATCCGCATTAACCTTAAAAATAAGTTCATAGTACAAAGTAAGCACTTGCAACCAGAAATCTTCAAAACAGTAGTATTGAGACATGAACTACAAATCTGTTTCCAACTAACTCTTCAACCAAAACAATGAAAAAAAAAATGGTTAAGATGGTGAAAGACTTAAGGAATTTATTTAGATTGGCATCACTAATGAGTAACAGCAAGATATTTAATTAATCATGATATATTGATAACATAGAACACGTTATGATAAACAAACAACAATGCTTAGCTCGTGTCCACATTATCAATAAGATATCCCCAGTTTTAGTAACATCAAGTAATTCATTACCATATTTGATCTATTGTGTGCTTTGAACTCAAAGAAGCTCGATGTTCTGTCATCAACAGTACTGGTATTAAAGCATACAGTGGTTACAGGAAATGTAGTAGATACAGCAGCAGAAGTCACAGAACCATGCCCTGTTTGATGAAGCTTAGAAAGGGAACCTGTAGTTGGTGAAGGTTCAACCTGCAAGGCATACAAAAACTATTATTACCTACAGCCCCCTGTCTGCGGCAATTGCAGAATTAAGACTAATCATAAAAATCAAATACAGAAATTAGTATATACTAAAAAAAATGAGTCATCAGCTAAACAAAGCAAAAGCAAGGGAAAAAGAAGAAAAGAACAACACCACTAAGTTTCCGAATACCTGGGAAGCCTTAAGCCTAAGACCCTAAACACTACTCAATGGATCAAGCATACCAGTAACAACAATAGACAATATAAATTTGTTGGAGTCAACTCCACAATGGAGCATATTTGTCAGCTGCATACACAAAAAGACCCAACTACAATTGACCATAAGTGAAATTCATAAGTTTCTCCTCATGACATCCGCTTATTGTTTGTTGGTGTCTCTAGGACAAAAGACAGCACACTACATCATCTATGCAAGTTATTTATACACACAAATCAGGAAACCCATTCTCACATGAATCTTGCAAAGGATTCTGCACAAATTATGACCGTCCAGATAATTAACATCCAGCAATCATGTGCAGATACAAAAGAAAAGAAAAATCTTGATACACAATCTTTGTGACATATATATGCGGTTGTTCCATATACATAAATGGCAAAAGAAAGGAGTTATCAAAAACTAAAATAAAGGAAAAGGGGTAACATCAATACCAAAAAAAGAGACTCATGATGTGAAAAAACAGCACCCACACTAAAAAAATGAAGAAAATAAATAAAAAAGAGAGATAATGTTTAGTGATTGATAGTTTCCTAATTGAAAGTCATATTCCAAGAGAATACCGTACTGAGCATAAAGCAACGAATACATAATTCTATAAGAGCAAGTATCAGAATCTCACGGTCCCGAAAACACAAACTAACCATATAATAAAATCTACAAAGTGAAACAGAACACAGAAACGGGCCCAATTCAAAATGTCACCAGATTAGACAAGTATAAGCACTAACACTGGAATTTCGAATATTTATTTTCGTGAAACAAACAGCATCTTCAACTCATCAACAATTAAATCACATCACTTAAGAGCCCCCAAAAAAAAATTAAAAAGATATTCCTAAGAAAGAATAATAAATAGCCCAGAGATGCTGCGTTTGGATGGTGAGAGCATTTTGCAAGAAAATTATAGAGAAATAAACATATTTTAGGTATGCCACTCACACTGAGTAAACTTCACTTAGGTCAAGTTAAGAAAATGCCATCTCTGACCAAATTGAGTAGAAAATTATAAATCAACTAAAGAGGGGGAAAAATACATTTCATTAATGAATTCACTTAAATCTTTTTTTTCTCCCTAATTCGTTTACTGATAAACCGGTTACATAAAAAAAACTTAACCTTCACCATCTACTATGCCAAAAACAAAACCCTAGAAAAAAAGAAGAAGAATAAGAAGCGAAGCTTCACTGACCTTCATGTTGGAAAGCAGCACCGGAGATTCGAGAAATGACGTCGGACTGAGTCCCGGAGGAATCGTGACGCACGGGGACCTCGAGATCGGGAGCTTTGCCGGAGACATCAGCTTGTACCTTGCACCCCCGGCGTTGGCGGAAGATGTGGCTCCGGCATCAGGCTGTGGAAAAGATCGATTCGGATCCTCCGATTGCAATTCCGCGGCGTTGCCGGAACTGCTTTGCCGGAGCTCTGTGAGTGAGTTTTCTTGGGCGGAGTCCATTGTGGTGGAGAGAGAAAGAGAGAGTGTGTTTTTGTTTGTGTTTGGGATTTCAGTACTCGAGTCAAAGAAGGACGAAAGGAGGCAAAAGCGGAAGGGCAAAATGGTAACTACGTAAGAGAGCGTCTCTCTGGGTTGTGTTTTTGGTGCGTGCTTTTTGTGTGTGTGTTTTTGAAGGTTCTGTCAGAGAGTGAAACGCAGTTGACTTGTAACATTGGATCTCTCTGTTCCGTGTTAGTAGCTTGTGTTCCTGTGAGGCTGTGACTCTGTTCTGTCTAAATAGCTTGTCATTTTAAACGCTGCCTGTGCTTCGCAGCTGTGCTGTGTTATACAAAACTACCAACAAAGAGTTCATGGTCAAATGTGATGAATTCATTTGTTTAATTTGTATGTATCAATAGTTGTAAAATATTGTGTTCAGCTAAATCTGTTCTCATTTATGCAATACATAGGTGATAATATATAATTAGATGTGCATATAAAATTTTGACTATATATCATGATTAAATTTTTAATTTAAGATTTTTTTTACTAAAAAAAAATATTTTAGTTCATACAGATAATCAAATGATACTTATAAATTGTATAAAAGAATATCAATTTTATCTTTAGAAAAGAAAATATATATTTTATATTGAATAATAAAATGATATAAAACACAATATTTGATTACAAAAAAATTTAATAAAAAAATAAAGATAAATCTAAATCTTCTATTTTTTTTAAGCTATACAAACTTGCTACAATATAGTAAAATGTCTCTTTTTCTCGAAATAAATCTGTTTATTTTTTAATCTGAAAATATTTCTATCAATAAAAAAGTTTTTTTTTAAAGTATTTTTTTCTAAATCTAAATAGATTTACACCATCATACTAAAAATAACCATAAAAAAACCAAACGCATCATAAAAAGAGAGTAAAACATTATAAGAGGATTATTAAAATTGAACCCAGAAATCAATCTAGGTAAGAACAATAAACAAAATAAAACGGGTAGAGAAAGAGAGAGAGATGGATTAAGAAGAAGAGGATGAAAAAAGGAAGAACCGGAAAAGAGACTAGAATAGAAAAAAAAGGAAGGAGAGGCCAGAGGAAAAAAAAAGGAAAAAGAGAGAAAAAGACTTGAAGTGGAAAGAAAAGTGGGAGAAAAGTGGTGGAGGTAGAGAACGGCCATTGCTGCTGGTATGGTAGTGGTATCAGCAGCCCTCAAATTGAATTTTTTCGTTATTCACACACACACAGATAGAGAGAGACTGTGTCTGGAAGAATCGTGAAGAGCTGCACTTCTTAATTTAGAGAGAAAGAGAGAGTATTGTCTCTGGAAGAGTCGTGAAGAGCTGCACTTCTTAATTTAATACTTGAAGAGAGAGCACTATATCTGGATGAGTCGTGAAGAACTGTACTTCTTAATTAGATGTGCATATAAAATTTTGACTACATATCAAGATTAAATTCTTAATTTAAGATTTTTTTACTAAAAAAAAATATTTTAGTTCATAGAGATAATCAAATGATACTTATAAATTGCATAAAAAAAACATCAATTTTATCTCTAGAAAAGCATATATATTTTATGTTGAACAATAAAATGAGATGAAGTATAATATTTGATTACAAAAAATTTTAATAAAAAAATAGAAATAAATCTGAATCTCCTGCTTTTTTGAAATTACACAAATTTGTTGCAACATAGTCAGATGTTTCTTCTTTTCGAAATAGATCTACTTATTTGTCAATCTAAAAATATTTTTACCGACAAAAAATCTCTCTCAAAGTATTTTTTTCTCAAATCTAAATAGATCTGCACTATCGTACTAAAATTAATCATAAACCATAAAAAGAGAATAAAACATTATAAGAAGGTTATCAAAACTTAAACCAAGAAATTAATCTAGTCAGAATATTCAACAAAATAAAATAGGTAGAGAGAGAAAGAGAGAGATGGATTGAGAAGAAGATGATGAAAAAAGGAAGAATCAGAAAAGACATTAGAATAGAAAAAAATATGGAGAGGCTAGAGAAAAAAAAAAGAAAAAAGAGATAGAAAGAACAGAGAGAAAAAAACTTGAACTGGAAAGAAAAGTGGGAGAAAAGTGGTAGAGGTACGGAGACGGCCATCGCTGTTGATATGGTAGTGGCAACGGCAATTTTCAAATTGTATCTTTTCTATTATTCACATAGACAGACAGATAGAGAAAGAGACTGTGTATGGAAGAATCGTGAAGAGCTGCACTTCTTAATTTATAGAGAAAGAGAGAGAAAATATTGTCTCTGGAAGAGCCGTGAAATGCTGCACTTCTTAATTTAATACTTGAAGAGAGAGAGAGAGAGAGAGAGAGAGAGAGAGAGAGAGAGAGAGAACTATGTCTAGATGAGTCGAGAAGAGTCGCACTTCTTAATTTAATACCTGAATGCATAGTTATGAGAACCAAACCGACAATCGACCCGGTCAGACTATCAGGTCATTGGTTCAACCGATAAATCATAGGTTGAACCGGTTGACTATATCATAATTAAATAATTATATACATTTTAGATTTTTCATAATAACTTTTTATATTAAATTAACTTATTTTCTAATTCATTAATTAATTAGTATCTATTACGTTATTCAAATATATGTTAAAAAATATTAATATTAATATTAATAGATGTCATATAATTATCAATAACAAAAATATGTTATGATTAATAAAAATTTTTTGCTTATCTTTTTTAATTTATAGATATTTAACAAAGTTTAATGTTTATTTTAATAATTATATATAATTAAAAAATTAATTTAAGAAAGAGCAAGTATAAAATAAAAAATTAAATTAATATGAACACTACTTATTAAAATAAAAATATAAAAGAATAAAAAATATCTTAAATTAGTATGACTAAAAAAGTAAATACATAAAATTATTAATTAGGATATATCTAATAGTTTGTAATATAATTATAAAAAGACACCATATAATACAAAGACTAAACTTGTCTTAGTTGTTGAATGCTCTTTTATATATTGAAGGTCCAAGTTAGGCCAACCGGTCTGATTCGAGTTTGACCGGTTCATTTGTTTGTCTGATTAGAATGTTAATTCAGACCAGTGTAAGGCTCGATTGATCAGTTTTCTAATCAAACCGACTGGTCCAGTCTGTATTTGATAACTATGCTTGAATGATACAAAGAAAATGAAGTTATTTTTTTTTAACTTCTAAGTGTGTGCTCGGTTTAGCTTTTGTAAACTGGATGTGAGTTCAATTTGATTATATTAGAATTGGTTTTTATTAAAATTGAGTTTGTTTCAATGTGATTTATGTTTGGATACTTTGATTCAAAAGTAATTATAATTGATAAAAATATTGTTTGGATAACAATGACCAAAATCACTTTTAGATGTGAAATTACCAAAAAGATAAAAATTAAATTAAACTTTTAATATTATTCTTTTAACAATTTTTATATTACCGAATTTTAAATTAGAACATATTATTATATAAGATATTATCTTAAATATTATATGCATATTATAATAAATTACACATAATATTAAATATATATACACATAATTGATAATGTCTAATAATTATAAACTATAATAATAAAAGACAAACAAGTTTATAAAATTAAACAAAAATAACAATAAAGTGCATAAAATACAAAAATGCATTACAACATATAAATATAAAGATAACACTAATTTAATTGCAGAAGTATTAAGATTTGATTTACTTGATAAGATTTGATATGTGTACTAAAAATTTGATTTCGAATAGAGTCTCGAACAATGTTCATTTCTGAAGAAGAGGTAACAGATAAATTTGGGGATAGACTATCATCAATTTGATTATCATCTTTATCTTCAATAATATTTTCATCTTTATACTGTGTGAACTCAAAATCTGTTTCAGAATTTTGTCAAATAAAATTATGAATAGTTATTGTTGCACTAACTATTTGAACTTAAATTTTTATTTTGAACTTTGGCATACGACCCAAAATTGTAAATCTATTTTGAACTTCCCCTTAAACACTTCATTACCATTTGCAAATCCAGATGAACGTCCAAAATTTGGAAGATGATAGCGTTCATATCTATATGGACTAATATATCCAATTGGTGTTGGATATCTTGAATCTATTAAATAATATTTACCTAAAAAAAAGAATATTTTTGTCATATCAATAATAAATTTTAAAAATATAAATACTTCATAATTATGAGAAAAAATTATACCTGTGAAAAGATGTGAAAGATTTATACTAGGTCTTGAGATTACATCTTACAAAACACGAGTATCAGGAATTTTGTCTTCCCATCCTGGTAATGTAAATATAAAACACATGTTCCAGTCACACACTGTCATCACATTTTGTGTTGGAAATCCTTTCCTTCCAATAAATTTGACTTGCTCATTTTAGCTAAACACACATGGAATATAAGTACACTCAATGATTCCTATAGCATTCTTAAAAAATAGTCAATATCGTTGATCATTTTATATTTTGGTTTGAACTTTTCGAAATATAGGATCTAATGGCTTTATGTATTTGAATGATAACTTCAAGCAAACAAGTAATACTTGTTTAAAATGCCTATTCATCGTCTCTCCTGAATGTTAAAACTTTTTTATATAATCTTATTGCCAATTTTATGACCAACCATATTTAAGAACATCACAATCATCTCTTGCACGCCCATTTGTTTAGTGCTCTTCAAACCATGTTCAATCAACTCAGCACACAACTGAATAAAAATATGTTTTTTCATTCAAAATATTTTATAACATTGAATAGGATGACCTTCCAAAATTTTTTAAACCCATAAATGACCAGTTTTTTCATTATTTCTATGTGGATCTTTGCAAATATATTTAATTGTATATTCACCAATCAATGTGCATACTTCTTCAGCTTCTGTTAGATCATCTTTTATAATGGAAAGTAATTTAGCTTTATCATTGCATTTTTTTTCATTGTCTTCATTCTACTTATCCATTAATTCTAATTTTAAATCTAAACCTGTATAATATATATTACAATATAATTAAGAATTCAAATGTTTATTTAAAAACAAATTGACAACTAAATTTACTAGCAATATGTGATAAAAAAAAAAAGTAGTTCAAGACATACATCATACATTAGTTTATAATCATACTATGCATATTATATGATAAACATATCCAAAGCTAAGGGTTCTCTTTCCCTATCTCCTCTGATCCACTAACTTTATCTCTTTTAGTTTTTTAATTTATATGCCATCATTTTTAAATTTTATTATCAAAATATGTCACATGACATTCTCTAATTATAATTGAAATAATTTTTCTCCAAAATTAAAGATCTCTCTCTTTCTCCCTTTCTCCATCTCACTTCCTCTTTTATCCACTTTATCTCTCTTATATATTATTACTAATCTATTATATGTAATATATCGATTATATATTACCAATTTTATAACCAAAGTATACACATGACACTCTCTAATTATAATTGAATTGAAATCTTTTCCTTCAAAATTGAGGAGGTTTCTCCTATCTCCCTCTTCCATTTTCTATGTTCCTCCTTCACCCACCTATATCTTTTATTTATTGTCCTTAATTACTAATTATTAATTTGACAATCTAAATATATCACATAATATTTTTTCAGTTCAATTGAAATTAAAATCTATTATATATTATTAATTTGATAATATCAAAATATACTACATAGCATTCTTTCTCATTGCAAGTGAAATAAAATATTTTTCTCTAAAATTAAGGAGTTTGATCTCTCTTCCTTCTCCATTCACTTTATCTTTCTTGGCTTTTTAATTAATATACCATAACTTTTAAAATTTATTACTAAAATGTTACTCTTTTAAAATTATTTATTCAAATATCATTTTTTCACAGTAGAACTTATTTTTCGGCATCTGACAAGAAAATGTTTACTTGAGAAGTACTTCTAACAAAGAAAACGCTAACTCATCAATTATCACAACAACCCTTCCGGCATTTAGCGGCAGTTATGCAGCAATATTGCGGCGGTCTTTCACCGCCACTAAACATTTTGTGGCGGATAAATGACCACTCCAAGATAGGTCACGTGCAAATAGTTAGTGGCGGTTTTTGCCAATCATTGGGATAACCACTGCGAAATTAACGTTCAATTTTGTGGCGATTTTACCCGTTGTCGTAGTTAGTATGAAAACTACCTTTCATTTTAGCGGCGGTTACAAACCTTCGCTAAATAGCACGTACGTAAAATGGCATATGTTTTGCGGTAGTAATTTAATGTTCTCTCATAAAGCACATTTAGGAAAAAAAAAAACAAAGCAAAGATTACGGGTTCAAATAAGGTCGTAATCCAAGATAGACAGTGTTGTGCATGCGAAATTTCCTCGGTGATTCAAGGATCGGGTTGATAGAATATTAAATTGACTAACGTCTTTTTAGCCTAGAATTTGTACTTTATAAAATCTAATCTTCATATTAAGGATGAATGTTATATGTTGCCAGGTTCCAATGAAAAGTATGCAGCATTCAAAAGAAATGAAGTTGCTTGCATACAATCCCATGTTTCAGGCAAGACGATTTGGGGCGTACAGCGTCAATGGGTACAAGTTTAGGACTATCACGAAGGAAGACGGGCTCAAAACCAAAAATAGTAGAGTTTATGACTCTTCTAGTACAAGAAGTTATGCAAGTATGCGTGACAATAGAGTGGTTGTTGGTAGTGTTCCATATTATGGAAAAATTGTGGACATAATTGAATTGAATTATAGCTTTCATTTCACAGTGGTATTGTTCAAATGTATTTAGGCTGATACAACTACCAGCAGAGGCATCAAACAAGACCATTTGGGCCTTACCAGCGTTAGTTTCTCTCATCCGATACACACCGGTGATCGAGAAGACGATGAACCGTATATATTGGCATCAGAAGCTTATCTCGTATATTATGTGGATGATGAAGTAGATAAGGAATGGAGTGTAGTGGGGTTCATGTGAAACCACGAGGCTTGTATGAAATGGTAGAAGAGAATGAAGAAGCTAAAGCTGGATTTTCTCCACAGCCAGGGTTGAACATGTTAACAGCAGATGATATTGGAGATTTACAGTTGATATGGGATGATAATCTAGAAGACCCCACAGACAATGCTTTTGAGAATTTTGATGATGTTGCATAATGGAAATATAAAAAAATTGAACGTCATTTAAAGAGGATCTTTGTGTGATTAATAAGTTTAATAAAGTTAATGATGTACGTAGTTTGCTGGTTGCAATACTATCTGAATTTTTGTATTTCAATTAAGTCTGGACATAATTATTGGTTTTAATGAATAAAAGCGGTTTCCTATTTCTTCAACGTTTTTTTTATAGCAAATGTTAGTATCTAATAAAGTATTAATGTCGTTATTGTTGTTATTCTTAATGTCATGGTGATGATAATCATGATATCCAATAATCATTATCGTTTTCAATATATTGTTATGACTAATAAATATTAGTGAACATAAAATGATGGTGTAACAGGACAAATGAAAACAGAAGACTTTTCACTATACTGTGCAAGCACAATATTCGCTAAATAAATGGCTATGCCCTCTCCATTCTCATCATTCGAACATGCAATTTCTCTTGCTAGAGACAAATGGTTTTGTAAAGTGAATGTGAGATGTTGGTTGGAGGCTATATCATGACGATCTTATTCTAACTAATACTTGAAAACGGCAAACGAATCTACTATGCATGTTTGTTCTTTAGGCATACCCTTAAAAACTTGCTTTAAAGTTTAATGTATATTTGAATAATATATATTTTAAGTTGATATATGCTAACAAATTTGCAGCAATCATATTTGTTACGTTAACATTCAAATTTGTAAGAACTTCATGAATGGGGATTAATGTATGAAGTAAAATTTGGGTATATTTTTGTGACATGTGCATTTTTAATATAGAAAGTGCATCATAGGCTTTACCAAAAAATATCATGAACTATATGTCTTTTATTATGTATACGCCCTTTACAAATAAGCATGCTGTTGAGTTGGATATAGCTTCAAAAGAGGAAATGGAGTATATAGAATTGCACATTACAGAACTTCTTTTCAAGAAATCTGCCCAAACAACCAACAAGGGAGATGGTAATTGTTTTTTTTTTTAGTTTTAAAATTGTCTTAGCATATTAACGTACATTTTTTTTCTTAATTACTATCTAATGACCTGGGAGTTTTCATTTTCTTCTGAGTAGACTTGGATTGTTATATGCATGTTGATATTTTCAGTGTCAACTGAATATTCAGGCGAAGTAGTTAATGACAATCTAGATGGGACAGAGACTGATCCAGAAGACAATTTAGTTGGTATCTCCTCCGTTGAAATTGACATTCTCAGGCAGTTTGATCTCAATAAGGTTCGGGAAGAAGACAATGAAACTTTAGATAACCAACAAAGACAACATGATGTACATGCTGCAAAAAGGGGCTTCAATCTGAACAAAAAGCCATAGTTTGGAGATGACTTATCAGATCCTGTATCACGTGAAGGCAGTAGATTCTTAACAGAGTATTTTTGGCCTGGTCAATACGATGTTGAAGAGAAATTTTGACCTTTTATTTTAACACTTAGGTTGATTACCTTTATTTAATGGTTTGGGTTGCAGACTCGCAGTATTACATATTTGTCAACTTTAAGAATTTCGATTTTTATGTTCGATTGAACTTTGTTTTAATTTTATAAATTCAGACGATGACTTATTTTTTCTTTTACGTTTATGCTTGAATGCAAACTTAAAAGATCTTATAGTAAACGAGAAAATTCAATTTGTAAATTTGTTCACATGATTAGTCAAAATATATTTTTGTAAGTGATTAATTTTTTTATGTAAAGCAAATCCAAAAATAGTGTAACGACTAAAGTAACAGTGATTCAAACGTAATTCTCAAAAAAAAAAAGTAGTGAGAACATAAGTAGATCATACTCGGTTATTTTTTTTAAAATAAATCGAGTTAGATGTATTTTGCAACGGATAGAATAAAACCGTCACAAATAGTTTATCGTGTATTACCCGCCACTGTAACTGCCACAATATGTCTAACCGCTGCAAAATGCTAAACTATTACCAGCCCTCCTCTTATCCGTCATAATTATGGCGGTTTTTTGAAATCGCCGCTATCTACCGGTTTTTGTGTAGTGTATTCACTATACAAAAAATGATGAAGTATACGTGTATCTCATTTTTTTCTCTCATTTGATAAGTTTTTTTAATATTTATTACAAAAATATTAGATATTATTAATTTTAAAGTTATAATAAAAATTAAATATTGAGATATAATTTATTTTAAAAAAATTATAATCTCATAATATTATTGCAAAAAAAAAATATTAATATATACAAAATAACACATTTTAAAAAAAATAATAATAGAAGTTTTAGTATTAATTTCCTGATTATAGACCTACATTAATCATCAAGGTTTGAGTTCCTATATATAACTTCCTTGAGATTAATGACCTTTGACCATGTTTGGTCCAATCTAATCAATCTTTAATATTATTTTCTACAAGTATCCATTTCCTGATTATAGACCTACATTAATTATCAAGATTTGAGTTTCCATATGTAACTTCCTTGAGAGTAATGACTTTTGACCATGTTTGGTCGTCCAAACCAATCTAGTAATCTTTAATATTATTTTCTACAAATTTTCTTTAGTGTCGTGTCAAATTGAATATTGGAAATCAGTCAAATCACCTTGTTAATGTTCTTCCATGCATTTTAAGTGCATGGACTTGATATTAATGTATATGTGGTGAATTTTTTTTCTCGAGTTTAATTTAAGTCAAACATGTAACATATTTTGCGTTTTAGTCCCTTAATTTGTATGTGTACTATATATTTTATGTCTTGTGGGTTTTGTTTAGTTGGGATTTTAATTTCTTAAGAATTTTGATGACACTTTACTTATAGGAGTTGATTATTGTTAATTTCAATGTATTATTGTTTCTTGTATTCAGAAATTCTAGAGGACTAGCTATTTTTGGCCAACATTGTATTTTAAGCACTGCACCCACGTTTTTCAAGTTTTTACTTATAAAGGTAGAATTTAATTTTAATGTACTTTTAGTGTAAAATAGTTTTATTTTTCACATTGATTACATAAATGAACATCTAAAAAAACGAATAGAATTATATGATTGTGTAAAATATTTTATACTATCAGTACATCTAAATTAAACTCATAAAAAAGTTTGAGAAATGCATACATGAACAAGTATATTTTATGCACACAAAAACTGCTAAACAACCGAAAATACACCCCCGGAGCACAAGTAAAATGACTGGATGTACATAAGAAAAAACAGTACAATTAAATATCCATTATAATTCATTCTTTAATTAATTTTTATTTATAAAAAAATAATAAAGTAATTATAATAATTATTTTAAGATACTATATTTTAAATCTTCTCTCTCATATATGATATATTTAAAATTATATGTCTTTAAAGTTAGATATTCAAATTTAAATTTAAACCTAATAAAATAAAAATAACAAACTAAAAAATTAAACTCTAACTAAATTAAAATTAAATAATACTATCGGAATCAATTTTTTTTCAGTTCTAAATCTGGTATATAATTATTTAACAAGAGTAATGAATACAATTGTTTTTGGATGAGTTTCGGATGTGTTATGTTAAGAAATTATTTAGTGAGCAATTTGTAATTTTAGATGTGTTAAAAAAGTATTTATGCTAAGAAACATACAAGTACGAAGTTTAATGAATTTTGTATGTGTACCAAAAATATTTTCTGTGTTATCTTATTATTTTGAATCTATTAAAAATTTATTTATGTTAATAAAAATATAAATACGAATTTGAACAATTTTAGATGTGTACTAAAAATATTTTGTCTGTTATGTTATTATTTTAAATTTGTTAAAAAATATTTATGTTAAAAAAATATAAGCACAAATTTAAATGAATTTTGGATGCATACCAAAAATATTTTGTATATATTATTTTATTATTTTGAATGTGTCATGAATATATATATATATATATATATATATATATATATATATATATATATAAAATAAAAAAATACCAACAAAATAATGTGAGAAAGAGAAACAAAATAATGTTCAAACACAATATAACTTTTTATGACAAATGTTTAGTAAAATTATTAAAAGAGACTTATCAAATAATGCTTTGATGCCTAATATAAGAAAATTAATTAATTTGTAAACTGGCTTACTCAGAAAGTATTCTCCTAATTTCGTTAGACTCTTCTTTTTGAATTCAACTACTGTGGTAGGTGTACATTAAAAGAATGAAGGTAAAACACTCTTGTGATGACGATGAACAAAAAGAAAAAATTGTTTTGTATCTTATGTGAAAAATGACTGAGTGGAGGAGGTGGTTAGATTATTGAATAATTATTACATTTATTTTATTCTAAATTAAATAAAATTTAAAATAATTTCTTAAAAATAAGAAATATAATTAATTAAAAATTACTATAATAGAATATATAATTTAAAAGATGTTTAAAAGTTGAATCATCATTGGAGGAATAGTATTTTTCAAGAAAAAAAGATTGAATTATGCTTAGTTAATTTTTAGGGATAAGTATTGTTTTGACCCCTCATGTTGAGGGTCGGAATCGAACCTGTCCCTGGTGTATATTTTGATTTAAAATCACCCTTAATGTGTTTTTTGTATTAAAATCGTCCTTTTAAATTTTTTTGGACAAAAATACCCTCCACTACCATCAGCACCTTTACCTCCATCACCACCAGCACATTTACTCCCACCACCACTACCAGCACCTTTACCTCCACCACCAAGAAAAACAACATCAATAAAATCAACACAAATTCAACAAATCAAAAAATCAGAAATTCAACAAATCAACACAAATTCAATAAAATCCAGAAATAAAAAATTCAACAAATCAACCCAAATTCAACAACCAAATCAAAAACAACAAATCAAAATCAGAAGCAGAGGCAGTCACAAATGCAGAAACAGAGATAGTCATAGAATTAGAAACAGAAACTCAAGCAGAAGCAGATGCAGAAGAAGATGTCGATACAGAAGCCGAAGCTGTAGAAGCAGATGCAGTAGAAGAAGATGATGCTGAAGCAGATGCAGCAGAGGAAGAAGCAGAAAAAGCAGATGCAAAATCACGGCAGCGGCGGCGATGGAGCGTCCGAGGACCGACGACGCACTCCACCCTCGGATCCCTCTCTCTCCTCGGCCACCCATCACCCGCGGACCTGCGACGGAGCATGCGCGAACCAGCTCGGTCTCAGATCCCTCTCTCTCTCCTTTGCGCGCCACCCTCCTCGCGTCATGCTCCTCTTCCCGGCGACGCACTCCACGGTGGCAGAAGCATGCATGAACGGTCCTCCCTTCCACCGACGCTCCCTCTCTCTTTCCCCTCTTCTCATCTCCCCCGTCGCAGCCCCTCTCCTTTCTTCTTTCTTCCGGCGACGGCGACGGCAGCTCCAAGCTTTGCCGGCGCCGTCCCCTCTCCCCCCCTTCCCCTTCCCCCTCTCCCTCCCCTCCCCCCTTCGCATTTCCTTTCGGCCCCCCACCCCCCAAAAACGCGTTTCTTCTCCCCCCCTCCCCCCAAAACGTGTTCTTTTCTTTTTTTATTTTATATTTTTTTATTATTAAAGTAGGGGTATTTTAGGAATAAAATTAAAATTTTTTTTAAAAAGGACAATTTTAATACAAAAAAACACGTTAAGGATGATTTTAAATCAAAATATACACTAGAGACGGGTTCGATTCCGACCCTCAACGTGAAGGACCAAAACAATACTTATCTCTAATTTTTATTATGAAACAAACTTAAAAATGTTTATCAAGTTATCTAAATTTGTGAGCAACGGAAGCAGATAATTAAATATTAGTTATTGAGACCAACTTGAGAAAGTAGTTTCTGAGGCGTGTAAGCACTTTAAAATGGCTTTTAAAGCAATTTATAAAGTATCTAGAATAAGATTTAAAAAAAAAATGTAGAGTTAAGAAGAGATACACAAAAATATATATTGGTTCAGCTAAATCAAATTAAATTGAGAGTTTCATTACTTGAATATATAAGTATTAAAAGATTCTTTTTTTTTTTCAAACCTTGTTAAATTAAGATAATTTGTATTATAACTGATCTAAAAATTATTAAATATTAAATATTACTGTCTTAAGTTTATTCAAGCTAAACTTTGTTTGACTTATTATATCAAATAGTATGATTTATGAACTTTAGATATTTTTAAAACTTTTTTAGGTCTTATAGTAACTCTAATCAACCAAAATAATTTAAAAAATTTAGATATTTTTGTTTCAATTTTTTTCAAATTTAATGGATTAGATTACATAGAGTAATAGTTATGTAAGACTACACCTTATAAATTCTGATATTCTAGATTCAAAATATATCAAATATAGGAATTAACTCATCAAATTGTATTTGTAAATCTGGTGTGATAAAACATGAAAGATCTATAATAGAGAAAAGTCTTAAGATGACCCTTATGAGATAAAAAGAGTTTTACAATAAAAAAAAGAAAGTAAAAAATAAAGAACACTTTGAAAACAAATTAAACGAACAACAATTCGACATATTTTTTTGGTTTCTTGTTTTTCATAATTTTCTTAACTTGTATTTATTGTATTAAACTTGTCCATTAAAAATCTTTTTTTTTTTCCCGTCCGTTGTGAGTTTATTTCTTAAAATGTGCAAGAAATACATGTTCAATTTGAGTGATATAGTGCTTTTAACAATTATGATAGTCTCTTTTGTATTTGCAATAGTCACTACAATACTTTCGATAGTTAGCGGCGGTTCTGCAACAATATTGCGACGATTTTTTACCGTTGCTAAACATCTTGTGGCAGTTAAGTAACCGCTTCAAAATAGGTCACGAACAAACAGTTAGCGACAATTTCTGTTAAGGGCTGGAATAATCGCCGCGAAATCAGTATTTGGTTTTGTGGCAGTTTTACCCGCTACTGTAGTTGGCAACAAAAATGCCTATCATTTTAGCGGCGGTTTGTGACCACCACTAAATAACACATACGTAAAATGGCATATGTTTTGCAGCGGTTAAAAACCGCCGCCAAATTCATTTTTCCATTTTTTTTATTATTTTGCCTCTTTTACTTTTTTTACTTTAATTTATTAGAAAGTAATTAAAATAAAAAAATTTAATCAAATAAAAAAATAAAATGCCATAAAGAACATAATATATATAATAAATTTGTCATAAGTGCATCATTTTTTATAAATTAAAATGAACTAATGTCAGAAAAAATAAATATTAAATACTAAAACAAATTAAATTCAATAGTATATATTTCACGGGACTCAAACTCATTATTTTTGTTGCAGGTCTGATTGCCACAAGAAGATGACCTTATGCGCGATGAAGTCGGTGTACTCCCCAAAAAATCCAGTTCTACTGCAACCTCAGATGAAAAATTGTCTCTTTGCTGTTGGATTAGATATCTTAAAAAATTTTTTATCGTCTGTTTCTTCACTTTCTCTTCTGCTGCCTCGACCTTTAATTCTGCAATTGTCTTTTGATACTTTTTAATTTGCACACCAAAATCTGACGGTTGTGCAATATTGTTATAAAAAATTTGGGTGGAACATGGTCCAACACCTAAAACACGAACTCGTCTTAAATACTCTTTCTAATAACTTGTGCAAGCGAATTATTTTGTGAAAGTTGTTTGGAGAATTCATCTTGTCTCAAAATATATTCATTGAGTTTGAATGCTTTTTTTGAGATCTTTACGGTGTATTGTACCTTATTAAAAATCAAACAATTACAACTTTTGAAATGGGTTTTTTTTATTTTAATAAATAAATTAATTATAATAATTATGAAAATAAATAATTTAAAAAATATTTACCAAAATAAATACTTCTCTCTTATCTCGTTTACACTGTAAACGAGATAATTTTGCATGTGTAACACCCTAACTTCAGCACATCATGATGGTACCAAAAGTGAGGCGTTACTGACCTGTTTTCCGTATTTACTATTTAATACTGAGCCTTTAATTCGATTTTGTGTTTCAATTTTTAAGAAAAAGTCGAAAAGTTTTGTTTCTATTAATTAAAATCATATATCAAAGATCTCCAAGCAATACTAGTCACATAGTTAGTAAGAATAATAAATATCATACAAAAGAATTCAAATGAAACTCAGATACAACTTCTATCCCTCTGTATCAAATAAAATTTTAACTAACAAAGGCGAGAGAATTTTAGGAAAGCGAGTCAACACATAAACTTAACTCAGATAAGACTAATAATCACCCACAGCTTCAAACTGAGTCTTCGAACCTATGTCATTAAAAGGGTAGAAGATTTTGGAGTGAGAATAAACCACGCATTCTCAGTAGGGAATGAAAATATCGTAAGAGTAATGAAATAAAATACAAATAATTAACTTTACTCAATAAAACTATATTTTTATCAAACCTTTTGAAAATACTTTTTACTAGTTAAGACAAACACTAATAGCACAGGAAACATATCAACACACAAACAAGTAGCAATAAGACAAACAGCACAATCACAGAGAGACAAGATAAGCAAACACAATCAAATGCAAATGTGCAAATAATGATAATGCATGTCTAGTCCTATCACAGGTAATGAGTTCATTTGTCGGTTTTGACCCGCACCCGATGCAATCCGACTCGCAAGTTAGATAAGGCATTCCAGTGGCATAACCTCTACAAGTTTCTACTTCTTGCAGGCGCTGATTCTCTAGCTGAAGTATGCCGAACATGACCTCTGCAAGTACTTACAGGCGCTGATTCTCCAGCTGAAGCATGTGCCACTTTCTCCTGGAAGACATTTCATACACACGGACATCCCCGCACAATCATTCACACATAAAGCCCACGACCTCCAGTGAGCGTTACGTATCACCGTCCTCACTGAGCCGTCTCTATTGTGTCAAGTGAGCGTTACGTATCGCTATCCTCACTAGACACTTCGCACTAAGGCCCAACAACACTTAATATCTTTTCAATCACTGCTCTCTGCTCTTCTATGACAGAGGTCCCTTTACTTAATAAACCGAATTCAAGTCATTTTTATTTAAAACAAACGCCTCTTTTTATAACCTTTTCAAGCCTCCGAAACCACTTTACTTACAACAAGTTCTTCTTTCATACAAAAACCAGCTCTTTCTTAACCATGATTTTTCCAACCCAACTTCAAAACCATTTCAGATTTAAACCTCTTTAAAAGAATCATTTATTAAATAAATATCACGGCAGGGTCTCGAGACCTTAGGGAGGACGGCAATCAAACTCAAAACATAAAGTCTTTCTTAATAAATCAAACCCAAACGTAAATCTTTTTTTAATAAATCAAAAGCCAAATAATACAATTTCTCAAGTCCAACATTTTTCTAAATATTTCAAATAAAGTCTTAAGTTTCATAATAAAATTTCGACAACATCTCTCCTAAAACTCGGACTTTGCCACTCTTTTCGAGTCCCAACCGAACCATTCTCAATCTCTTTTCAAACATTTCCAAAATCAGAAATCATTTTCAAATCTCAGTTCAATACCAACAAATCAAACCGACTTTCCAACTCAACAATCAAAATTCTCAGCATTCCTAAACAATCAACAAATCAAATACATATTCATCACATTCAGTCACAAATGCAATTCAAAATTATCATTCAGTCATTCCAAACAATCATAAATTATTTACAAATATCCACTAGATTTCTATGGCATTCATAAATTAAAACAATTAATTTTAACCTGAAATCTCCTACCTTCGTACGAAATCAAAATCAACGAAAACTTTGGAAAAGCTTTTTGACCGAGCTGCTGAAAAAGAAAACGTCAGAAGTCGTCTGTGCCTCCTAGAACTCCAATTGGCCGAATTAAAGGGGAAGAGAAACTACGTCACCATCAATTTTTACCGGATAAAAATTACGCTAACGTATAGAAAAAAATGATACGAATATTTTTATCAGATTAGATTTTTAATTGGAGTTACAGATCTAAATAAATCGAAATCGAAAGTTTCGAGGTTTCACGATTTCCTCTCTCTCCCCACGGTCATTTTTCTCTCTTTCTTTTCTTTCAATATTGTTTGGGTTCCAAAAGGAAAGAATGAATATTAGATGGTGAAGAATAATGAATACTGACAAGGTGTCCAATTATTAAGTAAAGGACCATTTAACTATTATATATGTATTTATGCATGGCAGCCACGTTTGGCTTTCTTAATGTTTCTTTCTTTCTTTATATATATATATCTCTTGGCCGAAGAATACAAACTGGCCGAATAATAATAATAATAATAATAATAATAATAATAATAATAATCAATTTAATTATATTTTTTATTAAAATAATTTTTAATAAATAATTTAAATTAATAAAATAAATTATAATTAAATTAAATTTCAATAATTATAAAATTTTATTTAATTATTTTTATTAAAAATAGTTTTTTAAAAATAAAATTTTAATATAATATAATAACTCATAAATAATTAATTATTTAATTTTAAAAAATACGGGGTGTTATAGGACGCGAAACGTGTATATTTCATTTACAGTCTGTAAACGAGATACATGTATTTTTTTTAAATTTAAAAATAATAAAAAATATTAATAATATCAATAATCCAAATTTTTAGCATGCAAATCGTACATAAAAAGGTTGATAGAAAAGATTAAAATGAATATGTTTGATCAATTAATACTAAAAAAAAGTACATAAAAGATTTTAGATTAAATTATGATCCAATTGGATTGATTTAAATTTGAAAAATAAAAATAATCGTTTGCCAGTTAGTAGGAGAGGTTGACGGAAATAGTGAGAACAGAATTGAAACGGTTATCTCCGATCGTGGAAGATAACGTGAGAGATAAACATGTTAACACGTTTACGTGGAAGCACGTTTTCTAACTACCCACTATTAATCCTATTGCTTCTAACCGACAAATTTTTTAAATTTTGCATATTCAAATTATATATAGAAAAAGTCTAGGGGCCAGCAACTTTGTTAAATTTTGGCCAGCATGTAACCAGCAAAGAAAAATGAGACATTGGATGAAATCTCACACCAATCTCACACCATTAAAATCATCATTGATGGCTATTTGATGACTACAAATCACAAAAGTTACTATCCCCTAGCATTCCTCTTATATATATTTTAAATTTTGTTTGTTGCAGAGGAGTACATAAAAGTTTGAAATATAATTTAAATATAATTATATTTTAAATTTTGTTTATTATATAGGAGTATATAAAAATTTAAAATATATTTAAATTTTGTTTGTTGTATGGGAGTATATTTAAATTATATTTCAAATTTTTATTTACTCTTATGCAACAAACGAAATTTAAAATATATATAATTTGAATTTAAAAATTAATAAAGAAAGTACATAAAAAATTTAAAAATTTTATCAGTTAGAAACAATAGTATTAATAGTGGGTAGTTAGAAAAAAGATAACCGTGTTAATAATGGGACGGTGCATTTACGTGATTTCACATAAACGTGTTTAGTTTAAATGGATAATCAATCTTCCATATTATTTAAAATGGACAGTTTATCTTTTTTATTATTTAAAATCGTCCATCTTCTCTATTATCTGAAACATCTATTTTTAAAAATTTGATCCAAACTATATTATTAATATTTTTTATTATTTTTTAAAATTATATTTAATTATTTATAAATATATATATATTTCGTTTACAGTATATACAAAAATTGAAAAAACACACATATCTCCGTGCAAAATTATCTCGTTTACAGTATAAACGAGATACAAAAGGAGTATTTATTTTAATAAATATTTTTTAAATTATTTATTTCGATAATTATTACATTTATTTAATTTATAAAAATAAAAAATTCCTTTTGAAATGGATACTGAACTCAAACTTACATTCTAAAGTATTTGAACATTAAATAATAAATATATTCTTCTGAAGTCATATATATTTCTAGTTTGCATAAAAATTACTTAGAAAAATATTATCTAATACTTTAAAAACTAAGAAAAATATCTAGTACTTAGAATATAATAAATATGAATTTTATTAACACATGTCTTAAGAATACATTTAAAAAATATCATATAAAAAAATATTTTATTAAAATTTATTGAAAAAATATTTTTATTTTATATTTTTAATATATAAAAACATAAAAAACTTGAAAAAAAATTTATTATTATATTCTTAAAACTAACCTTTAAGACAAACAATAATAATGTAAAGAAAAATAAACAATACTAATAAGAAAAAGTTACATATAAATTGGTCCAATATATGCTTCTTGATTAGCGTGTCAAATCCATTACATATTATTAGAAATTTCTATAATAAAAACTAACTGCAATTATCTTGAAAGATAGATGATTATAATAATATAAAGTGATGCCTGTAAGTACATAAGATGTAAGGAATGTTATCCATGATATGATAATCTGGTGAGAGATGTGATGGGAGAGACTTTATTATGTGTATTTAACTTTTATAAACTTTTAAAAGTAGTGTGGTGGATGATTTTGTCAAGGAATTGTTGCAACTATTGGACAAAGATTTCACAACAAAATGATTCTTTTTCATTTTTTCAAAATACTAGTCTCTTCTCTTATCATCCGTCCAGAAATAAAATAAAGATGATGCTTTTTGGATATATAATTTTCTAGAGCTAGGTACCAAGGTTTGAAATTGAAAGTGAAAAAAGTGTTAAAGTGGTGTGACATGCACCACCAACTCTAAGTTACTCTTCACCATACAAAGATTAATTTGAATGATGATAGCTGTAGGACTTCAAATCAAATCCCTTTCTCCAAGTTGAAAGCCAAGGCTAAACTACCCAAGTTGGTTCCAAGAAAGGGGTTAGATTCAAATAATTTAATACTACTTTTGATATGCTCCTCAATCACAAGCAATAATATGCAGTTTGTGTGTCTATGTGTTTGTTGGGACAAAAATGGGTTTTTCTCGACAACAGAGCATTTCGACTATAGAAGCAGAAATGGGCAAGCTGAAGATAGAAAAAATAGTACAAAAGCGTCGAAATTGAAAGGTAGTTATTGGCTTTTCTTGATTGACAAGACTTGTTACTTGACCCTCAAACTGGACTAAAACTCCAAAGTGGTCCCAAATTGGGCGAGTTACCCATACTTGTCCTTGACTTTTAAAATTCCCTAAAATCATCCCTGACATTTTGCTCCGGGACCCATAGTTGCCCTACAACCCTTTCCGGCGCCAAGTCAGCAAATGGAGGGATGATCTGGCACCTCCAATGCCACGCTGGAGCCAAGTGAAACGACGCAGTATCAATTTGGCGCCCAATGTAAAAGTAAACGACGTCGTTCCTAAGTTGGAGCCCTTGAAAACGGTTTGCCTTCAGCATATTTGTTTGAACACTCTCACACTTCGTCTCCTCTCCTCCACGCTCAGTCTTCGTCTTCCCATTCTCTCATCAATGGCAGCGACTTAGCCTCGTCTTCCCCGTCTCCTCTACTGTCACACTTCGTTTGAATAGTTTGCTGTTTCTTTGGAGGCAAGTGGTTTCTCTGTCTTATGCATCGTTGAAGGTATGTGTTGGTTGAAATAATTTTTGAATTTATTTCATGAATCAATATATGATGAAGGTGTATGATTGCCTTGTTACTGTGTTGAGTTGTCCTAGAGTTTCATGGCTGCATTACCTTAATGGATTGTATTTAAGGATTTTTGTTAGGGCAAAGGGTTTGGTATATATATGCTCTATTTTTTTGGCAATGAAACAGAGATTTTTTCAATAGTAGGTTAATGCATGTTGGTGACTGTGATATTAATGTATAGGATTTTAATATGATGTTGAAGTCCTCTGGGATGATTGTGTGAGATTTAATGGTTTTGATTTGTTGTTGCAGATGGATGTGTTGTTGGATATAATGTTTCATCATGGAGGAAACTTTGAGAAAGATGATGAAGGAAATTTGAGATATACCCCTGATAACTTAACATGCCTAGGTGATCTGGATGAGGATACCTTGGACGTTTTCTTCATAAGGAATTATTACAAGGAGTTAGGCTATGACAAGATCCTTCATTGTTGGTGGCTAGTTCCCGGGAGGACGTTAGAAGCTGGATTAAGGAATCTAAACAGTGACAACGAGCTTAGGGAGATGTGTTTCCTTGCTCACAAGAATAATGGATTGGTGGATGTGTATTTTGAGCATGGGGTGTCAAACTTCAGATTATTTACAAGATGAGGAGGAAAAGGCTGGCATGGATGCAAAAGAAGAAGGTGCTATGGTCACTCCTAATGACAAAATGAGGAACCCCAGCAGTGAATCCCCCCAAGACAAGGCAACGCCTGTCAACACTATTGACATTCCGAACCCTCCAATTAATCTGACTCCTCCTAGTAATCCAACACCTCCAACTATGCCAGAATCTGTCACGAATCCAAAACCTCCAAAACCTCCTAGTAATACGAAGCCTATTCTCCCTAAAAGTGTGTCAACAGCAACATCCAACTCCACACTAAAATCCACCTTCAAGAAGAAAACGACAACAACCACCCCTAATTTTAGGCCTTGTACGAGGAGTGTTGCTAAGGGAAAGGCGGTGTTGCAAGCACGACAGGAGGGAGGTGATGCACTATCCTCTGATTCATATGATAGTGACGAAGATAGTTTGTATAAGCCAAGGATCGAAGATAGTTCTTCGTCTGATGATGATGATTATGATAATGATGTTTGTAAGGCTAAGACTGTTAAAAAAGACATCAAATTTAAACATGCTCCTGCTGCTGCGTTTGCTAAGGATAAAGAGCAAGTTACTATTGAGGATGATGCATTTGTTGAGGAGGTCTCAGATGGGGATGTGGACCTATGCTTTGTGGGTGGAACAGGGGATGATGCATATAATGCATATGATCCAGGGGCTGACTCAGACGGGGCAAATTCATGGCATTCTGAAGAAATGAAGACTCCCCCCAATTCAGAGGATGAGGGGGCAGATGAGGAGTCCGAAGATTTTTGTCCTGTGTTCAGAGAAGGTATAAGGTTTGGAGAACTGCAACTGGAAGTTGGCATAAAATTCAACACAAAATGGGACTTTAAGGAGGCTGTTAGGGAGTTCACAACCCAAGAGGGTAGACAGATTAGGTTCAGGAAGAATGACAACGTGAGGATGAGGGCTACATGTCAGGTGAAAGGATGTCCATGGGTGGTGAATGCATCAAGAAATCATGAAGATACTTGTTGGCAAATAAAGACATTCCTTAATGATCATACATGCCCAAGGGAAGATAAGAACATGGCAGCTAACAGAAATTGGGTGGCGATTAAACTAGTCAAGAAGGTTAGGAAGTACCCCAATTTTAAGCATTGTGATGCTGCCACTTACTTCAAGTCAAGGTTTGACTTGACCTTGAACAAGAACTCAATATCAAGGGCCCTCTTTGATGCACGAAATGCTGTGTTCGGGGATGAAAAGGAACAATACAAAATGCTGAGGGATTATGGTCTTACACTTCTCAAGACTAATCCTGGATCAACAGTTGAAATTTGTTGCACTCCCCAACCTGAATCTGATCCAGTATTTGATAAAATGTATGTGTGCTTGAGTGGTTGCAAGAGTGGTTTCAAAGCCGGATGCCGACCGTTGATTGGACTGGACGGTTTTTTCTTGAAAACTCAATTTGGTGGACAAATTCTATCAGCAGTGGGCCAGGATGCTAATCACCATATCTACATCATAGCGTGGGCAATTTTTGGCGTAGAAAACAAGGAGAATTGGAAGTGGTTTCTTGAGTTGCTACACCAGGACCTTGGAGACTATAGGCAAAATGGGTGGTGCTTTATCTCTGACATGTAGAAGGTATTCTCTAATTCATGAGTATATTAGAAAATAGTGGATTGTTAGTCATGAGTGGATATAAAAATTGTATGCTTTGTTATATGTTCTATGCGTTGAACATCTATGCTGTTTATTCATCAGGGAATTGTATGCATTGTGTATATTATTAGTTATGAGTAGAGATGAAAATTGTCTGCTGTTTCTATGCTGAATTTTAATAATGAGGATAAGCCCCGATAGATATGATGGACTTATATGAGTATCGTTTCTCAAAAATAGGGACTATTATGTGTAAATTGTTAGAAGTCAGGGACCATTATGTGTAAATTGTTAGAAGTCAGGGACTGTTATGGTGAGCGTCAATGAGAGTCAGGGTCTATTATGGTGATATGGTATTTGGTTTTGTGCACAGGGTTTGTTGCCGGCAATGGAAGAGGTGATGCCCCGTGTTCATCACCGCTTTTGTGTTTGGCACTTGTGGCAGAATTTTAACAAGCAATGGAAGGATTTACAACTAAGATCCTTGCTGTGGGAGTGTGCACGAGCCACCACATATCAAGAGTTCAGAGATAATATGAACAAGATCAAGATTATCAACGAGGATGCATGGGCATATCTATCAAAGTGGGGAGGAGAACACTGGACCAGGAGTCAATTCAGTCACAGGCCTAAATTGGATAGCATATGTAATAATGCGTGCGAGGTATTCAACTCAAAAATTAAAGAGGCCAGGGCCAAGCCAATCATTACTTTGCTTGAAGGTGTGAGAATGTTTGTCATGAGAACAATAGCTAAGAACAAGGTAAAATTAGCTAATCATGTGGGTAAGTTGCCGCCAGTAATTCACAGTCGTCTGGAGAAAGTGAGAAAAAAGTCAAAACATTGGCACCCAATATGGACAGGTGATACTGGTTATGAGAAATTTGAGGTACATGGTTACCCAGCCAACCATGTTGTTGATCTAGGAAAACACCTTTGCACGTGTCAATTTTGGATGCTGACAGGTGGATTTTATTTTGTCCAAAGTAACATTCATTCATATATTACTACCTAACACTAAGTACTAACTTGATTCATTGCTGTTTCAGATGTAGGAATACCATGTGTGCATGCCTGTGCTGCACTAGCTAGGGTGAACAAAAATCCAGAGGATTTTTGCCACAAACTAGTTACTATGGACTCATATAGGGAGACATATCAGCATCATATTAATCCCATTCCTGGGCAGACTTTCTGGGAGGTTTCAGAATCTCTTAAGCCCCAACCTCCAAAGATTAAGAGGGGGCCAGGTAAGTTACAACAAAAAAGGCGGATAGGTACAGATGAAGCTAAAGGTGGCTCGAAGAAATCCAAACCCACTTCCACCAAGGACAACACAAACCTAAAGAGGCAGCTTGCACCATTCACATGCAGCTACTGTGGGGAAAAAGGACACACAAAGAGGGGTTGTAAAAAGAAAAAAACTAGCAGATGCTGCTGCAAAAGCCAAAGCTGCTGCTGCTGCACAAGCAAAAGCTGCCGCTAAGAA
The DNA here is from genome assembly GCF_059453495.1 of Arachis ipaensis. Lineage (NCBI taxonomy): Eukaryota > Viridiplantae > Streptophyta > Magnoliopsida > Fabales > Fabaceae > Arachis > Arachis ipaensis. The sequence continues at coordinate 9,318,265 of NC_142436.1, forward strand.
TACAGCTAGAGCTGAAACTAATGTTGTTGAGGATGGTCTGAATGCTGCTGAACCTGACCCCAATGCTGAACCTGATCCGAATGCCACTGATGATGCCAATGTTGGTAAAGATGCTCTGGCTGATGATGATGACACTAATGTCCAACCAGTTGAAATTGAGCTTTCTCAACCAATTTACTCTGAACTAGAGGAGTCTCAGCAGGTAATCAACTTATTTTTCATCTAATGACAACTTGTAAATTGTTTAGTGTTATGTAATTATAACTACATCCTCTGATATACTACAATTCTTGTAGGCTGCTGAAGTTTGTACCATCACTAAGTCAAGACCGGATAAGCTCCCACCAAAGAGAAAATCATCTATCTCACCAACTTCTGCCCATGAGCAAGTTAATCCCATGCAAGCAGGGACGGACCCATGCTTATAGAAGAGGGGGCATTTGCCCCCACAATTTTTTTAAAAAAAAAACTAATACTTACACGTGTGTGTGTATATATATATATATATCTTAAAGTAAAATATAAATAATTTTTTTGTATTTTATGTTAAAAAAATATTTTATTAAATTTAATTTAGTATAAAAAATAAATAAATAAACTCAAAAAATAGTAATAATTAATTTTATTATATTAGTTAATTAATTAATAATTAAATTAAAATTTAGTTTTTTAATTAAATATCACTTAAATTATTAGTAATTTTCTAAAAATTATTTAAGATAAAAAAATATATTATCTATATGTTAATATATTGTAATTATTTTAGTTAAAAAATTTATTTATACCATAAAGACTATAATAAGTAGATTTGATAATTAAATATGAAATAATAAAAAGTAAAATAATTATTTAAAAATATATAAAAAATAATATTTAGTCATGTTTAAAAAAAGTCATTATAAATTATTTTCTTTCATTATTTTGAATATTATACTTTGTGTATGAAATTATATTTTTATTATTTTAAATATTATAATAAGTGATTGTATATATATTTTTAGTTCTTATCAATATGTATAGATAGTTCTCATTTAAAATTTTAAATATGTTTAAACTAATTTGGATTGGTCAAGTGATAGCTTAGTTGTCCGCTTAAATAAGTATTGAAGGTTCAAATTCTATCTCGTATGTGTAACAATTCATTGTCGGTGAAACTTAAATTCACAAGGAATTAGTCCTTAACTTATTGAGTATCGTAAAAAGTCAAAAAAAAAAAACTATTTGTACCTAAATTTTATTATATTTTTGCCCCCACTGCTAAATTTTTCTGGGTCCGTCACTGCATGCAAGGTGCTAGCTCAAGAACAGCTGCAAGACTTGGCAGTATCCTCAAGTTCATTCCCACTCCGAGATTCAAGGCACCTAGGAAGAAAAATTGAAGACTCTTGCTTGTTGTATTGGGAGTTATTTTGTATAAGACAATTTGAAAGTAATTTTGTATACCATGCTTGTTTGGTTAGGTTTACTTTGTTACCAGACATATGGTTATGTTTATTTTGTTAACAGCACCTTCTTATGGCTTTGTAAGGCAGTCAAAACTTATGAATCATGACTTTGTTAATTTAAAATGATTAATATATTTTGCTATTGCTATATATCCAGATTTTCTTTAGTGGTACAAAAATAGTTAGTATCTCCAACAGGTTGGCTAACACAGTTACATGTTGAGCAACTTTTTTTCATTCATGCAAATATTACACATATAAACTCAATCGCATCATTACTCAACATTGAGATCAAAGTTTGTAAAATACCACTAGTAAGAACAACAGCATTACAGAAACAACCACAAACAATAATTTGATCATAAACTTTTGACTCCTAACATCCGATTCTAATTTTTCCAGCCTCTAACCTTCTGTCATCTTCTGCTCATCATTATAGTTAAGACTTTCTGATTTTGCAGGGACAGCCTCTTGCCCAACATATGCCCAAACAAACAAACCACACCATCTTTTACCAATTGTCTGCAGTCAACGAATGTTTCAATAACCAAATTAGAAGTTGGAGAAGGAATGAAAAATCAGGAAAAACCAACAATTACAGCTAACATTATAATTTGGGCATCCAAAAAAGGGCTTATTTGGGTGGGAATGTGTCCCAGACCACCAGAGCACAGATCGGCAGCCGCAACCACACCATTCTGGTACACGCGTAGCCCTGCTACGATTTTGGGTCTTCGCCCTGTATCCATTGCTTGTTGACCGTATCGAGCTCCCACTGGCTTGCCCTTCACCTCCAAACATTGCTTCAGAGCTTCAATGGTGGACCAGAATTATGGGACGAAGGAGAGAAGAAGAGATACTAGTTATAATAACGATTCTTAGCTTTTAGGGTTTTAATGGGACCAGGGACCACATTGGGTACAAAATTCAGATTTGCCACATCAGCTAGCCGTTGCTGGCTCCAGCGTGGCATTGGAGGTGCCAGATCATCCCTCCGTTTGCTGACTTGGCGCCGGAAAAGGTTGCAGGGCAACTATGGGTCCCGGAGCAAAATGTCAGGGATGCTTTTAGGAAATTTTGAAAGTTAAGGACAAGTATGGGTAACTCGCCCAATCTCAGGGACCACTTTGGGGTTTTAGTCCTCAAACTGAGTGGAAGATATGGGCGCGAAATCAAAGGAACAAGTTGAACAAACATGAGACTTGAAGAATAAGGAAGACGTGGGTGTCCGAACTTGGAGATCAAGATTCTTCATAGTCAAAATAAGGTTATGGTTGAGAAAAAGGAGGAAATAAGATGGTGGACAACATGCTTTATGATTAGTCAATCTCCATAGTTTATAAATAGTAGAAACTCAGAAGAGTTTGAGACTTCAATAAAAAAACACTAGATCATCACATAAACTTGTAAAATTCCTAGTCTCTGCGATGCAACGAAAGTATATGGAGTGCAAGTGCATGTGAGTGTTAGAAGTCAATTTTTTACTTGTTTTCTGTTATTTATTTGATTCAGTTTTGTTTATTTTCTTTGAATTTTGCTGTTATTTTACTTTTTTACACTTTCATTGTTTTCTTTATTCAATAATTTAATGGATAAAGTACTAAATTGGTCCCCTACGTTTAGGCGTAATCTTATTTTGGTCCTTAAGGTTTAAAGTATCCTATTTGAATCCAAAAAAGTTTCATTTAGCTTCAATGTAGTCCCACTGTGAAGTTAAAATTAAATAATTAACGAAATGTCCTACATGGCAACAGTAAAAGAATAAAGTCGATAATCTGAAGAATAAGTACAAGTTCTAGAGACACAAAATCAACCGTAAATACATCAATACATTTATTTATCATTCTCCTTAGTTCTATAAAAAATATTTTATTTAAAAATATACTTCATTCAAATATGTCTCAATATCATACTTAATTTAAGATAATTATAAAGATTGAGGAATAGATTTATAATTCTAAAATTAGTAAATAAAAGTATTTATAAAAATAAATATTATTAAAATTTTAATTTTTGTTTTTAAAAAATTTAGTCTCTTATATTTCCATCTTCTAGAGATACACTGAAGGGACTTAAAAAATTTGTATTCCAAGACTAATATTTTATTTCAATTTTCTGATTATCTAACACAATATTCAGGCCAATCTCAATTTTTTAGTGTCAGTTCCAATTTCTAGAAAACAAACCTAGGCTTAGTGCTTTTAGAAAAACACTAAAACAAGACATGCCTTCAACACAAAAGACCAAAACGGAAATGTGCCGTTAGAGTAAAACTCTCTTACCAGTTACCCATATTAATGCCTCTTGGAATAAAATATTATTTTAAATATTAATTGTATTAATACTAATGAATAATTAATTTATTCATATTAATTATCGAATACGAAGTAAATATTAATTAAAAATTAGTATTATTTTAATAATATAATTAATTAATTGATTATATTATTAAAATAATATTTTGATCATTGACAGATTACTGCAAGTTATTAAATCTTAGAGAAAAGAACAGAAAAATTGATATTATATATTTTGTTATTATTTTTTATACAAGAACTAAGGTATATATATAAAAATATTATCAACTAACTTCATAAATATTTATCTTATTAACTAGTAATTTTTAATTATTAACTCTCAATTACTTATTATTATTTTAATACAGATGCTAACACACCTTATGAAAATGTTTAACCCTAAAAGCAGATTTTATTTAGAGTCTTTATATTGATGGTGTGTTTTGATTTGGCAACTTTTCCCGTTGTGACATGAAAAAATGTAATTGTGACAAGGTAATAACATATAGATTAAAAAAAATCTAAAAAGAATACCAATTTAATAATAAACTTGCGAAAAGATAACAGATTAGGATAAAAAGCGCCAAAAACTCTATTATTAGTGGTGTAATTAGTGTATCGCAATTGACAGTTGAACCCAAACGAGTTCTTACAAATCCTTTTGTTATACAACTTAACTGTAAACTTTGGACATTGAATTCGACACTTAATTATTGCATCTGAATGGAGCAACATTTTTCCCCCTATTTTCTTCCCTTCGGAATCGGGTATCACTTCAATTTCAGTTACAATAAGGAATGCGAATATAATGAGTTTACAAGGATAAGCTATGCAAAGATGTTTGAAAAGACCAAATTAATAATACTAATAAATTGGCAACCAACTATTGAACCACTTTTTTTTTTTTTTTGGTTTTTCACGGTATCTCCCAACTCGGTAGGTTAAGGACTAATCCGTCGTGATACTGAGCTCTATTTAAGAGTTTATCGCTGGCCAATGGGTTACTGCATGCACAAAGTAAGATTCGAACCCCCTACACTTGCTTAAGCGGACTAGATAAGAGTGGTTAAGAAGACAAATGGGTTCTCTATGGACGGTCATTTTTTTCTTTATTTTTTTTTTAATCAGTAAACAAAGTTTAGTAGTGGAGTAAAGTAGGAGTTACAAAAAGCTAAAAAATATTGGAATCACAAACATCTCTTACAAATCGCGACCTTTGAGTCTTTGACATTGTCAAAGCCCGTTAGTGGAGTTCCACTACATTTACAACCCTTTAAATCAAACATTAATAGATTATAGATGTATTTATATGCGCGTATTGAATTATTTTGTTTAATAAACATGATATATATATAGCAGAAAATATGATATCTATAAAAAAAAGAAAAATAAATTTTAAACAAAATTAAGCATACTTTTCTTCTTTGTGTTTCTTGACCAATGAATAAATGTAAATAGATAAGTACCACATTATTTTCTCATCCACAATGTTTTTAGACGGATAATTTAATTAATTCAACTCAAACTTCAATCGTTTTTTTTTTTTTACTTTTTAAAATACAAGATGTCGAACAAAAAAGACACAACTACCACTGTTTACGTATACATTATATAATAACTACCGTTGCCATATATATGTTAAAAATCATTTCTTGAAAATTGAGTAATTGACATGTTAAAGTTGGTTTATTATATCTTCTTTTGAAAACAGTTTGTAACAAAAAAAAAATATTAATAGAAAACGGTTAAAATTTATTATTTTAAATTTTATTTAATACACACTGTAATAAATAAATACTAAATAAAATAAATTTAGATCATCTAAACTAATTGTTTTTTATATTATAAGTAGGAGATTGACAATTTTGGAGGAAAGAATGAAGAGCTTTACCAAATTTTAAATATAGTTGAATCTGATTACATACATAACAAAATTTAACAGATAATCTTCCTTAACAGAGATGAATTCAACTGCTTAGAGAAACAAAAAAACATGATATTCACTATTAGATACGGAAGAGTAACCTCAAAAATTTAAAAGCACATAGAACAATGATAAAAAAAAACAAATGGCCACTTCAAATAGAGCTATTATACTAGTTCTTATTATGTACTTTGTATTGGCATGTTATGTAAATGTTAATGCTTAAACGCCACCAAAAAAGAGAAAAAGCAAGCCATTAGGGGGTCCTGACTCCTGATAGTCATGCAGGGTCAAGACGTAGAACATGATCATCACGTGCTTCTTCCAGGCGAGAAAATACACAATGTTATGGATTCTGGCATAACGGACTCGACCCAGGCTTTCATGGATGCATCGGGGAGATTCTTGGTTGGCCCAATGTTTTTCAATGGGTCATGCAAGTTTCAGGGGAGGATAACAATGCAAATTGATGAATCAACTTGGGTTGGTCGAATAGTCAGCTCACTTTTTCTCTTAGGAGGTAAGTAATTCTATCAGAATTATTCCTTTCAAGAAAAGAGCTTGTTCCGTTCTGATTCGACCGAGGTCTGTATCTTCCAATCGAGGCTGCTCAGTTCTTGGGAGAGTTATACGTCGTCCGTAAGGTAGCTTTCAAAGATGACCTCGGCACGATGAAACACGGCGGCGGGAGCACCTGCAAAAAGCACTCCGACGCTCAAGTAAGAATGTGAGTTATAAGAAAGTAAGAGAAATAACTTAGAGTGAGTTCTGTGACCTGTTTCTCCTGGGCTATTGGGTTCGGTTTTATAGGTCAACGAAGTGCTTTGCTTGTTCCGATAATCGTGGTTCGGTTGGTGAGTTCCGTTGCTGTTGGTAACGGCTAGTGGATAGTGTTTGACTTATGCTTAGTTTTTGGTCAAGTGGTTATCTCAGATATGTTCATTCGTCTCCGATCTTTATGGTCGGTCTTTAGTTCTGATCTTATCTCCGAGTTTATGGGGTACACATCATAGCTCCCAAGCTTGTCTGTCTCTGTTTAGGGGGCAGGCAAGCTTTATGCGTTTGGTGTTTCTTGTTGATTTTTGCCTAAGTTGGGCTTTGTTTGTTGGGCTCGTGCTTTTAAGGGTCAATGGGGAGTCAAGGGGTTTTCTACCTCGCTTGGCGCGCTGCGATTAATGCGCCTTCCTTGCGTTTGGTTTTTCAAGATTTTTAGCAGTTATGTTTTGATTTTCCCACTAAGTTAGTGGGCCTGGTAATAGTATTTGGTTTGTAGTTTTGGGTCTGGTGCTTTGTTTCTTCATCTTCTGTCCTTCATATCTTCGAGTATGAATTCCAGAGGTTAGTTCTTTCTTCACTCTACTGCTTATTTTTGTTTTTGTTATGGCGAGAGAGAAAGATAAGAAAACGGCTGTTGAGGAGAAGAAAGATAACCCGTACCATTGGGTTCATGACAATGTGAAGACTCGATCGTCTTCGTATGTTGATTCTTCATCGCTGCGTGAGCTCGAGGGTTTGGTTTTCGTAAGAGAGGGTTCTGGTATATGTGTTGAGTTTCTTTATTGTTCGAGTGATGATAGGGTATTTGAGAGAAGAGGGGATTGAGAGTATTTTTACATGTACACGCCTTGTCTGTTGGAATTAGGTGTTAAATTTCCCTTTTCTTCATTTGAGTGTGACATATTGACCCAATTGAATTGTGCACCGTCTCAACTTCATCCAAATTCTTGGCCGTTTCTTCGTGCTTTCGAGTGTCTGATGGAATTTTTGTCGTTTCCTTGTTCCCTTCCTTTATTTTTCTCACTGTTTCAGTCCAAGGGGGTTAGGAGGGGGCAGTAGGTATGCTTGAGTAGTTACCCTGGTCGCTCTTTGTTTTTACTTTATAAGTCTTCCTTTAAAAATTTTAAATCCTTATTTGTGAAAGTCCGGTCGAAGGAGGCCGATTACCCTTTTTACCTTGATGACGAGCTTATAGAGAGGTTTCCGTTGTATTGGTGTTCGGAGCCCTGTCAGATTCTTGAGGCTACTGAGTGTAGTGTGGAGGAGGAATGTGTGTTAGAGTTTTTGATAGAGTGTTTTGCTGATGGGGTGTGTTTGTCTATTCCTGAACTCCTGCGATTGCATGATGCTGGTGACAATGAGGGTCTGAGGTCTTATATAGGTAATGATAGTTGTTGTCTTTTCTGTTGTTTATTTACTTTATTTATCTGACGACTTTTCTCTGTACAGGTGGGCGAGCTCCTTTACTCGATCCTTCCCGATTTCAATCCTTTTTGAAGAAGAAAAAGGAAAAGGACGCTGGTGTTTCTGGGACCGTGAAGGAGGCTGGTGGGGAAGCTGCTCAGTCCGCTGCTCAGCCTACCTCATCATTCAAGAGGAAAAGGGTGGAAATTGATCAGTCCCTCGAAGTTATTTCTGAGGGTGAGAGGGATGTGGCTGGTGGTGGTAGGTCTGTGTTTGATCGTCAGAAGCGCCTTCATGGGTTCATACCTGGGACGAACCCTCACTCTTTGTGGAGCGACCAATTTCCTATTGCTGAGTTATCGGACAGAGTTTTCCAATATCCTGGCGATATGCTCATGACTCGCCGTATTGGTATGGAGGGCTTGGGGAAATTCATTCAGGTCGGTTTCTGTGTTATAATCGTCGTTTGTTTTTATTTTCTCTTTGTTGATAACCTTTGTGGTTTGCAGATTGTTGCCTCACGCCTTATGTGTGTCGGTCGTACTACTGAGTTAGTTGGTGCTGAACAGCAGGTTGTTGTGGGGAAGGTTACTGATCTGGAGAAGTCGCTAAAATAAAAGGATATTGCTATGGAGAAGGTGTCGCTGGAAAATGCCGAGATATCGGAGAAGGTGAAGTCGTCCGAAGAGGAGGTTTCTCGTCTCAGAGACCAAATATGACTTCTTCAGTCCGAGATTAAGGATAGTGATTTGGCTAAGGGGCAGCTGACTTCCTGAGTTCATGAACTCGAGGAATTGGGAATGGAAATGTTTGCCTTTGGTTTCGACCGAGCTGTTAGTCAGATTGCTGCTCTGGCACCTGAATTTGATTGTGCTCGGATGGACGTGACAAAGGTCGTCATTGATGGGAAGTTGGTGGTGGATGGCACTGTGGAAGACCATGACGAGAATGTCCCTCCTTCTTAAGTTGTTTTTATTTATGTGTGTTTTATTTGTAATTATGACTTATTTCGTTTTGTCTGGCCGAGTTATGGTTGGATTGATGTTTTGTGAACACTTGGTTCTTGTTTGACTTTTAAAGTAAGCGTTGATCGTGGCTAGGCCACCTTAATGATATAGTTATTTTGATAGTATGGTATGTTAAATAGTAGTGTAAAGTAGTTGAACAAATAATCGGTTGAATTTGTTTGATTTGGGCGTCCGGCCTCATTAAAACCCTCCTTAGGTAAAACCCTTTTTGTGAGAAAAAACCTCTAAGGGGGAAAAAGAGTACATTCATCCGCAAAATGTACAATTTCTATGACCTGTACAACTTTAGTGAAGAGATGTTCCAATTCCCTGAAATTGGATTGCCTTGTAATGTTTGCAGCTGGTAAGCCCCCATTCCGAGCACTCTGGATACTCGGAATGGTCCCTCCCAGTTTGCGGCGAGCTTTCCGTGTGAAGGAGGTCGCCTGGCTTCTTCTGTTCGTCTGAGGACTAAGTCGCCCTCCTCGAATGTTCTAGGCACCACTTTTTTGTTGTGCCTTCTTTCTGCCAGTTGTTTCTGAGCCCTTTGTTTAATGACGGTGATTTCCCAGTTCTCTTCTGCTAGGTCAAGCTCGGCATTTATTGTGTTTATGTTGTGTTGTTCGTCGTATAGGTCGGCTCTTAGCGTGGGGACCCCGACCTCTACTGGGATTAATGCTTCCGACCCATAGACTAGCTTGAAGGGTGTTTCGCCCGTTGTTGTTTGTATTGTGGTGTTGTAACTCCACAGTACTTCTGGTATTAGCTCCGACCATTCTCCTTTTGCATTATCGAGCTTTTTCTTTATTGCCTGCAGTATAACTCGGTTAGCAGCTTCGGCCTGTCCATTGGTTTGTGGGTGTTCGACCGAGCTAAAATGGTGCTGTATATTAAAATTTTGTAAAAATGAGCTGAGCTTATTATCTGTGAATTGCTGACCATTGTCTGATATTATTTCCTTTGGTATTCCAAATCGACATATGATATTTTTCCATATAAAAGATCGTACCTTTTCTGCTGTTATTTTTGCTAACGGTTGTGCTTCTATCTATTTTGAGAAATAGTCTATTGATATTAAAAGAAACTTTACCTGACCTGGAGCTATTGGGAATGGGCCGAGAATGTTGAGCCCCCATCTCTGGAAGGGCCAGCTTACCTCCATGCTGTGTAATGCTTCGGCCGGTTTTGTAGAGATGGCTGCATGCTTTTGACATTTGTCGCATGTTTTGACTTTTTTCATGCAATCCCTTTTCATGGTCGGCCAATAATATCCTGTTCGGACAATCTTTGCGGTGAGAGCCCAGCCTCCGATGTGGTTCCCACAGACTCCTTCGTGTATTTCGTCCATCACCTCTTTTGCCTCATCTTTGTTCAGGCATTTTAGCAATGGTTGTGAGAAGCCGCGCCTGTATAGCTCTCCTTCTATGTTTGTGTAGAGGCTTGCTTTTCGTCTGAAGTGTTGCGGGTTGAGCTCGTCTCTAGGAATGATACCTGCATTGATGTATTCAAGGAAAGGTGTTCTCCAGTCTCGAAGGTGGTTAATGTTTGTTATAGATAATAGTTCAATGCTGGGTCTTTTAAGTGTTAATTGTGATAGTGCTGATGTTTGTGTGTCCGCCCTAGTGGCGACAAGTTTTGATAATATGTCTGCTCTAACATTCTCTTCTCTATGTACGTGTAGAATAATGAATGAGCTAAATTTTGAAATGAGATCCTTTGCTATGAGCCAATATCGCTCTAGCAAGGGATCTTTTACTTGAAATTCTCCTCGGATTTGTTGCACCACTAAGAGGGAATCACAGTGTGCTGTCAGGCTTTTTGCTTGGAGATCTAGGGCGAGCTTGAGTCCTGCTATGAGGGCCTCATATTCGGCTTGATTGTTGCTTGTCGGGAAGTGGAACTGGAGGGATTGCTTGGCCACCACCTTGTCTCCTTCTTTCAGGATTATCTCAGCTCCGTTTCCTCCTCGGCTGGACGCCCCGTCCACATGTAATTCCCAAGATTTGTTGTGTTCGTTTTGGGTTAGTTTTGAGATGAAGTCCGCGAGGATCTGTGCTTTTAGTGCCGACCTTGGTTGAAATTGGATGTCGAATTCTGAGAGCTCGATAGACCATTTGGTCAGACGTCCAGCCAGTTCTGGTTTTGTCAGTATCTGTCTTAGTGGTTGGTTTGTCCTTACTACTATTGTGTGGCTTTGGAAATAGTGCCTTAGTCTTTTTGCCGTTGTTACGAGTGCTAAAGCTAGTTGTTCTATCCTCGGGTACTTCTGTTCTGTTGATTGCATGACTCTACTAACGAAGTATACTGGCTGTTGTGTTTTTCCTGTCTCAAGGACCAGAGCCGAGCTTATAGAATAATTAGAAACAGATAAGTATAAGTATAAAGGTTTATCGACTTCTGGTCTTTGCAGCACAGGTGGTGATGATAGAATGGTCTTGAGTTCGGTGAACGCTTTCTCGCACTCTTCTGTCCATTGAAATTTCTTATTCTTTGATATTGTTTGGAAGAAATGATATGATCGGCTTGAGGCTGCTTGCAAGAACCGAGATAGTGCTGCTACCTTTCCTGCTAATTGTTGTACCTCTTTTACTGTTTTAGGGTTCGCCATTTTGAGTATCGCCTCACATTTCTCAGGGTTTGCTTCAATTCCTCGTGAGGTCAGCATGAATCCGAGGAATTTGCCTCCTTGTACTCCGAAGGCACATTTCTCCGGATTGAGTCTCATGTTATATGCTCGGATCTGTTCAAATACCTCCCTGAGGTCGTCGCAGTGTGATTTTTGCTGTGTAGTTTTGGCGACCATATCGTCCACATAGATTTCCATGTTCCAACCAATTTGGTGATAGAACACTTTGTCCATCAGCCGTTGATAGGTTGCACCTGCATTCTTTAGACCAAATGACATTACTCTATAACAAAAGTTTCCATGTTCGGTTATAAATGCTGTTTTGCTTTGGTCTTCCGGATGCATGAGGATCTGGTTGTAGCCAGAGTATGCATCCATAAAGCTCAAGCTTTTGAAACCTGACGCACTATCTACGAGTTTATCGATGCAAGGTAAAGGGTAAGCATCTTTAGGGCATGCCTTATTTAAATCTGTAAAGTTGACGCACATGCGCCATTTACCTGAGTTTTCCTTACCATTACCACGTTCGAGAGCCATGTGGTGAATCTAATTTCTCTGATGAAGTTAGCTTTAAGAAGCTTTCCTGTTTCTTCTAGGGCTGCCATTGACTTTTCTGCCCCGAGATTCCTTTTCTTTTGAGCTATGGGTCGGCTTGTTCTATCAGTGGCGAGCTTGTGGCAGATAATGTTTGGGTCTATACCCGGCATGTCTGCTGGGGTCCAGGCGAATAAGTCGGCGTTGTCTTGTAGTACTTTTATGAGTTCCGATCTTTGCTTTCCTTGTAGTGCTTGACCGATGTATGTGACTTGATCTGGTTTTGACGTTAGTGGGACAGCCTGGAGCTCGTCTACTGGCTGAGGCCTTTCTTGGGTGTCTTCTCGAGGGTCAAGCTCCTCTAGGGACAGTACTCATTCGTATTGTGGATTGCTTTGACTTCTTGTTGGGATTATTTTCCTTGAGCCGACTTCTTCAGGCTTACGTTGTAGCATTGCCGAGCTTGTCTGCGATCTGAGTGGAGTGTCGCTATCCGTCCGTCTTGTGCCTAAAATTTGACACATAGATGGAAAGTTGAAACTACTGCCCTGAACATGTTCAGGGCAGGTCTTCCGAGGATAATATTGTAGGGACTAGGGCAATCAACTATGAGGTATTGTATATCAATGATCTGTGATAATGGGTGATTTCCCATCATCGTTTTTAGCCATATGTAACCCTTAATTGGCACTCTTTCTCCAGAGAATCCGACTAATTCTTCGGATGAGGGTTGTATGATTTTTTCAGATATTTTTATTTTTAAGAAAGTAGTATAAAAAAGAACATCGACACTACTACCTGGGTCCAGAAGGACTTTTCTTACCAACAGCTCGCCTGTTTGGATGGAGATTACCACTGGGTCGTCTGAGTGTGGTGCGGCTGAGCACATGTCCTCCTTGTTGAAAGTGATTTCTAGGTCGGGTACATTGTTGTTGCTGTATAGTGTTGTTCCTTTTATTGCCAGCATTGTACGGTAGCTACGTTTCCTTGCCGATGTTGTTTCTCCTCCGCCGGCGAATCCTCCGGATATGCAGTTTATAATCCCTTTAGGTGGGATGTTGTTTGACCATTTGTTGGCTTCCTTGTTTCCCGAGGTTTGTTGACGTTCTTCCTTGTCCCTATCGTTTTCTTTATGCTTCCTTCCTTCGATGTACTTATCTAGGAGGCCTTGCCGAGCCAATCTTTCTAATAGATCTTTGGCTATCACGCACTCGTCGGTTGTGTGCCCATACTTTTGATGGAAAGCGCAGTGTTTACTTTTGTCGACGAAGCGCTGATCTTGGTAGCTTCCTGCCCTTGCTGGTGGTTTTATGATCTTGGCGTTGAGGATTTCTTTAATTATCTTTTCCCTTCTTGTGTTGAATTTAGTGTAGTTGTCAAATTTTGGGGTCAGTCTGAAGGGCTTTCTGGGGTCTTTGACATTTGCCGACCTTGTGGTTCTGTCATCCTCTTTCTTTGGTTGTTTTTTCTCTGTTTTTTTGGCTTCGCGGAGTTCTTCAATCTCCATTTGTCCTGCCGCCCTTTCTCGGAATTCTTCCAGTGTCTTCGGCTTGGTTACCGCGATTGTTTCCCTGAATTTTCCGGGTCGGAGTCCGGCCTTTAGGGCATGCAAGTGGACGGCGGGATCTAGATCGGGTATCTCCATGGTTGCTTCTGCGAATCTGGTCAGATAGTCTTTCAAGCTTTCATGAGGACCTTGGCGAATGGTGCCGAGGTAGTCCGATCCGTGTACATATATCCGTGCTGCAGCGAAGTAATCTATGAAAGATTTTGCCAGTTCCTCAAAAGAGGAGATTGATCCTGCAGGTAATTTTGAAAACCAAAGTAGGGCAGCACCGTCGAGGTAATTAGGGAAAGCTCTGCAAAGAACAGGTTCGTTATTAGGGCCATTAAAGAACATCATAGATTAAAATTTTTTAATATGAGCCCGGGGGTCACCAATCCCCTTATATGGCTCGAGTGAGGAAGGTAGTGTGAAGTGTTTTGGCATTTGGTAGTTGGTGATCTCCTCGAAGAACGGGTTGTCCAGGGTCAGCTTCTCCTTTGGTGGGTCTACACTTAGTAGGTCTACGTTGCCTTTTCCTTTGGAACCGTTTTCTTCGCGTTTACTAGCATTACTTTGGGTGGAAAGTTTGGCAAGTCTTTTGACTTCCGCTTGCAGCTCGGCCATCTGGGCGATGAGTTCGGCCTGGGTGAGTTGGTGAATCCCATTGTCGGCCATGCTCGAAGGTTGGGTAACCCTGCGTAAAAAAGAAATACAAAGTGCGATGTAGAGAAATAGTGGGGTTAAATTAACTTTTTGGCCCTACAGTGGGCGCCAAATGTTCCGTTCTGATTTGACCGAGGTCTGTATCTTCCAATCGAGGCTGCTCGGCTCTTGGGAGAGTTATACGTCGTCCGTAAGGTAGCCTTCAAGGATGACCTCGGCACGATGAAACACGGCGGCGGGAGCACCTGCAAAAAGCACTCCGACGCTCAAGTAAGAATGTGAGTTATAAGAAAGTAAGAGAAATAACTTAGAGTGAGTTCTGTGACCTGTTTCTCCGGGGCTATTGGGTTCGGTTTTATAGGTGAACGAAGTGCTTTGCTTGTTCCGATAATCGTGGTTCGGTTGGTGAGTTTCGTTGCTGTTGGTAACGGCTAGTGGATAGTGTTTGACTTATGCTTAGTTTTTGGTCAAGTGGTTATCTCAGATATGTTCGTTCATCTCCGATCTTTATGGTCGGTCTTTAGTTCTGATCTTATCTCCGAGTTTATGGGGTACACATCAGAGCTCATTATATATTTACTAACTTGAATTAGGTGCCAACCTCTCTTTATTCTGTGAAGCCGAGGTATAACTCGCCTTATCCTAAATTCAGGAGACGATCATTTGTGACTGAACTATACTAGAGTCAGACCACATAAGAATAACATGTATTTTAAATTTTAATTTTAGGTTTTTATTATTGACAACTATGGTGGTGATCATCTTTAATCCCCCAACAAAAATCAATACCTAATGTTCCCTATACATTCCAACATTTAAATTTAAGTGACATTGCATTTAAGCTAGCCTAATTATTCTTAGGTATTAAATTAACAAAATAAACTTCTGTTTTTTTTTATAAACAAGAATCATTACCTAGCTAACTCCATTTGAAGAAAATTTCATACTTTAAACTATTCAAACTGTGATGTTAATAATTTAATGAATCAGAAAGAATTGAAAAAGGAAAAAAATAAATTCTTCTCATTTTAAAAAGAATGAAAAATCTTTTGAAAATTGTTGAGTTATTACACTTTATATACTACGTACTCCTTATGTACTCTCATTATAAAAAAAATTACAACAAATAAACTTACATCTACTATTAATAAAAAAAATAATTTAGATAACACCATAAAAAAAATTAATCAAAACTGTACCATTTATATATATGATCACATAATTCGTAGACAAACATCTACCGTAACCAAAAGGTAGATACAAAGTATGCAAATAACAATTATTCACAACTCAACGAAGGATAAAACAGTGTGAAATGCTTGTAACAGTGTGTGACCATAATGAAATGTAGAGTTGTAAGTCCTTCAATTTTATTAAATTCCGATGAAAGTAGTAGTAGTCTATGTATTATAACACCTTCAATTTCATGAAATTTGGAAGTGAACTCATTTCATTTGGCTTGATGGATTTTAGAGGCAAATTAATATTTTTTTTCCCCACTGAGCTGTGATTCATAATAAAAATCACAGTTACGGTGATATCATCATGGATTGCCCTTCTTCCTTCAGTTAGCCGATGCCTAGTTTTAATTTCGATCTATGAATAGAATAGTTACATAGCGAGTTATGGATAGAATAGTTACATATGTTATAACAGTGACTATAATAAACCCGGATAAAAGATCACAAAAAAAATGGCACACCTTCTTTTCATGACACTCATTTATGATCTTCACAGCTTTTTTTAGGACTAATATGCTCCCATAGTTCGTTTGAGGCAAAGTTGATAAATTTGTCCGAATGGTGTAGAAGTCTATTCCTTTGAAATTTTCTAGCAATATGATAGATCTAATCGAGTATAAAAAGAATACTATAAAATGATAACAAAAGAGTACTAAATTTTAACACAAATTTAAATTTGTTTTAAAAAAATATATACTCAAAGAGTGATAAAATAATATAATTTTAAATGATATAAAGTTATGTCTTTTTTTTAATAATTTTTATGTCTTTTTTCTTCTCTGTTATAATATAATATTATAATTCATGCTTACAAATTATAAGAGCAAGGGAGAGTACGAGAGAGTACAAGGGATAATTTATCGAGAACTCCTTAATCCAAAATTTGTTAAAAAGATAACTAAAATCTTGCAACATTATTTTGATCACTAATTAATTAATAATATTTAAAAATATTAACTAAAAATATAATACTAAACTATTAAATTAAAAGTATTGAACTACTAGTTAAAAGTACTTACTAATATAAATTAAAATTGTTGCCCTCAAACTTTTTTTCTTATGCATATTCATTTTTTTCCAGACATAATTCCAATTTGGCACACCATTATTTGCACAATCAGCTAGAGTGAAGATTTTCATTACAATGATTATAAAATTTTGGTAATATTTAAAAAAAAATTTAAAATTAAAATTGATCTGTTGACTATAATTCGGCTCAGATAAAACTATAAATTGGAATACGTTTAAAACTAAATAATTGGAGTACGTGGAGAATGCGTATTTTGGTCTTCTAACAGACTTACCACCGTATTAGACCCACTAAGTAATCACAACAATTCTATAAATACATCCACTCCTGACATGAAAGAGATACATTATTCATTCTGAATAACTTCGTATATCTTCTACTCTTACTAACTTGAGTGTTGGAGTCTCTTTGCAGGTGCCAAACGCGGCTTCTCCTACAAGAAAAACGACGTTCCTTCCTCTCACTCTCAAGGAAAGCAAGTTCAAGCACTAGCAGAACAAGCTATACCTCGGAGATATCTTTCAGGAACAAAAATAATATTTTTTTTTAAACAAAAAGCTCAACACAATAAATAAACTAATTCTTAATCATCTTTGGTAAAAGTCATCAACAACTCAAAAATTCAAATATCACTCCACTTTTTGTAACTCTTAATTAACCTATTGACTACCCCTGCAATACCTGATTCTTGATTCCTGAAGATTCTGTCATTCCTTTTCAACCAAGTGCTCCAAATGATAACAATGAAACCAAACTTACCAACATTCTATCAATTAATCTTCACGATTGACCTCTGAACCACGTAAACTTACGGTCATTCAGCTCTATATCCACCAATTCCATAATGCTGACACACTAGCGCACTCGTCCGCTTAAGCAAGTGTCGGGGGTTCGAACCCCACATTGTGCATGCAGCAACTCATTGGCCAGCGGTAGACTCTTAAATGGAGCTCAGATCCACGATGGATTAGTCCTTGACCTGTCGGGTTGGGGGATACTGTGAAAAACCAAAAAAAATAATGCAAATTGATGGCACTGTCTTAGCTTCAATTGATATTTCTGAGTATGAGAATAAACACTCGCTTAGGATTGAGGACCACTATGTCCTTAACACTACAAAAAAAACGTTAAATACCGTTAAATTTATTGTTAAAAAAACGAATAAAATTTAACGGTAATTCAATTATCGTCGAATTTACTGTCGAAAATAATCAGACGGTATAAACTTCGCCAGTAAATATTTACTGTCGAATTTTATGACAGATTATCAGCTTGGAAAACCAATTGGTTACCAGCGAATTCTTCCGATGGTATTGTTGGCGTCAAAAAATATTATTTTGCGCACTATTACCGTTAGATTATTCCTACGGTAATTTCAACGGTAATTTGAACTTTTTTTAATTTGAAATAAATGGTCAATTTTAATTTTAAATTTAAGTTTTTTCACACAATTAGTGGTCCATTAATAAATAATAAAAAACTTTTATTTAAAATAAATAATACAATGTTCAAATAAATTTAAAGTCAAGTACATCAAATAAATACAATGAAATAATAAAATGAAAACAAATAACTACAGATCCTGGTAGTCGTCATCGTCGGTCCCGTGGCCCTGAGTCAGCGGCGCAGAAGGTGGTGATGTCCGTATGCCACCAGCAGTGGTGCTGCCACCAGTAAGGTCGATGCTAGTGGCGCGCATTTGGTCCTGGTACACCACCATCTGAGCCTCCATACGCTGCATCCGCTCCAGCGACTCCTCCACTCCAGCCTGAGCTCATTCGTAGACGTCATGCGAGTGAGGATCTTCTGATACCTCTTCCTATAATCGTTAAGCTCCTGAGCCTACTGCTGGAGGTTGCGTTGGAGCTCCTGCACCTATAGCCTCAAATCCACGCCTTCCTCGGACTCGACGACTCGACTGGTGGTGGAGCTTGACGACTGCCTCAATGTGGAGGTGCGGAGGCTACTGCCAAAGAATGACCCTATCCCGTATACACGGTTCTTGTACTGCGCTGAGGTGGTCTCGCGCCAAACCACATCAAGATCGACGACTGAAGCTGTAGAGCCATCGGTGGCGTTTTCACCACCTTGCTGAGACTGCTAAGCCGCGGCCTCTAGTCTCTGTGTGTAGGACTCCAGTTTAATTAACACAAGTTATTGTGATTAGTACGACAGATATACAGTTAATCTCTAATAATTTTATAGCAGAAGATAATCAAATGTATGTTTACTCACATAATGGTCCTGAGACCGCTGATCAGCAAATGTCTCTTTGTTCTCTTTCAGCGTGTGGGTGTACTTGAACGTCTCTGCCAACGTCGCCTCGCGATCCAACGACTTCAACTACACATGTTGCATTGAAACAATATGATTAGGATGCCTAGTAATGATACGCAGAAGAATATAACTAAGTTATTAACAAAATTAAAGTCACTTTACATACCAGCCTGACCTTAGTCTTCATGAAAGTCGCTGAGCTGCCAGTATACTTGGACGACCTAGCTGAGGCCCTGTTAGCTCTGTTGGTGAGACACCGATGCCAGAACCCCTCATTGGTCTCCCAATGAACAAACAGAGCCTTCTTTATATCCGGTCAGAACCAGGTCGTCCAATGGTCCTGCTCCTGACGAACATCATCCAGCATCTGCTGGAGCCGTCGACCCATTCTATGGTCGAATATCTTCCTCATGGTAAGGTCATGCTCAGCGTCCCACCTAAAGTGCAGCTGCAAAGAAACTTTAAAATTAGTTAAGTAAGATAGAAGATAAAAACTAGCTAAAAAGGTTTGAAACTAAAAAAAAAATCACCGCCCATTTCTGAAACCATCGCTTCCTGGTCTCAGCGAGGATCTTCATGTAGCTATGCCAAGGATGGTCATACATCAGCTTGATGACATTGGTCTTCTCCTGAGTACACGCGTTGTTGTTCGGCGTAAACCTAACAACTCACAAATAAGAATCAACCTAAATCCACTAAACAGAAATTAATTTTCAAGAACTTTCAGCAATAAAGTTAATCATAATCATTGGAACAGGAAAACACTAACCAGAAAACCAAATCAACTTAAATCCACTAAACAGGAATCAATTAACCATAATAATTGAAATAGGAAACACTAACCAGGCAACCAAATCAACCTAAATACACTAGACATGAATCATTTTTCAAGAACTTTCAGCAACAAAGTTAATCATAATCATTGAAACTTAAACCAATAATCAGGCAACCATTTCAACCTAAATCCACTAAATAGGAATCAATTTTCAAGAACTTTCAGCAATAAAGTTAATCATAATCATTGAAACTTAAAAACACAAGCCAGTTAACCAAATCAACCTAAATCCACCAAATATGAATTAATTTTCAGGAACTTTCAACAACAACCATAATCATTAAAACAGAAAACTCTAACCAAGCAATCAAATCAACCTAAATCCACTAGACAGGAATCAAATTTTAGGAACTTTCAACAATAAAATTAATCATAATCATTGAACCTTAAAAACACTAACTAGCCAACCAAATCAACCTAAATCCACTAAACAGGAATCAATTTCCAGAAACTTTTAGCAACAACCATAATCATTGAAACAGGAAACAATAACCAAGCAAATAGAGTCAACCTAAATCCACTAGACAGGAATCAATTTTCAGAAACTTTCAGCAACAAAGTTAATCATAATCATTGAAACTTAAAAATACTAACCAACATTCAAACTTAAATCCACTAAACTAGAATCAATTTTCAGGTGCTTTCAGCGTAACCATAAACAGGAAATACATGAGACTCAACGTGATACTTATCCCGTGCCGCCATCAGCCCAAATCTTCAAACGTATGATGGGAGGTGGTGGAGAGGCATCAGATGCTCCCTCACTTCCATGGCTGGACTCCAGGGCCGCGACATCCATCGCTGGAGGTGGCGTAAACGTGGATGCGGCCTGCTGAGCGGTAGGAGGTAGCGTCGTCAATGTAGACGGAGGCACATATTTTGGGTTAGAGACCATGATGAAATTGCTAGTATGCTAAACCCACAACCTGTGGCGTCACCGGGGTGGTCGGAGTAGATGGAGAGGATCCAAAAGTCTCGGGGGTACCGGAAGAAACCCTCCCTCTACCCCGACCACGGCTTCGACTATGACCAGCAGCCTGATCCGCAACACCTCTACCCTTCGAAATGTCTACAAATATCAAATTATCAAACAATCTCAGTAACAATTTTTTAGCAAAACAGTCATCAATGCAGCAATTCACACAGTTAGACAATTCTAAACATCTCAACAATTCAAAACCTAATGCATTGAATCTAACCTAATTTCATCAACCTAAATCCACTAAGATTAGAAAACTAAATTGAACTAACTTTGAAACTGATTGAAAATTAAAATTGAAATTCTAATCAAACCTAAATTAAATTGAACTAAAATTAAACAAATGGAAAACAATCTCAGCAACAATTTCTCAACAAAATAGTCATTAACACAGGAAATAACAAAATTAAAGAATTCCAAAAACTTCAACAATTTAAAACTTAATGTATTGAATCTAACATAAATTAATCAACCAAATCCACTAAAATTAGAAAACTAAACTCAACGAACTTTGAAACTAATTCAAAATTAAAATTAAAATTCCACTCAAACCTAAACTAAATTAAACTGCAATTAAAGGAATTAGAAAAGAGTTGCTCAAGAACCTGTAATGAAGAATAGAGCAAGAAATAAGGAAAGAGGTGGATGTTGCAGCCTTGGTCGCCAAAGTTGCAGTGGCGGCAGATGATGGTGATGGCAGATGGTGGTGACGGCGAAGGAGAGAGAGAGAGGAAGGGGAAGATGGAGTCGTCGGCGTAAAGGGTTGATGGCAATGGAGAGGGGGTGGCGACAGCTGTAGTCTCAGCGGTGGCGGAAGATGATGGTGACTGCAGCTAGAATGCAAGCGAGAGAGAGAGAGAGAGAGAGAGAGAGAGAGAGAGAGAGAGAGAGAGAGGGGGGGATGGTGGTGAGGGTTCGAATGAGGGTGAAGAGGTTCGTGATTTGAATTTACACCCCTTTTACCGTCAGAAACCATTACATGTTAGTAAAATGCATCGTTTCACTAAATTGAGTTATTGTCAGATTTTTCAGATGGTAAACCCGATGGTAAAAAGGATGCGCCAATTTAATTTATTTTCTCTCCAAATATTACCGGCGGATTTACCGTTGGAAAATAGAATCCGCCGGTAATTACTTAACCTTATGAATTCGACATGGTTATTGCCGATAATCCGACAGTAAATTCACTGCTACTCTTCCACGATAAATCCGACGGTACTCAGCATTTTTCTTATAGTGTAAGATTACTGGTATAGGTACATTTGATGGCCAAGGTCATCATGACCCTTGGAGCATAGTGGAGAATTGTGACAAAAAGACTTAAGGTTCATGTGTCAAGAATCCTGCTGTAAGTTACTGGTATCAAACCACATGTTGTCCACTTAATACTTATAAGGTCCCACATTGGTTGGGGAGGGGAACGAAGCATGCCTTATAAGGGTGTGGATACCTCTCCCTAACATGACGCGTTTTGACGAGTGAGTGTGGGGGGCTTCGGCTATCATCCCTATCGTCAAAAGCAAAACCGTGAGGCCTTGTATGCCAAAGCGGACAATATCGTGCTAGCGGGTGGTCTGGGCTGTTACAGATGGTATCAGAGCCAGAGCCCGGATCGATGTGCCAGCGAGGGCGCTGGGCTCCCTTAGGGGGTTGGATTGTAAGGTCCCACATCGATTGGGGAGGGGAACGAAGCATGCCTTATAAGGGTATGGATACCTCTCCCTAGCATGATGCGTTTTGACGAGTGAGTGTGGAGGGCTTCGGCTATCATCCCTATCGTCAAAAGTAAAACCGTGAGGCCTTGTGTGCCAAAGCGGACAATATCGTGCTAGCGGGTGGTCTGGGCTGTTACAATACTCAAATTGGTTATTGAAGTTATACTTGCGTTTCATTCTGTTCTTTAAAGTTTTAATTTACTCAATTTGTTTTTTTTTAACTTGACATCTGTGACTCACCTTAGTCCCTAATCTTATTTCTATTAAAGAACCGCTAATGATGTGTTAAGATAGATTGACAGTTGTTATTGCTGGACTCCCTAATAGCTATCTGACATGGCAATTGAAACTTTTTACTTCAATGTTCTCTTTAAGAAACCTATAACTCTTAAGTGAAATTAGGATCGAATTTTAAATATTTCATAAGGAACAAATTGAGGTAAAAAAATATCAATTATCAGTTTAGATAGACATTAGAAAGTCTAACAAAATAGCCGTGCATCTGAACACGCGTTAAGAGTTCTGTGACAAATAAAAAATAGGAAATAATAACACAAGTCAGAAGACACCAATACTAAGTTGAAACCAATTTGAATATTAACATCATATTTTCGAGTAGCAAAACTATTTCATGTTAATAATTGCTATTTTATGGGATTGTAGAACTTATACTTTAGTAACGTCACCAATGGGATTGTGCAAGGAATTAAGTCAGTAAATCTCATAGGCTCTCATTTTTTTTTTTGTTACTAGCAGCACAAACTTCAGATGATCAATCTTAACATCATTGCACCAAAAACAAGCCCAAACACAGATGGCATTCATATAAGTCACTCCAAGAATGTAATCATTTCTAAAACTATTATTGGAATAGGTGATGATTGTATCGGCATGATACAAGGATCCTCAAACATTACCGTTGAGGACGTAACATGTGGCCCTGGACATGGTATTAGGTAATGAGAAATACTTTATAGAGATAGATAAGCTAGGGTAAAGAATGTTTTTTCCCTTTAGTATTTGTTATTTTTTTAAATTTTTTCTTTGTTGCTTTTGATTTATTCAATTTCATTTTTAACGTTTTTCAATTGTGTCAAAACCATTTTAAAATATTTCCAACTTTTTCTCTAACATTTTAGATGAATTTGACGTTTAGAGATAATTTTGACGTAAATAAAAATGTTAGGGACAAATTAAATACAATTAAATGTTAAAGATATTTTTAAAAAAATCTAAAAAAGTATATATTGTGGATCGACAATTAAATATCTTAATTTTTATGCATGCATGACAGTATTGGTAGTCTTGGAAAAGAAAAAAGAGAAATAGAGGTGAAAGGTGCCAATGTTAGGAATTGCAAACTTGTTAAGACAAAGAATGGCCTAAGACTCAAAGCATGACCAGGTCACAAATTTCCTGGTGCAGCTTCAGATGTATTTTTTGGTAATATCACCATGGAAGATGTTAAGAATACTATCATCATTGACCAAGAGTATTTGTACCCTAAACATTGCACAAAACAGGTTAATTGGTTTAATTTTGCATAATATTTTTCTTCTCTTTCAATTTTGAAAGATTTATACTAAATATACTCATTTTACAAAGAAAAAGCCTTCGGAGCCAAGCCAACATCTATCGCAGGCAACTTTAATATAAAGAAAAAATAATTTGAAACTCTTAAAAATAAGAATATTTAAAACTCAACTAAAAGGAAATATCCAGAAACCAAATTCAAGAAAAAGTGAAAAACTCATCTTTAATAGGTTTTGTACTAAATTTGTTTGACAGTTTATTATAATGTTTGATGAAATTGACTGTTATAACATTAGTTTTCTACCGTTATTCTGTTATGACAAATCATATCAACTCATTCCTTATCTACTATAGGATTGACTTTAATAAGGTTTATATTTTATTTAAAGATTAATATATATATGAATTAGCATATTGTTACAACAAACATTTTTTCTTGTATCATAGCATAGTTTAATCTGTATTATGTGTGTATATGTGTGTGTGCAGCCATCACTTGTAAAAATAAAGAATGTGCACTTTACAAATATAATGGGAACTACAATTTCAGTCTTCACTTGAGACATAAACATAAAATATTTGTGTTTGTGTATAGTGTTTGGAAATAATAGACATGACACTAGTGTAGTGTCTAATATTATGTTTGGTTGTAAAACACAAGAACACTACATAACTAAAAATGACTATTTTATCTCATAAATTAAATTAAAAATTAATTAATATTTGAAAAAAAAAACTGAAATGAGAACCCTTCTCTTCAGCGTTTCTCTTCACTTATACCTACCCCAAAAAACTTCCTTCTCCTTAGTTGCTCTCCTCCTTTGTGGATGGCCATCGGCCACCTTAGAGAGAATGGTGATGAGCTTTTGCACCAGAGTGGGAGCTTCCACGACATATGCATAGACGACTTTGTCATCGGATAATATGGATGATGTGAGGGTTATGATGAGGAAGAGCATGGATGACCTTGGCATTGTCATCTGGTTGTGGAAGGTAGACGTCTTCATCTTGCACGCCGGCCGCATCTACCCTAAACCCTCTACTCCATCTCCGTATCTAGTGCTTGTTTCCTCGTGTGGCTCTGTCTCTGTTTTTGTTTGTCGCAAATTTCTCTTCTCTGCTGTGCATGTCTTCAGTTTTCATGGAGGCCAGGTATAATGTCCTTCTTCCCATCAATTTTTTGCTCTTTCAAGTTTCAATTGAGAATCAGTTGAGGAAAGTTGCTTAACTTTTTTGGTTATGTCGAGAAAATCAAGAATTGGTGACATTGAATGAATGTTGATTGTGTTATATGTATGTATGGATGTATTTCTTATATGTGAAAAAGATGATTTCCTTCAAAGAAAGGAATAACGTTGTAATTTCATTTCTTTGAGAGTTAATTATGAAGTTTCCTTGTTAAAAGACACTATCAAAATGGGGGTGAAGAGGCGTAGGATGTTTGGACTTGGGACCATTGGAGTGCTTTGGTAGTTTAGACTTGAGCTTTTATCCCTTCCCTACCCCCTTCCCATTTTTCATACAATGCAATTAAATTCCAATTGAGTTTGTTATGTTATTGTATCAAAGAATTGAATTCTAGTACTCCAATTGAAGTTTGAACATTAGTTGAGTAATTGGAGTTGACCTCTGTTTAGTACAGTTCTCATATTTTAAACACATTGTCCAATTGCTCAAGGAAAAGAATCAAACTTTAGTTGAGTAATTGGAGTTAACATTTGCTTGGTACTGTATAATATACATGAGATGCGAATTTGGTGCAGGCCATTTTACCTCTAAGAGGTAAGATTTTGAATATTGAAAGGAGGGATGAAGCTACAATGTACAAAAATGATATTATCCAATTTCTAATTCTTGGCCTTGGAGTAAAGGTTAAAACTTGTCTTGTTTCATTCATTCATTATTGAATTTGGACAACTTGTGAGCCAAAGTTTTTATTGTTATATCAAATTTCTGCCATTTCAGATTAACATGACTCCAATAATACATAAGAAGCAAACATAAGGAGCAAGCTTGGAAGAAGCAAATAATAAAGCTACAAGTTGTGAGGACAAAGTGCTAGTATTTGTTGATGGCTCTTGGGATATCATAGAGCCCATATACTAGCACTTTTTCCTCACAACTTGTAACTTTATTATTTGCTTCTTCCAAGCTTGCTCCTTATGTTTGCTCCTTATGTATTCTTGGAGTCATGCTCATCTAAAATGGCAGAAATTTGATATAATAATAAAATACTTTGACTCACAAGTTGTCCAAATTCAATAATGAATGAATGAAACTAGACAAGTTTTAACCTTTACTCCAAGGCCAAGAATTAGAAATTGGATAATGTCATTTTTGTACATTGTAGCTTCATCCCTCCTTTCAATATTCAGAATCTTACCTCTTAGAGGTAAAATGGCCTGCACCAAATTCGCATCTCATGTATATTATACAGTACCAAGCAAATGTCAACTCCAATTACTCAACTAAAGTTTGATTCTTTTCCTTGAGCAATTGGACAACGTGTTTAAAATATGAGAACTGTACTAAACAGAGGTCAACTCCAATTACTCAACTAATGTTCAAACTTCAATTGGAGTACTAGAATTCAATTCTTTGATTCAATAACATAACAAACTCAATTGGAATTTAATTGCATTGTATAAAAATGGGGGGTGGAGGAGGGATAAAAGCTCAAGTCTAAACTACCAAAGCACTCCAATGGTCCCAAGTCCAAACATCCTACACCTATTCACCCCATTTTGATAGTGTCTTTTAACAAGGAAAATTCATAAATAACTCAAAGGAATGAAATTACAATGTTATTCCTTTCTTTGAAGGAAATCATCTTTTTCACATACAAGACATACATCCATACATACATATATGTTTAGCAATCTAACACAATCAACATTCATTCAATGTCACCAATTCTTGATTTTCTCAGTATAACAAAAAAAGTTAAGCAACTTTCCTCAACTGATTCTCAATTGAAACTTGAAAGAGCAAGAAATTGATGGGAAAAATGACATTATACCTGGCCTCCATGGAAACTAAAGACATGCATAGCGGAGAAGAGGAATTCGCGACAAACAAAAACAGGGCCAAAGCCACACGAGGAAACAAGCACTAGATACGGAGATGGAGTAGAGGGTTTAGGGTAGATGCGGCTGGCGTGCAAGATGAAGACGTCTACCTTCCACAACCAGATGACAATGCCAGGGTCATCCATGCTCTTCCTCATCATAACCCTCACATCATCCATATTATCCGATGACAGATTCGTACATGCATGTGTCGTGGAAGCTCCCACTCTGGTGCAGAAGCTCATCACCATTCTCTCTAAGGTGGCCGATGGCCATCCACGAAGGAGGAGAGCAACTAAGGAGAAGGAAGTTTTTTGGGGTAGGGATAAGTGACGAGAAACTCTAAAAAGAAGGGTTCTCATTTTAGGTTTTTTTTCTTTCAAATATTAAATACTTTTTAATTTAATTTATGAGGATAAAATAGTCATTTTTAGTTATGTAGTATTCTTGTGTTTTGCAACCAAATATAATATTAGACATTACACTAGTGTCATGTCTATTATTTCCAAACATTATACACAAACACAAATATTTTATGTTTATATCTCAAGTGTATATGTCTTAATGTCTATGTCTCAATACATACACAAACCAAATGGAGCCTAAACAAACGCTTACATAGTAAACTTGAAGTGCAACAAATTGAACCCATGTGAAGGCATTATACTTCATGACATTAAATTCCAATTTGGAAATACGCTTAAAAGATTGTTATCCCAACATTTGAACTCATCATGTATTAGGGATGGCGAAAAAACCCGAATTCGCGGAGATCCGCGGGAAAAATCTGCAACGGAAAGCAAAATCGGGACCTGCGAAATTTCCACAAGGACGGGGGCAGGAATTGAGGAACCCGCTCCATGGGGACCGGCTAAATCTCTTCTAGTAAATTACTAAAATATCCTTTATACACACACACACACACACACACACACACACACACACACACACAAGTTAATGTGAAACCCTAAATCCCTATATGTTTGATTTTTTTATTTAGAAATAAATTAATGATGTGCATAATATCTAAATTTACACCAACTAATTATTCAAATTTGTATTATTATAGGAAGGGAGTACTATCACCGAGCTATGATCATCGATCAAGAGTTGTTAATGTTTCTATTTCGTTTTATTTTAATTTGTATCTGGAAGATTTTGAGTTTATATTATTATGTTAAATGTGTTTGAATTGTCTTTAATTTGGTACATTTTAATTGAATTGTATGAAATTTTATTGTGGTTTTATTTTTTTTATTTTTAAAATTTAATATCCACATATACCTGCGGGTATTTGCCTTTCCCGTGGGAGAATAAATAGGGACCCGTGACGGAGATGAAGTGGGGACAGAAGACAATTTCCTAAATGAGGACAGAAAAGCAGGGGGAAGGACTCCACCCCCCATGGATACTCATTGCCATCCCTATCATGTATCAATGTTCAACCTACCTTTAATTTGAAGGAATTCAATTCCCACCACCTTACCTAAAAATACCACTTATGCCAACAATGTCAATGCCAACAAAGATACAATTACCAACAATGCAAATTGTAAAAGAGCTTAGTTGGGAAAATGGATGGCATGATCTCAAATATTTTGTGAAACATGTATTATTGTATGCCATACATCTTATGAGTTACGATGCTGTGTTGGGTGCAAATTTTTTTATAAAGCTATTGTTTGTGAACAACTTAGTTATAATCCCACACATCACAATATAATAAATGCCCAAATTGATCCTAAAAAATTATATGTTAGACACTTTGATCTTAACATATTTTTGTTTTTTATAAGGCTTTGAGAATTATTTTCATCGGATAGATTGCACTACAAGAAAAATGCTAAGTACTGTCGGAATTACCGTCAGATTTAGCGTCGACTTATACGGCGGATTTACCGTCGGATTTTCCGACGGAAAGGAGGAGAAATTTGTTGCCATAAAAGGTTACCATCGGAAAAGATTTTTCCCGCTAAAGGCGATGGTAATTATTGGCGCGAAAATATAAATCAACGACGCCAATGTTATCATCGATTTTTAGGGGGTATATTCCGCCGGTATAACTATTTAATGAAATGCGTCATTTTGGTGATTCATCGTCGGAAAAATCCGATGGTAAAATTGGGTTAAAATTTAAACGCAAAACTCTTCCCGCTCACTTATCCAAACGCTCTCTCTCTATTCTCTCTCTTCTCGTCTTCTCTCTCCATCGCCGTCAAATCGTCACCGTCGCCACTGCCGGGAGCTTGTCGAGACCTCGTCGTCATCGTCGCTACCGCCTAGAGTACCCACTGAAGCCACTGCTACATGTCATCGTCGATTCTGCTGTTGTTGAAGTCCCTGTCGCATCCTCCGCCGTGGGTGCGGTTCACGTCACTGTCACTGCTGCCTCTGTCACCACCACATTAAAGAGACCCTGCAGCCACTATCATCGGGTTTATTGTTGGTATGGTTATTTTATTTTTACATATTAATTTGTGACTTTAGCATTTTGTTAGGGTTTAGGTTAACTCAGTGGTTAAATTTGTTTAATAAAGTGTGTGATTAGGATTTGTTATGTTAATTTAATGGATGTAAAAATCAAATAATGTTAGAGTAGGTTAAGTATGGTGAGATTAAGAGTGCTTGAGTTGTTGGAAGATTTTAATTAATTGGAATAATGAGTTTTATTTATTCTTTCAAATTAGTTTCTGATTTAATTTCAGCTTATGAATTTAATACGTTGTCCTTTTTATTAGGACGGTGCTATTTTCTCTGAGATCAGTTGGAGTTTGCTTTTTTTTTTTTGTATATGCAGTAATATTTTAGGTGGGTTTTCTATCTCTGAATATAATAAATTGTTTAAATTTTATGTTTGACTTACTTTTCTTAGGATAGAGTTTTAAGACGGAAGTGGAAAAAGATCGCATAGTGGCGCCTTCTCGAAACCCTTGTTTGCTGGAAAATTGTGGAGTTATGAGGGGTTGCGCACTAGAACAGTTAGGATTTGATGTTTTATTGAATGCGTGTATGTTGTAATTTATGCCTGCAGCTGTTTTTTCTGTGAAAACTGTTATATTTTATTTGATGGATGTCTCTGAATTAAGGAGAA
Organism: Arachis ipaensis; assembly: GCF_059453495.1. Taxonomy (NCBI): domain Eukaryota; kingdom Viridiplantae; phylum Streptophyta; class Magnoliopsida; order Fabales; family Fabaceae; genus Arachis; species Arachis ipaensis. Next base: position 9,348,257 of record NC_142436.1, read on the forward strand.
TTTTTGCCGAATTAATGTTTAAATTGTGTAAAATATGTTTGGTTTGTCAGAAAATGATATTTATATTTGGCGAAAGATTCTAATTATAGGGTACACTCTGCCAACTTTTCTAAAAAATTTAATAATTTGTGTTATTCATTGAATTCTAGGGTGTGTATTTTAATATGATTCTAAGTCACCGTCTATGAATGTATGAGAGGGATAACAGTGGCCGGGGGTTTAAAACCTGAATTTTTTGAGGGGGTTGATGCGTTTGTCGCGCATGTCTTTAGCACAAAAGCGTTTAGATCTGAAGGAGCTTAGGTGTCCGTGTCAAACGTGTCAGCTGATTAAGTGGTTAGGATCTGCAGACATAACGTTTCACCTCTACCATAACGGGTTCATGGATGGGTATTGGATGTGGACGGAACACGGAAAAGTGGACAAGTAGGTAGTTAACCGGTTTGCCTCTAATTTGAATAGGTCCAATTGCCAATCAACGAGGGTTCGGGTGGTGAGAGATCTAAACATGGAAGAAATAACTTGAAAGGCTAACTGATGGGTGGAAAAATGTCGGTTAAGAATTTCTAATAAAAACAGCATTGTCAGTACAGTCTTAACCGACGAAATTTCCACTATCAATTTAATTTGTGTCACAATTAAAATTAAATAATTGGGAGTAGAATTCCCAGATCGTTTCCCAAAGAGTTGACACAAGGTGCAATTTATTGGTTAGGAATTTTCTGAGTAATTTTTGAGGTGGAGAACGGAAAAATAAATAGCGAGAAATTAAAGCAACGAACAATAGCAAGAGATGTTATGTATTTGAAATAAGAGATCTTGGTTAGGAGAGTTAATTGGAATTTCTATCCTTGTTGTCTTTCCCCAAGTGCAATAGTAAAGGTTTATTGCTTCCACTCAGTTATCCTTTTGCAGTTACAAAGGAAGGTTAAGTGGGTAGCACTAACTCTGATTCACAAGTTCTAGTCACTTCTTAGGGAAGGACTAAAGTCAGTAAAAATTGAGTTAGCCAGCAATTCTCAATTACATATTACACTTGAGTATTACAACTCAAGGGTTTCCAATTAATCAACTCCTAAGCCAAGTTGGGAGCTCTACTCCATTAACATGAATGCCATTTTCACAGACATATAAAAGGAGTAGATAGGAGACATGGTAATTAAAATAAATTAATAAAATCAAATTTGGCACTGATAATTAATTAAAAGAAATTAAACAAGTAATAGAATTAAATATAAAAGTAAATCATTGCATTAATAGAGTTCAAAATTAACAATATCCAAATATGAACACATGGCAACTAAATAGAAAAGAGTAATTGAGTTATTAGAAAAGCAAACTATAGAGATGACGACTTCAATCGAAGGTAGTAGCAGCTCTCTCAATATCCAATCCAAAGCAAAACTAAGAACGCTAAGAACCCTAGGAGAAGAAGTGTTTCTCTCTCCAAAAATCCAAACTAAAAACTAAAACTAAGTGAAAATTGAAAGTCTCTTCAGTCTCAGCTTGCCCCCTGCCTCTAGTCTGTATTTTTGGGCCGAAAACTGGGTCCAAATCAACCCAGAAATCGCCCCCAGCGAGCTCTGATAAGTGCAGCATGTGACGCTCTGTCATGCGTACGCATCATTGGACTTCTGTGCTTGTCACGCGTACACGTCGCTGTATGATGCGCCAATTCACGCGCACGCGTCAGCCATGCGTGCGCGTCGCTCCTCGCTTCTCAGCTCCTTAGTTTCTTGTGTTCCTTCCACTTTAACATGATTCATCTTCATCCTTTAAGCCATTCATGCCCTGTAAACCTGAAAATACTTAACAAACACATCACGGCATCGAATGGTAATAAATGAGAACTAAAAATTAACAATTTAAAGGCCTAGGAAGCAAGTTTTCAATCATAACACAAAATTAGAAAGGAAATGAAAAATATGCAATTTCAATGAATAAGTGTGAGATTAGTTGACACAAACTCACTCAATTTAGTCCAAAATATATCATAAAATAGTGGTGCATCACTAACCAAGAGAGATACAATAAGATTGAGGGCACCGTGAAGAACAAAATTCGGATTGAGGGCAGTATCTGTGAAGCATTCCTACCTTTAAAAACATCCACATTTTGCTCATTCTATTTTCAGCCTCATGTTGAGTCACGTAGAACAAAGGTTGTAAAGAACGATGAGAGTGAAGAATCCTCGTCAACTGGAACAACATACCCAATCTTTGCTCTGGAAGGAGCTACAATGGGTGTGGGCAGTGACTATTGATTAGAGTAGAAGGAAATCGATGCCGCACATCTGCATATGTTGCTTAACTGTGACCAAATTTTACCTACTTTATGTGAATTTTTAAGTCTTCGTAAATATTGCAATCAATAAGATACTAACTTCTTAATCTAATCAAAACTTCTTTATCCTATTCTATCATATAGGTTATTTCAAGAGGCAAATCCTAATACCTCATTGAACAATTTTTTACGTTGGTTTAGAAAATATGTCAGCGTGCATCTAACTGACACAACAGCTTCGGTACTAGTTGCACTTAGTTGGGGCCTAATGAATAAAGGCACCAGCTACCTGATATACAATGTTAATGAATATCAATTCCATTCTTTATAGTGGTCAATTGGAAAGAAAACAGATAATACTGGAGTTTGGATTCGTGGAAATTTAGACGGTGGTCATTTTGATTGGTTTAGTGTGTTGCACAACATAATTTAATTAGAGTATTTTTGTCGCACTACGTACAAGGTATGCGTGTATAAATATGAATAGTATGATCTAAGTTCGCAACAAAGAACACTAAAGCACAAGAATTACAATTAACATTGAAGTTAATGTAACCAAAAAATATAGGCACTACGATCTTTTTATTCTACCTCAAAATGCACGACAGGTATACTATTTGCCTTATCCGGGTTCATGCAAGTCTAGTTGGGTGGTTGTGGTCAAGACAAAGCTAAGAGGCCGCATCAAGTCTGATGATAGGACAGAGGATCAGGAAGCTTATTAGATTGATGACCTAACTCCTTCAAAAACGGTGGTTGATACCGGTGAGCTGATCACCCTTAGGTCTGCTGTTATGAATGATGACATCATTAACCTTGGAATAGATGCCGACGCACTTCCACCATAAGGCGACGATCTTAAAGAAGAAGACGAGGTCGATGGCGACGAAGTCGATGGCGACGAAGAAGAGGAAGACGAGTTCGATGATCAGGAAAACACCTTAGAAAAGGAGGATGGTAAACCAGAGGAAGAAGATGATGAATCTGAATAGGGTTAATGTAAACATAGTTCTGTGATATGTATTTCTTTACCAAAGTTTGCGAAGAATGTAATATAGTTAGCATTGTTTCAGATATTTCAATTACCTTCATTCTATATTTTTAATTTGTATGTTTTATATTTCACATCAGGTTTAAAGCACTGTTTCAATTATTAATTATCAGGGTACATTATAGATGGACGGGGAAAGATTATTAAAAAAAAATAAAAAAGACTACCATCGGAATAATCCGATGGTAACAGCCTAGTCAATTTTTTTAAAAAACATTTTCATCGGTATTATCATCGAATTAATCCGTCAGTAAGATGGCGCGGAGACATATGCTATGGTGCCAACATTACCGTCGAAGAATTTTCGATGGTAACGTCCAACAGATTCCATTTTCTTGCTAACTATATTTCGTCGCTAAATCCAACGAAAATTACCATCGGAGGAAAAAAATCCAACGGTAAACATTTACCAACGATGTTTATACCGTCTAATTTCTTTCGACAGTAAATCCGATAACTTAATTACTCTCAAATTTTATTCGTTTTTCTGACGAAAAATCCAATGATATTTAATATTTTTTGTTGTTGTGTTGATCCTTCTGTTGTTTTAAAAGATGAGTAAATTGTTTTAAGAGTGTATTTTTTTAAACACTTAATTATCTTATAATAAAATTTGATTAAAAGTTACAAAGAGACTAATCTATTCGACAAAAGTAATTTTCAAAATTATCTAAATAATACAAATATGTTGAGGACTAAATTGTGTGTTTTGAAATTATTTAAGGATCACTTTTGGCTATTTACTCCATTAAAATATACTCTTTTAGTATTTTTTAGGGCAAGTTACTTAAATAAATTTATTGAACTCCAAATATTGAACTCCAAATTTACCAAATTATAATTTTCTAAAACAACAGACGTATTTACAATTTTTTTTATATTTATGTAAACGCTGTAGCGGTTTTTAACTTGCACGTGATTCGCGATAGAATAGTACAGATTATGTAAAAAAATGTGTAATTGCTGCTGGATATAGCGGTTTATGAGGAAATAATGCGTAGCATAATCCCTGGCACCCTGTAGCGGATTATATATACGTGAATTATTTGTATATTATTGTTATCTAAATCTTTCGAATATGTCAATGTGCAATTGTTAGTAGGGTCTTAAATTAATTTGTTATTAAAAAAAATTTAAAAATATGAAATTTAATAATTAGACATGTATCAATATTTTTTGGCAAGATTAAAGATAGTTATAATATAATTAACATTTGACTGCTGAAATAATAATATAATTATTTATCAAATAAAAAAAAATCATTAACTAAGAATCGAAGGTGGTGTTGTATGGTGGTGCATTATTTTACTTTTTTTTATTTTTTATTTATGGCTAATTATATGGAGCTTATGAATTGATGTCTAATTTTTGTCTAACTTATTTTTTATAGCAAATTTTAAAAATTTATTTATTTTTATTCTTTTAAATTAAATATTAATTTTTTATTTTTTAGCAAATTAGACACCATTTTTAAGCACAACAGGTCAATAGCAATCACCTTTATTTACTTGAAAAAATAGAGAGTATAATATTCTTTTATTCTAAACAATAATAAGAGTACAATATTTAATTTTTTGTTTTAAAAAAATTTAATTCATTTTTAAAAATTATCTTTGGAAATATGTTATTTTAAAATTTAATTTATCTAAATAATTTATTCTTATAAAAAATTATTGTGGTAAAATTTAAAAATTTTATTTTTATTCTAGAAACAACAATAAATATGTATAAAAAACATATTTAAAATTATTTTCATTATCTTTTGAGAATGCTTAAGGAAAGAATTAATTTTTATGTTATGTGAAGATAAAAAAAGATTACAACTATAATCAATTATAGATAGTCGTGTAAAAAAATGAATAAGTTTAATTGAATGATACATAATCTGTTACAGGGTACAGAGATTATGTTATCTATTGTTTTCTCATAAATTGTTGTACCCGATTTTTTACGTAATTTGTGCAATTTAAACGGACTAGTGAATTAACTACTGGACTCAATTTGGTTATTTTGTTAGTAACTTTACAATATACATAAGTAATATGCATGTAGAATCCAAGCAAAACAAATTATCATAAATCTCTTTTCTCCCGTGTTTTTTTGTTTTGTTTAGATTTTGACTTAGGTCTTGCAAATAAAGTACTCTGAAGTCTGAAAAATAAAAATGTGGTACATTTTTGTCAACATGGTAAACAATTTTGTTTTAGAAAAAAAAAAAAAAAGGTGTTGTGCTAGACGAATGATTAGCTTGCGGGATAATGGAGATATTCATATGATCCATCAATCTCAGTTCGTGGGCCTTAAAAGATTGGAAGTGAACGGATTGCTTATAAAAGTTTACAATTTTAGGACCAAATAAAAAAATTTCACAATTTTTGGTTTTCAAAAAAAAAAAAAAAAACCTTAGAAAGAATATAATTTGGTAGATAGATAAATTACTAAAAATATATTCGAATTATTTTAGCACCAATAAAAATGTAGTTTAATTATTCTGCTGATCCTTATAGTTTCGTAAAATTTTTAATTAGGTCCCTATACTTTTTTTTTCTTTTAATTGAGTCCTTGTACTAAATTTTTTTTAATTGTGTCCCTAAACTTTTTTTTCCTTTTATTTAGGTCCCTGTACCAATTTTTTTTTTTTAGTTAGATCCTTATAAAATTAAGCCAATTACTACTAAGAGGGACTTAATTGAAAAAAAAATTTGGTACAAGGACCCAATTAAAAAGAAAAAAAGTATAGGGACCTAATTGAAAATTTCACGAAACTATAGAGACCAACAGAATAATTAAACCTAAAAATGTTTCTAAATTTGGTTATGAATTAAAATATCCTCAAATAGTTTAAAAACATGTAAAAAATACTCAACTGTAAAGTTTCTATTATTGGGTTAACCACCAATTATACCCCCAGATTTTGTAAACGCTGACAATAATGCCCCTCACTTTTATTATCGACAAAAATATCGTTGGATAATTTAAAAATGTGCATCAAATGCCCGTCTGGCAAGTGATGCTTTCTCCGTTGACGGAAGTGTGTGATGTGGCAAACGGAAAAGCTTGTGTGGCAAAAGGAAAGCTTACCTGGACCCATTCCCAAATTTCCCAATTATAATAACCCTAATTCCCAATTGCAAAATGAGAATGTGATGCATCTGAAGAGCCGTTTAACCATGGATGCAGCAGGTATGAAGTGAAGGTCTGCGTCAATGGTAGAAGGCGGCAACGATAGGTGCGAAGACTCTGGTATGAAGCATTACGACGGTACGTGTCGCTGTTCTCTTGCTGTTGTTGCTCTGAGATCGAAGACGAATGCTAACCCAGGGAGGTGGTTCTTTCGGTGTCCACTATGGAAGGTAAGCATGACTGGGTTTTGCCCTCTAATGGGTTTTGCCCTTTAATATGTGTTTCGCACGTTATGATTGATTTGTTCTTCATGGATTTTCAATTTTTGTTCTTGACAGAATAAAAACCAGGATTGCAAATATTTTCAATGGATTGATGAATTGGAAGAGCAAGACATGGTTGAAGAGGAGGAATGTTCTTGGAACAACAAACCCAGGCTATCTTCAGGTGGAAAACTCAAACAGAAGAGCACTAGGAAGCTGTCCGAATCAGTGCAGTATGAGGACATTGACCCCATGGTGCTACCTGTTCTTACAAAAGAATTGAAGGAGAAATTGAGGAGGATTGAAATTCTTCTAATCATGATGTGCATTGGGGTTGCAATTGGTGTCTTCATCAATTTTTTTGCTCTGTTTAAGAACTGAGTTTGACTAATATTAAATAGTGGATGAAGAGTAAATGTGCATAATTAGTGTGTATTTTGATAACTGTGAATGTGCCAAATTTGGTTGAAATAGGGAATCATAACTCTTGTATTGTGTTTTCATGGAACCTGATGTGTATTAAGAGTGTACCAAATTATTGGACTATAAATTTGATGAGAACCTGATATGTGTTGTGTTTTGCAAAGTGCAGTAAAACCAAATAGAATACTTGTAGTACAAACTTGGTAATTAACATTTATATGTACTACTAAATCTGATCACATTGACCATAACAGGTTACATAACATTTATAGCAATCCCCAAAAAGTAAATAAACTGTTCTTGTAATTCAAGCATAACCTGTGATCAAGTGACAATAACTCTGAACACAACTTAAACAAGACAACAGAGTTCAATAACTCTGAAAACAAAAAGTACTAAATAGAGTCAAACACAACTTAGTTCAATAACTCTGAAAACAACTTAAACAAGTCAGCCAAAAAGCTCATTAACACTCAAAATAAAGGTTTCCTAAATCAGTTCTACAATGTCAACAGACCATAAAACAACACATTCATCATGGCTTCTTCTTTGGTTTTTGTGAAGGCTTTGAAGATGCAGGTGTGGGCATAAACTCCATGAATCTCTTTGTGGTAGCCTTGCTTGCTGCATTCATTGTTTGGTGAGAAACCAATGAGGGAGCACTGGAGCTAGAATTTGGCACATCCACTTGGGCTGAAGTATTGGGCTTCACAGGAATATTGGGCCTTCCAGCCACATTGGGCCTGACCTGTGGTGGTCTAAAAGGTACATTGGGCCTCATTGAGGTAGCCCTTGGAGTTGGAGCAGCAGCCACACCGGGCCTGACCTGTGGTGGCCTAATTGGATCATGTGCTAGTGCAGTAGTGCATGGTGGCCTCATAATGGGGATCTTTGCCCTAGCACTAGATGCACCCCTCCTCACGAGTCTTGGAGCAGCAGCTACAGCAGCAGCAACCTTTGGTGGAACTGACTTGTTGATAGCAATGGTTGAATCAGATGCTGCTGCAGGGTTTGATTCCAACCCTTGGGCTTGCTACAAAATCAAAACACAAATTCCAGAAGTCTGTGTATGTTGCAGAAAAAACAAGTACAAATGTGTAACTATGAAGCTAACCTCATTATCAGTTTGAGATTGGGGGTGCCCTTGTGTAACTTGTTGTTCATCTGCTGCCTCAAGAGTCTCCTCATAGTACATTTCTTGCTCTCTATCTGATAGATCAGCAGCATCTTCTTGTTCATTTGCTGCTCCTGATGCAGTTTCGGCTGCTTGACTAGTTTGTCCCCTAAGACTTTTTTTCTTTTCTTCACATGTCCTTGCATTGTGTCCTTGCTGCAGCATATACAACAGGTTAGTAGACATTTAGAATACAAATGTAACAAGTCTTCAATACACTGATTTAGATTACAAAACCAATGGGTTAATATCAAGTGAGGTGTTTACTTTTTTGCACCAATTACAAGTTGTTTGACCATACTTTCGCGGCATTTTGTATTGGCTATTACCCTGACGCTCAGATTCATGTCGTGCCCTCTTTTTTGTAGGTCTTCCGATTGGTCTTTTGTATGGAGGAGGTAGACAAAGATAACCTTCATAGTCAACCCAATACTCTTCACTGGGTACAGAGTTAATGTGGAACTTATATGCCCTATTGTAGTGCTCCATACACAACCAGTGATGCACATAGTCTTCAGGCCGGTGATTCTTCCTTTGGATAGCAGCCACTCCATGACAACAGGGCAATCCAGTCAGTTGCCACTTTCTGCAGGTACATGTTCTTTCTAGAGTGTTAACAATAACCCTGTGTCCATGTCTCCTCACCTCAAATATGTTATGCTCATCGTCCCCAACCCACTGGGCCTCCCAGTAATTACCCTCTTTTTTCTCCTTTTCCAACCTACTCATCTGAATAGGTGCCAGCTTTCCTGTGTATGATGATAAAGCATCTTTGTGCTGTGCCATAACCCTCATAATGTAGAACCTCATCTCTTCTAGCATTGTTAGGATACTTTTTCCCCTCATGCCCACTATTGTTGCATTAAATGATTCAGCATTGTTGTTGGTAACATTATCCACTTTAGGCCATTCAGAAAATCTTGATTTCGACCATGATGATTGTTGGCCATCTCCATTGCCCTATACATCATTCGCTCACCAACACGTATGTCATATTCTACCTTGAACCACTCTTCTGCTTCCCTTTGTATCAAATTAGGAGAAATTCTAAGCTTGTTAACTAATTCTCCAGCCACCCATTTATAGGTTACTGATCTAGATTTATTGCTCCTTGGACATGTGTGCTCATCAACTAGCGTCTTGATTTGAAAACTTGGTGGGAAATTTCTCCTTGAACAGTACACCTCCCACGGACAATCTTGATTATAACAAATAACTCTGCATCTTAAAGGCTCCACCTTTAAAAAGAACACTTCCCTCCCCATTTGGATGTTAAACTTCTTAACAGCATCCTTGAACTCTTGCATCGTTGCAAACTCCATGCCCAGCTCGAGTTTAACTTGGCCAAAGCGTGCTTCAGGATTGTGTTGTGGAAATACCGGAACCTCGTTTTCATCATCTGATTCAGGTAAACTGTGAAGATCCTCAGATTCATACTGGAACTCATTTTCCCCACCCTTATCAACTCCATTAGCATTACCCTCATGTACAGGCACAATCACTGTTGGGGCCTCATTGTCCCTGGGAGGAATAATTTTCTGACCTGATGGTTGTGGCCTTGAGTGTCTCTTCCTTCTCCCTGATTGTCTTAAATTACTGTCTCCCTCCTCATTATGATTCTCTTCTACAATAACATAAAATAAAATAATTCGTTGTTAACAACATCACAGTTTAGTATTTTTATGAAACCTAAATTGCATAATTTTTTAAATGAAATTACCTTCTACTGCAGGTTCAACATGTGGATTCACATGTTCATTTGACACATTCTGCGCAGATTCTGCTTCTCCTCTAGCTTCTTCAACTGGTGGTTCCCCTACTACTTTGGTGGTTCTCGATGGTGGTGGCCTTGCATGTTTCTTTCTAATTCTCTTTCTACCATATCTACCGACATCCTCGGTGGTTGAGTCACCAACTACTGCTGCTTGGCTCTCCCAATTTTGCTCCTCATTGGTTTCATGTGCAGCATTGGTCTTAACACTATTGTTGTTTTCATCATGCACCTCAGAATCAACATTATCCTTGTCTTGACCCACTTCTCCATTACCATTGTACTGATCTTCCATCACCTCATCTTCTCCCTGCCTATCTTCATCACGATACACACCCTCATCGTCTACCTCTACAACTTCTACCTCATCATCAGATACATCGACTTCATCTACATACTCAGGATTTTCTAGAACAGGATGCTCAAAATACAAGTGAACCCTGTTACCATTTTTCATAGCAGCATCACATATACTAACAACATCAGCATCCCTCTTAAGCGGCCTTAAACCATTTGATAAGTCAAAACCAGGCTCCAACCAATGAACGTCCTTAAACCCTGTGTAACCTAAATCGAGAAACAACCCTTCTACCAGAAATAAGTTACAAGTATCCACACATACCCTGTCAATGTTGCTAACAGTACCCCCAGAATATTGCATTCCACCCTTTTGATTGCTTTCTAACCTACCCATGTGGTGCATCACAAATGTTATGAGTACTGACATCTGAAATTTCAAACAGAAAAAAATACACATTTTAATACTAGTACAGCACCAATCAACTACTAAAATTGTTCATCCAAAACAGAAAAAAAAAACATGACTAAACCCTAAACAATTGCAATACAGCAACCAACGCATGCATCAAGTGGCAAAACTTTAAAGCCCGGAAATCCAAATTGTCACCTACTTAGTTGTCATTTTTTTCCCATCAAAGACCATATAGCCACAGCAACATGAACGAAGACAAAGTTTCTAATGGCAAAGAGGCAAAGAGGCAAAGATATTACATGTACCTTGTCAGATGAACAATCACCAACATGCAACAATGTCCCTCCAAACCAGCGTTGCGGCGACGATAGACTGACGATCGTCTTGGACGGTGACTTGAAGAGGAGAATATGGAGAGTCTACTATGACTCCAGTGTTAACTCTTTTACTCTTTTTGACCCTCTTTCACAGTGTTAAATCTTTTAACTTCTTAATACATTAGTTGAAATTAGGTTATTAATTGGAAATTAGGGTTATTATAATTGGGAAATTTGGGAATGGGTCCAGGTAAGTTTTCCTTTTGCCACACAAGCTTTTCCGTTTGCCACATCATACACTTCCGTCAACGGAGAAAGCATCACTTGCCGGACGGGCATTTGGTGCACATTTTTAAATTATCTAACGATATTTCTGTCGATAATAAAAGTGAGGGGCATTATTGTCAGAATTTACAAAATCCGAGGGTATAATTGGTGGTTAACCCTTCTGTTATTAAAAAAATGTGACATGATTCACTTGCAAATGTCAAGGTCTCATTTGTCACATAAAAAACTCCGTTTGCTGCATCGTTTTTTTTTTTTGTTAACGTAGAGTGCTTTAGTTCACATATATATATTTTTGTCATATTTTAAAATGATTTAACATTATTTTTGTCAATAACAAAATTTAAAGGCACTTTTACCAGAAAAAAATAATTCCAATGAATTTTTTTTATCTTGGTAGATAATATATTTTTTGGGCAACAATTTAACTTTAAACCTTCGCCATAAGCGTAGAATTCAATCCTTTCATGTCAACCTCCAAAATTAATTTTCTTAGAAGAAACATCAATCTTTGATGAGTTGATGATAAGACTAAAAATAGCGTAATAATGCGTCAATTTCTTTATATGCATGGATGATAAACATGCTCAGTGCAAGCTTTCCATTTGTATCAATACATTATTTGTACTAAAGTATTAGTTGTTTTTATCAAAATCAGAAATTCAAATAGACAAATATGCACAGCACGACACTATAGGTAGATTATGAGGGTGAATGAATTCTCTCCATTTTTTCTTTAAATGAGTTTGTGGTTTGTCAATTGCAATTTTAACATCCCTTCAAAAAAAAAAGAGAAATTTCTTTAATAGACTAAAACTCATATGAAACAATCAATGCATATAAAATAGTCAACCAAATTAGTATACATTAAAAATAAACTACTACATACATATATTAAAAAATATATGAATATAAAAATATATAAAATACATAATAATTAAATTTTAAGATTGTATTTAATTTTGAGGATAGAATAAAATAAAACATTAAAAATAAGATATACAAAATACAGATATAAAATTAATATTTTTATATTTTATTTTATGATAAACTGAATATAAATAAAACTAATAATAAATTGTATCTCTGTATTTTTTTTTATAAGAAAGACATAAAATATACAAATAGCCTATATTTTACCTAACAAACACAATTTTGTGTTTTTCTATTTATGTCTTACTATCTCGTCTTTGTAAACAAATATAGTTTAATATTCAATAATTAATATATTAATTATTCAAAAAATTATTTAATTTTTTTAAACAAAAATAACATCAATTTCATTGAGGGTATGTTATTAATATAGATTCATTGCTAAAAACAACAATAATAATAATAATAATACTTTTTCCTCAACAATAACCAATTCAAATTATTAAAATGATATTTTATTTTGGAAAGGCAAGAAAAGAACGTATTTTTATTTATTGCATAGAGAAAAGAATAAATAGGTCCCTGACCTTTTGTTTCGTAGACATTTTTGTTCCTGACCATTGAAAAATACTTTTAAGTCTTTGGCCTTCACAAAAAATAGACGGATCAGTCCCTCCGTCCAAATGCCTCCGTCAGACCCAGCAGAAAAGTCTGACGTAGCTCCCGTAATGCTTGTCACGCGTACGCGTCGCCTAGCAGACTTTCCTCTCACGTGTACGCGTACGCGTCGCCATGAATTCAGCAAATCCTTATTTCTTAATGAATTCTCCACTTTGCATGCTTTTTTTTTTCCATTTCTTTTAAGCCATTCTTACCTTCAAAACTTTAAATCACTCAAAAAAACATATCTCGAATGGGAGAAAAGTAAATTAAATTTAGCTCTAACCCCATTACAACCATTGAAAAGACCTCTTGATATGTGTATCCATACATTGAATATATGTTGATTGGTAGAAGAAGAGTAAGTCTTAGAAAGCAATATTAGTAGAGAATTGAGAGAATCGACCCTCAAACACTAGAGAGATTAGAGTGCAAACACTTCCGATGAGAGTTCGATGCTTAATCCCTTGTTCCTTATTTTCACGAGCTTTCTTCTTACAAGTATATTTATATTTCATTTTGAGATTTGAATTAGTGGAATTCATAAATCATCATACTATCTTAACCCTACTTGTTCATATATGTTCTTGGAAAATGATTCATTTTTAACCAAGTAGGTAGACGCATTTTACATATTAGTTGATGAACCACAAGAGTTTAGCATGAGGACATGCTAATGTTTAAGTGTGAAAAAGTTGATGAACCACAATTTTATGGTTTTTATTGTATTGAATTTAGTGGATTTTATCAACTTTTTCCACATTTATTTACTAAAATAGTATGGTTTTGTGAATTTTTCCTAAGTGTGCTTAATGATCGAAAACATGCTTTCTAGGCTATTAAATTGCTAGATTTAATTTATTTTTCTCCCATTCGATGCCTTGATATGTTTATTTGAGTGATTTAAAATTTTGAAGGCAAGAATGACTTGAAAGAAATAGAAAAAAAAGCATGCAAAGTGGAGAATTTATAAAGAAATGAGAATTTGCTGAATTCATGGCAACGAGTACGCATGACCCATGCGTATGCATGAGAAGGAAGTCTGTCAGGCGACGCGTACGCGTGTATTATGGGAGCCACGTCAGACTTTTACGTTGGATCTGACGGAGACATTTAGATGGAGAAATTGATCTATTCAAATTTTATGAAGGTCAAGAACTTAAAAGCATTTTTCAATAGTCAAAGATAAGAATTTTTGCAGGCAAAAGATTAGAGACCTATTTACCTTTTTTCCTATTGTATATTATGACCTCTGGAATGACACGGTAATAAACAAATTTAGCAAAAGACATGCTGCGAGCTAGGGGTGCACAGACCCGGCCCGGCCCGAAGGCCCGGTCCGGTCCCGAACACTTTAGGGGCTAATTTGGTGTGATTTCATCGGGTTTAGGGCCGGGTAAGGGTCTAAAAAATAGACCCGGTCATTATTTCGGGTCGGGTCCGGGTCATAGCTCGGGTCACCCGAAGTCGGCCCGGTGGCCCGGTCATCATACACAATTAATATTTTGTGTTATTAGTGATGGATAATGACTATTCTTATGTGAAATTTAAGTATTATAAACCTTAATATTTTGTGTTATTAGTCATTATAAGACTATAAGTTAATGTTTTATGTTTAGAATGCATAAGACTTTAGACTAATACATAATATTGCATTATTTATATTGATTTAAATATTTGGTATTATTAGACAATATTAGTATTGATTGTGGTTTTGCTTTAGTATTGATTGTGGTTATGCTTTTATTTTAAAGAAGGGTTGGTTCTTATTATATTTTTCTAAGTAAATTTTACCATGTTAAATAATAGTTGGATTCTTAGAAATTTGGATATTTTTACATGCTAGCTTACAAGAAGGTATCAACGTAATGTAATGTTAACGGCCCGGTTTTCACCCGATTTTTACTCGGTATAATTGTGGCCCGAAAGTGTATTAGTTTCATCGGGTTTAGGGTCGGATTCGGGTCTAATAAATAAATCCGATATATATTTCGAATCGGATCTGAGTCACATCAAATCCGGCTTCACCCGGTCCATGTGCACCCTACTGCGAGCCAGCGAGCGGTATGCAAATTAGATAGATTTAGACATTAGACATTTAGTTGTGGGGATGGGATATTAATTAAATTGAAAAGACAAATGCGGAAAGAAGGAAGATGTAAAGTACTCGCGTGAGAGATGTGTTTTGGTAATTTAGCA
Organism: Arachis ipaensis; assembly: GCF_059453495.1. Lineage (NCBI taxonomy): Eukaryota > Viridiplantae > Streptophyta > Magnoliopsida > Fabales > Fabaceae > Arachis > Arachis ipaensis. The sequence goes on from NC_142436.1 coordinate 9,363,391, forward strand.
TTACAAATTTATCATCTACATCCACATGTATTGTATTAAATCCAAATGAATTAATAATAATAATATAGTGCATTAATTATAGGATTATAGATATACGAGGGGATCGAAAAAAAGATGAAGTAAGAACAAAGAAAGAGGTTTGGTAGCTTCGAAGAAGCTTCCTAGTCGTGACTCTCCATTCGCCAACTCGCCGGCCATCGAACGCCAAGCCAAGCCACAACAACAATAGTGGCAAAGAAATTTCAAACAAAACAATTACCCAAAATTAACCACTAGTATCTATCAAGCAAATAAAATCTACTCTCTTTCTCTTTATTTTCCTTTTCTTTTCTCCTCCTCCTCCACTTCTTCCTCTTCCATTTCTTCTTCTAGTCCCCTCCTCCCCAAAATCGCAACACATAATAATAATAATAATAAATAAATAAATACAAATATTTTCTTGCTCCCCTTTGAGTGAGCTGTATCTGCTACAACAGTCCACTGCCCTTCCTCCCTCCCTTGCCGCGGTGTGGGCTCCACCGACACCGATTCGACTTCGCCGGAGCTGGATCTTTAGCTGGCGCTGCTAGCTGCTATATATCTTCAATCGGTTATACTCACACAAGTGGAAGTAATTTGCAATTCGCACTTTCTTGCTGCTTCTTTTTCATTTTGTTTTTGGATCTACGATGTTGGTTGGAACAGGCAGGTTTATTTAACTTTCCAACTTTGATGCAGATAGGTATGCGGATGGGGTCTCCAGATTTCGACGAAGAAGAGGAGATTCCGTTGAAGGAGGAAACTTCCTTTACCTCTTCTTCGTCTTCGCCGACGAAAGGAGGACTAACTCATCACAGTCACGGTCACAGTCATGGTAATAATCACAATCACAGTAATCGCAACAGTCATGCTTTCAGTTTCGAGACCACCACGGCGGCCGTGCTCTCTCCAGATTTACCCAAATCTTCTGTATTCAGGCTTTTGCGGATCACACGAATCAGGAGTCTTTATGTAGTCTTAATCAAAGCCAAGATCAACCTACTCCTCCCCTTTGGTCCGCTTGCCATTGCCCTCCATTACCTCACCGGAAAACATGTATGCTTAATTTCCTTCCTTTTTCGTTACACTCTTTATATTCCATTGCCATTCACATCAATTTTTGTAATCTCTTAATAGGGATGGGTGTTCTTCTTCAGCTTGTTGGGTATTGCTCCTTTGGCAGAACGTTTGGGTTATGTTACTGAGTACGTTTCTTCCTTTGATCTTGTATTACCTTACTATAACTATAACTAACGCTCGCGCCTATTTACTCTTACGTAGGCAACTTGCATTCTACACGGGACCAACAGGTATATTACTTCAAATCTTTTCCTTTGTTCCATTCCGAAATATTTATTATTTTGAAAAATTGGTACATCAACCATTCGATGTATCAAAATGCATCCAGTTATGAATGTACCAGATATTTTGGAATTGAGGGAGTATAATCTAAGGCTGAATATTGTAGATCAATTTAATCGGGAGATGGTTTTGGTCAATAACTATGTTGTACATATTTTGTTTAATAAATCTCTGCATTTTTTTCTTTTCTCATTTGTCCTGTTCTAGTTATTGCTTCATTTGTTGATAAAAAAATGTTATTGCTTAATTCCTTTATTTTTATTTTTTTTTTGTGTGTCAATTGAACTGAATTTTTGTTGGTGCGTGTGCAGTTGGGGGTCTGCTCAATGCCACATTTGGCAATGCAACCGAAATGATTATATCAATCTTTGCATTGAAAAACGACATGATTAGGGTTGTTCAACAATCGTTACTCGGCTCAATCTTGTCGAATATGCTCCTAGTTCTTGGATGTGCATTCTTTACCGGTGGGATTGTCCACTACAAAAAGGTGCAGGTTTTCAATAAGGTACATATCGTCTGACTGAAATTATTGCTTGCAGCAATTGTTTCTTTGTGTTTGTGTCCTCCTGATGTCACAGAGTTCACGTTGTAGTTGGCCTTTGGAACAGGCCGCTGCTGTTGTCAATTCCGGGTTGCTGTTGATGGCTGTGATGGGCATACTTTTCCCGGCGGTGCTTCACTTTACTCATTCGGAGGTTCACCTTGGGAAGTCGGTGTTATCTCTATCAAGATTTAGCAGCTGTGTAATGCTAGTCGCGTATGCGAGCTACCTTTTTTTTCAACTTAAGAGCCAGCCCAATCTTTATAGTCCTGTGGATGAGGTATGTTCTTTTGTGGCCGGTTTAGTTTTTCTTTTTTGTTTCTTTGTATCTCTTGGTTAGTGGTTATAGAAACAGCCACTGATGTAATTATCAGGTTAAGCTGCGTATATTATGCCCTTTGGGTTTATCCTTTTCCCGTACCCTGCGTTAACGCGGGATACTTGTGCACCGGGATGCCCTCTTAGGTTAGTGGTGTATGATTATTCATTATTTTGTCATCCCTTAAGTTTCCTCCGCATAGCGAACATTAGATGTTTGAATCTCTGATATCTCACATTTTTGGAGGAGATGAATGGATTTTTACTGTGTGTGTTAACTAGCACCTAGCGGTGCTGGATCCAGGGCCCTCCCACCTCTCCCCTTCCTCTCCTTCTCTCTCTAATCTCGGTCTCTATACAAGATTTAGTTTGACAGTATATTGTTTTCATTGATTATGTTTAGTTTATCTAACATATATGTTTTTCTTATCTACAGTTTTTAGATAAACAAGAAATTAGATAGACAAAAATCCTTTATATAGAGCAATGCTAACTTTTTAGCAACCTTCACTCTTTTTGTTGGACTCAAATGTTGCTTCAATTTGTTTATTTTTTAATCATGTTAATGAAGATATCCATTGTAGTACTTCAATCCATTGTACTAAATAAATTTCTCTCTCCTAGTAATTGCTAACTTTATTAATTATTTTTTCAAATACTAATTCCATTATAAAAAGTTATTATGTTAGTTTTTTCCCCATAAAAAACTGAAAACACTTAAAGGAATGTGTGTTTCTAAAATTAGATTATTATATTATTATTTTTTCAATTTTGTTTTCTGTAAGTGGATTATTATCATTTTAACTTTTTATAAAAATATATTTGTAGAAAAATCTAAATTTGTCTAGATACTAGTAATATAAGATTTTGGTATATAATTTTTACTAAGCAGTTAAATAAATAATATATGATATAATTAAATAATTTAATTTCACCACAAATAATTAATAGGAGAGAGAAATATCCATAACCCTATATATCAATATCATCAATTCATCATCATCATCATTAACATGGAGAGAAGATGAAAGGGATATTATAGTAAAACAAAATGAGTGAGTGGTGCAAATGTTCACCCAATGAGGTTAAGATTAGCATTTCTCATACCTCATATATGTGCAAATACAATTAGTTCCATTCGAATTTATATACCTATACATAAAGAGGACTGGAGAGAAGATTGGAGTATGCTTTATTTTTCTTTAATAAAACAAAAGAATTTAGCCACTCCTACTTTTGATGAACCCAAGATGATAGATTAAAGAAGTTGTCATCTTGACTAATCTCACATTTTGATTACTATTCCACACATTAACGATAAACTATATTTTTATTCTAATTTTTTTTTAATGTTCACATTATTTAACGTAACCAAGAATTGGTGGTATATGACTATTTTTTAATTGAAAAAATGCCACCATTCTACCAGCAATGTACAAGTGTAGCAATGCTACATGACCAACAAATTTATCATTTTTGGCCAATATTTGGCCAATTCTAAACTCTAAATACGAAATTCTAAACCCTAAACTCTAAATCTTAAATCCTAATAGTATAAAAATAAGGTGTTGGCTCAAAGTGTTTGCTAATATTAATAAAAAATGTTGTCCCCTTTGTCACAGAGGATTAGATATAGACAATAATGGTTCTGGTCTCTTTCATAAAATCACGTTTATCACTTAAGATGTGCATAGTTGAGTTATCTAGCTTTGCGTGTTGGTTGATTTCAGTGTAACTGTGTAAGCGGATTATTTCTTTTGCAGCATTCATTATAAGAAAAACCATTCTTTCTCTGCTTTCTTTGTTTTTTCATTTTTTGCGCAGGGGATTAATTGTTGCTTTTAGGTGATTAGAATTTTATATTTTGACATTAGAAAGAAAATAAGTGAATGTGGTTATAAAGTTTTCCTGTATGTTCAATGGCCCTTTTGCTGTTTTACACGTTTTTCTTGCATAAAATTGACCCTTCTATGTCTAATCTCCATAATTTGTGATTAGGAAGGAGTTAGTGGTGAAAATTCAGATGAGGAGGAAGAACTTGAATTAACTCAAGCGGAAGCAATAGTCTGGCTTGCTATCTTGACGGCATGGGTATCTTTATTGTCCGGGTACCTTGTAGACGCCATAGAGGTATAGCTTTAAAATCTTCTCGAATTTCTTGTCATTATGCTTCAGCTATCCATATACCCTTGAAGCTTCTTTTCTCTTCTAATGTTGAAATGGGATCTTTATAGTTTCTTCTTAATTTATATTTCATTTTATTCTTTAATGTTGAAATTCAGATGATACAGCATATCCTTGTTCTTAACCTTGTCAATGCAACTCTTGGTTTAACCTGAATCGAATTATTAAATTCCTGGTGATAATATGAACAGGTAGAAGGAGGTTTATTTTTCTCATCAATAAGTCTTTATATAATCATGATATAAAACGGAGACTTTATGCTCTTATTTATAAAGACAAAAGTTCAAAGTTGGGATAAGGTCACTATTTGTAGGGCCTAGTTTCAATTGTATCTGGGAAATTACTTTTACATAGCAATGCAAGTGAAGATACCCTGATTCGTTTTTAAACATAGGTCAAGTGCAAATGTAGTACATGACCAGCACCACATCACTGAACAATGAACACCAGAATTTATAACAAGAATGATTTGAAAACATAACGGGAATTGAAACAGACACCGAGTTTGAAGTAGAAGAAAAATTGACTTGATTCTCTGAAGAACAGTGTCCTACCTGTGTTTGTTGACAAATAAATAACTTCGGTTTGTTCTTGTCCACAACCATTGCATCATCAATTGTGTTTGATATATCGTCTTTTGTCTCTTTCAGGGAGCATCTGAGTCATTAAATATGTCGATGGCATTTATCAGTGTCATCTTGCTCCCAATTGTTGGCAATGCTGCAGAACATGCAAGTGCTATCATGTTTGCCATGAAGGACAAACTTGTAAGTGGCTTTTGGAGCCCCTACTCTTTATCTGAGGGTACTGTTTAATTGCTAATGTATTCAATCTCTCTGCAGGATATCACCATTGGAGTTGCTGTTGGATCATCTACACAGATATCTATGTTTGTGGTATGGCCCTGTACTTTTAAAAAATGTGTATTTATTTATTCTTTTATAAACCAAAGATAGTAAAGTTAGGAGTTACTCTTGGTTCAAGAAGGTATTTAGGGGAGGGATATGGGAGTCGAAGCTCAAATGAGTCATCCTGGAGACTAACCACTAAGTTGTGGCTCAGACACGGTCCTGTTATTAAATGGCTCAGACTAACCTAGATTACTTCATCTCATAGGAACATGTTTTTTCAGTTATTAACATTTTCCCAACATGCATGATCATCATAGGAGAAAAGGTTGATGATTCTTATTCTCTTAAAAATTGTAGATCCCATTCTGTGTGGTTGTTGGATGGTGTATGGGAAAAGAAATGGACTTGAATTTTCAACTGTTCGAGACTGCCACTCTTTTTATCACGGTGCTGGTAGTTGCATTTATGATGCAGGTATGCACCTCCTTATTTTCCCTTATGAATTGTGCTGTTTTGTTTCCGTATTTTATAGCCATCAATAATTGGAGATTAATTTTCTCGTGTTGTTTAGTTATGACAGGATTCAGTGTCTAAATTACTGAAGTTGAGTGAAAAACCAATATGCCTGGATAGAGATAGATTGGTTTTGGGAAAATTCTGAACCAATTCAATAATTTGTTATTTGTATATAGAAAATTACGAAATTGGAAATCTTCTTAAGTGATAATGTTTGTAAGGGATGGGATGACCTCTTTTGGATCATTTAGTGAGACCACAAATGCTAATGCGCTCTAGAAAAAGTAAATGACAATTAACTTTCTATTAAAGTTAAAAAGAGAGAAACAAAAAATAAATCACCCTAAATCCTATACTCTAAACTCTAAATCATAAATATGAACCATTGATATAAAATATAATGAATAGAGAGCTAATATTTGTTTAATTAGCAAGGAGTACAACACTCCTTAGTAAGAACGTTTAAGGATTCCTCATTTTAGAGAATCCAAATCCAAAATATACATATGAAGCTTCTGACATAATTGTTCCATGGTAAACCTAAATCAAGAATTAGTCAACACCACAAAAGTAATACCTAAAAAAATCTATGTTGTTTTGTGCAACGGAATTTCACAACCGCTTTGACATTTTTGTTTTGTGCCCTGTAACTAAATAAAACAAGAACAAGTTTAATTGCATAAATCATAACTATTTTGTTAGTAAATTGTGGAACATCAACAAATTGCCCTTGGAGTATGAACTGAGGTTTCAGTATGTGGTGCACTGCAAGTGTCTCTATTATTCATATTTTATGCAAATAATTCATATTTTACTACTTTTACCTTTTGCAGGAAGGAACCTCAAACTATTTTAAAGGCTTAATGCTTATATTATGCTATCTTATTGTCGCTGCCAGTTTCTTCGTACATGTAGACCCTAAAACTGGTGAGTTTACTGAAAGATATATTCATAATTCATAGTAGTTAGTTATATAATGGAGCTGAAAGCTTGTACAAGCTCTACTTTGTTGCTACTGCCAAGTTGGCACTATTGTTTCTTCCTCGTCTATCAACTAACTGTCAAGTTTTAAGCAAAGAAAATGATCGGAAAGTATTTTGCAAAATTGGTGTTGATTCTCATTTTTGTCCTTGATAGGTACAAAGTGGGTTATTTTTGGTTTCCGGAGGTTTTGATAGGTCAAAACAGTCTTCGAAGGTAACAAATGTGATTGAAATGAGTCCTAGTGTTTAGAATTCAACACACATTTGTTACCTACGGTATTATTTTGACCTATCAAAACTTACACCAACGTGTATTAACCCATAATCTTTTGCATTATTCTCTCCGTTTCAAAACAATTGTTGTTTTGGATTCATTGAAAAACTAATGTATTTACACAATCCCATTATCTAGATACATTTATTTTTCAGTGAACTTAAAATGTGAAAGCGACAGTTATTTTTAAAATGAGTTGCATTGAACAAGGGTATAATTGCTAAAACAATAAAATTCCGAACACAATTATTTATAGAAGCGAAAAAAAATCTTAATGTTGCTTCTGAGGTTTTGTTGTGGAATCTGTTACAGGTGATGACTAGATACCATAACGATGGACAAGTGTGTAGGGACTACAGTCCACGTTATCTTTGTTTTCCACTTCCTTAACACGCAGCAATGTATTCAAATGGGTTCTGAAGCTTCATTCATTCACCATCACCATGGCGTGGGGAAAAAGAATAACTTTAGTGACGGCGATCATTGTTGTCCTGAGCTGAAAATTTTTCAGCCGTGTATTATATTGATTTTGAAAAAGATGGATTACTGTACTGGTTTTTTTTTTCCCTTTTAATGTCCCCCATATCTGTCATTCATTTACCAGGGAAAAGAAAAAAAAAATTCTTCAAACTAGTGTAGTCTCGTTTTTGCTTGGTTGCTCACGGTATTTCTAAGTCCAACATGTCAAAGACTAATTCGTTGCGGATCTGAACTCTATTAAGAGTCTGCTGCTGGCTAATAAGTTACTGCATGTACAAAGCAGAATTCAAACTCTCGATACTTGTTTAAGTGGACAAGTGAATTGACCACTTGACTAATTCAAGTTGGTTGTGTAGTCTTGTTTAATCACGATGAAAATTATGAATTACAGCAGAATATTTAATCATTTTACAACATGTTTGGTATTAGTAATCCAAGATGGCTAGTTAAATCATTAAATAAAAAAAAATGTTTCTTGAAGAACTTGAAATACATACTGTGTTTTTCTCCCAAAAAGAAATAGTTACTTATTTATTTACCAAAGATAGGTAACCAGGAGAGAAAGTCAGAAGATGAACAGATTTCATCCATCTCTTTATATAAACTAAACATTTATCATTGTTATACTAGTTACAAAAACAGAATTTGGTAGAGATAAATACACTGATCAGATCAGAGTTATTATCATTGCAACTTCAGAAGGGTTTCAGACAGATCCATTCATAATTCTTGATGAGTTGCACTGTTGCACCACATCGGCATCCTCTATATTATTCTTGTATATTCTTCATGTATTCCTTTGAAAGTTTAGTTTCCATTATTAACTGTTGTTCTTTGATCAGAGAATAACCTGAATCAACTAAAGCCTCCATTGTTTGCTATTCCATCCAAATACCAAAAACCTGTCAGTTTCCCTTTGCATTCGTTTGCATTAAGCAAAACAATGTCTAGAGAGAGGAATATAATGCTAAGTATTCAAGCAGATAACTCCTGTATGACTCCAAAAACATTATCCACTTTTTTCCCTTTTTGAAGAATAATATTGTCTATGTGGAACTCTATTTAACAAACGATAGGAATAGCAAGGAGATGTTGTCAGTGAAAGAATTGATCTCACTTAACTGAGTAATAAAAGAGATAGTCACAAAAAAGAAAAAAAAAAGAAAAAAAGAGTAATAGCAAGAGATACAATATTATATATAAAATCATTAGATCCCAGAAAATCCATTAACCTACTTCATTTTGGCTATATTTTATCATTTTTAACAGAAAAATGAACACAGTCAATATTTCATCAAATGCTTATCTGATAAAAGAAAACAAATATCCATCAGCCTTAAAAGCATAAGCACGACATTTCATGAGGTTCAAGGGTCTTATTAATTTACCTCTGGAGGAATAAATACAGGAAGACTCTGGTCCTTTTTTCTCTTGAGAAATTTCTTTCCAAAATTTTCAATGCCTCCAATATCTTCAATCCACTACAATTCCACCACAAATATGTGTCTGTAAATTAATAGTGATTTTGTGGGGACAAAGAAAAAAGAACCAAGGAGGAGGAGGAAAGTGAAAAGAGCATGGACATCTCTAATTTACTGCTATTTGCTGCATATGAGCTTAGGATTCATAAACACAAGGTTTATGACCAAAATGGTCAGGACTCTAATAGTTGGTACTCCCAGTGTTCAGTTCACAACTAAAGTTCAATCCAAGGTTATATGGACATAGCATTGTCATGTACTCATGTTTTTAGATGAAAATATTTCAATAAAGGGTTCCATTGTTTAGAAGCTGTCTCCAGACACATAGAAACAATGAGACAAAGAAAATAGATTCTTGTACTCGTTGTTTCTGTATTTGCATCCTGTTAATACAAACATTGAACTCCTCTTTGGATGGAGGAACTAGTATCAAACCAGCAAAGTCTGAGAGACTTGATGATGACTTGATGATGCCTTTAAGCAACATGGAACTTAAAATAAAAAGTAGATGTGAGATGCTAAATAGTTATGCATTCACACAAGTTAAGGGTTCTAAATTCAGATCTTTATCCATATTCGTAACACAGATTGGGGAACCAAGGATTGTTTAACTCATCATAAGTTACCAAAAGGAGGGAACTGACAAATTTTGCTGTATTAATTTTGTCAATGTAGGAAACTTCAACTAATCATTTGTTTCATTGCATCTAAAGCCTATACCACTAACATTTAATGGAATAATAAAGAGGATAGTGGGATGAGACTTCGTTCGTTGTAGTAAAGGAGAAAGGTAATTGAATTTTTAGATGGAAAGTCAGTATCTTAATACAAATTTGGGAATCTGAATACCTTTAAAATAGATCTGTCATATGTACGTGATCTTAAAGCTCCATAGAAGTCCAATGCTGTCAATTACCATATCGTTTGAAAAAAAACAATGTCAAAGTGAGTTATCAGAAATGGAGTTGTCAACAGAAATGTCAAAACGTTTTAGGACCTACATGAGATGCAGATAAATTTCACCTTGATTAGGAAATGTGTTCACAATCTTTATTACTTCATCCTTAGGTATGCCATCTTTTTCGTACATTCTATGAACGATATTCACAATATCTTCATGGTTAGGTTGCCTGTTCCACATTCACATAGAACATCTTAGGGAGCATTACATGGTTAAAATATGTAGCTTTAACAATCATGTCAAACATCAAAATATCTACCAGGAAAACCAATATAAAACTTAATACTAACCCTCAAAAATCAGAACTTTAATGAAATTCATGAATGATAAGTACAATAACCCTAGAATACGAAGGATGAAAACTTACCAATAAAACTTATCCATCCTGCCATCACGTATCAGTGGAGCATAAATAGTTGAAAAATCATTCCCTGTCACAATGATTGGAATTCTGTTGGTGACGTCCGATTCTCGCCAATCTTGGCCAATACTTACTCTTGTAGGATTGTCTGATAGATTCATAAGTGTCCCAACAACGATTTGATTATTGACTGTCATTTGAGTATTCCCTGTATGAAAACAAGAAAATTATGTTCACTAGCTAACAATTCTGCCAAACAACTGCAACACTATGGAAACCAACAAAGTGTAATGAACAAAAATGAAAGAATATTATATTACCAAATCTACCAAGGCCAGCATCAATATCGTTGATCATCAAGCAGCTCATTTTTCCCTGTATCAGGCACAAACACAATAGTAGATTGCATTAGCAGATTAAAGAATTGCAACAACTTTTTTCTTACTTCATAGTGCAGCTAGAGCTGAGGTAAAACTGGAATAAACAATTTAAGACTATTTTAGCCAAATTAGCAAAACATTGGACTGGACATATCAGACTTCAGTGAGTCATGTTCAGCTTCCTTTCTTTGTTATTTACATTCAATTGATTGTGCATAACATCAGCATATGTTAAACATGAAGGCTTAATGCAACAATTCCACATTACCTCGGAAGATACAATCATAGCGTTCAACTTCTTTTGAAAGAAAATAGAACATTATCTTTCCAATGCCAAATGTTCCATAATCGATCACATAAAGTATAAAGTATAATTTATAAAGAAAAATTTATCATAAAAAACCAAGACATACTGAAAACTTTAAAACTCCTAACTTGATTCTGGACCACTTGAGATGCTGTTCTATAGCGTTCACGAATCAGCTTTCCTGGCTCTCCTGTTAAGAAAAGTAGGATGGTGAATTCAAGGAAACTGTACATGTATATGTATTCATAATTATACATATTCTACGAAAGGTAAGAAATAATGAAAAATAAATATTATCTAGAATTTTCAGGTAGTTCTTCAAATATGTAGTGTTTGGAATAAGAAATTATTAATGAATGAAAAACTGTGTAAAAGAAACAACTTACCAGCTCTCTCTGATTCTAGTTCCCCAGCAGACATAATTACAGGTTCAATTCCCATGGCCTGAAATATAAGTTCTGTTTGGAATGATTTCCCTTGCCCTTTTCCTCCCCAGATACCTGAAAGAATGTGAAAAAAAATGCAGGTGAATTTAAAATAGGATGAGGAAATAACTCTCTTGTATACATATGTTTTACCTTTTCACCCTGATTCAGTTTGAGTTGAGTAGTGTGAACTAATACTAGACTAAATAATCAAGCTAGGGAATATCAATATCGCATTCCCAAGAAAAGGAAGTTTTTCTTTTTTAAGGAAAAGATAATAATCTTTGTTCCAAATTATCTGCCAGTTTAAAATTTGGTACCTTCACTAGCAGCACAAACTGACTACAAATCCCGAAAAAGAAACTGTGTAGCCAATATTATTTTACTTTATTTCGCATTTTACATAAATTAACAGGAAGATTGATTTGTATTTTTTAGTTTGTTATATACCTAAAATCAAAGGAACTTTAGTATTGAGGAGATGAGCAAGGTAGTTCTTCACAATGTGACATACTGCACACATAGGAAAAACAAATGTTACAATAATGTCCATCTTTGGGTACAATTATCACTTCAAAATTAGAAAAATTTAATAGTGGAGGAGCAATCATCATAAAGTCATAAACACTTGAGTTATTGCAAGCAACTAAGTGTAAATTTCCTTTAAACAAAATATACACTTATCTCACGGATTCCAGTATGGAGAAGAGCATATTCATATAAATCATAATAGTAATAGTACTATTGAGTATTGACTATTTTCAAGTCTGAATCACTTGTAGAAAAGAGAAAAATAAATGAAGGTGTACCAATCTGTCTTATATTGCTTCAAAATGAATGAGTAATTAGAGTTTGTTGATGAAGACCCAGTTTCAGAGAACTTACCAACTTTGTCCTGTCAAAAGAAAGTCAAGAGAACCTGAAAAAATTAAATACCATCCAATATATAAAAAAGGAAACCAATCAACGATGAAGTGAAAGGATGACAATTTGGCTCGTCTAAGGTTAGTATTTATACTAAAAGATACCGTAGCTGATTTAATATGTATATATCATTTTTTATCCATTATTTTATCTACTACTAAGGGGGCATGGTATGTACTCATGAGAATATGAACAAGAGAAATCTTAAAGGCTTCGTTGGTTGGTTTTTCCATTTTCAATGTTTTAATTTTGCGAACACTAAGTGAAAACATAAATGAAATATTGAAAATGAAAAGGCCAATGCAAATCATATTCGATGTTTCTATCTTTTCTTTCATTTTTTTTCCCTCATAGCAGAAAATAATAAAAATGAAACGAAAAAAAGAAAGTCAAATTCGAATTCCAAATTTCCAAAACAACCATGCTCCGTGATCATAAAATATCAAACATCGAATCAGTCATTCGTACAAACTTCATGTTAAAATACAGAATATACATTGAAAATGAGTTAAAAATATTTATAAACAAATACATTTGGTGAAGTACATGATCTCTAAAGCAAGGTTCTAAAAATAGAACTTGACATTGAATTCAGAGATCTAGAGTGAATCTTCGTTTTAGAGGATCTTTACTGAAAATGGAAAATGGCGGTTAGTTGGTTAGTTACCATGAAGAGAGGAGCAATGTAATAATCGCCCTGAAGGTACTGAAAGGACCTGGTGACCTTTTGGCGATAATCAAAGACAATGTCAGAGTCCTTGCCGAGAAAATCGCCGACGAAGAGGGAGTCGATGACGCCGGCACGTTGGCCGACGGCGATGTTCATGTTATCGGCCTCTTTGCCGAGCCTGTAAAGATAGTCTCTGCCTTGTGCGTCTTTTGCTTCCCACGAAGACTGCTCAGACAGCCTCTTCTTCTTGTTGTTGTTCTCCTCCTTCTCACTGCCATCACTGCAGCACCGCACACACAGTTTTGCTCCCACTCTCAAGAAAGGTAACCGCTTCTTCTCGATGCGCATGCTTGTATGGGCCGCACACCATCCTGATGGAATAGCAGCCATTGCACATGCACATAATTGGAGACTCATTCATTTCATTCTGCACAAAAAGTTTTTCAATGCCACGTGGCATCCCTCCTCGATCTTATCCCTATCCACTGGTTACTATTTGCCTGCCCCTCCACTGAGATTGGTAAAGTTTCTGAAGAAGAGAGTTGTGCTTCTTAAAAGCTCAAACTCTTTTCTCTATGTTTAGTAAATAAAAAAAATTGTGTGTTTATATTTGTAATTTTTAAAAGATTAGAATACTTTTAAAAATATAGAATTTTTTAAAATTATATTTTTTAAAATTTAAAAGTCTAAATATAATTTCATATGTTAATTAATTTTTAAATTTAATACTCACATTTATATTTATTATAATACTTCTAAATTTTAAAACTATTTTACCAAATATAATTAGGGGTGTCCGCGGATCGGATCGGATCGGATATGGCCGAAAATTCGATCCGATCCGCACAATTTTCATCGGATCGGATCGGATATGATATCCGCACTTTTTAGTGTCGGATCCGATCCGCACATTTGCAGATCGGATCGGATATATCCGCATAATTAAACCTTCTCTTTTTAATCATATTTTTATGTAAAAAAATTCGATAAAAATATTTCTTTCGTACTTTTAAACTTATTTATTCCTAAAATACTTTTAATCAAACTCTCTCTAAATAACAAAAATAAAATCATACAATATATGAATAATAATTACTAACTAAAACATATAAACAAGTAAATATAATATCAAACATATATATTTATTTATTTATTAATTATTATAGTGCGGATCTGCGGATTCGCGGATGTAGAGCAGATATCCGCGATCCGATCCGCAAAAGATGCGGATTGGATCCGATCAATTTGCGGATCGGATCGTATCCGCAATTTTCGGATCGGATGCGGATATTTACTGCGGATCTGCGGATACGATCCGATCCATGGACACCCCTAAATATAATTGTTGTTGTTTATATTTATTCAAAGTTATTTTTAATTTGATTTACCAAATATAAATATTACAATTCTTAAAAGATAATTTTTTAAAAATTAATTTTTATAAGTTAATTTTAAGAAGTAAAAATTTTACCAAACTATCAAATTCTTATGAAATCAACTTGCTAAACTACTCTAAAAACTTACGCGCATATCCTTGGAAGCATGTTTAATTGATAATTGAAAATTATTAAATAATTTATCAAATTTAATTAAATTATTATTTTATAATTATTAATTATTAATTTTATATAATTTTTATTTTAAGGTAAACTATTCTTTTGGTCCCCTACATTTGGGGTGAATTCTGTTTTAGTTTTCAACGTTTAAACTGTTCTATTTAAATCCATAAAAGTTTTGAATTGCATCAATCAGGTCCTTCCGTTAAGTGGGTGTCAAATTATTGACGCCGTGTCCGACGTGGCAAGGGATAGGTGACAGTGGTTAATAGACGTGTAAGCCTTCCCGCCTTTGGACATAACGCATGCTGCTTATCCTGACTCTTCTTCTTCTTCTTCTTGTGAAGCACGAAACGCAAACGAAAAGCCACAAACCCTATCGCTCGTCACTGAAGGCTTGCGATTCGCAGCCAGAGAAGTGACATTGTCGTTCAGTAACGTTAAAGGTCCACAGCAGCAATGAGTTTGAAACCCTTGCTTTCCGGAAGAAGATCGTATCAGGTATTCTGTTATCAAATCTTCTGAACCCATTTGTTTTTCATCTTAATGCATGTTGATATGTAATGATGTATGTTGATGTGTGATTGTTTTGTTTTATAGTTTCATATTCATTTCTTGTTCTGTTTTGGAAGCTTTTATTTTGCCCTAGTGATTTTATTTATGCATTTCTGTTGTTGTTGATCAATGTGAGAATTTTATGAAGTGTATTGTGTATGTGTAACAGATTGTTCGAAAAATGAGTTATTTTAGTGTCAAGATACACCATGGGGGAAGTTTGGATTTGATGGTGAACCTTTACAGTATGTGGGGGTGAGACTTCAATAGTGGACTACTGTGATGAAGATAGGTGGAGTAGGTTCGAGGCTATGGAGATAGTGCTCGAACAGGGATATGTGGTAGAGAACATCGCTGCAATGTGGTATAAGTCTCTGAAAGATGAAACAGATGTAAGGTTGAGGATGCTTCACACAGACAAGGATGCCATGGACATGGCTAGAATTGGAAAAAGGGACAACATGGTGGAGCTTTTTGTTGTTCACAAAGATGCTGCTACTACTAGGAAAGGCTGCACTATTGAGAAAGTTGAACATATAGATGGTGGTGAGGCTGCTACACCCACTGCAGACACTGTTGGGCCTGGTCTAATTGTGTTGCACAAGGCCCAATCATTTGCTCAGGCCAAGGTGGGTAAGAAGCCCAAGGTGGTGACAAAAGTCCAGAATGATGTGTTGGAGGATGGTGATGAAGAGAGGTCAGAGAGGTCAGATTTTTCAGGTGATGATGAATCTGAGGATGATGACTACCGGCCAGGAAATGATGATGAGGGGGACAATGATAAACAATGGAGTGAAAATAGCTCTGGAGATACTAATCTGGAGGTTGCATTTGATGACAGTGATGATGATCGGAATGGTGATGGGGGTTTGTATGATGTTGAAGTCACAACTACAAAAGATCCCCCAAAGGCTGAAACAGAGTGTTCCAACTGAGAGAGAACAAGGAGAGCACAGTGGCAGTGTTAATAAGGGTAAGGAGCAAGTGGTGGCTGCTGGATTAAGGGATGAGGATGATGGGTATGAGAGTGAGGGGTTGTGGGATGTCCCTGTAAGTGATGATAAAGGGGATCCCTTGTTGAGGAGGTACCCGTTGTATAAGAGTTTGAAGAATATGAAGGAGTATAAATGGGAGGTTGGGACAATGTACGTAGATAGGAATGTTTTTAAGGAATGTGTAACGAGCTATGCTGTGCACAGTGGCAGAGGAATATGGTTCTCAAAGTGTGATAGCTATAGGTGCAAAGCTGTTTGCAAAGAAGGTTGCAAGTGGTTTGCTTACTGCCATAAGATGAAGAGAGAGGATACATAGCAACTGACCAGCTGTTACAAAAAACACACATGCTCTAAGGCAACCAAGATTGGTATAATGAGTTCTCAGTGGCTAAGTAAGGCTTTTATGAAGAAGATCTGTGAAAATCCGAAAATCAAGTTGAGAAGTTTGATAAAGAAGGCTCATAGCAAGTGGAATGTGGATCTTACAATGACCAAAGCTGCCAGAGTGAAGCAGCAAGCCCTGGATGAAATTAATGGTACTTACGGAGAGTAATATAGGAGGATTCATGACTATGCTGCGGAGTTACTGAAGTCTAATCCGGGTTCCACTGTTCAGATACAAGTGGAGAGACCTCTTGAATTTCAGCTAGAGACACCAACTCTTGGTACGGACATGAGACCACGATTTCAGAGGATCTATATCTGCTTGGATGCTTGTAAACGGAGTTTCATGGTGTGCAGACCCATGATCGGCCTTGATGGATGCTTCATCAAGGCTCCATATGGGGGTCAACTTCTAACAGCCATTGGATGGGACCCCAATGATCAGATTCTGCCAATTGCCTATGCTATTGTTGAAGCAGAGACGAAAGACTCATGGAGATGGTTTTTGTTGAATCTGTGTGATGATTTGGGAGTTGATAAGATCAGATGGTGTACATTCATGAGCGACCAACAAAAGGTAACTCTCAACCTAAACTTGTATAATTAATTCTGTCTTTAATTCATGTTGTGCTATTATTGACTGGTGATGTTTTTAAATTCTGCTTCAAAGGGATTGATCCCAACCTTTGATGAGTTGCTGCCTGGCATAGACCACAGGTTTTGTGTCAGGCACTTATATAGCAACTTCAGAAAAAGGTTCCCAGGTGTTCAGCTAAAGATGATGATGTGGAAGGCTGCAAAGGCAACATATGTCCAGGACTGGGAGAGGAGGATGAAGGAGATTCAGCAGGTTGATCAAGGAGCTTATAATCATCTCATGGAGATCCCTGCCAAGTATTGGAGCAAGTCCAGGTTTAATTATTTTCCTAGAGTTGATACACTTGTAAACAACATGTGTGAGTGTTTTAACTCTGTTATTGTAGAGGCTAGAGAGAAATCCATTGTGTCTATGCTAGAAGATATTAGGGTTTATCTAATGAATAGGTGGTCTGATAACAGACAAAATATAGTTACATATGCCGGAGAAATTTTGCCAAAAATAAACAAGAAAATTGAAAGAGAGTTTGATAAGGGAGGGGAGTGGTTGGCCATATATGCTGGTAGGGACAAGTATGAAGTGTCTAGCAGTCAGGGTAATAGAGCCAAGTTTGTTGTGGACTTAAACTTACATGAGTGCTCCTGTAGAAAGTTTCAACTAACAGGTTACCCTTGTGAGCATGCCATGAGTTGCATTAGAAAAATGTGTCTAGATGTTAAGAACTATGTGAACAAGTGTTATAGGAAAGAGACCTACGTGGACTGCTATCAACATGTAATCTACCCACTGAATGGACCAAATCTCTGGTCCCGGACTGAGAATGATGATGTGCTGCCACCAGTGTTTAGGAAACCAATAGGGCTCCCAAAACTGAGCAGGAACAAGACTAGTGATGAGCCACGCAACAATGGATCACTGTCTAAGTTATCCAGGACTGGACAACAACAAAAATGTTCATATTGTTTTGCACTTGGTCACAACAAAAGAACCTGCCCTAGAAAACGTAAGATGGAGGCCTCAGCAAAAAAAGGTAAAGTTGTTGTTGTCAATTTGATTACAATTCCTTACATGTGAATGTTGATACTGTCCAATTAACCCAATTTGTTGTTACTGTTTATAGCAGAATGCAACTCCACAAGCCAAGAAAGGTGCTGGCATAACTAGGACTCCAAAATCCAGTAAGATCCCAGCCAAGACAACAACACAACCAGCAACAAGACTTCAGCCAAAGAGGAAGAGCAATACACAAGTTGGAGGGAGCCATGAGTCACAGACATCCTCCAAGAGAGCTAGATGCAGCAGCAGCGCCAGTCAACCACAGCCATCAACAGCAACAGTCACTAGCCCATCAAGGAGGACCCTGAGGTTCATGGCAAAAACACCACCTAGGCCTGGAAGGCATTGGGATGAAGAACATAGTAGATTTTAGTGTTTACCATCTGTTTTGTAATGAATCTGTCAATGACCAAACGCTAATGTCCCTGTGATACTTTAAACACCCTACTTTAAGACTACTAGTTTCATGCTGATCTCTTTTGTGTTGTTACCTTTTTATGGTTATATTTAAGGCTTGTTTGGATATTGTTATGGTTAAGAGAAGCTACTTTAAGACTTCTCCGTTATCTAATGATTTACATGAATTTTCAGCAGCAAAGTTATGTGAATTGGCAAATTAAGCCTTGTATTTATTAGTAGATCAAACTAAAATAAACTTGTTCAGAGCCAAATAATGTATGTCAAAATACAGGAACTCATTGCTATTCATTTCACTCAAAAACCTTACAATGTTTACAGCAACTGCCTTTACACATACAGCCTCCAAAAAATTTCAACTAACACATCACTGTTATCACTCTAACTGTATGTCAATTTTTTCAATCCTTAAATAATTGACATTCCCTACAAACTGGGGACAACAACAGAAAAGCAAACAAAACAAAATGCTAACCCCCTAAATCTCAATTAAGTCGATCATATAGCAGCAGCCCAGCCATTGTCCATCCAAGAATTCCAACAGCAAGTGCCAATGCAAATTTCCTTTCAGCTTTCTGCAGTTCTTGTTTCAACGAGCTCGCTTTGTTCTTCAGTCTTTGAATTTGTGGATCTTGTCCTTCAGGCTCTGCCCAAGCAAAATAATCGCATCCATCTCCTATCTGTTCTCAACCAAACCAACACGAACACACCAAACACTTCAGATCCTCCAAACACTAACACCCAATGTTATTTTCAAACAAGAGACAAAAAAGAGGATACTCACCTGATAGTTGACGCAGCCCCAGAATCTTCTTCCTGGGTTCTCCGCTATAGATGACGTCCGCAATACCGGTCTCTCTCCACAGAAGCACGTCCTCCTTCTCCCACGACTCTTGGTGCTGTTACGCGAACCTTGGGAGGTTGACTGCCATTCTCAGCAGACGAAGAACATCAACTTTGAGGATTAGGGTTTACTTATTAGACCGGATTTCATTTCTTTTTTTTTTTCGTGCTTCCAATTCCAACTGTTAACTATAGCCAAACTACCAAATTTGTCACGTCGGACACGGCGTTAATAATTTGACACCCACTTAACGGAAGGACCTGATTGATGCAATTCAAAATTTTTTTAAATTTAAATAGAACAGTTTAAACGTTGGGGACTAAAACAGAATTCAACCCAAACGTAGGGGACCAAAATAATAGTTTATCCTTTATTTTATTAACAAATTTGAGAAATAATAAAAATAATCTTTTTTGTTATTATATAAATTATTAAATAAAAAATTGTAGATATTGCCAACAAAGTGACTACTTTATAAAAATGTTAAAATATATTTAAAAAAATCCATAAAAAGATATAAAAATTCTCCCCATTAATTATTGTTTAAAGAAATACATTATTCTCAGGGTAAATTATTTAAATAAAATAAATGGCAATTAAAATTATTTATATATAACTTTCACGTAAAAGTTACTCATATACAATTTCTTTTTATAATTTTATGTAAATTATTACAAGATAGATGTAGTGATTTAAAAAATAACAGAAATAACTATAGGCTAGTGCGATTTTTATATAGAGCACGTGAATTATCAGAAATCGCTGGAGGAGGTAAAGCAAACATAAACTGCTAGAAGTAGCAGCGGTTTATATTAATTTGTTCTCTAAGTTGATCGCTGCACTCTGTAGTAGATTATACACATATTTATAAAAGATATATGGGTAATAAGTATCTTTTCTTTTATGTTAAACCTACTACTTTAAATAAAAATAAAATAAAATAAAAGTTCTAATTTAATCTACAAAATAAATTATTTTATTTCTATATTATTTATTTAGTTTGTACTTTTTTCTTTAATTTTTTTAAATTTAATTGTTAGGATTACTTTTTTTAATCTATAAAAAAGATAAAAAATTTACTGATAGCATTGTGATATTAATAGCAGTGTGACTCTACAGCTGCGGTTATATATTTAACTTAATCATAAATAAGCTCAAAAATAAAGAATTAACATATTTTATTTTGTCAAATATTATTTTTTTTTACATCTTAATATAAAAAATAAAAAATAAAGAAATATCGTATAAACTTTTTAAATGGTTTTATTTTGATATAGCAATTAAATCAATATTTTTTATTTTTATTTTTTTTATATTAAGATGTAAAAAAATGTAATACTTAACAAAATAAAATATGTTAATTCTTTAATTTGGAGTTTATTCAGAATTTTAAATATGTAACTCCAGCGGCAGGGTCACACTGCTATTAATATCACAATGCTATTAGTAAAATTCTTATCTTCTTTATGGATTAAAAAAATTAATCGTAATAAATAAATTTAAAAAAATTAAAAAAATACAAACTAAATAAATAATATAGAAATAAAATAATTTATTTTTCATATTAAATTAGAATTTTATTTTATTTTTATTTAAAGTAGTAGGTTCATTATAAAAAAATTTAATAAAACAACTTAATTTTAATTCATGTCACAAATTAATTAAGTTAAGTTAGTCTAATTGTTAGTTCATTAGTCCGTATTAGAGATTTAAATTTCGTCTTGTGCGTAGCAATAGATTAGTCATAGCGATGGATTAGTTCTTGGCCTAACCGAACAAAGGATATATACGGTGAAAAACCAAAACAAATTCTATATACCCAACATAAAAGAGAAGACACTTGTTACCCACATATCCTTTATAAATCTGTGTATAATCCGCTGCAGGATGCAAAGATTACTTTGGAAAACATATTAACATAAACTGCTGCTGCCTCCAGCTCCAGTGGTTTATGCTTGCTTCACCTCCTTCAGAAACTGCTACATCTTATAGCGGATAATTCACAATTCACGTGCTGTATGAAAACCATGCTAGCTTACAGTGATTTCTATTTTTTTTTATAAACTACTACACAATGTTCTGAAAATCGGTTCGAACCGACCGGTCGAACCGGGAACCGTTAGCAAACACGGTTCGGACAGAAGACAAAACCGTCAAATTCAAAAACCGTAGTTGGACCGTCGAACCGGCCGGGAATCGGTCGGTCGAACCGAACCGTGACCCGGCCGGTTTTTTAATTTTGCCAAAAAACGCACGCATTTTGATTTTGCCAAAAGGTGAACCCTAGCACTCTTTCACGCACACACCCACAGTGCAGAGAGCCACTCTCGAGCCTCCCCTCCAGCCCTCCACTCTTACCTCTCGCTTTCACCACGTCCAGTCTCCACCGCGAGCTTCCAGCGCAACCTCCGTCCAGCCACCGCCTCCGTCGCAAGGTCCTTGGAAGTCACTCACCGTCGCAAGTTCCTTTCAGCTAACTTTCCGTTCGCGCAGCCAACTTTCCTTTCAGCCGTCGAAATCGCAGCCACCGCCAGCGCCAGTTGCCGTCGCGCAGTCTTCTCGCCGGCGCCAGCTCTATTCAACCCTTCCACCCCAACCATTGTCCCTGTCGCCGCCAGCTCTGCACTCTTCCCTGTCTTCCACTAACCCTAGGTATAAATTTTATTTTTTGTAATAATAATTGTTGAAGTATTGATTTATTGTTGGTTCTAAACCTTGCTGTTGATTGCTTGAAACATGATTTATTGTTGAAGCATTGATTAATTGTTGGTTCTAAAGTCTAAACCTAGCTGTTGATTGCTTGAAGCATGATTAATTGTTGAAGCTGATTACTTGAAGCATGATTAAATGATTAATTGTTGAAGCTGATTGCTTGAAGCATGATTAATTGTTGAAGCATTGATTAATTTTTGGTTCTAAAGTCTAAACCTTGCTGTTAATTGCTTGAAGCATGATTAATTGTTGAAGCATTGATAATTGATTAGTTGTTGGGTGCTAAACCTTAATAATTAACATTTTTGCTTAATTAGATCCTTATATATGCACACACGCAAGCTAAGATTGAAGTATTTATAGTTTTCTGTATCTGTGTGTGCAGGGTTGCTTGCAATTATCCACACGAGAACATAACATTCAAGATAGATGAGAGTAGTAGCAACCCTAATTACTTGGCATTTGTGATTTGGTATCAACAGGGAATTAGAGATATAACTGCTATCCAGCTTTGTAAGGTATACTATATATATACACATTCTCCTACTTCTAAATTATTCTGCTGAATCAAGCAATTATTGTCAAGAGTAGTTGAAATTTGAGTCTTCAACATCTTACACTAATGCTACTATCCTATATAATGAAATAGTGGTTATTGTTGTAACTCAAAAAATTATTTTTCATCATATATATTGCATTGGAATCACTAAATAGACACTCTCACAAAAACCATTACTGAAAATTCTTTATTATGTTATATATATGTATGTAAGAATTAAGTTCCTAGTATATAACTAATATGTATAAAACATTATTGAACAATTAGTTAGTAATATTTAAAAATGTTGGTTAAAAATGTTGTATTAGACTATTAAACTAAAGGCATTAAACTGTTGACTAAAAGTGTTAGCTAATATGAATTAAAATTGTTGACTCCTAGACTTTTTTCATTGTGGATGGTACTAGCAGCTAGTATTATTGATCATACATATAACTATTATGCAGACTGAGAATTTTGAGTGCAAGCTGCTAGATCGAAGCCATGGTGCAGTGTGGAGTAGCACCTGCGGCATTGATGGCATTGATTAGTTGATTAGTGTTCATGAGAGCATGCATGTTCAATAACCATTATAGAGTTTCCATATCACCTGCGTATTTGTTGTCTGCATATGTTGTAATATGAAATGAAATTTTGGCAAGAGACAACTTCTTTGGATGTCTGGTGCCATTGATTTATATGGCTCTGTTTGGTGATGTCCGTTTTAGATGCATGAACAGGAACCTTGGATGGTATTTTTTCGCAGAATGTATTTATATTTTTTTTATTTTATTATAAAACGGTTTTTTCGGTTCAACCACGGTCGAACTGGTTGAACCTATAAACCAGTAAACTAGCAGTTAGAGCGGTTCGATGACCGGTTCGGTTTTCAGAACCTTGCTACTACACTCTAGCCATTTACATAAAATTATAAAAAAAAAGTGTATATGAATAATTTTCATGTAAAAATTATATATAGATAATTTTAATTGTCATTTATTTTATTTAAATAATGGGTAAAGTATATTTTTTGTCCCTAAAGTTTGGCAAAAGTTTTAAAAATACCTCTAAGTTTTATTTTGTTTTAATTTTGTCCCAAAAATTTTTTATTTGCATCAAATATACTCTCAACGGCTAAATTTTCATAAAATTTAAGACCAATCTAACAATCGTGCATGAAAATTATGCTTGATTTGCTTGTGTTGAGGGTTGTTCTTATGAAATTGTTGTTAAATAGGTCTTAAATTTTTTGAAAAATTAATAGTCAGAGATACATTTGATACAAATCGAAAACTTTTAGAACAAAATTAAAATAAAATAAAACTTAGAATATTTTTAAAATTTTTATCAAATTTCAGGAATAAAAAGTATACTTTACCTTTAAATAATTTATTCTTATTCTTAGTTCCAATTTAATTCACATAGATTTATTATTACTAATTTATCTACACGTCCAAATCAGATCAACCTTCAAAAGATGGGATTATAGTTTCGTAAAAGAAAAATGCTACTTATAAGATTATATTAGTAAACAACTATACTTGAGTACTTGACAATAATTATATTAGAAATAACAAAAATCAATACTTTTGGAATTAGGAGGTGTTCTGAAGTTTAGTTAAAATTGATTTGTTTTGGGTTTGAACGTGAAGGTCGAATGTTTTTGGGTGGTTTGTCTGACATCTTCTGTTGTTATAGTGTCGCCATCCGACGTCTTGATGAAAGTAAAGGGTAGTATTTGTAAGAGATTCCGATTCTTAAGTTAGCAAAAGTTTTAGACAGATTTTTACTAGATTGGATTCGAAGTATATCTAAGAGTGTCAGGATATTTATAACCGTAGGTGTAGGGTCAATAACCACTTTTTAGAGTAATTTCACTTTTAACAATGGATAATCGTTCCGTTTTGTTAGAGAAATTATTGTGATTTCCTTTTTAAATGAGTAGAAAAGATTGTAGAGATTAATTACTGATTCGAGTAAGTAAAGTTTGTATAACATTGTCGCTCCCTGTTGTGATAAGAAAGAATTGAATGCCCATTTATAAAATTGGGTGGCTAATCTTTCCTATACTAAAGGAATAGCTTTTCAAGGCCAGTTTAAAATTAACGAAGGTTGAAATCAAAAGCTTCTCATTTGTATAAATAATAGAAGTAACGATTGAAACAATACAACAACAACAATAAGAATATTAAATATTCTTCACTCTTTCTCTTTCTCTTTTATACTATCTCTTATATTCTTTACTACAATATTACTAAATATATCTATTAATATAGTAATTCTAATGAACATTACTACTTGAACTATCTAATTATATTTTCATATTTTATATTTGTTACATTTTCCTTATTTATTTATTTAGTTATTTTACAACACTCCCAACCTTTATGAAGTCACGTAGGTATTGATCCAGCCAATATTTGTTGGTTGGACTTTTCTTGTTTTAAGCCAGGTTAAGTAGTGAGTCGGTGTATGAAGAGAAGTATCTTTCTCACTTAAGTACTTTTGCCATGATTGTTCAATGTTAATGTATTATAGATGCGCATAGCATCTCTATTTTATAAAATATATAAACATCTTGTTCGGTAAGTCGGTTACCGGACGGTTCGAGTCAGGACCCGGGGTGAAGGAAAGGGCTCGTCTGGTCACGGTCTTCCAGTCCGGGCTGGGGAGATCCCGAGCACGTCGTGTGAGAGAAGAGAGGGGGTGCCACCTGCAAAGACACTCCGACGCTCTTGTCAGAATATGTGCAGGCGAAATGAGGGTGGTGTAGGGATGTGACGTACCTCGGGGGAAGAGCCATTCTTCCCCTTATATACATGTCAGTCCTGGGCCCCTCTGGAGGTCAGGCCCATATTTTCAGGGACGCTGTCCCATAGCTGTGTGTGAGCTATATGGGACGCGTGTCAGGGTCGGTTGAAGGACGCGTAGCCGGGCCGGGTGGAGCTCGGGTCGGGTTGACCCGCAGGAGTTCTGGGCTGGGCCGTAACAGTGCCCCCGACGCACCAGTGATGGTCGCGAGGACGATCGGTGGCGCGTGATTTCCTTACTCGTGCGTTGTCGTCGAGTCGGCTGACTGTGGGAGAGACGCGTCTCTGGTGCGCGTGTCTCTTGGTCTGCTGAGGCATTCGTTCGTCGCTTCGTTCTTCGCGCTGAGCATTAAATGCTCGTAATGATTTGAAAAAACCCCGTGCGCAAAGACCATTTTGCCCTTGCCTTCTTTCGCGCTTATCATGGTGGTTTTTAAACAGTTTTCTTTTCTCTTCCTCCCACTTTGCTATTTTCATCTTCTTTTCTCCCTGATATCCAAAGATTTTCTATTCGAGCCAACTTGTGCCTCTCTTTTACACTCCAGTTTCGTACTCCATTTCAGGTAATTTCTTGAGCCTTCTCCCCCTATGTTTATATTATGCCTCACTGTTGCGGTAGTTATTGTTTGTATGTTTTGGTTTACTTTTGCTGAATGGCCTTCCATTGGTGGGGTAGACGAACTAGGGGAGGGGTACCATTCCTGGGTAGGTTTTAAGTGATTTGTGTGATAGGTGTAGTTTTTAACTGTTCTTGGCCATGATCTAAGTTTGAAAAGGCGTAGTTTCTGGGTTTCTATGGACTCCCGACCTCATAGTCTAACGGAGTGGTACCCCGATGTAGGTATGCCTCGCATCGTTTCCCGGTCTTCAGGAACTGGCGTGGCCTACGACCCGTACGCCTGGGTGACCGACGATATAAGGAGCTCACCCAACCAGATGGACTTGGAGGAGTTGACCGAGTTCCGGCAAGCCGGCTACTTGTGTGGGGGGACTGACGAAGAGGCCAACTACGAGGCCATTGTCCCTGCCCCCCATGAGCGTATTTATGAGCTCAACTTTCACTCCCCTCGTGTCTCCGATTGGATCTGGTTTTACAAGTCCATGTTCACACAAATCGGCGTTTGGATACCGTTCTCCGAGTTTCAAATGGCGCTGCTGAACCGGATATCCGTCCCCCCGTCTCAGCTTCATCCGAACAGCTGGGCTTCGATCCGCTGCTTCGAAATGGTCTGCGAGTACTTGGAGCTGCCGGTGTCGGTGGACGTTTTCCTCTTCTATTTCAACCTTACCAACCCCTCCAAACAGGGGAAGGCTAGAAAAGGGTTTCTTTCTTTCCGTTCTGCCCAGGGTAGGAGAATTTTTGACCTTTTTGAGGACTCCTACCATGGTTTTAAAGATAAGTACTTCAAGGTTCATCCCGTCAAAGGTCGTCACCCCTTTTGGTTGTCGTTAGAGGGGGAGCGCCTTATCCAGACTTATTGGAGTTTTGGTGCGGGGTCGAATCCTTTCATCAAGGTGACGTACAAGAGGTTGTCGGCTGTAGATAAGCAAATAGCTGACGTACTTTTTGCCATTTTTGAAAAGAACCCCGTGAACCCACATCTTCTTATGGGTGAACGGGAGGCCGCCAGGAGCTATATTCGTGAGTTGTCTTCTTTGTTTGCCTATGCTTCTTTATCGTTGTTTTTCTTTTTCCGATCTAACGACTAACGTGCCTGTTTTTCGTTGCAGTGGAAATGTCTGCCACCGTGACCGGTCTTGAGAATCTGATGAAGACCTTTTTTGAAGCAAGTGACGACGAGAATGCCGAAGAGAGGGATGTCGGTAAGTCGGGGGGTCCTTCAGGGGAGAAGGAGAATCAGGCTGTGCCTTCTCCCCAGGATACCGACGTGTCGGGGAAACAGGCTGCAGGGGGCCAGGCTTCCCCTACCCGTGAGGAAGGGTCCGCTGAAGGACACGCGACTCTCACCCCCCAGCCGGATAGTGACGTGGAGCTTATCCATACTCCCAAGAAGCGAAAGATGTCTTCCAGTCCGGAAGGGGCCCTTACCATAATGGAAAGGAACTTTGATGCTACCAAATTTATTGACTCCCAACTGATACCCGGGACAGAGGAGCATTTTCACGAGACCGAACTGTCCGGGCAGGCGAGGTGGATGTATCGCACCTTGCTTCGTGGGGCCGTGATAGCTCGGAAGGCTGAATTCGAGTTATCGGGGATGGAGGCGCTCCGGAGGAAGCTTGAGTCCTCTGTTAAGGCGAACAATGACTTCAAGGCTCAAGTTGAACTCCTCCGGGGTCAGCTGTCCGAGATGGGGGGAAAGCTTAGCGCTGCTGAGGAGAAGTCGTCGTTTGTTGCGGAGAGGTTGAAGGCGTCCAATGAGACCGTGGCCCGGCTTCTTGAGCGCGAGATGACATTGGAGGGTCAGCTGAACGCCGCTCAGGGTCGGGTTGTCGCCTTGGAAAAAGAGCGGGAGCAGGCCGTCTCGGAGGCGAAAACCGCTAAAGCTGAAGCCGCTAAGCTTAAGAAGAAGCTTAAGGTGACCAAGGAGCAAGGGAAGAATGCCATCTCGATGACCGAAGATGCCCTGAAGGCTCAGCTGAGGATCGCAGCTCCTGATTTCGACACGTCGTCAATTGGCGTTTTCAAGATTATCCAGGACGGAAAGATTGTTGACATGCCGAGGAAGTGAGGTCTTGTAACTTAGGATATTTTGTAACGCGTTTGCTGAACAACTTATTGCTCGTTTTTTGTTTTGACTCTTTATAAGTTATACTTATTTGGTCGTTTGGCCGGGTTGCCGTTTATTGTATTTGTTGTCGTTATTTCTCTTTGGGGGCTCGCGCCCGTTTTCCCGTTTTATGATTGTTATGGCTTGGATCGCCGTGGTCGTGTTGTCGTCGCAGTTGGCTTTGGCCGTCACGAAGATGGCCCCCGGGGTGATCAGTCCCGGTATGCTGTTTTAAGGCGCGCTCGTGTGAGGCGCACGTAGGGAAGAGGTAGACAAGTACGAGAAATTTTGACAAGTATGAGTTAATCGTTAGCTAAGCAAATTAATTAATATGGTGAATTTTTGACAAGATAAAAAGGTAGATTGTCGTGCAAATAAAGCAGGTATTTACTATTTCTTTAGGTTCTCAAGTCGGCGAATCGTCTGGTCATGGGTAGAACCTTTTTAGGCTACCCGCATTCCATGTTCTGGGCACTTCCTTGCCGTCGAGTCTTTCGAGCTTGTAAGCACCTTTGCCGAGTACCTCCCTTACCCTGTAGGGACCTTCCCAATTTACCGCCAGCTTGCCTTCCCCTGGGGTCGGGACGCCGATGTCGTTGCGTCGCAGGACGAGGTCCCTTTCCTCGAAATCTCGTTTGAGGACTTTTGCGTTGTAACGCAGAGCTATTCTTTGTTTCAGCGCCGTTTCTGTTAGGTGAGCCATCTCCCTTGTTTCCTCAATCAGGTCCTTTTCGACCGCTTCGCTCATGCCCGTGAGTAGCAGTCGGGGGCTCGGTTCGCCGATTTCGACTGGTATAACCGCATCGACCCCGTATGTTAGGCGAAAGGGAGTTTCCCCCGTGGCGCTTTGCTCGGTTGTCCGGTAAGACCATAGAACGGAGGAGAGTTCGTCAGCCCAGCTTCCTTTCTTGTTGTCTAGGCGCTTCTTTAGACCAAGAAGGACGACTTTGTTTGCGGCCTCTACCTGCCCGTTTGTTTGGGGATGTTCTACCGAGGAGAACTTTTGCTTTATCCCTAGGCCAGAGAGGAACTCCATGAACTTCTTGTCTGTGAACTGGGTCCCGTTGTCTGAGATAATGACTTCCGGGATACCGAAACGGGTTATCACCTGCTTCCACATGAACTTCCGACAGTTGGAGGACGATATCGTAGCCAGCGGTTCAGCCTCCACCCATTTGGTGTAGTAGTCGATGGCGACAATGAGGTATTTGACTTGTCCTGGGCCGACCGGGAAAGGCCCCAGGAGGTCGACTCCCCATTGTGCGAAAGGTCGAGTAGTCGTCAGAGAATTTAGCTCGGAGGCCGGTGCCTTGTGGAAGTTGGCATTTTGTTAACACTTTATGCATCTTTTGACAAATTCTTTTGAGTCTTTCATCATTGTTGGCCAATAGTATCCTGCTCGGATGAGCTTCCTTGCTAGGGCTTTGCCCCCGATGTGGTGTCCACAACACCCCTCATGGACTTCTCTAAGCACGTAGTCCGTCTGGTCGGGGTGCAAACACTTCAACAGGGGCTGGCTGAGTCCCTTTTTGAATAGTTGTCCCTGTATAATTGCGTATCTGGCCGCCTCCCTTCTTAAGGCTTTGGCTGTCTTCTCATCTTCGGGCAACTTGCCGAGTTCCAGGAAGTTGGTGATGGGGTCTAGCCATGAGAGGCTTGACTTCGTCAAATGGAGGGCGACCGTTGGTTCCTTCACCATGCCTTGGATGAGGGACCGGTTACCCGATCCTGGCTTTGTGCTTGCCAGCTTAGACAGGAGGTCCGCCCGTGTGTTCCTTTCTCTTGGGACGTGTTGGACGATGACCTCCTGGAACTGACTCGTTATTTCTCTAACCTTTTCCAAGTATTTTTGCAGGAGGGGGTCCCGGGCTTGGTAGCTTCCGTTTACCTGTGAGGTGACAACTTGTGAGTCGCTGCATACTTCGACCTTTGTCGCTCCGACTTCCCGGGCTAATGTTAGTCCGCCCAAGAGAGCTTCATATTCTGCTTGGTTGTTCGACACTGGAAACTCGAACTTAGTCGATTGTTCATAGATGACCCCTGCTGGGCTTTCTAGGATGACCCCTGCTCCCCCGGACGTTTGGTTGGAGGCCCCGTCAACGTGGAGCCTCCACCGTGTGCCCGTTTCCTCGGGAGGGTCCCCCGTCACTTCAACCAGAAAGTCTGCCATTGCCTGAGCTTTGATCGCGTGTCGGGGTTCATATTGTAGGTCGTATTGGGAGAGCTCGATGGCCCAGGTCATCATCCTACCGGCCAAGTCAGGCTTTTGCAGTACTTGGCGAATCGCCTGGTCCGTCCTTACGACTATACGATGGCTTTGGAAGTATTGTCTTAACCTTCGGGAGGAGACTAGGAGCGCCAGCGCCAGTTTTTCCAACTTGCTGTATTTCAGTTCTGGTCCTTGGAGGACCCTGCTAACGAAATAAACGGGTTGTTGGGTCTTTTCCCCTTCTCTGACGAGCACCGTGGCCATTGCTTCCTCGGTTACCGATAGGTAGAGATAGAGCGGTTCTCCGGCCCTGGGTTTTCTGAGAACTGGTGGTGCCGCTAAAATCTGCTTGAAGTGGTTGAATGCCTCCTCGCATGCTGGGGTCCATTCGAACGTCATTCCTTTTTTCATTAGATTGAAGAAAGGTAGGGCTCTTGCTGCTGACGCGCCGAGGAATCGGGATAAAGCCGTTAACCTCCCGGCAAGTCGTTGGACGTCTTTGATACAGCCCGGACTCTTCATCTGGAGAACTGCCTGACACTTCTCGGGGTTGGCTTCCACCCCTCTTTGAGTAATCATGAATCCCAAGAACTTACCGGCCTCCATGGCAAACGCGCACTTGAGCGGATTAAGCCTCATGCCGTGTTGCCGGAGGGACGAAAAAACACCATCAAGGTCGCTAAGGAGGTCGTTGGGTCGTGTAGTCTTCGCGAGTATGTCATCCATGTAGACTTCTACTGTCTTGCCTATGAGTTCACTGAATATCTTGTTCATCAGCCTTTGGTATGTGGCCCCAGCGTTTTTCAAACCGAAAGGCATCACCCTGTAACAATAGATTCCTCCTGGTGTTATGAACGCCGTTTTTTCTTCGTCAGGTCGGTGCATCGGTATCTGGTTGTATCCTGAGTAGGCATCCATGAAGCTCGGGTACCGGTACCCCGCCGCTGCGTCAACGGGTGCGTCAATGTTAGGTAGAGGGTAGCAATCCTTGGGACACGCCTTGTTGAGGTCAGAGTAGTCTACGCACATTCTCCACCTCCCATTGTGCTTTTTGACCAGGACCACGTTTGACAGCCAAGTTGAGTAGTCCAGTTCTCGGATGAATCCTGCTTCTAGAAGGCTGGCCGTTTGCTTGGCTACTTCTTCTGCTCTTTCTTGCGACATTTTTCTCCTCCTCTGGGCCACTGGCTTGGTTCCCGCCTTGACGGCCAGATGATGCGATATGAGCTGGGGGTCTATCCCGGGCATATCGGCAGGCGTCCAGGCAAAGAGGTCGGCATTAGCCCTGATCATTTCCATCAATTGCTCCTTCATTTCGTGGGGGAGGTTCCTGTTTATGAATGTGAATTTATCGTCCTCTTCGCCGACCCTGAACTTTTCCAAGTCCCCTTCTGGTTCTGGTCTAGGTTTGTCGTCTATTCTGGCGTCTAGGTCAGCCAGGAAGACTCCAGACGCTTCTTTGGATTTTTTCCTGAGAGAGAGGCTGGCGTGGTCGCAAGCGACTGCCGTTTCCAAGTCGCCTTTGATGGATCCTACGGATCCGTCATCAGTGACAAACTTTATCACCAGCAGCTTAGTGCTAATGGCGGCCCCCAGGTCGTTAATGGTTTTTCTCCCCAGGATGATGTTATAAGCCGTGGAGTCTCGTAATATTACGAAGTCCGCCATGACTGTTCGTCGCTTTTGCCCCTGTCCCACAGAGGTCGGGAGTGAGATGATTCCGTCCGGCTTGATGAAGTGGTCCCCCAACCCTACCACACCGTGCTGGTGGGTCGTCAGGTCGGCGTCCCTTAGTCCCAGGGCATCGAAAACGTTTCGAAACATGATGTTTGAGTCTGCCCTCGTATCTACCAGGATTCGTTTGACGAGGACCGTCCCGACCCTGGCCGTGATGACCATGGGCGGACTTTCCGGTGCCTCGTCAAACCATTGGTCCTCTGAGCCGAAGGAGATGGGTGGGATACCTCGGAAACTTCTGCCTGTCGAGGTGGAGACCGCTAGGACCTTAGCGTCTTTTTTCTGTGCTGACTTTGACCTTGGGGCGGTATTCCTGGCCGTTACCACGTTTACCACCGTAAGGCCGTGGTCGTCACCCTCTGGTTCCTGCCGTCGCCTTGTTGGCCGGGATCTATCTTCGCTATCGTGGTCCCGGTTACGTCTCCTTGGTTCTCGTATAAGGTGGGAGAAGTCGGCAAGTTTCCCATCCCTGATAGCTTGCTCCAGGGCGTCTTTTAGGTCGAAGCAGTCTTGGGTCTTGTGTCCGTAACCCTTGTGGTACTCGCAGTAGAGGTTCTTGTTTCCTCCCGTCCTGTCCTTCAGAGGTCGGGGCTTTGACAGTATCCCCTTTTCCGCTATCTGTTGGTAAACTTCGGTGATTGGTGCTGTGAGGGGGGTATAATTGGTGAACTTCCCAACTCGGGGAAACGGTTTGGGTGTTTTACCCGGACCGCCGTCCCTGGCGTGTTCCTTTGGTCTTTCTTTGCCTTCATAGTGCCGGGCTTGGTTGTAGGCGGGCTGCCGCTTATTGGCAGCCACGACCCGGCTGACTTCTTCGTCATTGATGTATTCTTTGGCCACGCACTGGATCTCTTGCATTGTCCAAACGGGCTTTGTGGTAAGGTGTTTCCTGAAGTCCTCATTCGAGAGCCCGTTCGTCAAGCATAGACTTGCCACCGAGTCCGTTAGACCGTCAATTTCCAAGCACTCGTCATTGAAACGGTCCAGGTATTTCCCGGTCGGCTCTCCAGGTCTCTGTGTCACCCCTAGCAAATTGATTGGGTGTTTGGCTTTGACAATCCTAGTCGTGAATTGAGCCAAGAAGGCGTGGCTGATGTCGGAGAATTGAGTCACCGAGCCCTGCGGGAGGTTGTTGAACCACCGTATCGCCGGGCCCGCCAGGGTGACCGGGAAGGCGCGACATCTGACCTCGTCTCCTACCTCTTCCAGGTTCATTCTGGCCTCAAAGGCCGTCAAGTGTTCCAGGGGATCTTGTGTTCCATCATACTTCATGTCTGTTGGCTTGTCGAAGTATTTCGGCAGCTGGACCTCGAGTACGGAACGGTGGAAAGGGGTCGCTCCTATTATTACTGGTCCCTGGGTAGTTCTCCCCGGCTCGTCATTCTCCCGACGGCCGTCCTCTTCGCCTCTGTTCGACGCACGCCGTCTCTCGTGTCGGGCGTAAATGATGGGGTCTCGACTTCTTCTTCTGGCTCGTCTCCGTCCCCCCGTGCTCTCCGACTCGTATTGGGGGCTGGGTGAGCGCCTCGAGCGGCTCCTTGAACGGGAACGGGTGGGGCTTCGCTCCGGGGTGCGTTGGTCGCGTTCTCTTTCGGCTAGCCGGCGTTCTAAGTCTTGCATCCTATGGCGCAACTCTTGCATTATCCTGGCGTGGTTGTCGCCAGTTCCTCCGAAGGGGCGTCTTTCGTGAGTCTGCGTCGCATCCCTCGGAGGCGACTTCTGCTGTTGTCAGGTTTCTGTCGAAACGGCGCCTCCCCCAAGCACGGGAGGCGCGGCAGCGCGCCTCCCTGCCGGTCCCAGTCTGGACTAGTACGAAGTCCATAGACGATCCCCACAGACGGCGCCAATGTTCGGTAAGTCGGTTACCGGACGGTTCGGGTCAGGACCCGGGGTGAAGGAAAGGGCTCGTCTGGTCACGGTCTTCCAGTCCGGGCTGGGGAGATCCCGAGCACGTCGTGTGAGAGAAGAGGGGGGGTGCCACCTGCAAAGACACTCCGACGCTCTTGTCAGAATATGTGCAGGCGAAATGAGGGTGGTGTAGGGATGTGACTTACCTCGGGGGAAGAGCCATTCTTCCCCTTATATACATGTCAGTCCTGGGCCCCTCTGGAGGTCAGGCCCATATTTTCAGGGACGCTGTCCCATAGCTGTGTGTGAGCTGTATGGGACGCGTGTCAGGGTCGGTTGAAGGGCGCGTAGCCGGGCCGGGTGGAGCTCGGGTCGGGTTGACCCGCAGGAATTCTGGGCTGGGCCGTAACACATCTTAAATGGAGTTCAGAATCATAGCGAATTAATCTTTGATCTATCATACCGGAAAATATCGTGAAATATATATAAACAAAATCATTTTAATTGTTTGGCTTTTTGTCGAACACACAATAAAATCCAACACATTACAATTGATCTGTTGAATTGAAAGGGTAAGTAGCAAACACTAATATTACAGTTGAGAAGATAATTAAGCACAAATAATTAAAGGCAGATACAAAACGAGAAAGAAAGAACAGAAAAGCGGGTAAAAAAAAAACAGAATTAACTAACTAACTAACTAGAATCCATTGTCATAAGGAACACCAGTGGATGGAATCCAAGAGTCAGCATCCAAGAGATTGGAAGCAGTGAAACGTTGTGCTTCAGCTGGTCGATGAAGCACTCTAACACCAGGCCACTTCACTCTCCCGTCCGTACCAGCCCCAGGCCCAACATTCCCATACTCCACATACGTAACCCTATCAGTGGGCTGCCCCGGCATCTCTTCCCAGCCCGCGGGCCCAACAATAGAGTCAATAAAGCACTGCAGTATAGCCACCGTTGAGTACGGCCTCCATGGGCGGCCCAAAGTCGCATGCATCTCCGACTTAGCATGCGAAATGGAATCTTCTGGAGACATCGTGAAGTTGCATCTCTGGAAAGTGAAGGCGGAGTTATTGTCATTTGGATCGTCACGTGACTGAGCGGTGAATGTCACGTGATCACGGTATCTGGCGTAGAGCATGCAGTCCTGGAAGACGGCGGCGGCGGCGCCGTAGATGAAGTCGACGGTGCCGTAGATGTCGCAGTTCTTGTAGAACTGCCGGCCGGAAACTGCCCATAGAGTGTCCTGGTAACCGTCGATGGAACATCGGTAGAAGACGGTGTTGTTTGCTTCGTTGCGTACGGCTACTGCTCCGCTTGCTTTTAGACCCGCTGAGTTCACAAATGCTATGCTTTCCGCCATGAACCCTTCTCCATGAATATCTGATCATAGTTACATACGCCAACTCAATCATTTTTCTCTTAAGATTTTAGTGCAAAGAAAATTTGGCTAATGGTTAAAAAAGTTATTTGTTCACTTAACATTTTTTTATAAAATAATATATTCAAATATAAGTTTAATTTTAATGCATAATGTAAAATGTTTTATTCAATATTATAATTACGTTTGTTTTTTTGATGACTACATACGTGTTCAACGTGAAAGATAATTATTTTTGTGCGTTATGTTGATGCACTGTGTTAGTGTAAAATAGTTTTATACGTCTAATTACGTCAATAAAAATAACTATCGTTTACATTGTTCACATGAATGGTCGTTAAAAAGTTAGATATAATTGTACCATAATATAAAATGTTTTACACTCTCAATCCATCAAAATTAGACTCATATTTATGTTATACAAAATTTATATATATAAAATGACAAAACCAATATACATATAAATGATTGGATTTTATATAATTAGTATAAGAATTAGTTATATGTTAACTAAAAATCTGTTAATTACGATTCTATAAATACATAATAAAATGTGTTTTTCTTCTTTTTGTCAAGAAAGAAGAGTAAACTCCAAAAGGTGATTGGTTACTAGATGATTGATTTTTATTTAATATAGAAATTTGATTAAAAACTTTTAAAAAATAAAAAATTAATAAAATTATAGAAATCAATAAAATAATTTATTTAAAATTATGTAAACATTTTATATTTGAGAATTCAGGACTAAAACGGGTTTCAATTTTTTGTTTTTTAATTTCTTTTCATTTTTTAACATTATTAGTTAAAGTCTTCAAATCTGTTTTTTTTTAAGATAAAAGAATGTGTTTATTATAGACATAAAGTTTTACGAATTTAATTTTGATGTACTGTACATATAAAATAATATTATACGATGTATTTAATTACATAATGTCACATCATTCAAAATAATTATTATTTTTATTATAACATCAATAATCATTCAAAAAAATAAATACAATTACATGACTGTATAACAAATTTTACACTATCAATATATATCAAAATTAAACTCAAACTTTTACATAATGGAAACTATACTACTTTAAAGTCTATTAACCATGATGATGGCACTATATATAGATCACTGTAGAAGTATAGTTACTATATAAGTAGATCGATCAATAATTCAGCAACTAGCAAGTTGGCAACCAATATCTGATAAGACGAAGTAGGTTACAATTATTTGTGTGGTAGGTTCTCAACTACCCAAATTTAAAATACAAAAAAGAAAAGGTTATCGTTGTTAGGTTAATTCCTTAGTCTAAGGGTAGTTGTTAAGTTGGGGTTGCATGCACTTGTTTTCTATACCTTTAAGTTTGGAGTCAGTAATCTAAGACTAATATACTCGTATGAATAGCTTATCAACTTTTGTGTATATAGATAGATTAGATTGCAATATAAATGTCAATTGATAGATTCTAATAGGACTATAATACAGTAATTATGATAATTATATAAGTATTATTAAAATTAAATTATAATTTTTTATATTTTAAAAAATAGTAAAATATATAAACATATTAAAATGATCATCTCAATATTCTTTAAACTTTTGGTAGGCGGGTATAACATCCCTCCAAATTACCCTTAGCATTTATACCTCCATTAGACCTACATTATCTTTTTATTGTTACCAAAAAATTAAGGCTTTAAAAACTCAAGATTAAAAGAAGAGGAATTGAATTACTTATTATCACAAAACCCTAAAAATCAAACTAGGCCTTACAGACACACCTTATCCTCGTTCTAGTATGCGTATACGCCGGTGGTTAATTACAGTAGTTATAATATTTCAAAAAATATTATTAAAATTTTAACAAGTAGTATTTATACATTAAAATAAACTATTAAAATGAATCATCAATATATTTGTATTTAAATATATATATATATTATTTAATTTATTTTTAATATATATTTATATTTAATATATATTTTATATTAATAATTGATTTTATTGACTAATTTTAATATACATTTAGTATAATTATATTTAAATTAAGGTAACGTTTTTTATTATTTAGCAATGCCTTTAAAAAAATATTACTAAAAAAAGTATTATCAAACTATTAAAAAATATTTTTAATTTTAACAATACTTATATAATTATTATAATTACTAAACATATATACATACTAGAATTTACGATATATTTTTTACTCTCTGAGTGCCATTTTTTTCATGCAAAAATGTTTAATGCATTGATTGCATTCAGATTCTCTTCTAGGTCACTCTCTCTACTAGTATGAGTTCGTCCGTGTATAAGAATCTAAAAATACTGTGTATATTGTATATTAAAAATTAGACATTATTTATATATAAATACATATATTTTATAATTTAATTTATATATATATATATATATATATATATATATATATATATAATATATATATATATATATATACCAAAAATCAAATACTAAGAACTTCAATAGGGGATTTTATATATTTGCATAATCCTAAGTGACAGAACGCACATCAATTTGTACCACAAAGTTCAAATTGAATATTCACGTACAGTTATATTCATATGAAATTGATAACTAAAAATTATTAAATGATAATTTAGTCAAATTTATTAAATTATTTAATAATTTTTAAATATCAACTTCACACAAAAATAGTTATATGTAAATTTTCACTGTCTTATTTACATATTGATTTTTTAGGTGGATCATCACATATGCCCCACTATATTAAAATATTACAAATAGCAAGCAAAGAGTTGAAGAAGAAGAAGGAAGGAAACAATGTAGTATCATAATTAGTAGTTACCCTTTCATGCATGTTTGATTTGGATTTCAAGTCTTCATTCTAATCTCTTCTATCATCAAATAATTGTTGAAGGGGATATGATGGGAGCAAATAAACAAATAAAATAAAATGAAAATACATACCTATGGTGGAACCTTGGTAAGCAACTAATTTAGTGTGGCGAGGACCATCTCCAACAAGCTTAATATTGGTCTTGTCATGATGAATAACAACATACTCTTCATAAGTACCAGCTCGAACATGAATGGTGTAAACACTTTGACTCAACTTTGGAGCATTCTTAATTGCTTCACTCACACTTTTGTAATCTCCGTTCCCATCTTTCGATACGATTACACTGCCATCGGAATAACACACTAAACAAACTGAAAGAAACATCGCCACCACCACAACTACTATTTCCCTATTACTCTTGCCTACTGACTCCATCCAACTCTACACTTTTTTTTTTTTAAATATAATTTGTTTTCTCCTACCTATGCCTCTGATCTTGAATGTGTCCCTTATATATACCTGCTGCTTCGATAAAAGCAAAGTAAAGCCACGTTGACTTGTGAAACTCCAATTGATGTGTTTGCTTTGATATAATCATATAAAAAAAAATTAACAAACTGAGTTAATTAAACACCTCAAGTTATTATTAATTAGGTTGTGTTTGTTTTTTGGACTTAAAAGATTGAAACTAAAAAATTGAGATTGAAAGACTAGCATTGAGTATTATATTTGGTGATTAAAACTAAAATTTCAATCTCTTCCATATCTCTAGACAGTGAAAAAAGACTGAAATTGCTAGGAATAAAAATTGAAATTATAATAATATTTTTTTAAAAAATATTTTCATTGATTACTTAACTTTTTAAATTTTATATCTATTCCTAAGTTTCCATATTTATTTTAAACTAAATATGATATAAAAATATAATTTAATCTAATATATTTTATATCAAATGCAATACAAAAAATTAATTTAGTTTCTTTTTCTCAATCTCTATCTCTTCGTCTTTGTTTTTAAATCTCAATTTCTCTACCAAATATTCACAACTTACATAATGACGTTACATATACATTTATTTATTTTTTAAATTATTTAAAAAATATTAATTATTTTTTTTTATATAAAGGTTACTCAAACAAGCTACCCAAAAAATTGTATATAATTAAGATTTAGGATTTACACCCTAAACCTTAAATCCAATTCACTAGTTCACGGTCAATTTTTTGGTTCTTCAGTTCATCGGTTCTTAGATAAAAATGGTTTTGCTTAAAGACCAAACTTAATTAAACTCTAGTTCTTGGTTAAATCAGTTTGATCGACCAATTCTGTAAGTTTTCAAAAGAATGGTTTTATGTTTAAGGTGAATTTTTCTATCTTTTATTGGTTCTCATTATTTTTTCTTCCGGGGGAGGGGGGAGGCGGTTGAGACGTAGCACTTTATTAATTTCTTAAAATATTTGACAAATTAATTACTTTTTATGTTTTATTTACTTTAAAATATGTATATGACTACATTTTTTTTAAAAAAATGAAAATAAGTTATATATTACATGTTATGGAATTAATTAGTTAAATTCATCTTACTCTTTTTGATGATGTCACATTAGCACTTCTAAATATATAACAACATATGAGAATCATCTTTAAGAAAAATTTTTTTTACCTCTTATTATTATTAATTAAATACAATATATATATATATATAAAAGAGATTAATTACTTAAATCAATCTCTAAAAATTTTAAAAACAGATATTTTAGTTCTCCAAAAAAATTAATACACAGTTCAATTTTAATGTTTTTTTTGTTAAGCATAACAATTTTCTATTCATAAAAAAATAAAATAAAATAAAATAATAATAATTATTATTAATTATACAATAATATTGTACCATAATTTTTTGTATTTTTGGGCAAAAATATGATAAATTTATTCATCAACCTTTAATAGTTACCGTCATTATATCCAAGTTTAACCATAAAACTTTGTTGCAAGTTGTTTATTTTGAACCGCCAATTATAGCTATAAATAGATAGTGCATTTATTCTTGTATATTATCTTTTCTAATGAATAAAAATTTTCTGAGTTATTAGAAATTCTCTTTTACTTTGTGAGTGTGTTATTGGTGAATTTAAGAGACAAAAAATTATAATATTATTTATGTGAGTGACAAATCTTGAAACAATAAATTATAAGAATTATACTCAAATAGAGAATTGCTTCCAGCAAGTAGTCCATGACTTGCCCCAGTAACCATGTATTCTATGATGTATCTGTCATATGGAATTCACCCTTTAGCTTCATGTTCAACTCCTCAAGGTGTCACATCTCAAGGGTGTCTTTTTTACTAAGTTTGTAAATCACACTATTATTGTAATTTGTAGTTATTAAGCTGTGGATAGTTGTTTACATATTACTTTTTATTCTTCAACCAATTCAAAGGTTATATAAATGACTTTTGTAATAGTTTCATAATGAAATAAAAAATGTTGGATTATTATGAACATTGATATAAATTTGAATTTTATTATCAAACATGTCCAGCAATTCATGTCTCTTTGGATTTTAAAGTTATTTGAGTAT
Organism: Arachis ipaensis; assembly: GCF_059453495.1. Lineage (NCBI taxonomy): Eukaryota > Viridiplantae > Streptophyta > Magnoliopsida > Fabales > Fabaceae > Arachis > Arachis ipaensis. The sequence goes on from NC_142436.1 coordinate 9,404,205, forward strand.
GATTGTTAGGGATGACAACGGGTCTCCATGGGGCGGGGGATGACAACGGGTCTCTATGGGGCGGGGACATGCCCCCCGCGAGGACCCCGTATCCGCCGGGGACCTGGGTCTTCGCGGATATCCACGGATTTTTATAAAAAATAATAAAAATTGAAAAAAATAAAAAAATAAACAAAGATAATCCTCGATTGTCCTTACTAACCAAATTTCCATGGTATTTAAAGATTTAAATAACAATAACCAACAATCATCAACATTTAAACATATCTATAAACAACCAAATATTCCATAAAACAATCAAATATATCCATAAACAGCCAAACAAAGTTCATCACATTAATATAATTCTAAATTCTCCTTTCATCATGTGCGTAATAATAGTACCACGGTAGAATTCGATTTACTTGAATCCTACATTGAAAAGAAAACAATTTAAAGTTAAAATAGTATAATAACTCAACAATAAGTTAATAATGTAAAAATAAAAATCATAAACAAGAAAAATCTCATAATCAGATTCAGCATAATCATAAACACAAAAGCTTCAAAATCAAAATAAGCAAGTAAAATTTCATAATCAGAATTAGCATAATCATAATCACAAATGATTCAAAATGAAAATAAAAATTTCATAATCAGAATCAGCATAATCAATCAGCAGAATCATAAACACAAATGCTTCATAATCAAAAACAGAAATGCTTCAAAATGAAAATAAAAATTTCATAATTAGAATCAGCTTAATCAATCAGCATAATCATAAACACAAATGGTTCAAAATTAAAATAAACAAGGAAAATTTCATAACCAGAATCAGCATAATCATAAACACAAATTCTTCAAAATCAACATAAAAAATTCATAACCAGAATTAGCATAATCATAACACACAAATGCTTCAAAATCAAAATAAACAAGAACAATTTTATAATCAAAATCAGACAAATGCTTCAAAATCAAATAAATAATGAAAATTAGAGTTCTCTGACTTACCCGAAGAGAAGAGGAAACGGCCGGCGAAGAGGCGATTGCCGGCGAAGACGCGACGACCGGTGAAGAGGCGACGAACTGCGAAGGCGTCGACTGACAAACTCACGACAACGAGAAGACGCGACGAGAGAGTGAGAGGTGGCGGTGATGCAACGAGAGACTTCCTGTTGGCTGTTGCCGTGTGCGTGACGTGACGATGACGGGTAGCCTGACTGCGTGAGAGACTGAGAGGTGGCGGTAAGGGACTGAGGGAGTGGGATGTAGCGGTGAAGGACTGAGACCGTGCCGTTCAGCCGCCGTTCAGCGTGTCTGAGAGGACAGGGGCCAGGGGGAGGCTCGAGAGGATGAGGGACTTCAGGGTTTGTGAATTACCGAATTGTGAGTGTAAGTGGGTAACGGCTAGGGTTTTCACTCTCCCTCATAACATATATATATATATATATATATATATATATATATATATATATATATATTAAGGATATTTTAGTCTTTTCACATATGCGGGGATTAAACGGGTCTCTACGGGACGGGAATCTCTATTCCGGCCTCCGCCCCCGCCCCGTTTATTATACGGGCCCCGTCTCCGTCCCCACGGATAAAAAAATTCTCCTCGTATCCGTCTCCCGACGGGTAATTTCCCGCAGATATCCATCCTGCCAGAGTTTTTGCCATCCCTAATGATTGTCAATGCAAAATTAAAATCTTATGACAAAAATTAAAAAAGAAAAAACAAATGTGCACTAATTATCATTATTATTTGTTGTAACCAAATATATATTTATTATTATTCAGTTTTAAGTTAATACAAAACTGAAGGAAGGAATGACTCTTGCAATTTTTTTTTTGATGAAACATTTTGTTTTTTTTCATTTTCATGCCTTGAGGAAAAGGGTGTTGGAATAAATTAATTTCAATGACCCAGATTATCTATATTGAATCACCAAAAATATATCATAATGCGGAAACGGACCTTTACTCATAGAAATCAGAAATTGACAGAAGGATTTAGATATTGTGGTTCTTTCGATCTTTCTCAACCAAAATCTTCTGTATCCCTAGGGCTGAATTGTAACTCTTCTGATGGGGAAAGAGCGACAAAGGCGGTTTTGATATATTGGAGACTGAAACCTGGAGGCACTATTTATATGAGTATGGCACCCATTAAATCCTAAAACCCAAATAAAATAGTATCTAAAGTTCAAAAGATAATATATCTAAAATTCAAAAGATAATTACCTAAAGAATAAAAGATAATATCTGGTTTTATTCTCATTTAATTCCAAATCAAAAATAATAATGACTTATTCAATTTAGCATTTATAACAATAAATGAGATCACCATTATATAAGTCATTTAATTTGAAATAACATAATTTGTGATTATAATTAATATATGTATTGCCCACAAACAAATTAAAAAATTAAAATAATTTCCTAACAAAGGAAAGTATCGGTTCAGTATTTTATACTTTCACTTGTTTGGTTGATTAACTAGCTCACTTAGCTCTTTCTCGTTGTTTTGGTATTCTGTCTTAAAAATGTTTAAGTATAATTAGAATTAATTAGCATTAATTATAATTATTTAATATATTTGTATATTTTTATAGGATATTAGATTTTTATTGTTTTGATTTTTTTTAATATCTATATATAGTCTTGGATATTGTATTATTTTCAACTCACTTAATAATACACCATGAGTGATATTTCGCTTCAATATGTTTAGTGCGAGAATACAAAATTGAATTTTTTGAAATGTTAATAACATTCATGTTGCACATAAGGAGAATATTTTTAGCTTTAATTTTATAATCAATTAATTGAGTTTTCAATCATAAGAACCTGGGAGCAGTAGAGGGATGTTGTTATATATTTGACCTTAGCTATTAAAAGAGCAACAATAACTTGATTCTTGCTACACCAAGCATTGAGAGATTTGCCTAGGAAGCTTAATAAAATAGATTATGCATTACACTAAAATAAGGATACTATTTTCATTTTATCTCTTCCCGTAGTAGCAGAACAGAATGAAAATGGAAGTTGCAAAGTTTAAGGATGAAGAAGAATAACATTACAATATATTCTGGTTCAACCACAAAATGCAATGTGACCTACGTTCAGTTTCCACCATAATAATGATAGAATTTCTACTACAATCAATAAGGATTACAAACATTAATTTCAAGAGACTCACACTCTTCTAACTCACCTAAGTTACCCAAGTTTAGTAATACCTAAATGCTGACCCAACTTAGTTAAGGAGAACTAAATGTACTCTAATTTCAGAATACTTTCTAAATCAAACACTCGAACAAAAGATTAAATAACTTTTGTGTGCATTACTCTCTTTGTCTTTCAATGTAAGCTTGAATTTAGACAAAAAATAAATAAATAAAACAGACTCAAAAATAAGGAAACAAAGGCAGTGAAGCTATGATCAGATTTTGCTCAAAAATGGTTGCCTTCTTTGGATGAGTTTTTCTTTTATAGAGTTTGATATCTCTAGTAGTGTTGGAATAATTTTCTTTTTGATCAAGCTAGCCATTTGCACATTCAAAGATTGTAGTCTTGGCATTGAAGAGGAAATCATTCATTTTTTAACTTGAATCATGAATTGTTAATTATGATCCTTCATTGTCAATCCATCAATGCCTACAATATTCATAAGAAAATAAGTTATAATAGAAAATTAGCAATTATATTTATCATTAGAAGATAATTAATCAGTATTTGACTCAACACATTCAAAGACTTATTAGTTATTTGCATCTTTAAATATTATTTTTGTTAGTGGTATAATTTTCGAATACCATTTGAAGGTTCAGAAGGCTTAGAGAAGGAGGTTGAATCTATGACTTTTTTTAACTTTCAATTATTAAGCCTTAAAGATGAATCTTTAAACCTGATTTCTGTTAATCTGCGCAGCGGATAAATCAGGAGAGAATTTTGCTTTGTCTCGTAAAAACCAGAAAACAGAACTAAAACAGAGAAAAAGAAGAAGATGACACAGCCATATATCCTGGTTCAGTTGTCTTGTGCAATACAACCTACAAGTATTACATACACTATAATCCAAGTATTACATACACTAATTTTCACCACAACATTGGTGAAATTTTCACTATAATCCAAGTATTACATACACTAATTTCCTAAGACTCAACTCAATCCTATCTGGGCACACAAACTTCAACATAAACTTGACTTGCCTATGTTAATACCTAGACTTACCACACTAAGTGCTTATCCAAGTTAGCAAGGAATACCTCTCAGATATATGTCACAAGACAGAAAATACAACCAATAGAAATTTGAAAAAGTGTATCTCTCGGCCTTTTTCATTCTATGGCTTTTTCTAAATGCTTCTCTTTCTTTCCTTTTACCTCACAAAGAAAACTAAGAAAGATATACACTGAAACTGAAATACAAAACAGTAATACATGAAAGAGATTGATGAATCACAGCTTTAACTCTATGCACTAAACCCAGCATCTGAACTCAACTTTGTTCTTTATCTTAGCGGAGTGCTCTCTTTAGTGTAGGTGCAATGCTTTCAAAACTTCAAACTCAAGAGTGAGGTTTCTTTCTTCTCTCAATTCGGGTTCTCTCTCCTCTCTTTTCAAAACAGATTCCAATTTTCCTTTTGTACCTTAGTTTGAGCCACGGTTGGGATTCCTCTTGAGTCAACTTCTTGGATTTTGAGCTTTGATCAATCACCCCCTCTTTTCTTCAATCAACCCCTAAATTAGAGATTTCAAATTTGAATTATTTGCTTGACTGAGGGAAACAGAGCAGCAGAGATGATATTCCTCAGTGATAATCCCAAATCCAAACCCTTAAAAATGTGTTTTGGTCCCAAGTAACAACTTGAGTCTTTGATTCACAGTAGAGATAATCAGAACTTAATTTCTCCATTTATCCCAAATTGGTATTACAGAGAGTAGGAGAAGAAATGAAGAAATCAACTTGCATGCAAAAAGAAATAAATTTATCTTTAACTTCTGACTTAGCTTAACATGCCTTTAATTAGCGTGATTGGACTTTGCTTTCTTTGTTAACCTTTCTCTTTCTTTCTTCTCTGGTATATAAACTTTGACTGTGAAGCTCTCTTTCTCTTTCTCTCGTGTTTACTCGAAGAAGAACAATGCTGAGACTCAGCTTTGGAGTTACCTTTCTCTTTGGGATGCAATGGGCTTGGTTGGTGAATCACTTTTCATTCAGCCTACCTGATTTCTTTGTTTCAATTTGTTGGGCTACTGCAAACTTTGCTTTTGGGCCTGCATTACTAAATAAAGCAATCAAAACCGATTGGGTGTTTAACCCAATAATTCAATATTTGTCATCATCATTAAACTAATTTTATTCTTAACTCAACACCATTTTAGTAGTTTACTTGTTCTATATGTTAGTCATCATCATCATGATCTGTAGCCTTTCTGCTTACCGTTTAATTAGAGTGATGCAAAAGAAATAAATAAAAAGCAAAATAAGAATTAAGGGTATACAGTTGGCATACTTCATGATCCTTTAAGAATTTTAACTTTAAGAAAAAAGAAAACTAATTTCTTACTCCACAATAATTTTTAAAATTATAGCCAAAAATAAATAAATTTAATGGTATAGCTTTAAAATTTATTGCATACCTGAATTTCTTTGAATAATTGTTCAATAGTAGTGTTAAGATCATCTTTCCACCGCTTTCTTTTATTTTCCACTTCAACTTCCCTCAAAAATGGTGCTATAATGGATCCTGGTGAAAAAATCTCCATTTGAGGGCATTCTTCAACAACGAACTCTATCAAAGATGGGAATATGAGTGCATGTTTTCCATAGCAAAAACTTCTCAAACTATTCAGAATAGAGAGTTTTAAGTATTCCAAGTTCTCAAATATGATATTTTCCTCTGCTTCTTCTTCTTCATCAACATTCACAACATCCTTTATCATCTCACAATTGATCACGAAGAGCCTTTCTAGTTGCACTAAACTTTTAGCAATGGATGATGTTATCAAATGAGTCATCCCTTTGCAGTTTTCAACAGACAACTCTTTCAAATTTTGGAATGACACTGAATATGAAACGACGTTTACCATACTAGGACAAGTATCAATGATTAAACTCTCAAGATTTCGAGGGACAAGTTGATCAGATAGAAAGTCTTCATGCCAAATATGTTTGAGATGTTCCATATCATTAAGATACAATTCCTTCACTTGTTGAGCAATTGTTGTATTGCAATGAGCTGTTTCTTCAACAGGAAACAATGTTTGCACAGAACTTGTTCTTACTTGAAGATTCACTACATTAGGAAATATTTCAAGCAAATCATTCCAACAAGTAAGTTGTGTGTCATGAACGCATTCCATACGAAGAAATTTTACTTTCGGAAATTTAACTTCTTCCATATGGCCATTGATTATCATCATTGCATCCTTGCCATTTAGTGCTAATTCTTCCAATAAGTTGCAGCTTAGCTGAAATACCAAATATCCAAATAAAAAAAAATATATATCTTATTTGAAGTACAAATTTCAATTCAACAAAACCATTTATTGTCCTAGTTAGTTTTATTTTATTATTATTTTTTTGAAAGTATAGTGTTTTTGTCTTATTTTGTTTTAGTTAATACAGAGAATAGGTAATACAAAGTCACATAATAAAACATAGCAACTATAATATAATTAAGGCATTACCTTTTCAATAGAAAAGAGTGCTTGAGGAATAGGGGGGATTTCTTTTGTCTGATGAGGCTGTTGGAGAATTGAATTGTTGAAGGTAAACATTTGCAGTGCTTCACATTGAGATACATTTAATGTCTTTAATGAAGGGCACTCTAAGGTAAATTTTCCAAAACAGAAACTCTTGAGATTTTCCAGATGTCTAAATCTCAAATAACTCAAGTGAGGAAAGCTAAAGGTGATTTGAGTTGTTTCTTCCTTCCTTGCAACAATTTCTTCAACTCCACAAGAATATATATTCAACTTTTCAATATATGGGAGATCAAGACATACTGACAATGGAAATAAATAGATCAAACTTTTGCACTCAACAACTTCCACTGTGCACAAGTTTTCAAAACTAACAATTTCGTATGGGTCTGCATTCCATATGTGCTTTAACTTTGGTAAGCTAGACAAGGTTAATTTTTTCAATTTGCTAGCTTGTTTCACCATTGCTCCATTAGACTTCATTTCTTTCACATCAAACAATGTTACTAATGAATCACAATTCCATACTTCCAGTTCTTCTAATTTATGTAGAACTTGTAATGTGTTTGACGTAAAAAGAACGTCTAGCAAAAATTCACATTTTTGTACCACTAGAGATTTCAAATTGCCAAATAAATTATGATATTCTTTGCCATACCAAAAGTCTCTCAACTCTGGATAATCAGACAAGGTCAAATGTGTGAATCTACAAAATGATATCTGTTCAATAAAATTTGAAAATATCAGGAGATAGAAAAAAGAATATAACAAGAAGTGCTCCACCTTTGTTGTGTTGAGCTTTGCTTTCAAAAAAAAAAAAAAAAAAAAAAAAAAAGAATATAACAAGAAGAAAAATATGGTCAAACAACATTTAAGCATGCATGTGTGTAGATTTTGTTGCTATAATTTCTCTTTAACTAATAGACAATGATAGATATAGCAGAAATTTAACAAACCTTATCCATAAACATTTTGTTTATTGTTCTATTCAAGTCTGCCTCCCAATAATTTTGTTCATTATTTTCTTCTATTTGAACTTCCTGAAGATCTGGTGTGCTTGTGTTTCCCGTAGAGAAAATTTCCATTTGAGGACATTCTTTCACAAATACATTCTCCAACAATGGAAATAGAAGGGAGCATTGGCATGAGCAAAACCTATGCAACCTTGGTAGAGACACAAGTTCTAGTGTCTCCAAGCTGCAGAATGAAATTTCTTTGTCTTTCTCATTTTATTTTGCATTCACTATATCTTCTAGTAAATTGCACGATTCAACCGTCATTGTTGTGAGGTTGACAAGACTTTTGGCTGTTGAGCATGTCATCAAATTGGTCATTCTATTACAGTTTGCTACCTCCAAATGTGTCAAGTAAGTAAAGGTAACAGAAGAAGGCACCAAGTTTATCAGACTAGAACACTGATCAACATCTATCTTTTCAAGATGTTGAAGAATGGGGTCAATGTGAAATCCTTCTTTACATATATGATGAAGGTCATGTAGCTGATATAGAGTAAGGTTCCTTAGCTGTGTGCTAATTGTGACTTGTCCGTCCTCACTAGCAACTCTCTGATCATGAAATATCTCTATAAAAGAACTCCATTCAACAATTAGTGATTCCAAACTCTCTGCTTTTTCAAAAAACCAATATGGAAATGTGGCGCCTTCATTTTCAAATGTGGTCACTCTCAGACGTTCAAGTTTGTTGTATTGGTCCTCTGAATACATGCTTTGCAATATAACATCAATATCATTATTGTTCACTGTCAAAGCATTCAAATTTGGAAGTACCTGTTAAATAAAAACCAATACAAGTTATTACCCAAATAATATTAGAAATATATAGAAATCTATATTCCATTAATTATCATGCGAATATAAATAACAAAAAATAAAAATATCACAAATTATCCAACATCAAATATAGTTTTCGTAAAAAAGTTTTCAAAATACATTTTTTTTTTAATTTAATTTTGTACATGAGGCATTTATAAGGCATTTTATTTTTCTTTGATGTTACATAACGTCTACATTATTATGCGTAATCAGTTATGTATTATACACACGTTTTATTCGAAAAAAAAAATTATATCGATTAATAGAATAATTTAACCTATATTAAATTACGAAGTCTAGATTTTCCTTCATGCATTATTAGTAACAAAAGCTATTCAGCATGTATAAAAATAAAAATAAAAATATTTCCAATCATCCAATTTGAAAATATTGTTTGAGAGCTATACTACTGTCAAAGAGAAAAATCTTTGTGCAGCATCGCAAGAGTTTCTAGAAGAATCAGTTTAATTTCTAAAAAAATTAATGTTGATGCTAAGAAAAAGTTTTCAACTTGTGAAAGAAAAAGAAAGCTAAGATGAAATATTAATTGTCCATACCTCTTCAACTGTGAAAAGAGGTTGATGCACAGGGATAGAGATCTTCTCATCCGTAGTTCTTTCTTGGCAACTGAGATATGTAGTCTGAAATAGCCTCAATTTTGGACAGTCGAACACATTTAAATCTTTTAAAGATTCACATTGAATAGAATAAATGCAAGAAAAGAATGTCCTCAGTTTAGACATATTTCTTAGCCACAGTTTCCTTAAATGAGGAAACACAAATTTAATCATCTCCCTTGGCTCTCTTTTACTATCAACTATCTCTTCAATTCCACATCTTAATACTTCAAGGTCTTCAAGTTGGACCATATTTGTAGCCACAGAGAGTGGAAAGAGACTTTTTAAGCTTGGACAATCCACAACAGAGACATCACATAGATTTTGAAAGCTCAAAGTTGTACTAGGATCTTCCTTCCAAATATGCATCAAATTTGGAAGACTACCAAGAGTTAACTTTTTCAAAAGAGAATATTTCCTTGGCTTAGTTTCTTCAGAAAATGTTGAGTTCACAATATGAAATACAGCTACCAGAGAATGACAGTCTCTTACATCTAATTCTTCCAAATTCACAAGCATGTCTATTAAATTCGGATAAAAGAGCACATCTGATAAAAAGTCACACTTGTGAACCACTACCTTCTTCAAATTGTTGAATATATTATTCTGAAGTTGGCCATACCATAACTCTTTTAGCTCGGGATGTTCTGATAGATTCAAATTCTTGAGACTACGTACCTGTATATATTTGATAGTTTGTAAATTTATAATTCTGTGAACAAACATTAATCATATTTTTATTTTCATTTTGGCAAAAAATGGATAAATAATATAATAGATAGTCTTAAATTTTATTTTCAAGTTTAAAGTCACAAGTATTATACAGCAGCACTAGCCATCTGGCATCCAATTTAGTAAAACAAAGCAAATCCAGCGATTAGTGAAATAAAACATACCTTATCATCAAACATGTTTTTGATGGTGTCATTCAAGTTTTTCCTCCAATAAAATTCTTTATTATTCTCTGCTATTAACACTTTTCGAAGCTTTGGTGTGCTTATTGTGTTCCCCTCAGAGAAGTACTTCATGCGATCACATGCCGTAACTACTACATCCTCCAATAATGGAAACTTTAGGAAGCACTTTTGAGAGCAAAACCTACCGAGTCTTGGTAAACAATCCAACACCAAAGTTTCCAGACAGAAAAATGAAATGTCATTTGTTATCTCTTCTCCCTCTTTTGATATTATTTCCTCAAGTGAATCACATTGTTTTACCTTCATTTCTGTGAGCTTGGTTAGACTTCTTGCTGTAGGAGGTGAAAGTAAGTTTATCATGCTATTGCAATTTACTACCTCAAGGAAGGTCAAATAGGAAAAGGTAACAGAGGAAGGAACTAGGTTTATCAAACTTGAACACTCATCAAGAAATAAATATTCAAGTAGCTGAAGAACTGGGTCAATTTCCAATCCTTCTTCACATATATGTTGAAGATTTGGTAGCTGATTCAGTGATAACTTTTGGATCTTTGTACAATTTTTTTCATTTGGAAGTCTTTTATCTTGAAATATCTTCTTAAAGGAACTCAACTCAATGAGTAGCCACTTCAACGAGCTTATATTCTGCAGAACCTGATCGGGAAAAGTAGAAACTTCCTTCTCGTACCTAGACAGACTAAGAAATGATATATTGTTGAAGAGAGAACGTATGTTTTGGGATTGGAATAAATTGTCAGCATCCGCTTCGTCTATTCTCAAGTGCTCCAAGTTCGGTATTACCTTAAACATATATAAAATATAATTTACAAAAAGTGACTACAAATAAATAAATGTGAATCTAATGTTGAATAATTATAAAATGTTAATCATTCTCGTAATTTCCTACCATACTTTTCATTTTTCTTCTGGAATTTGGCATAGTGCTACAATACTTTCCTCAATTCTATCCAAACTTGCTAATACTATCTAACCATTAGAGATCACCAATCACCAATCCAGTTATTCAAATAATTAATTGCATATATAAATAGTTTAATTTCTAATATTCTCTCTTAACTTTTTGTAACTTAACTAGATATGTTTCATATTTTTCACATAATCAAATTCTCTTTTTAAGTTAATTAATCTTTTATACCTATAAAATGTATGTTCAATTTCTTTTATTTTATTCTTATAAAATCTTTTTATTTCAATAAAATTAAAAAAATTGTCTAACTTAGTACAATGACATACGTCAATATTTAACTTGCTATGTCATCATTTAAAAAAAATCTTGATGGCAAGAACAAGAATAACAATTTTTAAATTTTAATACACTAAAACATATAAAAAATAATATTTTTATAAGGACTAAAACAAAACAAAAGTATGAACCTTATATTGACAAAAAACTAATATTAAATTTCAAAATTAACACGAACTCTGATACTCATCTTTGAGAATGTTATTTTGGAAATGAATATATATAGACATACATATGCATTTGCACTTTGATGCAAATTGGTGTCTGTATTAATATAAATAATTTATACCTCTTCAGCTACCAAATGTTGCTGTGTTGAAATAATGTATTCTTCGTCTGGAAGTTGTTGATGGCAACTTGTAGAAAGAGTTCTGTACAAATTCAATTTCACACATCCTGAAATATCTAATATCCTCAAAGATGGACATGTCAATGTGTGATTTCCTGCATAGAATCCTTTCAGTTTATCTAAGTTCCAAAGCACCAAAGTACTTAGATGGCTAAACTCAAAGAAAATAGTTGAGCACGTGGGTTCTTCCTTTAATGCAACAATTTCCATCAAACTTCCACACCATTTAATTCTAAGTTCTTTAAGATGTGAGCAACTCGTGGCTATTGAACATGGAATTACCGATTCCAAGTTTATACAGCTCATCACATTTATTTCCTCTAAATTACCAAAATTAAGAGCTCTTTCAGGATCCTTGTTCCATGTTTGTTTTAGTTTTGGCAATCTTTCTAGAGTAATTTTTTTCAGTTGTGTTTGCTCTAGACCACTGTTTTCATCGGAACTCAGTTGAAATATCTCTTCCACCAAATCACAGTCAGCAACCATTAATGTTTCTAGACCATTATATGCTTTCTCCATCGAAGAAGGAAAAATTACTCTAATTTTCTCACAATTTTTTACTTGTAATGTCTTCACTTTAGAAAATTCACTGTGCCATATTTTCTTCAAACTCTTCATGTCCTTCAAGATAATTGTTTGCAATTTGGAGAATCCAACCTATGATTCAAACATTTCAAAACCATATTTAACTTCTATTATTAAACTATTAATAAAGAAGAAGCAATGAAAAAAAGATATTAGTGAAGAATATAATCAATATATGATGTAAATTTCTATTTGATACATACTATTTGAACAATGATCCTATTTTTTTTCAAACCAATAGAGTTACTATATATTTAGTTATCGTACCTCTTTTAGTGTGACAATATTGTTGTCCCTGTCTTCTGTAGCTATTATCTCCTCCATTAGATGGCATTCACTTATTTCAAGCTCTATGAGGTTTGAAAAACTCTCCACCATAGTAGATGAGAATAAATACTTTAAACCATCACAATTTTCAACAATCAGATTTCTCAATTTATAAAAAGAGTGTCGATTATCTTTCCAAATTTTGTTCAAATTAAGTGAGCTCAATTTGAGAGTGTCCAAATTAGGAAATGAAACCTACGTAGAATATAAAAATGTTAACCAATGCTTGAAGAAACATTATGTACGGGTTATTTAATAAACTAACAATTGAAAGGAAATCCAAATAAATATAATAAAAGTAGCTAAGAAATAACTAAAACAACTAAATGAAATGTGATGTAAATAAATTTCTAATAATTACAGTAGCAGATAAATTAGAATTTTCTATGATCATTAAAAATATTATATAAATAAATTTCTAATAATTACAGTATAAGATAAATAAGAATTTTCTATGATCATTAAAAATATTATTTTACAATAGCATTATTATCATTCTACATAAAAGTGCTCAATAGTATTCATGACGACCAATAATTATCTTTCTATAATTGTTAAATGTTTTAAGGTATTCACACACATACACACACACAGGTGAAATGTATTTTCAATTTGATTGAATTGTATACTTAGTTATAAACTTATAATGAATTTGGTTCTTGACTCGATATTTTGTTGACATTTGAATTAACTTAATATACTATTCAGAAATATAAATGATAAACAAATTAATATAAGTATATATTAGTTTGTAAAGTATAACAACAAAGTAAAACTGTCTTCCAATACCCTTTAGAACATGCCACTACTTAATACTAATTTTATTACATATGTTATTTGTGTTTAGTCATAATTATTCAGATCTACCGATACCTTTTATGAAAAAAAAAACAATAAAATAAAAAATCCCTACTTATGAACGAAAAGAAATAAAGAATCATCTTAGGACTTATGTGTATGCGTGTAAAGATTTAAACTTTTATTATATGCATTAGAACAAGTATAGAAGCTAAAACACTTACTTGATTGTTGAAAAGGGGTACAGGAAATGACGTTGACTGATTAGAAAAGCTTTCAAGCTCATCCAAATGTTGTAAAGTCAGAGAATGGAGCCTTGGAAACTGAATGGTTTCACCAGTTTCGCCATTCATCGCAATTGCATCACCATCGTCAAACACTACTTCTTTCATAAGATTGCATTGAGAAACTTCGAGCTCTGAAAGATGAGACATGCCTTTAAGCATGGAAACAGAGATAAGGTATTTCACTTTATTACAATTTTCAACTTTGATGGCTTGGAGCTTGGCAAAGGAATTAATTGCAAGTGGCCCATGACAAATTTTCTCCATCTTACTGAGATTCTGAATCACCAGTTTTTCCAAGTTTTGAAATGGTGTTGGAATACGAGTTCTCTCTGTAAAATCAATGATGTGCTTAATTATGGCATTATTTTGGACATGGAGGTGCTTCAGTTGAGGAAACCCATCTCCATTCAATTGATAGAGTAGATTCCGAATGCCTCCAACTTCATCCAAATACAAATTTTCAGCTCTTCTAATCAATCCTTTGATCCCATGCTCCAAGTGAATATTGGTGCCAAGCTTGAGCTTCAATGTTTTCAATGTGGGATCTTCAATATCAGCCCATTCCCAGATGTCTCCAATAACAATTTTGAACCTTTCTAATTTATCAAATATCAAGTCTCTTGGCAACATCCGTGCCTCTTGTATTTGTAACTCTAGAGCTGTTAGGTTTGACAATTGTCGAAGTTCATCGAGGCTGGCATTTTCATTTTGATCGTATGGATTCTCAACCGCCCACTTAATGGAGGTATTGCCCATGTATAACTCCTCCAATTTGATCAAGCTTGATATGATGCCTGGTGGGATGATTTCAATTCCAGAATGACTCAAATCAAGCATTTTTAAACGAGTCAATTTCCCTATTTCTCTTGAAAGTTTCATCATGGATGACTTCCAGAGACTGAGTATTTCTAAATTTTTTAAAGCTCCTACTGCATCAATATTTCCCAGAATACATTGATCCAAACACAAAGTTTTAAGATTAGTTAAGAAAAGAAAAGAAGTGGGCAGTGAAGCTAAGTTCAAGCCTGTTAAATCTAAAACTTCAAGGATTTTTGTTCCCTCAAAAAAGGAATTAGGGACTTCTAGAGATAGATCAAATTTACACAAATAGAGAAATTTTAGATTGTGATTATCTAACTTTTCAGGAAGCTCGCGGAAACCACCTTGGAACAAAATGATTTGGGAGCACTCGCTAAGAATATCCATTGGTGGAAATTCTTTCAAATCATCTCTGTATTTAGCTAATATGTGATGATCTCTAAGGGCTATGGAAATAGCTACTTCACGAACAACATCATGCATTTTGACCGTTGTTGTGCTTGTGCCATCTTCTACTAACAAACAGGATGCCTTTAATGCACTTATCATGTTGTGAAGTCTATCTCTGGCACCTTCCATTGTATTTGTATTGCTGAATATACCTAGACCCATTCCATATTTGAATAGGTAATCAATTGTAATATATTCACCAATTGTTGCACAGAGCAAGAAAAGAGCTTTCATTTCATAGCCTCTTAGCCTTTTATAACTTAACTCCAAAGCTGAGTAAGTTATCTCCTGCAATTGTTCATCCCCAAACTTTTCTAATTGGTTCAATGTATCTTTCCACACATGAATGTTTTGATCTCTCAATGACTTCGCTGTAGTAACTATGAGAATAGGCAATCCTCCACACCTTTTTGCCAATCGGAATGCAACTCCATGCTTGTCTGGTTCTCTGTCTAAATTATCAGCTTCAGATTTGAACAAGCTCCATGATTCTTCTTCATTTAAAACGTCTAGTCTAAAATGCTCTTTCTTGACCCCCATCTGCCGTAGCAAATCTAAATTTCTAGAAGTCATCAATATTTTGCAACCACTATGTTCTTCCTCAGAGGGAATGCCTACTTTTTTCAACTCAAAGGCTTCATAAATATTATCCAATATGAGAAGGATAGTTTTCTCCCGTTTGATTCTCTCCCGTAGGAGATTTAATCTAACACCAATAGTTTGCGCTTCAAAAGAACGAAGACCCAACTTAGCAGCTATCTTCTCTTGAACTGTTTTGATGTCTAGGGTTTTGTATATGGTGACCACTGAATCAAACATGTTTTCCTTCTCTGCTATTCGAGCAACTTCATCAACGAGAGTAGTCTTACCCACACCACCAAACCCGTAGACTCCAACCATGCTTACTTTGCGGTCTCTTAGAGCATGCATGACATTATCCTGAATAGATTTTCTTGACTCAAAGTTTTTACTACTACTTGGAATAGAGGTTGAGGCTATATCAGGTTCAAGAACATAAGCTACTTCGGGAAAGTTCCATTCCCCATGTACATCCGCAACATTTTTGGCAACTTTTGTGGCTTTTCTACTTAACTGATGGCGTGCCACCACATTAGGAAATGGCCACCTGGAACACCCAACCTTTGCATGACCAGGATCATTTTGAAGCTGATTTGCCTTCCCAATGGCTTCATCCGCGTCGTCCAACCATTTCAGCACACGACCTTCAATTTTTTTCAAATCCCTTCTTTCGTTCTGAACACGATGCTTGGTTTCATCTCTTTTACCTTCAAGATCAGTAACACGGTCACTCAACTCCTTAAAATTGGCTTTGTAGAATATTACATAACTGAATTGCCTTCCAATGGCACCCACAGTATAGTCTGCCACTTTTCCGGCAAGAGAAATTAGAATTTCCATTGACTGTTTTGATTCAAGAGCTGAGACTACAAACAAAAGTCGAAAAATTTTGAATGAGGAAAAGAGTTCAAGGAAACATTCTAAAAAGGATAATACAAATGCTAAATGCTCAGTAGTTATAGTACCTTTTCCTTCGAGTTAGACTGGGCGAATAAGAAGACAAATCGATATGCTTGAAAGATCAAATACCTTGGGACGCAACCTTTCTCTGTTACATAGATGTTAAATGCTCATTGGTCATTACTCGTTTCAATTTGGAGACAATATATACGGTCATGATTCATGATAAGGGTTGCACCCACAAAAATTAAGCAATTTAAGGAGAAAGGATTATAGTGTGTTTGGTTTGTTTCGGGATTTTTATTTTCTTTTCTTTTCTTACTTTTAGCTTTTACCTTTTTTTTTTACAAAATTTTGATAATCGAAAATACTAAGACTAAAAATAGAAAACAAAAATAAAAACTACGTGCATCCTTAGTTTAGGAGTAGTAATTAGTAACTAGTAACGGGTAACCAGTAAGTAAGCGAAACAGGCAATATTGATGACTCTTGATGGGAAATTAAAAAGTTTAGTTTTCAAGGAAATTGGCGGAACCGAGCCAAGGTTTAGTGTGAACTTGGTCTATGTTGTAAATAAGTCTAGGCATGTTATTTTTTATAGGTTTTTTTTCAGACTCAAGTTTGACCTGTTTAAAATTTCAACAAGTCCATGAGTCTATTTAAAAAGTTTGTTTCGTGAATTATAACTCAAAACAATCAACTTAAAAATTCTAAATTGACATTAAATACATTCTATAATTTATAATTCATAATTTGTAAAGTATAATTTATTTATATATTAATCGTTAGTTACATACCATAATCATACTTACGATTCATAAACTTTTTCTTTGAACGAAAAAACTACAATCTTAACTAATCTTAACCATTGATTCTTTTTAGTTTTATTTTGTATTTAATATAAATGAATAGTTGAAACTTGAAAGTCTAAACTAACAATCATTTACTTTTAAAAAAACTATTTTAACAAAACCGGCCTAACGAATAATAAAATGAACCGAGATTAAAACGAGCCGAGCCATGAGCCTCCATCGGGTAGCCCAACCCACTTCTACCCCTACTCCCAGTTTTGGATTAAGATTCTCTAAAGAAAGAGAGTTGGTAAAATGATAAATATATGTTAATTACTCTTAAATTAAGATAATAGAGTTCACATATGATGAGAATTACAAATTCGATGGTGATTAACCTCCTCACTTTACCACTTTATCAATTTATTCACTCTAAGAGATTTGAATTCTCCAGTTTTATCAATGTATTTTATTCATGTCCAAGAAAAGTATATTTTACTTCTTGATCATAGATAGCTACTTGATATTGAGTTCTGTTTTGAGTCAATCACGTACAGTTTGTAAATCAGAGTATTTTTCATAGTTAGTTTTTAGTTAAAATTTATTTTGGATCTTATAAAATATCATATCAGTATTTGTGAACCAAAATAACAACCACCCTATCAAAACTCAATCAATGAGTTACACTTTCCTTGTTAATATCTAGCAATTTCATCTACTCATATTGTATCAATGTATCTTCTTCTCTACTTTCATCTGAAGCATCTTTGAAAGACTTTATTAAAGTGATGATGGAAAATTAAAGAACTATTGATGATGAGGTTGGCTTTTAGCTAGGTAAGGTTGCTATATACTTCTCAAGTCTAAATATCTTTTCAGATGGAGGCAGTTGAGACAAGAAGTGATAATAACCTCAATGTGGTAGAGCCGACTGTCAGTTAGGGATAAGAGAGAGAGAGTGGGAGAGAGAAAACCAGAGAGTTGGAAAGGAAAAACCGAAAAGTCAATGGCAAGTAGTGCCGAGGAAAAAACCTATATTCCATTGGGCATTGGCAGCCTAACCTATTGTCCGCACACCAATGAATAGGAACCAACATGAAATACAACCTAGGAAACAGGGAAAAGAAGTATGGAGGCAGATGGGAGCACAGAAGAGTCTGGTAACTGTGTTTGCTGACAACTTACCACGCAACTCCACTGTAAGTTGGATCTGGAAGGTTTTTGGAAGGGCTAGGGTGGTTGTGGATGTGTTCATTCCTAACAAAGCTAGAGAAAGGAATCAGCTAAAATTCGCATTTGTTAGGTATGTATCAAGAACGAAAGCCTTGAATGTGATACAACATCTTGATGGTTGGATAATGTGGGGGTGCAAGTTAAGACTGACAGAAGCAAAATACATAAGAGGGATTGGGGATAAAATTAATGAAGGAAGAGTAGCAATGGATCCAAACATAAGGACAATTGAAGAGATGAAGATATGAACAAAGGATGGGGCAACAATGGCAGCAAAGTAATATCATGCAAGGATCTGCTTATGGAGGGCAAACTGTAAGTCGGTATTGTAAAATGTGAAGGAAAAATGCTTTCCAAGCATTTGGAAACTCCAAGCTTGAACTACAGAGGGTAGATACAATGGTAGAAATGATGAGTAGAACTTTAATTGTAGAAGCTTTGAGCGTTCTTCAATTTGAGGAAATAGAAACAACAGTGATGAAGGACCGGCATACAATTATTGAAGTGAAGATGTTGGGCTCTATGAAGGTGTTCATGATTTTCGATTGTAAAGAGAGTACGGAAGAAGCGACAAGGTCTCCATTTCTCTTAAACCACTTCATTGATGTTAGAAGGTGGTCAGTGGGGGAGGTGAAACCAACAAGAAGATTATGGATTGAACTTTTTGGGTTACCAATCCATGCTTGGTGTAGAGGTAACATGTTGAAGGTGGCGGAAGTGTGGGTGCGCTGGTGCGACTGGAAGAGGATAAGGAGGGGCACTTTAATTCGTTTAAGGCATTATTGGATTCATATTACTCTCCTACTGTCCAAGCTTTGCTAATAGTCAAGGTGGATGATGAAGAATTTGAGAGTTTTGCTAAAGAGGTTGGGGCAAGATAACACATATTTGAATCTAAAAAAGAGCAATGAGAAATATGATAAGTATAACAAAGAAGATGGAATTCAACAACTACATCATGATGAGAATATGGACAACAATAGCGTGGTTGAGGTGGAAAGTATTGGAAAGCAAGAGGGTGGAGAAGATGATGTGGGAGCGGTTGCGGTGGAGGTAGTGGGATAGAGGGTGGAGACAGATGGTGATGAGGTAGTGGAAGAGTCATGGGTTTTGGAAACTCAAACAATGCATGGAGGAAAGGGGAGGGCTGATATGGATGGGACCCAACAAAAAAGTCAAAAATTAAAGGACAATTGGAGAGTGACTTGATTAGTTCCTCCAAAACGACTACGTACAATATGACCAAGTCTCTGAAAAATTTATTAAAAAAGCTAAAATGAGAAAAGATTTGAGGCCCAATAAATGTGGAGTGCAAAAAAGTAGTGCATGGGGAGAAGGAATGATAATGGATTAAGGTATGAAGGAAGCTCACCACATATACACAATTATCATCTGAGAGCGTGGCTATTCCTCCAGCAGGCTTTGAAAATAAGGCTAGAGAAAAAGGTGGGGCAAATAACGTTAAGTCTTAAAGAAGTGGAAGGGGCTAAAAGTGAAAAAGAAGAATTAACTAAAAACAAGAGAGTAAAGAAGACAAAAGCAAGAAGGATGAAAGCTAGAGGAATGGGAAGAATGCTAGCAAAATCGACAGATTCTATTTGGATCCGGAGTGGATTCAAAGGCTACTTAGGCTAAAAGTAAGAGCGTTGAAATGCTCTAAATTTGACCGTGTGCCGATCATATTGGAGGAGGATTCGAAGGATAGGGGACATAAACCATTTAGGTCCCTAGATGTATGGTTTACTCACTCGCAATTTAAGATGATGTTTAACCAAGAGTGGAGGAAAGTAGAGGGTAGAACCGTGGCAGAAAAATGAAACATGAAGAGACCGATCAAAGTGTGGAACAAGAAAAAGTTTGGTAATATAAAAACAAAGATACAATGCTTTGAGGATGAAAATGAGAAGACAGAGAAAGAGATTGAAGACAGTGTAAGAGAAGAAGAGAACTTCATTAGAAAGGAGGTACTAAAGAATCAAGTTGATGTGTTGTACAAACGAAAAGCTAAATATTGGAAACAACATTCGAGGGATAAGTTCATAAAGGATGTAGACAAAAATACTAAGTACTTCCATGTGAAGTCTACAATTAGACAAAGAAAGAGTAGGATAGAAGAGATTTAGGAGAGTGGGAGGATGGTGAAGAGCCGAACAGAATAAAGCAGATAGCTAGAAAATACTTTAAAGACCTATACACTCAGAAGTCATTGCCTGAGGTGCTGATCCAGGATGATATGTTAATGAAAATTGATGTAGCTTAGGCAGCAAGAATAGAAGCTATACCGTCTGATGAGGAAATAAAAGTGACAGTGTGATCATGCAAATCAACTAAAGCACCGAAACCAGATGGATATAACTTGAGATTTATAAAGATATGGGAGACCATCGGAGGGGAGTTCACAGAGATGGTAAGAAACTTCTTCATAGAAGGGAGAATACCGAGGGAAGTGAATACCGCATGGGTGGTGTCAGCGGAGAAACCGGGCGGAGGGAGAGAGATTAAGGATCTGAGGCCGATTAGCATGGTCGGGAGGGTATATAAAGTCATATCAAAAGTGTTGGTAGGAAACATGAGACCGCTTATGAGAGGGTTGGTCGGTGAAGAGTAAACTATGTTTATTCAGAAGCGGCAGATCTTCGATGGAGCCTTAATAGTTTGTGAGATTATTTTATGACTTCAGGAAGGCATACGACTCGGTAAGATGGAAGTTTGTTGATCATGTTTTAGAGAGGATGGGATTTGGTAGGATGTGGAGAAGGTGGATACAGGGCTTATTTGAGACAGCAACCATGTTAGTTATGATAAATGGTTCCCCTACTAAGCCATTTGCCATGGAATATGAGCCATGTGTGTTTTACCCGTACAACATAAATGTATATGAGCCTAATTCTTGAAAAAAAAAAATTGTGTGCACATAGTTACAAGAGATTTCTCAATTTAGATCAGATGTCCATTGGTCAGACCATAAAAGTTGGTCTCGGTGTGGATACGTACATCGCCTTCATACTATCGAAGGAGAAAGTGATTTTTTATTAGCGTACCCAAGTATTTAGATCTGATTCATATATTATTCTTAAAATAAAATTTTAAACACAAAATAGATCTTTAGAATTATATTCTTTTCTTATGTTGTGTGTTATGAACTCATGGTAATTCTTCAATATATATATATAATATACTTAGTAAAATAATTAATAATATTGTATAATATTTAAATTTTATTTTATTGTGTATATGATGATAGTTATATAAATTTTAAAATTTAATTTTATTTGTTAAAAAAAATTATAAAGACGAATAGAGACGGGATAAATATTTAAAGTGTTGGTTAGGATCAAGATTCTGAAAACCAAACCGGTCATCAAACCGTTCTAACTACTGATTTAGTGATTTATTGGTTTAACTGGTTCGACCATGGTTCAACCGGAAAAATCGTTTTATAATAAAATAATAAAAAAATATAAATAAACTTCCTAAAACATAAACCAATAGTATCATCTCATTTAAATACAAACTATAAATATCCCTAGAGAGAAGATAAAATACAGGCATACCTGTCCTGTTGAAACAATGACAGGATTCTTCATCAATTCAAGAGAAACAGGACATCGAAAATCATCAAGATAACAGGCGTCTGATGATTCCTTTCATTTGCGACTCGTTTGCTGGATTTTGAAGAATGGCCCTTTCCTCCTACAGTATCATACATAAATAGATTTTCAATTTGAACATAATTTTTTATCTTCTTCAATAGCATGGACATCTTCTAAACTGAGCAAGAACTAGCTCAACCTTGATTCATAGGTAGAATTAAACAACATGAGCAAATAGTGGCATTGATTGATTTGAGTAATGAGTAAGATCACTATGATGCAAATATACACAAACCTGCTCTTTAACTTCATCGTTTTTGTGCATTAATATAATACCATATATGATGATATTATTTTAATCAGAAGGCTCTCAAACCTTTATTTTAATGTGTTACTAATTATTATTATTTTATATAGTCTAAGCTTCACACCTCCTCAGTTTCGAAGAACTTAGTCATAATTTGGTCCCTCTCAAGAATTTGCAAAAGATTAAACCTCTCTCTGAAAATTGATGGATTATTTGGGAAAAAAAATAAATTGAATTAAAGGGGAGATTAGAATAACAAACCATGAAAATCTTACTGCAATCAGCAGCGAAGGTGAGGAAATCCTTGGCGGCTTGAAGAGTGTCCCTTAAGTGAAGCGTGGCTTTGAAAGTGTTGCGAGGGATAAGAGCACGATTCAAGTCTCAACAACAATTATAGTTTAAAAAAAATTAATACCTAGAACTAGATGCTAGAGCAGAGCAGGTCAGCAGCAAGAAGGGGAGACGGGGATAGGGCATGACCAAAGGACTGACGCGGTGGAACAGAGTTGGCGCCGGCGGGACAATGGCTGCGCGACGGAGGCAGGAGACGAGGTCGGCTATGGTGGTTTCGAAGCTCAAGCATGGCTGCATGATGGAGGGGAACCACGTTGCGACGGTGGCGGTGGCTTGCCGGTGGCTGGACGAAAGTGAGGGAGGAGCTCAATGACGATGAGAGGAAGGGTGATGACCTGATGGGAGTGCTGCGCGTGTTTGCCGTTTTGGAGAGTTAGGGTTGGGACGTTGGGTAATTCCTCAACCCAAACGGTGGCGTTTTGGTGAAATTCAGAAAATTGGTCGGGTTGCGGTTTGGTTTGACCGGCCGGTTGACGGGTCAATGACGATTTTTTAATTCTCAGATTTTAACATCTGTCCGAACCGCTTTTTCTATCGATTCACATTTTGACTGGTTTGACCAGTCGGTTCGAATCGGTTTTCAAAACTTTAGTTAGGATTCAACTTTTTTATTATCCACAAATAGAAGTAAAACGATAGGGTTCGAGTCTCTTATCTTTGATAAAAAAAAAAAAAAAAAAAAAGAAGTAAAACGAATTCTATAAAAATTATTGTAAAATAGAACAAAATCAGGATGGATAAAATCCGTCCTTATTCACCCCATTATCACCCCTAATTGCAGAAAATACATGGAAGGAAGACATTCGAAATATCGGGCATCTCAAACAATGAATTGCTACTCGGAGCCATTAAAGCCTATTTGACGAAGCATCTCCTTTTTTTTTTTTGGTTGTCCACAGTATCTCCCAACTCGACAGGACAAGGATTAATTCGCAGATCAAAGTTTCATTTAAGGGTCTGTCGCTGATCAATGGATTGCTGCATGCACAAGACAGAATTCGAACCCCCGACACTTGCTTAAGCGAACGAGTGAGCTGATCACTCGACTAACCCAAGTTGGTTGACTAAGCATCTCCTTACTTAATGTGATGAGTGGTTTCCATTTTTTTTTGGGTAAAAAGTAGGGGCATAAGCCCAAAAGGAAAAAACACAAAAAAAAGATCAATTAAACAGTATTGGATTTGGATAATATAGTCTGTAGTCCGATCCATATTATGATCATTGTTCTTATGTTTGAACTAAGTTCACCTAACCTGGAGTTTGTCCCAAAAAAAAAAAAAAAAACTAAGTTCACCTTGTGTTGCATTAGGGACATTTTTCATAGTGATTTGGAGAGAGAAGGTCTAGACTCTAGACATCCAGCATCAATTAAGCCAACTAATTTAAAAATTAATCCGTAATTAAAAAAAATAAACATTAAAAATATTCGAAATTTAAATAAAAATTATTTTTAAAATTAAAATAAAATAAAACTAATTTAAAATAAAAAAAATTAAAATTTAAAATTTAGTATTTATATTTTAGAATTTAAAATTTAAAATTTATTATATAGAATTTAGAATATAAGTTCGCTTGGCAGGTGATGATGATGGGTGGCTAATAGTAGCAAGTGAAATTGTGGTGTTAGGAGAAAAGAGAAAAAGTGAGAAGGATAATAAAATAATAATTTAAAAAGAGTAAATTATTAAAATATTAATTAAAAGTTTACATTACTAAAAGAAAATTCTAAAAATATTAACGAGAAATAAATTTTTGAAAAATTAAAAAATATGACAAAAAAATTAGATATGAATATATATTCTTAAAAAAATTTTAGAAATTAGATTTTAATATAAATTTTTATAATCATTATTAGAAAAATAAGATTTTTTATTCTTAAAATTTGATAATTTTATGTCAAATGATCTTTTAAAAAATTTATTGTAAATAACCAATTTTTTTGAAAAATAAAAAAAAAAATCTAGATATCAAATTTTGTTTCGAATTTTTTTTGTACACCTTCTAAGTATTTATTCAAATGTTACCCAAAAATTCGGATAAAAAATAAGTCGTTTCATAAATGCAAAAAAAATTTTTGTTACTTACAAAAAATATAACATTTATTGACTATTTTTATTATATTTTTAAATCATTCAAAAAATATTTTGTCATTAATATCTTTTAAAAAGAAATTTATAATTGACTACATTTTTTTATTTCCAAATTAATAGTTAACCTTTTAAAAAAATAGCAAACGTGTGGATTTGTTTGGTTGTTGCTGTTATTGGTTGTAGTTGGCTGAATTTTTGTTGACTCTCTAGTGCACTTATTTGAGAGTGGTGATGGTAATGGTGATAGCGATAATAATGGAGGTAGTTGGGGAGAATGGTGGTAGAGTTTGAAATTAGGGAAGTAGTGATATAGAATAAAATTAGAAATTAGAATTAGGTTATATTAGATGTTAATTTTAAAATTTTATTTAATTTTTAAAATTTTAATAAATTTGCCTGCAAAAATGTATTTTTCATAAGTATAATTTTAATTTTTGTCTTTTATGATGCAAATATTAGTGTCCGCATCTTTTATAATAAAAAATAACTATTTATTAGTACTTAAACAGAACCGTCTTGTTCCAAACTTTGTGGTAACCAAAATCGACTGAAAATCGTTGAACCCGATCGAAATCGACTAGTTTGTAACTAAGTCATTTCGAGATAAAAATAAAAAAATAAAAAAAAAAAAGAGGAAAAGCCTAATGTAGTAAGAACAGATTTTATTATCATTTCTTGGTTTATCACATTCTCACCTTCACCCGCTTCTCTCTCTCCTAATGTTCAGCAGCTTCTCCCTTTGAGTTTGATGTCATCTTGGTTGTTCTAGTCGTTGAGTCCTCCCATCGCGCTTTTGACGTCATCGTCTTTGTCATTGTTGCTTCATTGCCTCATTTCTAGTCTCACTGGTCCCTTTCTTTTTTTTTGGACAAATGTTACTACTCTCCGTCTTCTTCTTGTGTGTTTTGAAATATTGCTTGAGTTGGTTTAGACGTTTAATCATTAATTTGTTCTTGTTATTTCCTGATGTTGGATTTAGTTTGTTATTATTATTGTAAATTCACTAAACTGTAATGGTTAATATTGTGGTCATTAATTGAATTAATTGTTAATTGAGTTATTATTTTATTTAATTTTACTATTTTGTTTTTTGTTTGTGTATTTGCATAAAATTACAGGAATTTCAATTGGTGTTGTACTCTTAATTTGTGTACTTTTAATAGGGTCATTTTACTATGCATATGTTGCATTGATTATGGTGACTATAGTGTTTTAAAAATATTGCTAAAATTAAAATATTTTTTAATTATTTAACAATGCTTTTAAAAAATATTATTAAAAGAAGTAATGAAGTATTATCAAAATATATAAAAAAAAGAGTGACTTTAATTTAACAATACTTATATAGTAAGGATCGCCATTATAGATACAGACGTACCAAAATTAATCTTTTTAATATTTATATTTTTGTGTATCTATTTGTAGTTTTATATATTATTATTTTATACTAATTCAGTTATTTTAAATAAATTATTATTGAACTAAGTAGCTAGGATAATAGGTTTCACTTTTAAAATTTGATTTTGGTTGTTTTAAGAATAAGGACTCTTTCGTATGGAGGAATTTTTGTAAGGCTTGAAAAATGTTGAAGGATAGATTTACTTAGTGTATTGGAGATTTAAACCAAAATTTTTAGTTTTTTAGCTGGAGGAGAGAAGGGCAGCTATTTAATGAGATTATGTTTATATTTTTTATTTGAATCTCCGGATACAGGATATCTGGTCGGTTGGTAAGTAACATTTGGATACTCTTTATTCTCCTTTATCTCAAAATATAAAGGATAATATTCATTCTTACAATCCAGATGTACAAGTAGGTCCAGAAGTGAGTTAGTATTGGTTTGGGTCTGCTGTCAAAGTCTATGACTCACGCAATGGTTATTTGTGGTTGTGTAAGCAACTGTTTGGTTGGGAGGAGCGAAAGAATTGGCTTTGATTTTAGCGTCAGCTTGTTCCGGAAAAGCGTAAGTTTTTGGCTTGGGTGTGTCTTAAGGAGGCTCTTCCTACTGCAAGTTTTCGTTTCAGAAGAGGTACGTTGTCATCGAATAGGTGGCCAAGATGTCTTTTTAGCCAGGAATCGATTTTACATTGTATTCGAAATTGTCCAAAAGCTTAACTTGTATGACATAGGTTGGATATTTCTTGTCATCATCTGGATTTGAAAAACTGATTCTTGTATCATAGCAGAGAGCATCCGATCAGGTTCTTTTCGGGACTTTGGTGGATATGGCGAGTAAGGAATAATGACATCTTTAATCATCATGAGACTTGGCCTCAAAAAAAAATGATTTGTCTGGCATTAGCTTCAGAAACGAAGCTTATGAATACTTTTGAATTACAACGTATGTCCCTTCCCTCTATTCTAAATGGTTTTTAGAACCCTCATCCATTGGTACTTTTAATATTAATTGTGATGTTAGTTATCTTAGTTCGGGTGATAGTGTTGGTTTTGCTTGCGTTATTAGAGATTGTAATGGAAGTTGACAAAGGAGATGTTTGAGAATGATTGTGAGTAATAGTATTTTTCAAGGAGAATTGTTTACTATTTGTGAGACGGATTGTGTGAAAGTATTTAATCTTGTTACTAATCACCAAGATGGTTTTGGGTTTATTGATTCGTTGGTGCTCAAAATAAGGGATATTATGCATTAAAATTGGCGTGTTGACTTTCGTTTGATTATGATAGATCCAAATACGGTGGTAAATACTATAGCAAAAATGGTGATGAGATTACAACTTTATCATATAGAACTTTTTTTTTAGAAAAAGTTTAAAAATAATCTTAAAAGAAACTATCCTTCTATCTAAACAGTTTTTTTATTTTTTATTTTTTATTTTTATTTAATTTATTTAAATCACCCAAAAAAAATTTTAAAACTTGATGAGCACACTTAAAATTCAATTCCTGTTGTTACGAGAGAAGTGAAAATAACAATTTACAACTTCAGATAAAATGCTTACAAGTTCTTGTTATTTTAGACAAAAAGTATCATCATAATTCATAAAAGTTAATGATATACTTTGAACAAATTTACTTAAAGATATATTTTAGAGGGTATTTATAAATTTGATTAATTAATATTATTAATATTATTATTAATATTATTATTAATATAAATAAATAATTATTAATTGTTTAGTATTATTTAGTTGAAAGGACATATTTTTTTAAGAATTGTGTATGTTTAAATTATTGTGTTTATTGGCTAAAGAGACACAATTCTTTAAGAATTTTGTGTATGTTTAAAATATTATATCTATTGACAATAAAAAAGACACAATCATTTGTGTACGTAACTAATTATAATTGTTACGTGCAATCTATATAAATAAGTCTTTATTCACTATTTCAAAAACACAATTACTAAGTGTATATTTTACTTAATTATTAAGAGATTTTTCTTGTTTAATAGAGTTGAGATTTCTTATTATTGCTAACAAATTTTTAAATTTTATTATATTCTAAAAGAGTATTATCATCAACCCTATAACAACTAAATATAAGAATAAATATCTCTCTAACAAAATGATTTAATCATATCTTAAAATTAAAATACAATTAAAATTTTGTTATCTTCCTATCTTCATATAATCAATATATTTAACACAACATAATAAATATCAGATAAGTACATTATAAAACGATATAGTGATGATGATTCAAGGTAAACATACAGATGATAAAAACCCATTACCTTCTCTTTTGGTAATTGGTATTGTGACCAGGAAACTAAGACGAACCAGAGTATTTAAAAGATTGAATAATCCAAGACTTGCTTTTTCCTCTCTGTTCCATCAAAAGAATCAATATAAGAATACCAAAAAAATTACGAGGTGGAGTATTTATTTAAATCTATTTCAATAATAGAAAAAAAATAGATATAGATAAATACATAATTAACTTACAGGTATTTCAACACAAAGTTCTCTAGCGATATAGATAAAAGGAGTCAAAACTAGAAGCCAATAATCTGCAATCAAAAGGGAAAAAAATTAAACATTTTTGGTGATTACATATAAATTTTAATACATATATATTTGCTATCTACTAGTAACGGATAAATCACGTACTGCAGGTGCCTGAAAACTTTAACAAAATTTAATAGTTTATGAAACATAAATGTTAATAATATTTATATTCAAATAAAATATCGAAAATTAAACCGATAAAGATTAGAAATTTAAATTTGGAGTTTAGTTCAGATTTATAAAAAGATTATGTTTTTAGTTTGATAGACTTATGATTTTAAAAAGAAAGATAAACAATTTCTTAAAATTTATTAAAATTATTCTTTAATCATTGATATAATGATATTTAAAAAACCATTACCATAGTTTTTAAAAGAAAAAAAATGTTCCATAATATATGAGCCTCTAACGAGGCGTAGGAGTTCAAAATTAGGATTTTTCATAGTGAACAACACAATCA
The DNA here is from genome assembly GCF_059453495.1 of Arachis ipaensis. Taxonomy (NCBI): domain Eukaryota; kingdom Viridiplantae; phylum Streptophyta; class Magnoliopsida; order Fabales; family Fabaceae; genus Arachis; species Arachis ipaensis. Next base: position 9,433,423 of record NC_142436.1, read on the forward strand.
AAAAGTTTGTAGTTATACCCTGTTTATTTCACAGGTTGCCATTAACTTGACTTTGATGTCATACCCTAAATTCCCAAATTATTTTTCAAATACATATTGTCTAAATTTTGTTTAGTCTCATTATTACATTGTTTTATTATCATTATATGTATTTTAAACTTTGAACAAATCCTAAGTTTGAGCTCGTATGCCTCTTTAGGACAATTTAGTTCAAGTTCATGGATTAATATAACCTAATTTAATTGCAACGATAACATATTTGATCGAATTTGAACAAATCATATTATGACAAGTAATATTAAACTATGGATAAATCATGTCAATGACATGTGACAGATTGATAGTATTATTCGCATTAATATGTTACGTGTCATTCATTAATACACTATCATTTTATTACACATTCTCAAAATATGTGGTAACATATGTCACTATCTGTTATGTTATTACGTAATTAACAAGAAGAATAAACTACCAAAAACGTCATTAATTTTTTAAAATGCATACAAAAGTACCTTTCACTTTTTATTATGTTTAATATATATTTTCAAAAAGTGTTTTAGAGATTGCCTTTTGATTTGGCTTTTTATAAACATGATAGAAAAAAAAAAGACATTTTTATTCTAAAAATTAGATAAATTTACAATAAATAATTTTTTTGCAATTTTTATTGTTAGTGAAACGCTGTATTTTGATAAGCGCAATGCAATATCGACAGATTTATCCATCAGTAAATCTGCCAGTATACTTGCCATAAATTCAAAACGCATACCATCTTCCCTCATTTTCGAAACACTCTCTCTCTCTCTAAAAATTTCTCCTTTCCCTCTCTCTTCCCTAAACAACCTCCGACAATTCTCTCCACCAGCGCCAACCACCATCAACAGTCTCCAAAGAACGTTGTGTCGTCGCCGTTTGTGTCGCTACCGCCACTGCTTCTCCTTATATTTGGTTTGTGAGAAAATAAAAATTATATTTGGTACAGGAATCTAATTATAGAAGAAATTCTACCGAAATTTCTAAAAAAATTTAAGGTTAACCTAAGTATAGTTTAACTAGCTTGTTATATGTTTAAATTTTAATTAGTAAGATTATATAATTACAATGCACGCTAGTCTTAGTTATATCTTATGTATTCTTTTTTATTAAATTTTAATTAGATTATGATAAAATTACATTGTTTCGGGTAGACATGACGATAGATAGAGGTGTCCCAAGCTGGCCTCGTAGTCGGGGTAGAAGGATGGCAACTATCGGCACCCATGGGACTTCTCAATCATCTCCCTCTACCTCGGCTACTCCTGGGTCATCACAGACACTGGTGCATAGGTTCATCCCTTTATCATGGTCTCTAACCCTAATTACGTGGGACTTATTGTACCACCCCTACCTCCCTGAAGTCATCCTGCTTCTTCACCAAAGTGGACTCCTCCACATCCTCTACCCGTTCAGCAGCCCACTACTTCGATGACACCACCTCCAGTGACAGACGCCTGATAAAGGGTTTAGGCATCACTAAATCACAAATAGGGACAACAGGGCATTGGCTAAGTCGTCCAAGTATACTGGCAAGCCAGAGAACTTTCATGAAAACAAAGCCTAAGATGATATGTAACTTATTTTAGTATGTTAAGTTCGTTTTCTCTTTGAGATATAATGTAATTATCACTTGATTTAACGTGTTGTTTCAATGTGAGGTCTAAGTTGTTGGATCGTGAGGCAACAATGACAAAGACTTTCAAGTATACTCACAGCTTGAAGGAGAATAAGGAGAGATTTGTCGATCAGCGGTCTGCGAATTATTATGTGACTAAACGTCGCGGTTGAAATCATAACATATATTCGTTTTCAAGTAATTGTTGTCTTAATCATTTTTGCATATAATGTGACACATAGGAATCCTGCATGTAGAACTTGGATAACGCGACCTAACAATCACAGCAGAGTAGAGATAACGTCAACAACTCCTTTGCTTCCGTCATCGATTCGGATGCGGTGCTGCGCGAGATCGCATCTGAGCCGTACAAGAATCGTATCTACAGGTTGATGTCGTTCTTCACCAGCAACCGCTGCACTTCCACCTTGAGGACTTCATCCGCGTCAGCCACCAGTCCTGTCGATCTTAAAGACGTCGATTTTCAGGAGCAAGTTCACAACCTCACCCAGAGTCTTCAAGACCAGGATCACCAGCTGCATATGTCTGAGGAGAGGTATAACGAGATTCTTGCAAGTATGGTAGCGAGGGATGCTCATGATGCAAAGACAAAGTCCTTAAGACAAGAGCTCAAGTAAGAGTTGCAGCAGATTCAACAAATATAGCGACAGATGACAGTGTACTATGAGTAGATGTGCGTTGGTGGCAATAGCACGGTTGGAAAGGGCTCCTTGTCCTCTGCACAGGAGGTAGGACAGGCACCACCGCTACCACCTAGACTGCCGCCTCAACAAGACCAGAGGATGACGATAACTATCAGGACCCGTAGTAATTAAAGTTTTGTTTTGCTTTATTTGACTGTATCTTATTTCTTTAAGTTTTTATTCTATAACTTGATATTTCAAATTACATATAGCTAACTATTTTCATTAAAAATACTATTTGATTTTCAACAAGTTCAAAAAAATTTCAATTTACCTTTAGATTTACCGTCGATTAATCCGCGGGTAAATTTTATTTGAACAAATATAAAATAATGTTTTATCGTTGGATTTATCAAGGAATAAATGTGACGATAATCCGGTGCGAAATCATAACTTGTGGCACCAAAATTACTAGAAAAAAATTATCCAACGGTAACCACCAATTTTTCGCCACCCATTTGATGGAATTTGCCGCTAATTCCGCAGAAAATGACCGGATTACAAGATCTAACTTTTTGTAATTTTTCTGGTAAATTCGATAGTTTTCGACAAATTTCTTGTAGTGTAAGTTGTTAGAGAAATATATTTTTCAATAAAAAAATATTCTTTTTTATTGTGTTTAGCAAAGTTTTAGTAGTAAAAGTAAAAATATTAGAAAAATAAAAAATATTTATTTTTAAAAACTACAATTTTCATGTTTTTTTAAAAATCTTTTTTACTAAAAAAATATGTTTTTAATCTAATAAATAAATAAATAAAATATTTTTATATTATTATATCTAAACATAATTATTAAATAAAAAAATATTTTTACATAAAACATTTAAATATAAAATTATTTTTACTTTTTTAAAAAAATTTTTAAACAAATATAATTTTAAAAAAAATCTGTTTGTGGAAACTCAACCAAACAAAGACCGGTGGAAAAACGAAAAATACTTGTAGGATTAACCAGGGACAAATTCAAAAACTTAATAGAAGGGGAGCCAAAAATTAAAATATCGTATAATTAAATATAATATTATATATTTAGTAATATATATAATTATGATTAATATTTTTTAATTAAAAAATATAATTAAGTACTTGTTATATAAAAAATTATCTTAGTTTTTATAATTTTTTTATTTTGAATTTGATAAAATATAAAAATTATCTATTTTTTAATTAATTTATTTTATTGAGTATTATTATGGCAGCAAGTTATATTTTTATACTTTATATCATAAAAAATATGTTATAAAATAATATAAATAAATTGTTATAACTTTGTTATATGCATTTAAAATATATTGATGGATAAAATATAATCGTTTTAATAAATTTATTTAATATGTTATAATTTTAATATCATGAAATAAATAAATAAATTTTAAAATAATTTATTTTTATATATGTATTATAATATATAAAATTTTTTAACATCTAATTAGATGTTGATGTTATTATAAATATTAAAGTATTTTTATACGATAATAAATGTGAAAATTAAGAGAAAAAATATTTAAAAAGAAAAAAAAATTTAAATATTTAAAAATTTAAAAATTTATTTAATCAAAAAATAATTGACAATAATATTTTTCTTACATTAATTATGGATTGTTATTTGCTTTTGAATTTAATTATTTATTCTATTTTTTAAATAAAAAATAACATTATATAATATATAATAATTTTATATACTTAAAATTGTTAACTTTTTGTTTATAAAAGTTGGAAGACTAAGGCCTATACTTATCGCCTTTGGATCCATCCCTGTGACTAACGTAATTAATTAAAAATAAAAAACTAATATGAACTACGATTAAAATTTAAGGACTGTATTTACTCTAAAACGTTTTGCTAAAAAAATTGAAAAGACACTCTAACAAGGAATTCAATAAAGAATGTTTGGAAAATCTTAAGATTCAAACCAAAATACATTGCCAAAGTGAAAATAATCGGCAGCACCACCTTTTCAAATCCCAACTTGCATAAATATCAGTAACAATCAATTAACTAACTAAACTAACCAACTTAATGTGTCACCCATTTGTTGTTTGTATATATAGGGTGACAATATATACTCTACCCGAAACGTGTCACCCATTTGTTGTTGTATATATAGGGTGACAATATATACTCTACCCGTAGATACTTAATCCGGATCAACCTGTTCGAGTAGGATTGTTTACCTTATCTATTGCGGATAGGGTAGGGTAGGGTGCAAATTTGCCTGCGGGTAGGATAGGGTACAGGTTTAGGGTATACTCTATCCTATCCTATCCGTATCCTTAATATATTATATAATATATATGTAAAAGTTATGTATTTTGTGAAGAAAGTGAGTCTTATACTCACAATCTTCTTCTTATAAAAACTTAAAATAATCACTAAGCTAGTTGATGATCATATTATTTGTAATTTTATGTTGGATTTTCTTAAGATTTTATTGTTTTTAATTTTAATTTGAACTTAATTTTTTATTTTCTATTTTATTAATATGTATAAAATTTAGAATTGTTTAATTTTATATTTATTTAATTTTTTTTTTGTTTCTGCGGGTAAAATAGGGTTTAGAACTTTATAGTGTGAGTAGGATTAGGGTTGAGAGATTCTCAATCCGCGAATAGAATAGGGTTAAGAGCTTAGGATAGAGTCTAAACTCTATCCTACCCTACTCATTGCTAGCCCTAGTTGTATATCAACTAAAATTAAAAAACATAAAATACGAAGGGAAAGACAAATTTTATCTTACAGTGTATGAGTACAGAAAGTTCACTTGTTACGTTGTTGGCTTCCGCAATGGATGGATCTTCAACCAATAAAGCGATAGCCTGCAATCCAAGATCAAATAAAACGACAGTTCGTTTTTGTTTTCGGTTTTCTCTTTTCCACTTTTTCAAATTTATACCTGAAATAGAAATAGAAATCAACAAATTGATGGCAAACAGGTAATAAATAATTTGAAAGTTCAAATACTTGCTCTTCTTTGCGAAGAAATGTGTGCATACCTTGGCACGATGATAAAAGCTATTAACTGATTGGCAGGAAGAAATTTTCGTCCTTTCTGAGGTAACACTAAGCCAGAAGGCAAATAATATGCAATTTCTTCTCTCTTTTTTTGTTCGTCAGTTAAAAAGTGGGGGGATGTGAGAAAGAAACTCTTTGACTTTTGTTTTTTTTTTTTTTGAAAATTGAAAGGAAGAAAAGAAAAAGAACAAAGAAATCTGAAAGCAAACTCAACGCAGATGACTAGAATGAAAGCAATTCGAAGAAACACCTTTTCAAAATTTCAAATTATTTTTTTTCTTTTTTGTTTTTTGTTTTTTGTTTTTTTTTTTTTTGTGTTATAAGCTGAATAACAGACAAAATCTAAAGCGCAACAGAGAAAGAAAAACGAAAATATGAACGACCAAAAACCAAATCTAAATGGCAAACAATTTTCTTTCCCCCTCTTTTGGTGGAGTTGAGTGAGGTGGAAAACACAACGTATCTCTTCACCCCAAAAGACACAACGTATCTGAAAGTGAAAGGGAAGTAGTGTGGAGTCTGGAGTGAAAGCAAAAGCAAAAAGAGTACGCACACAGAATGACAAAGAGCAGCTCAATGATCAACAATCTCTCAAATGGTTCTCAACTTTCAAATGAGTAATGGTATCTATTAGCCTCTACTTTAAATTTCAATTTATACTTTTTTTTGGTGACTAATTTCAATTTATACTTAAAACACGTAAAACATGTTCTATGTAAAAATATTTGTAAATTGATAATGATAGCATTTATACGTTAGATGTTTCGTGGACTTTTTTTTTCAACTCCACTAAGAAGACAATTAGGAATCTAAACAGTGTGAACAATAAACCGTAAATTTAGTTCAATACATATAAAAAATAAAAAATATTTTACAAATTATTTAAATAAAAAAATTCACTTAATTATTCTAAAAAAATAATTATTTAAAATCCTAATTTACCAAAATATTTCACTTCAATACCCTTTTTTTTTCAACGGACTACCACCTCACTTTCATCAATAATCATTCCATTTCACTGTCGCTGCTTGGCTTGCCACATGTCGCCACTGGCATTGCTCACTCCTAGTAAAAATTACCATCTACTTAAGGATAAAAATAACCATCTACATACCTAATGAATTGAACATCCAACATATTTTAATTATATATAACTAAACCCAATCCAATTAAAATAATCATCCACATAAGAATTAAAATAACTATCCGCATACCTACTAAAATGACCATCCTAAACTGGCCATTGAAGTAGAAGAAAGAGATAAATGAACAGAAGAAGCAACCATGATCAAACTCCCTTAGTCACGCATGTCCCTGTATGTTGATCGGATCCGTCGCGGACGGTGACGCTGGGACGGTGATCGCACTAGGCTGCGGGAGAGGCTGCACAGCCGGCGGCAGGTGGGCAGCGCGAAGAAGGATGTCCGAGGCTATTGCGGCGTGATAGGACATTCACGGAGAGGCTGGGCAGCGGGGGTAACAATGTTGACGTCCGTACCATATGTATCATGAGTGACACATGAAGGTGGTGCAAAAGATCCTCCTTCCCTAAATGAACATTCCATATCGGCTTCCCAACAATTTTCTTGACTCAATCAATTCTCTATTCACTAGCCTTCTGCAGCGAGAGAACGTGGTCGCAAAACACAAACGGCTGCAGCAGCACTAGACTCGTGAACAGGAGTGGCGGCGGGGAGAACATGGTCATGATGACAGTGAGAACAAGAATTGAAGATTATTGAAAGAATAGAAATAATTGTACGTAGTGTGAATGCATTTAAATACTAATTCTAATTTTTTAAATTTTAAAATTTGAAATTAAATAATTAATTAATTATTTAATTTTTAATTTTAATTTTTAATTCATTATTCACAATTGTTATTGTTTTTCCATACTTTCTCTTTTTTTTTATTGTATATATAACATTATTCAATAAATATGACACCAAATATACTTAAAAGTCAACTTACTTTTAATAAATCAATCCACAAACCTTTAATATGATACATGGGATAATATTTATTTAGGGTAAACTATCAAAATTGTTCCGAATTATTTTAGTGCAAATAAAAAATGTCTTATTTTTATTATTGACAATAATGCTTTTTATAAATTTAAAAATGTGTCAATAATACACAACTGTAAAGAGAGATGTCCAATGTTAACAGAAAAAAAAGATGATATAACAAACAGAGCATCTTATGTGGTATATTAGTCTGTTACATATGCATAAATATTGGATGTCCAGCAAAACTCTACTGTGTCTTTATGTTAGACCGTCTAGACGTCCAATATTTATGCATACGTCTTATTGATGTAAAATATTTGGAGTTTTCAAAACGATCCTTACATTTGACCCGGTGGAGAATATGAAAGTAGCATTACATTCATCATTTTTGTTGGTCTATTTTGGGGAGGTAAAGAGGTGGTATGATCATGAAGTTATAAAAATATTATTCGTATACTAAAATCAGCTACCAATATATTTATATATAAATACATGTGTGGTTTAATTTATTTTCAATGTGTATTTGTATTTCAACATGTATTTTATACTGATAACTGATTTTAGTATATACATAGCATAGTCGTGAAGTTAATAGAATAAGAAAGATGTAGGTGGAGATCTTTGGTATGCCCCTTCATGGGTGGAATAAAAAAATACTTTCAGAGAATAGCTGTAGTTTAGGAGATTGTTTTAAAGTTAGATAGAAAGTCAATCTTAGAAAATAATTTCAACTCGGTCAGAGTTATAGTTGACATAATATGGATGCCACTTATTCTCAATATGGTCTATTAGTGATAAATGGAAAAAAGTTTAATATCTTTGTAAAAGAAATATGCTTTGAGTAGGAATTCACAACTTTCAGCAAAAATTCTAAGAAAGAGAAGCAAACAATAGACGAGATAAAGAGTCAAATGCAAGGTCAGGAGAAAGAATTTTTCCATAGGCTGGGAGCAATATCTGAAGATCAATTGGTAGTGCATCATGATGTAGAAGTATCTGATAAAAAGGGTAAGTTCCTAGACATACACCATATGGAAAATTCAATGTACATGAAGGATTCAAACTCAACAAAGTACTTTCTGGATGATAAAAATACAGAAAAAGTCATTGAAAGAAACTCAATTGGGTTTTTAATATGGACCAATTAAGAAAACTGTAGTGAACAGTAAAATTAATAGCAAGGAGTCCGATGATGAGAAAGAAAATGTATCAATCTTTGACTTTTTATTTTCACCAGATTTTGAAGAGGCTACTAAAAAAAGTATAGTTCAACCTAATCTATGAAAGAAAAGAGACCAACACAAGTGAAGATGAGAAGTATTAGGAAGTGTGATGTGAAGGAGAAAAAAGAGAGTCAATTAGTAAGACTAAAAGATAGAAAAGTAAGAATATATAATAAGAATGAGAGCTGTTGAAAAAACAGGGTCCAATCAAAAGTGGATTCATAAGGAAAAAAGGACACAAAGGGGAGAAGAGTGAAATAGGATATCAGAGAAGAAACTAAAAAGAAAAAAATGAGACAGATATAGAGGAAGGGATTCCCAATGAAAGAGAAGATGATGAGTTCAGAAGTGAAGCTCCTCCTTAAACTTAGAAAATAGGATTGCAACTCAATCTGACTTGAAGCAATGATGAAGCTGTGGTGGATTACATTAGGCAGAATATGAGTAATCATAAGGACCAGAAGAAAGAAGAAAATGATTATAGAATTAGGAATCAGAATTTTGTTATAAGGGTTGAGTGAGAGGAGTTCAAAAAATAAGAAGGGTGGTGTTACATAGGTAACCTGAGATAGGTGGGTTGGGCTCGAAGGATTGGCCCAAGCGTCAAAAGAAGGTGGTCTCCGACTTGGTTCGTGTCTGGAAGTCGCCGTCTGATTTGTATGTGTGAAAGAATAGGGGGTGGTACCTGCAAAGACACTCTGATGCCTAAGTCAGCAAGGGGTTAATAAGCATGTTTAGAGAGTATTGGAACTTAGAGATACCTGAAGGGTGTCAGTGTATTTATAGTGGTGATCCAATAACCACCGTTGGAGTAGTTCCACTTTTCAAGGTGGATAACCGTCCCTTTATCTTAGGGTAGTTGAGATATGACTCATGGAAGTAGGATGACAGATTTTAGGGACAGTTACTTATTTGAATATAAGTGTTATCTGCCAGCTATCCATCGAACCTGACTTCTTTGGGAAGGATTCTGTGTCGAATCCGACCTCTTTTGAGGAGGTCAGTGGGTAACGAAGGCCAATCTTTGGATTGGACATTTTGGTTTATTTGGACCTGAACCATAGTGTTGAGTTAGGGTATGAACAGGTGGTATTAGTCTTAGCTTTATTAGTGTCTTTGATATGAAGTCTTGTTGGTATTTTGTTTGTTTAATATCACTATATATTCTGATTTTTCTAATAGCGAGTCCATAGGGACTCTGAGTTTGGCTTTGTTTGCTAAGACAATATTTCGCTTTTGTTTTTGTAGGTAAAGTATTTCATGGAGCTCTCACAAAAAAGTTTCATCAAATGGATTTGTCTAAAATATTTAAAATTTGTCCTATCTCACTTTTCTATATTTATAGATTGGGAATAAAATACTTAACAATTTTTTATGAGCCTCTTTTTCATGGTTGAGGTTAAACAGAAAAAAGAAAAAAATCTTTTAACTCAAAAGAATACCACCCTTTGCATTAAGCCACTAAGATTAGTGTGTTCTCATTATTCAATAACAGAAATAGGTAGAGAAAGATAATAAAAAATTGTTAATGGTCATTAGGCTGCAATTCAGTTGAAACTTGAAACTTCTTCCGAAGAACTCCATTGGTGGTCTTTTGTTTCAGTTAGGAAAATTTTCTTGCCAATGGGAACACTATGGCAACCAAAATGGATCTTCGGGACAGATTCAAGGTTCAAAAGATGATTTTAGTCATTGTTGTAAAACAAGATCAATAAATGTTGCTATAAAAAGATTGCTTTTTAGTTCAAAGTTATTACTACTGTGACATAATTATTGTGAATCTGATTGATATAACTAAATAACAAAATATTACTTTATAAATACTGAATTAATATTCATAGATGATTAAACTTGAGTCTAATTTTTAAATTGTGCATAGTGTAGATAAAATAGAGTACGATGAGGATTGCAACCATGAAGAAGAAGGATTGAGTTTAAGTATGAAAGGTTACAAGATGCTTACTGCCTTAATTGTGATATTATTGGACATGAAAAAAAGAATTGCATAAACCTAACAGCAATGTTGTGTAATGAACCGGACAAGCCAAAGTATGAACTGGGGTTGAGAGTAAAACATGTTAGAACTTTGGTCAGCCACCATGAAGAAATGAAGGAAGGAAAAGGAGAAAGGGGAGCTGCTAGACAAGATGACCAAGCGCGTGCAGAACAAACGTGCCCCACTGAGAGTGAAAGGAGGGCTGAAAGTAGAGATGGCCGGAGGGTCCAATGGATAAAAGGAAAAGTTGGATAAGAAGTGACATCAAAGAGAAGAGGAGTAGGCATAGGCGGCGTATGAGGTGGAGATTTGGAAATTGGAGGTGATGGAACAGATTACCCAGCCACACAAGAATGAGGTTCATAGAGAAAATGAGTCACAATCACTGAAAAAATCAGAAAATTTGCATTGAGCTTCACGAAAGGAAACGAGGAAGATATAATAAATAAGAAAGGAGGTGTGAACAATCTAGAAAGAACTGAAAATTGGGCCAACAAGAAGCTAAGTGGGCCTATGTCCAACCAAGAGCCCAACATCAGCCAATATTTGCAAGGAGGAGCTAATAAAAGTAAAAGGCCAATAGATGTTAGTGGACCTCCAAATACAAATACCAGCATGAGTAAGGACCCAATCTTAAGAATAAATGGGCTGGAGTTGGACGAGAAAAAGAACATGGACAATAAGCAACCTCACGGGCCAACTAGAACTAATCTGCCCACTATTAATGAAGGAGAGTTATTTGGAAAAGTTAGTGAGAAAATCCAGATAACACAACTGAAAATTACTGCACCGAGGGATTTAATATGGGCTCCAAAAAATTTTAAAGGAAAGAGGGACAAATGGAACAAAGAAATTAAAATACATACCAATAAAACAGGTAATCGGTGTTTTGTAGAACTGACCCCAGAAGAAGAGAACAAGAGAGGCAATGGAATTGGAATTAACCAAATAATTCTATGTTTTGAATGCTTTGTCAAGCCCTATCTGTCGAAGTCTTCAGCACTATCAAGACATATTCTCCTTCATTCGAGAGAAAACGAATTCTTTGTCATTTTCTCTCATGTTTATTGGTTGAGATATTATCCTGTACTGGCATGAAAAGTTAGTTAAAATATCTGAGTGCATATCGTATTCTATCTCATTTCTATATGCTGTCAATTTATTTTCTACTTGATGATTCGCGTGAAATTCAATTACAAGTTCGAGAACTATGAACTTAGAGTACTTGTTACTTGTTTTTTAGGCAAGACCATTATTTAGAGAAAGGAGAAAATTCTCACAAATGGTCAATCCTTTACTTGAAGGTAAATACCCCGTGAGAGGTTTATACCAAGCTCTTGTTATCACGGCGATGTGTGTTCAAGAGCAGCCTAATATGCGGTCGATTATAGTTGACGTTATTATATCTCTGAGCTATCTCGCATCGTAGAAGTAAGATTCTCAAATTCATCCTGTACAGGGCTCTAGAAGAGGTACGAATTCTCCAAAAGCGAGAAGGGACGATGACGGTAATGAGAATGAGTCAGAGAAATATGTAAACTAGGAAAGGTAGGTTAGTTTGGTATATTTGTCTTTTTTCATAATGTGATTGTCGGAAAATCCTTGCACTTGACAGAACTAAGGGTGCTGGAGTGGAGTCTCTACTAGATGATCAAGACAGCAATGAAGGAGATGAGTCCATGAGAAAGAAGGAAGAGGTTTTGGTAGAGAAGCAAAGATGGGATATAATTTGATGAAAATAGGGGCAATACAATGTCGTCGTGCCGTGTTGATACTTAACTGTACATGTCAGCACTATGTTAACGGTCATCCAATTAAGGACTAATGGAGATTCACGTTTTGCAACTTGATCGATTTATTTGATCATTTTAAAATGTCAAGAATAAGCATGTTGGAATTTTCAAGGACTATTTTGGACATTACGCCATTATAAAAAGAATAAATGACCATTTGTACTCATAGAAGATGAAACGCTGACATATGTACCCACACTAGATTAAAACTAAACTTGTACTCACACAAGATGCCCTCCGTATGACAAAAGTACCTTGTCTTGTATCTGCACTTGGTTCGTGGTTATCCGACCCTACGTGGCACTCCAACCCTCTAAAACCCTATCTACATGGAAGTGAACGTTTGTTTTCACTATGGGTTTGGAAAAAGAAGTACATTTCTGTGCCCTAGCATAGGTTCATCGTCGCCGTCACTCCATGCCCAAATTGGAGAAGACGACTGGAGCACTCCGAATCGATCACCACCAACATGTAATACTCTCATCGTGCATAGATTAGCGAGCAGAGCCTCATACTAGGCGTTTTCTCGTTGACAGCGAAGATGTCACTCCCTTTCATTCGTGAAGAATAGAGATACATCGTTGCCACTTTTGATTAATTTCATATGTCATTGCCACTAGTTAGACAAATTCTGATACCTTATCAAATCTTGTGATTAATTTTATGTGTTTGAGCATTGTTAGAATAGTTGGTTGAGGGTTTGTGTTAGTTACAGTTACATAAAATATTTTCTTTGATTGTGTTGTTTAATTTTACTTCCAGAAATGACCACCATCCATATAACTCTGTCTATAATCATAGAGGACGGTTTGAGAGAGAGCCATGTGGAAAGGTTAGTTACATTAGTGAAAAAGTAACACAAATTGAGAGGGTTAACGTTGATACTCTGAATAATTTTTTCATATCTGATTTGTTGAAGGACATTGGATATATGTCTATTGCTGATTTTTAATGGCTAGAACTTGGGAAAGAGCTTGATGATGAGTTGAGGTTACTAAGGATTGATATGGACATAGTTAAAATGTATGAGGTAGCCGTGAAAAACGGTAACAAAATTAATGTCTATACAGAGCATCCGGTGGATCAACCTGTGCTAGTTGAGGAGAAGAATGTGACTCCATCAAATATGAGAACAAAGAGCTGTGCTAAAAGAGTTCCAACTCCAAAGAAAAGTCCAAGAAGAAGATTGATAGTAGTGGAAGATGATGACAATGCTGAAATAGTAGGGGATGTCCAAGTTGTGAAGGAGGCCCAAAAAAGGGGTAAGGCCCAGCCCAGAAAAAGGCCCATGAAGACAATAATCAGGCTGATGTTAAGGTCCAGAATGAGGACAGCGTCAGACTGCCCCAACACTTAGAAAATCCAGAATGAGGACAGTGTCATACTGCCCCAACACTTATTTTACTGTATACCTACAGGGGTTAATACCTGCCGTGTAAGAAATGCACCCAAATGCCAACCATAGATTCTGTGCCATGCATATATGGCAAAATTTTCGCAAGAAATAGAGTGACTTGTAGTTGAAAATATGTATGTGGTCTAGTGCTAAGGCAACACAACACAAGATTTCAATGCTGCCATGGATAGACCAAAAAAGATCAATGATGGGGCTTGAGAATATCTGGACAAGATTAGTCCAAAACAATGGAGCAGAACTCATTTTAGTGAATACCCTAAGATGGACTACTACACAAACAATAATTGCGAGGTGTTTAATGCCAAGGTGAAGAAGATGAGGGAGAAACCAATAATTACCATGTTGGAGGAAGTGAGGTGCTACGTAATGAGGATTATGGCAAGAAATAAAAAAGTTTTGGTTGGGTACAGCGGAAAGTTAGTCCCAACCCAACAGAGCAGATTAGAAAAGGAGAAGCGAGAGAGCAACAAATAGAGGCCTCTACCTACCGGAGATGACACGGAGAATGTGTATAAGGTGCAATGTCTGCCCATGAAGGTGAGTATGGATCTTAGCAAAGGTACATGCAGTTGTTGACTTTAGTAACTCACTGGGCTACCATGTAGACATGACTGTGCTGCTTTGGCTTACCAAAATAGAAAACTTGAAGAGTATGCACACAATTGACTCACCATGGGTGCATACAATGCAACGTATAACTTAGTGTAAAAGGTCTTTACCATTAAGGCATGATCATCAATTAATAATTGAACACTTTTGTTTATATAAAAACCAATTCTATTTTAGTGATATATAAATACATTATATCACAATATTTTATTTGTGTTTGTGTTATTAATTTAAACAAAGATTTTTATGTAGAATTAAATATTTGATAATTATATTATTTATAAAAAAATTGTGTTGTTTATATTGAATTTTTAATTTGTATGCTCATTAGGTTATATAATAATATTACATATTTGTGAAAACCTGCAAGTAAAATTGAATACCCATAAATTGGCTATAAGTAGAATTAAAGTTAAATTGTTCTCAATCTGCGAATAAAATAAAATTAAATTGGAGAATACTAGGTAAACAATGACTATCTTAAACAACATAAATAACAACCAATTAAATAAAAATATACTACATTTTAATTTAATGCTACTAATTAAATTTAAGATTAATTTATTTTTTTAACTCTATTAATTTATATTATTCATATATTATTTAAAAATATTATTAGTTACCTATATTTTTTTAATTAAATTTTAATAACAAATTCAATCTATAAGTAGAGTTAAGATTGAATTTAAATCCTACTATATTTTAGCCACTGTCCCCTTACATCCAACCATCAATTTGTTTGTGTATTACGTTAGTTGCAACTTGCAAAACGATAAGACACTAAAAGATGATTCACCATAAATATGAGTTCTTTTTCTTTCAGGTTACAGCTCAATTAACCAGTTTCCAAAGCAAGATGTGGGGTTTTGACTTTTTGGAGAGGCACAAGATGTGTCATTAATTAATACACACCTCCAACTAGTTATCTCCTAAAATATAAGTAATGACCAACTTGTCCACAAATTAAAGTTTAAATGAGGCAAATTGGATAATATATTATTCATTTATACGAAGCACGATCGCATGCGGGTGTGGCATTGCCGCATTGGTCTTTCGTTTGGAAGTAGTATTTTAGATTTTGTATAACAACCAGGTGTGGAAGTAGGCTTGGTTTCTCGTTGGGAGCTTGTGATTCAGTTTGTTTTGTTAAATAGGTTAAATTTAATTTTTTTTAAAAATTTATTAATTAAAAATATTAGGTCATAAATTTAAAAAAAAATTTACAAAATTTATTGAGTCAATTCGTTAAAATATTATTTTTATTAAAATAAATTATTTTTAATTTAAAATTTTAACTATTTATTTATATAAAACAAAACTAAAATAATCAATAATCAATAATCAATACTAATTAAGATTGTAGTTGTTTTTTTCAAAAAAAAATATTTATGATTATAAATTGTAAGTATAGTTATGATATATTATTAAGAATTAATTTATAAATGAATTATATTTTAAAAATAATGAATTATAAATTTTGAATATATTTAATGTTAATTTAGATTTCTTAAGTATATCGATTTGAGTTATAATTCAAGTAAACGGATTTTTCAAATAGACTTGTAGACTTATCAAATTTTTAAACAAGCTGGACTCGAGCCTGAAAAAAAAAGGGTTAATGTCAAATTAAAGATAAGATATTCTTTAAATTCGTCATTGAAAGATTTTTTCAATCAAATTGGTGAATTAAAGATTAAAATTTAATTATATTTGTCCTTCAGTTACTCTATTAACAATTTTCTTCAAAGATTGATGTTGTAAATCGTTAATAGATAACATATATAATACTTGACATGTCTAATTGGACATTAACTAATTATGTTTATGAAATTTTATTAATTTAGTCATTTTTCCAATTATAAAAACCTTATTCCCAATATAACCTAGCGACTAAATTGACAGATTTTCATAAACATATTTGGTCAGCGTCTAATTGAACATGTTATGTGTCATATACACTATTAGTTAACATTTTACATCATCAATCATTGACGAAAATTGTGAGTGGTGTCCTTAATTCGCAATTTTTGAAAGACCAGTTTGATTGATAAAATCTTTCAAGAATAAATTTGGAGAGTGTTTTATTTTCCAAAGACTAATTTGACTATTAATCAAAAAAAAAAAAAACTATAAAAGAGTAACAAACTTAGACTTAGATCATTTATTTATAATATGGGCTACGTCTTTCTAAACCAAAATTCGACTCTCCTCGACTCATTTTCACTCCTAATAGCAATACAAAACATTTTGAAAAAAACAATGCATGAGTGGAATTGAACCATACAAGGGACGAGCATCTCGAAATTAAATTGTGTCAACTCTTCTTGTCCAACCATTTTAAGTTTTGTTTCACGATGTTTCACAAAAAGTAGGGGTTAATTTTTAGTTTTAAATCCGCTAGATAGACAATAAAAAATTTAAACAACGTGAACAATTGACTAAAAATTTGGCCCAATAAAATTAAAAAAATACTCCGCCTGAATTACCCAACTAAAAAATCTCATTCAGTAATTCAAAAATTTTAACTATTCATTATAGTCTAATTTACCAAAGCATCAGCTTCTCCCCCAAATCCTTTGTCATCGTCACCGTCGCTTGGTCGCCAACCAACCCCATCATCGTCGTCGGGATCCTCCTCGCTGCTGGTTCGTCAACAAGGACCTTCCTCGACACTTAAGGATAACTATCCACTTAAGGATAAAAATAATCATCCGCATACCTAGTGAATTGAACATCCAGCATATCTTAATTGTATCTAACTAAACTCATTCCAATCAAATAACCATTCACATAAAAATTAAAACAACCATCTGCATACCTACTAAAATGACCATTCGTCATATTATGGGTTGACTACAACAAGGTGAAAACGGGAGAGAGGGAAGGAGTTGCGGTGATCAGCGGCGCTGCGATTGGCGAGGGGAGATGTGGTACGGTGGTCGGGTTACGCTGCTACAAATCACGAGGGAGAGATCGCTGCGGTGGTCGGGCGGCACAGCTGTCAACGCGAGGAAGAGGGGCTACGGTGATCGTCTTTGCTGCTGCAAATTGCGAAGTGAAGAAGGACTACAATGGTCGGGCGATGCTACTATATATGAATTGCAAAGTGGGGTGGGCTGCGCTGTGCGAGGAGGAAGCCGCGATGGTGGACAGCGTTTAGCGGCGGTGCCCCTTGCGGTGGTTGAAGTTACGGCGACATTTCCGTCGCAGCGTAGTGAAGGAGAAAACGTGAGTTGGAGGAGGGGAAGGGTTGAGAATTTGAGATGGAATGGAAACGTGATGTAATAGAGGAGGTTACGTTGCTTAATAATTTAAATTCAAAAATTAATTATTCTAATAAATTGAGAATCTAATTTTAATAATTAATTTAACCTTTTTTTTAAACCGTTGTTTACATTGTTCAATATTTATATTATTTATCTATACTTTTTCTTTTAATTTTTGAAAGTAAACAAATTATAAACTGACATGTTTTAGGGACACAAATTAAAGTTATTATTAGTTAAAATTTGTAAATTTTTATTTTAATAAAGGAATAACAAGCTTATTAAAATTTTAAATTTTATACCTTTTTTATATAAACTTTTATAATTAGTAACTTTAATTTATGTCTTTAAAATACAAATGAGCTAAACCTAACATCTAATAGCACAGGTTGGGTGATTAAGTTTTTTTTTTTTTTTTTTTTAAATCAAACTCAACCAAATTCTTTATAGATGTGATTAAAGAGATAGGATTTTATTTTTACTCTGAGTCATTCTAAACTAAAATCTAATTTAGGTCATCTTTTTATAGGGAGGACTCGAAAATCATGTGTATATATATATATATATATATTAGAAAAGATGACAATGTCCTTTTTAAATTGGCTATGAAAAATTATAGCAACAATAAAACTGTAACCATGAATGATGTCTTCCACTTGTCAAGTGACCAATCGTTAGCTGGGGTTAGACGCCGTGAGTAATTTTTTTTTTGGTTTACCCAAACAGTATTTCCAATTCGACAAGTTAAGGACTAATTTGTCGTGAATCTGAGCTCCATTTAAATGGCATTGTATGATGTGAAAATTGGAGCAAGGAATTAAGAAAGGAAAATGTTTGGTAACCAAAGAAAATCAGCCAAAAACAACCATAACTTACTTTATTTAGCATTTATTAATTGTTGCGACAATTAATTAATGCTAAATAAGGCAAGTTCTGGCTGTTTTTTTTTGTCTACCTAGCATTATCCATTGAAAATAATAGTCTTAATCCTATGTTTGTTTTTGAGAATAAAATAAGACAAAATACTAATAATAAGATACAAACAATAAAGACACAATTTTATTTTTTTTATATTTTATTTAATAATAAATTAAAATAAATTATGAAAATTTAATTTATTTTTATATTTTTTCATTCAAAAAATTTGAGAAGAAAAATATAATAATAAAAAATTAATAAGAATAATAAAAAAAATAAAAAATAAGTTATATTCTTTGTTAGTATCTTTGTATTTTTTCTGTCAAAATGAACACAAAATACACTAATTTAGTATTTTTAGACACAATATCTCTGTCCATATCTCATATGTCAAACACAATTGTTCTTGCTGAGGTTGACCGGTGTATAGCTCGTCCGTCGATGAATGTCTTCAAGCTTCTCGTCGGGATGAGTTATACGTCGGCAATGAGAGAACAAGGGGGTGGGTACCTGCAAAAGACACTCCGACGCTCAAGTCAGTAAGTGTTTAAGAGGTATAAGAATAATTCTATGAATATAGAATGTAAGACATGAAATAGAAGTGATCATGTGTTGTATATTATAATAATTCTATGAATATAGAATGTATATAGAATCTATCTAGAATATCTCTAGAATGTATAGTGTATATAGAGATTGGTGCCTTTTATAGGCATAAAGTTGATGAATAGAGTTGATGGTATGACCTGATCATTAAGTCAGAATAATGGTCATTAAGTCGGTAATGAAGGTGTCAGTTATAAAATGAATGATAATTAAGGCCGAGTTATAACTCATAATGCACAATAAAGACCGAGTTATAAGGTGACGGATCATAGTCCCCAAGCTTTGTCTGCCGATCATATGATCCAGGTTAAGCTTAGAAAATAAAATGATTTATAACTCGGTTAAAAGATAAGTGAATAATGATATGGTGAGCCCCCAAGCTTAGTCGGGTTATTATGTCGGCACTTATTCAAAAAATAATTGAATGATAAGAGTCATTCAATCAAGATAGTTGTGTGGGGGATACTTTTCCGCTTAAGAACAATTTTAACATTTGATTGTATGTGAACTGAAAAGTTCAGAGATAGATATCCATTGACGGAATCGATTGTATAATCCGAGGATATAATGGTTAATTGTCTTGGGAATTTTTCCGACCCACAATAATTTATTGATAAATTTCTCTCTTAAAGCAATTAGTTATTGAATATTTACAATTTACAATGAAGATCTGACATGAATAAGATAAATTGAGAAAATAAATATGTCTAAAATTGCAACATATATTGAATAATATATATTGTAAAAGTAAGAGTTTAAAGTAGAAAAATATACCTTGAAAGTTGATAATTGTAGAGAAGAAGACGACATATATGAATGTCATACATGCCAAATGTGAATATTTTAATTTTGTTTTGTAGGACATGCTTTAATTTGATAATAAAGTAATAAGATAACAGTTATTGAATTATACATTTAGTATAATGTTTCTAGCAGTTACAATATGACGAGGGATATTCTTCGTGCAATAATAGTAAATTGCTTGTTTAATTTTTTATATTAAACAAATAGTAACATAAAATTTAATAGCATAAAGTGAATAGTGTAACAGTTATATACAATTGATATATAATTAATTTTTTATGGAATCCAATTTTAAGATTTGAACGCATCATTATTGTCATTTAATTGTATAAATGAAATCATTAAATAATAAGAATATAGCACATAATGAAATAAAAATTCAATTGACATGATTGTTATATGTCATTATTGTATAAAACATATATTGAGGTTTGAATATAACTAATAAATCAGTAAATATTAGTTACACAAAATATAAATGCAAAAATATGTGTGAATAAAATAAATAATGTTATTTGTGTAAGTAGAGAACTTTGAAAAAGTTAGCAAAATTGATAGGTGAGTTTGTACTTTGATTGATTGAAAATCGAGTTTTTTTTTTATTGGTTGAAAGCCGAGTTTATTCTTGGATTGATTCATTGATCGATTATGACATGTGAAATATTATGATACGTTAGATTAAAATTTGATAAAATGTATTAAATAAAATCTTAAACAAGATTGTTGAAATTGGTTCAAAAATTTGAATGTAATTCAAGTTTTATGAACTTGAGGGGAGTAAGAATTATTTTACTTGCTCCCCACAGACGGCGCCAATTGTTCTTGCTGAGTTTGGCCTGTTTATAGCTCGCCCGTCGATGTATGTCTTCAAGCTTCTCGTCGGGATGAGTTATACGTCGGCAATGAGAGAACAAAGGGTGGGTACATGCAAAAGACACTCCGACGCTCAAGTCAGTAAGTGTTTAAGAGGTATAAGAATAATTCTATGAATATAGAATGTAAGACATGAAATAGAAGTCATCATATGTTGTATATTATAATAATTCTATGAATATAGAATATATCTAGAATGTCTCTAGAATATATAATAATTCTATGAATATAGAATGTATATAGAATCTATCTAGAATATCTCTAGAATGTATAGTGTATATAGAGATTGGTGCCTTTTATAGGCATAAAGTTGATTAATAGAGTTGATGGTATGACCTGATCATTAAGTCAGAATAATGGTCATTAAGTCGGTAATGAAAATGTCAGTTACAAAATGAATGATAATTAAAGCCGAGATATAACTCATAATGCACAATAAAAACCGAATTATAAGATGACAGATCAACAATTTTATTAGAAGATAATTTATTTGTTGTCTTCTCTAGAAGGAATCTTTGAGATTAATTTATTATGCTTATGGGTTTGAATTTTTTTGACAGCTAAGTATTCTTTCAACTCAATCTGACTTGTAGCGATGATGAGACTGTTCCTGGATTACATTAGGCAAAATATGAGTCTAATAAAAAAAAAACAGAAGAGGAAGAGAGCGATGCAGAATAAGGAATCAGAACAATCTTATAAGGATTGAGTGAGAGTTCAACAAACGAAAATGGTGGTGTTAGTTTTATTAGTGTCTTTGATATGGAGTCTTGGTGTTTTGTTTGTTTAATATTGATATTCTAATTTTCATGATAGTGAATCCGCAGGACATCTGGATTTGACTTTGTTTGGTTAGGGGTGTTTTGCTTTTGCTTTGTTTGTGGCGATTTATTAGCTTTGCATGTCTTTTGTAAAGTTAGTGATGCTGTTTTATGGGCGTAATTTGACTTGTATCACCCAGCATTTGAATTCTCCTCATTGTGGTTGAATGTTTAACCAAGTATAAAAAAAATGATTAAACTATTCAGGTGGATTACACCTAATTACTATTTAAAAAATAATGTGACAAGATTAATTATTTTATTGTCAATTTAAAAAATAAAATAATCAAATATTATCTCTCTTTTATAAAAAGAAATACAAATAAAAATAAAAACATTGATTAAAAATTTTAAGTAGTTAATTTTTTTTTGACAAAAAAAAAACCGTTACCACCTAACTCTATGTGGTAGAATAGCAATCATCTTATAAAATGTGGTGATGATTTGTATTAATATTGTGTAAAAATAAATTAATGATTAGATGAAAGGAATATAGACTTAACTGTTTGTATTTAATTTTGCAAACGCTAATAAAAATACTCATTAAATAAAAAAATTTATGTTATACTTATAAAAAATGATTTCGTGTGATAATAATATCTAAATTCTATATATAGCACAACTATGAGAGAAGGTGCGAGCGAGATTGTCTGGACGTCGATGCAAGGAGGGAGTGGAGTTGAAGGGTTAAGAGAATAAGGAAAGATCAGAATGTATTGAAAGGTCCTTCGGAGGGAGGAAAAGAGGTTAAGAGTGATGCTCATGGACATGTTGATTAGGATTGTAGTAGTAGTTTTGGATATAAATGAATGAAAATTTCTTTCTGGGATAAGGTGGTTAGAGGTGTGGCACGAAAATTGATGATTGTAGATGACTCTCTTGATGGAGATCGTCTCGCGGTGGTTACAAGAAGAGACAGTGGGGCGTCCCGACCAAAGGTTATATTCATTGATGAAGAAAAAAAAGTCTTGTCTGAGTCGTACATTGATTCTATTGTTATCAAAGTCTTGGGTAAGCGTGTGAATTACACAGCTATCGTCCATAAATTTAAGTTCATATGGAGACTGAAGGGAGGATATGAGGTTCTCAATGTCGGTTTTGAATACTTTCTTGTAAAGTGTGATTTGAAAGAGGATCGAGAGAAGATTTTGCTTAGGGGGTTATGGATGATTGATGGTCATTATTTGGCCGTCAAGCCATGGACTATCTCTTTTCGACCCGCAGAAGAATCTTTTGGAACCAATTTGGTTTGGATTCACATTATTGGGCTAAATATCCATTATTATCAGAAGAAAGCCATGCGTAGAATTGCAACTGCGATGGGAGACCCCATCAAAGTTGACGTTGCCACTAAAGAGGCAGAGAGAGGTAAATTTACAAAAGCTTGCGTTTTTATTGATCTAGGATTTTCAGTCATCGACTAGATTGAGATGGACGATCTTGTGTATAAGGTTGAGTATGAGCGTTTGGCCTTAATTTGTGAGAAATATAGATGTTATGGACATTTTGCGGTGGATTGCGGAAGCAAAGTAGGAGTGTCTACGATGGTGGAGGTTGGGAGTGCATAGGAGGGGGAGCAAAAGGGATATATGGCGAAGAAAGACAGTGGACCTGCTACGTTTGTTTTCGGCGAGAATGTCGCAGCTAGGGAGGAGAATCTGAAGACTGCGGATATTGCGGCAGACAAGGAGCAAAGAAAGGAGATATCTAAGGAGATATCAAAGCCGATAACGTTGCATGACTTTTCCGAAACTCATGCAATTGGAAAGGGGATGCTAATGAAGGGTGGACACAAGTAGTGTCAAAAAAAGAAAAAAGAAAGTAGAGAAGGAGAGTGTGAAGAAGGCTTTTGGGTCTCAGCAGAAAAAGCCCATTAAAAAAATTATGGGTCTTCTTCCGAAAAACAAAAGTGGGCCAAGTGTGAATATGGATCAGTTAACTAATCAAGCTTGGAACAAATATGCAAAAGCTTCATATGCAATGAAGCTTGTGATTTCACCTTCGTTGGGTTCTATTAAAAAAGATGGGAATAATGTCACACCAACAAACATATCGGCGAGAAAGAGAGTTTGGCCAAACTCGTTACAAAATTCATCGCAAGATGGAAGGCTTCAAGTTCATTTTGATAAATCAGAGGATTCCGCGGCCAAGGAAATCAGTAGGGGAAAGGAGGTCGTGGGTGAGAAGCAGGGCACGCTATGAGATAAGTATTGGTTGGTGCCTTCCCTTTATCTGCTTATTATTTTTTTATGGATTTTAGCATTTTATCTTGGAATGTTAGAGGGACTTCTAATAAATTAGCCTAGGTTCACTGCAAGGAAATCGTTAGGAAGTTTCATCCCACAATTTTTATTCTTGTTGAAACCCATATTTGCTTTGAGAGGATGAAATCCTTTTGGGGTAATTTTGGCTACTGTGAGATTGGTATTTCAGAGGCTAGAGGGTAAAATGGAGGTATTTGGGTGTTGGCTGAAAAAATATTGGGGTCAGTGTAGAGTCCTGGATGTTAACAACCATTATATCACCTTTGAAGTTATTGATGGTTCTTCTCAGTGGATGTGCAGTGCAGTGTATGCTCCTCCACAAGTATATTTTCGTGATGAGACTTGAGATTATCTTAGTGGTATTGTTGATTATTTGCACAGCCATTGGATAGTTCTTGGGGATTTTAATGAAGTATTTTATTCTACTGAAGTCAAGGGGAGTATTTTTAACAAAAAAAGTTGAGGCTTTTGGGACTGCAATGGACACTTGTGGATTAATGGACATGGAAACTAAAGGAAGAAAATTTTCTTAGTTTAGAAAAGTTCAGGAAGGAACAAATGTCTCAAAAAAGCTGGATAGTGCTTTTGTTTGTAAGGACTTGCACTTGCTTTTTTTCGAAGCTTTTTGTGAGATTTTGGTGAGATTTCACTCAGACCACTCGCCCATTTTGGTTTGTTGTAGGCCGCTCAATCATAATAAGAAGAATAAATGTCGTCTCTTCAGATTTCAAGCAGCTTGCATTACTCATCCTCAGTTTCGTGATGTTGTTCATAAAGCGTGAAATTCTGTAACTTCGGATATCACTAAAAGCCTTTTTTGCTATTCAGAGAGATGCTCAGAAGTTTAATTTTGATATCTTTGAAAATATCTTTGTTAAGAAAAGAGAGTTAGAGATCCTCATTAACAGGGTGCAAAGTCTTTTGGAGCAGTCGGATGATGTTTTATCAAGGGAGGAAGATAAAGGCCTTCAAAATGAGTTTAATATTATTCTTTTGAGAGAAGAGCTATTGTGGTTCTAGAAATCAAGAGATCAGTGGGTCAAATTTGGGGACAGAAATACTAGTTTTTTCCATCTTCAAACAATTGTGAAGAGAAAGAAGAATAAGATTCATAGTCTGATGCTTGAAAACAGCACTTTGTCAGAAGATGAGAGTGTCCTTAAAGCGTAAGCTAACATGTATTTCCAGCGGTTGTTCTATTCCAAAGAGGAGGTGAGGATTAATGGTTTGAAGGATATCCCACTTCCACACCTTAGTTAAGATGCGTGCTTTAGATTACAAGAGGATGTCATGTTTGAAGAAGTTAGAAAAGTAGTCGTGGAGATAAGTTCGTTTAAAGCTCCTAGCCGGGATGGTTTTCAAGTGATCTTTTTCGAAGAATATTGGGATGTAGTGGGGACAGATGTGTGGAAGATTGTTAGACAAGCTTTTATAGGGAGTTGTATTGATGATAATTTCTGAGGCATTGATTGTTCTTATTTCAAAGGTGGATAATTCAACGAATATGAAGAAATTTAGACCGATTACAATGTTATCTATAAAATTGTCAGTTTGTCACTAAGATTCTAGTGTTGAGGTGATTGGCCCGTTGCAAGGAAGATTTATTCCTGGAAGAGGAATCTGTGAGAACATTATTATTGCTCAAGAAATTCTTCATTTCATGCGGAAGACAAAGTCCAAGAAAGTAACAATTGCTTTTAAGATTGATCTTGAAAAGGCTTACGACAGAGTTGATTGGCATTTTTTGGACCATTCGTAGAAGAGTTTCGGATTCTCAGCTACAACTGTCAAACTTATTATGCGTTGTGTGTACTCTTCTTCCTTATCCATTTTATGGAATGGGAAAATGCTTCAAAGTTTTAAGCCTCTAAGGGGTCTAAGACAAGGAGATCCAATATCACCATACATTTTTGTTATTTGCGGAAAGACTTGCTTGCCTTATTTTTCACCTTGCCTCTAGTGGTTCTTGGATTCCGGTGGCTGTTTCTAGAGAAGAGCCTAGAGTCTCTCATCTTATATTTGCTGATGATTTGTTTCTCTTTTGTAAGGCTACCAAGAATCAAGTTGAAATAGTCATGGAAGCTTTGGACATCTTTACAAAGGCATCTGGGCTTAAGGTGAATTTATGCAAGTCGAAAGCTCAATGTTCTAAAAATATTTCTCAGAGAAGGAAGGATATCTTATCTGGTGTTTCTATCATTCAATTCACTCAACATTTGGGAAGATATTTGGGAGGAGGGGGGTGAATATTGATCATGATAGAGCTGCACAAAAGATAATTCAAGAGGTGATTGAGAAAATTTGTGTTAGATTGGCCAGTTGGAAAGGGCGCATGCTAAATAAGGCCAGAAGATTGTGTTTGGTAAAATTGGTTCTATCTTCAATTCCGGTTTATCAAATGCAAACTTTTCTTTTTCCTTCTTATACTCATGATAAGATTGACTCCATGGTACGTCAATTCTTGTAGAAAGGTAATGCGGATGGTAGAGGTCTTCCATTAGTAAAATGAGAGAAAGTTATGGCTCCTAAGAATCTACGAGGGCTTGGAGTTAGAGATTCGCAGTGTGCTAATATGATGCTTATTGGTAAATTGGTTTGGCAAATGTTGAAGGATAAGGATCGGTTGTGGGTGCAACTTCTTTCTCATAAATATTTGAAGCAAAATCGGGATTGGGGATCGGCTAAATATGGTTCTTTTGTGTGAAAAAGCATCTCCAAAGTCTATATGACCATCAAAAAAGGTCTTGGGTGGCATACAGGGAGTTCCCTTCAATCCTCGTGGTATGATCCTTGGAGTCCTTTAGGTATTTTTGTATATTCTCTCCCATTTGTTCATGTTTCTAATTGATTGCTCAAGTTGGATGATGTTTACTATGATGGGATTTGAAAATTTGGAAACTTTTCCACCCCATTCCCGAGGATATTGAATCCTTTGTGGGGTTATTCCTCCTCCTGAAAAGAACACGAATAAACCGGGTTGGATTTGAAAACCGATTGCTTCGAAAGGGATATACTACCAAAAGCGGGTACAATTGGCTTGCACATATGAAATTTGAATGGAGAGATGACGGGAAGCTTTTCATTTTAGAAACGGTCAGATTTTTTTTTTTGGCTTGCACTTCATAATGTCATTCCCACTAATGTCTTCAGTTATAAAAGGGGTTTAGCGGTGAGTGACCTTTGTAATAAATGTGAAAATGATTCTGAATCTGTGTTACATTACTTTCGAAATTGTTTCACTGTTCATGATGTATGAAATTCTTTAGATCCTTCTATTGTTGACCGTGCTAATGCTTTTGATTTTCAATCCTGGATTACTAGCGTTATTAATGGTAAAGAGGAAGTAGTGACTGCTGAGATTTGATAGATTTAGCGAAATACATGTAATGATTTCTTCAACCCGAATGAACCATGGCCTTGGAGGAAAATTTTTGCCTTGCGAGAACCTTGGCGAATGAGTTGAAAAGGGTGAAGAAGGATAGAAATTTTTGAGATTATGTAGTCCAAAAATTTTTGTGGCAACCCCCCCCCCCAAAATGTTGTTAAAGTCAACTGTGATGCTAGTGTTTTTTCAGACTTTCTTGTAGCAGGCTTTGGGTGCATTATCCGTGATCATTATGGCACATGGGTTCTAGGTAACTTGGGACATCTGCCATTTGATGGCATTCTAGAATGATCTTATGATTACGCAAGAAGTTGGTTGTGATTCGTTGATTTGTGAAACTGATTCTGTGGAAGTGTATCTTTGGCTGAACAATATTATCAATTATGTTGCAGGTGATAATATGGATATTATCGAAAAGATTATGGAATTGTTAAGTAAAAACTGGGAGGTGTCATTCATTTGGGTTAGAAAAGAAGCTAATGTTGCTACTGATTGTCTGGCTAAGATAGGGACTAAGAGTGTTTATTCTCAATTAGTGTGGATTCAGCTAAGTGATAATTTCAATCAGATTTTGTTGAAGGATTCTGCTATGTATTTTTTTGGTGTTGTGTTTCTGCTTGTTTTAGTTTTTGTTATAGGCACCAAAAAAATATCTAAGTTCTAAATTTTTGTTAATTTTTGAATAAAATTTTTAAATTATTACCACTCTTTATCTTCAACTTCAACTCCATCACCATTTCTTCTTCTCCAAATCTTAAACTTTCACATTCTTTTATTACCACCATCTCTCAAAACACCAAAAAAGCTGTCCCCATCACCATTTTTCCGTCACTCCCCACCACACCACCTCTACATTAATCACAAAATTGTACTTCACTATCCACCGCACCACCTCACCACTGTCACATCTCACATACATTCACTAACAACAATAATAGAGATAAAAGAGACAAAAAAAATTGAAGTTAGAAATAGATCAAATTAAAAGAAAAAATAAAAACAAGTATAGAGGTTGAGAGAGAGAGAGAGAGAGAGAGAGAGAGAAGAAAAAATAAAAACAAGTATAGAGGTTGAGAGAGAGAGAGAGAGAGAGAGAGAGTACACTAGAGGAGGAGGGAGGATGAGGTGGCAGTGGTAGTCACCCATCACCCCATCCTTTGTCACTATTCTTGTCTCCTGCGACACAATCAGCGTCGATTTCTCCTCTGTTAATGCCAACATCGTCAGGGGTGCCACCTTGTTTAAAGTACCCAAGATTCCTCGATCTTTTTCCATCATCCTTTCCTTGATCTTTTTTGTTTTTCTAAAAAAAAATGTAAATACTTTTATGGTTTAATTGCTCAGAATTGTTGTTATTGTTGTTGTTAAAGGATGATGTGATTATGGCTGTGAAAGTGGAGAAGGAAGAAAGTGGGTTGATGGGGTGGAAGGGTTGAGGTAGTTAATGTTGGGGTCATCATAGTGGTGGTGGTGGCAACAGTGGCGGTGGTAGAGTAATAAGGAAGAGAGAAGGTGATTAAAGTGATGGTTATGAAAAATTATAAAAATTTATGATCTCGAAAAGAAGAGATAGAAGTAGAGTTGATGTTGAAGATAAAGAGTGGGATAATTTAGAAATTTTATTAAAAAGTCAAAAAAATTTAAAATTTAAGTATTTTTGTCACACGAAACCCATTTTTTATGGGTAAATACCCAACCCAGCCCTGATAATTTTTTCAAATGACTACGAGGCCAAAAAAAAAAATACCCTTTTCAACTCTTGATATTTAACTTCGTGAGACTAGTTAGCCCATCTGTCAATGATTTCTCTTCAAAATATACTTATATGACACATTAATCACTAATATATCCTCTATTTAATTTTATAAGTAAAAAAAATTTAAAATTCATTAATATTTCTTAGTTTTACACAACAAATTTAGTTAATGTATTTGAAATAAATAATAAAAAAATAAAAATAAAAACTAAACGCCCTTGGCAATTATCCTTAAAAGACAATGAGACTCTCAACAAAAAAAAGTTGTTAATCCTAGTTGATTTTTAATAGATAAATCAACAGTTTAACATATTATGTAAGCTTATTTCGTTAATACAGAAAAAAAATATTGACAGAGAGGCTAATTAGTCTCATAAAAGTAAAGATTAAGAGTCGAAAAGAGTTTTTTTTTTGTTGAGAGTCTCGTTGTCTTTCGAGATAATTGTCAGGGGTATTTAAAATTTTTTTCCGAGTATAACATTAATTTTTTTCTTTAATGAGTACTTTTGTCAACATTCATAAAATTTATAGATATAAATAGTTATTTTTTTCTTACATTAATTAAATCTTTTCTAAATTTTGGCACAATTTTATTTGTTATTTATTCTCTTAATAACATAATAACTTAAATTATTATACAAAATTATTTTATATCCTCGCTTTGTTTTCTCTTATTTTATTTCTTTAATAAATCTGGGCTATAATAGGCCTTTTTTTTTACATGGCTTCGTCAGGTCTCTAATTAATAATAAAATATATTACAGTAAATAATTAAATTTATTTCTAAAAGATCAATAATTCTTTAAATTAGTTTTAAAATATTTTTTTAATTAAATTTATCATTCAAATATTTTAAATTAATTACATTAGTTCTTTTGTCATTTTTTTTATTGATGGTATCAAAATTTGTTAATGTGACATGTTAAGTAACACCACAACACACACCTATGAATTTTAATTGACTATTAAGATAATAAATTTATTGAATTAAATCAAATCAAAATCTAATTAAAAAGAGAACTTGAAGCATTGGAATATCTCAATTCAGAGTTTATTTGATCTAATTTTATAAATTTATTATTTTAATCATCAATTAAGACTATTAGATATGTATTATGATGTTTTTTTTTTTTTTTTTTACCAAAGATAGGAGATTCGAACCCACAACCTCTTAATTGAGTATGGAGAGACTATGCCATTTGAGCTATTACTCATTGGCATATTATGATGTTACTTAATATATTATATTAACAAATTCTGATATAATTAACAATAAAAATGACAAAAAAATTAACATGATTAACTTAATATTTTTAAAAGATAAATTTAATTAAAACAATTTAAAAAATAAATTTAAAAAACAAATAATCACTAAAAACTAATTTAACCGTCTACTCAAATATATCCATAAGAAAGTATATAACAAATGCTAATGTCCTACCGTAGTAAGTGCAATGAGGCCGTTATATGAAAAACTGAAATTAAAACAGGATAAAGTTGTATATTTAATACAATATTATTTAAAAATATTTAACATTTATTTTTATGGTAATTTAAAATATATAATAGGAATAGCTAACCAAATTTTCCCAGTTAATAATAACTGTAATTACTTAACCTGCCATTAAAACGACTTATTATTAAGATTTGTATTTGAGAAAGAATTTATTTATGATGTGTCCTAAAAATTTAAGATTATAAAATAAAAAATTTAAGTTTTTCATGTATTTATTTTATATTTATTAAATAAAAATATTTAAAATTATTTACTAGTGATAAATTTATTATGTGCTTTAATAACATATATTAGCTAAATTCTTTGAAATAGAGTAGTTGACTTAACTAAATAATAAAAATATTATATAAAAGAGAAAAATGTTATATATTAATCATAGTCATAAGAATTGGATTGGATCGACCAATTCGACTAAAAAATCAGTGAATTAAATTCTCAATTGATTTGGTCTAATTTTAAGACCGCTTAAAAATAAGAACCGATCAAAGTCAATAAAAATCATAAAAAATCGATCTAATCAAACTGTTCGAAAAAAAATTTTACAATTAATGAAAAATGTGGTTCAAATTTGGATCTTCTTTACAATTGCAGGCTTTTTTTGCCACTAAACGATATTATTACTTATTCTTTTATATTTAATTATTAATTATATAATAAAAATATATAATAATTTTTTTAAATATTATTTTAATTTTATACTCAATTAGATTTAAATTAATATTTTTTATTATTCTTAATTATTAATATAAATATTATTAAAATATATAAACAAAATATCAAATATTTTTATTAATTATAATATAATTAATATTTTATAATTATATGATATTTATTAATATTATTTTTTAATAAATATATATAATATATAATAATATAATAAATATAAACTAATTAATTAATTATTAAAATAAAAAATAGTTACTTTAATATAAAAACAAATTTAAAAAATTTTTATAATAAAAAAATACTAAATTTTATATACTTATTGAATAATAACTAAATTATAACTTGTTGATTATAATTTATTGAAAATTGATTATTTTTAAAATATTAGTGAAAATATGTATTCATACCCTGATTCAAAACTTAAAGTCAGTCCCATTAAAGAGTGAAAGACCCAACCCAAAAAATATTGGCCATCACGCCTATCCGACCTCTTCAAAGAGGTCGGGCACCACTAAGAAAGCCCAACTTACTTGCCTAAAGCAAGTAACTACCCCAAGATTCTCTTCACTTCATTTATAAGAGAGATATTAACAAACTCACAAGATAAAGGGAACTAATATGCTAAAAACCTACCTAAAGTCCTTGCTAACTCAAGTATCGGAGTCTCTTACAGGTATCACCTTCCACCTCTTCACAAAAAACTCAGATAGCGAACCGAAACACCTCAGAACGAGATCAAGTCAGACGTAGTCCTATAAAAAATCTGGACCTCACGTTCAGGGTTAAATTAGAGTTTTAGGTAACTCTCAGAACAACATGTATTTTAAATTTTAATTTTTTTATTTACATAGAACCAATTTTACCTGTTTAACTAATGGCTCATCGGTTAAACCAATAAATTAGTAAATTAATAGTCTAATTAATTTGATTATCGATTCGATTTTGACAATTATAATATTAATTTAAGTCAGTATTAATAAAAAATATATAATAAAATTGAATCAAAATCTAAAAAATAAAAATAAAACAGTGGATCTATATTTCTTTTATTCAACCATCAATTTATTTATGTATTAATGTTAGTTGCAAAACGACAAGAAATTAAAAAAAAGATTCTCAATAAATATGAGTGAGTTTCATGTTACCATTCACACGCAATATTACGAATGGATATTCTCAATTATTAAAAAAATTAAAAGTATAAAGTGTGATATCTAAATCTCTAACTTTTTATTGTTCTTTTTTATATTTATTTTTAATTTTATTTATAAAATTAATGGTGAGAGATTATATTTTATTTTTTCAATTATTAAAAAAATTGAGAAAATTCATTTCCCACGTTACTAAAAGGGTTCATGTTCAATTATTCCCAGTTTTTTTTTTTTTTTGGTCATGCAATTATTCCCAGTTGAATTAACGAGTTTTCGAAGCAAGATGTGGGTTTTGACTTTTGACTTTTTGGAGAGGCACAAGATGGGCCATTAATACACACCTCCAACTAGTTATAAAATATGAGTGATGACTACTAATAGTCCGCTCATTCTAAGGGCCGTCTCCCCAATGCCGTCTGACTCTGACATCTCCCTGCCACCCTGTTCTAACTTGAGAATGAATATTTTCGTTTTTTTTTTTTAATTGATAGTATAAATGATGTTTTTATTTTTATTTTTTTTCATATTGTTTTTATAATTGATTTTGTTCTACCTATAAAATGTATAATAAAAAATTACATTTTACATCCTCAAATGAGAAAAAAGAATTGAGAAAATCTAGTTTTCTCCAACTTCACACCATACATGGCCAAATCGCAATTACTATCAGTATCTTATAATTGCCCTCAATAATATCTATTCATAATAAAACAAAGGTAAATACTATGTTATAGAAATAAAAAAATTTCTAGACTTATAAAATATTCGTGTCATATTTTAAGGATGGCATGTGGCGGATTGAACAATTCTAAAATTTTAGAATTGATGTAGACAAATATAGTTTATAAATATTTTCATTTTTTGCAGGTAGAATAACAGCTCCATTAGAAAACAAGTATGATAATATTTTATAATAATTTAT
The DNA here is from genome assembly GCF_059453495.1 of Arachis ipaensis. Classification (NCBI taxonomy): domain Eukaryota; kingdom Viridiplantae; phylum Streptophyta; class Magnoliopsida; order Fabales; family Fabaceae; genus Arachis; species Arachis ipaensis. Next base: position 9,466,788 of record NC_142436.1, read on the forward strand.
TATGTGTTGGACTTACTACATTAGATTAATATGTTGCTTCATATAGTTATGGGTTTATAAAAAAAATAAATATAAAATTAATTTTTTATTATTGTCCAAAAAAAAGTTATCATCAATTCTAATTCACTTTTTTTTGGCTTTTGTAGCTCTTTTATTAATGTGCTATTTTTTAAAAAAATTATTTTTAAAATATTATTTTTAAATTAATTATTTAAATAGTACTCTTTTATTAAGGTGGCAACAGATTTATTATTTATTTTTAGTTATAATTAATTATCATAATATAGAAAATGACATCTGAATAATTAATTTAAAAAAAAGTGACATTTTGATACTAAATTTTGAAATAGACGCACAGCAATAAATTATAAAATTGTCGGTCTTTGTTACATAAGTATATAAGAGTAAAAAAACTAATTAACTTAGCTGGGTATTTTAATTTGTCTAGCACAATCTATAAATTAACCACAACGATAAACTGGGTAAGATCGAATCAATATTAAATCATTTTTTTTTTATTTTTTTCAAAAAAAAAAAAAAAATCAACAATCTCATATCTAAAATCATAAAAATATTCGTATGTTGTTGAACATCAATTTTGTTGGCTTTTATTTATTTTCCATTATGGTCAATTGAACCATGTTCTAAATAATTGGTGCTTGAAATAGAGCAATATTAAAAAAACAAAAATGATTCTAAAAATTCTTTATTTGTGGTTATATAAAAAAAACATAAAGTATGCATTAATAAAACTGTTCTCTTCAATTTTTCATGTCACCGTTTTTACCAATCCAATAATATTCATACATATTTTAGAAGATTTTACAAGGAATAGGTTATTAATTATAAATAAGTGACTTGAAATTACAAATTCTAATGTGAGATTAAATTATATTTAGGGTAAAAAACACAAATAAACCAAGAGGGGAAATTTGTTACATAAATAAGCCAAATGAAAAAGAGATCCACGAATCAGCCAAACCCTATTTATATACAATTTGAACCTAATTAGTTCGAACCCTATTTACCCATAAATCGAACCTAATAGGTTCGAACTTCAACTTTATAATTCGAACCTAATTGGTTCGAATTATTACCGATTTTGTCCCTCAAGTAATTCGAACCTAATTGGTTCGAACTACGTTCAATGCAATTTGAAGCTAGATGGTTCGAATTAGTAAGGAACGAAGCTGCATATGTTACGTGCATGGGATCGGAATTTATGAATACGTTTTGTTTAGGTAGTATTAAACGAAATGTATGCTGAACACGCATGAGAATAAATTAGTGTACGAGTTACATTATGAAGACATGATGCGGCAATTAAATAACATCAAAATGCAAAGTACAAATGTTTTCTCTCTAACACAGACATACATCTAAAGGTGGATACAAAGTAACACTGGTAACAAAATACATAGACGAACATGGGTAACATACAACTAGGCACATAAATCATCTAAAAAGGTGCGACCCCGTGAAGCAACGACGTGGAACCCGTGTCCTCTGACCTCTCCGGATAAACGGCTCCTGATCCTCGATCTCCTCGTCCTCGTCCTCGTCCTGCGGGGCTGGCTGTGCAGGCGTCCTAGGCTGGACATGTACCGGTCGGGATGAGGACGGCCCGACAACTGAATGTGACCCAGCAGTATGTGCCGACGCTGGGGTACCACCCAAAGCGAAATACTCAGGAAGAGGAACGGAGGGCGGCTCATTCAGATCGACATCTAACGGTGCCTGTGTCCCCGTCGTCTGACTCCGCCCAGGGACAGCCTCATCATCATGCATGATGGCACTGATGTCATCAAAGAAGGGGGATCCAAGATCCCCGTCAAACCCAACACCGGCAAGTAGGTCTGAAAACGTGCTGCCTGGACTCACCCATGGCCTACTCTCCTGAGGTGTGGGGTCGTAAGGTGGAACTCCAACTAAGTAATCTCCCAGCGGCACCTCCCCAAGTCCAGCCTCAGCATGGGGAGCAGGATCTCTGGTGGCGTACCCCTGTCCACCAAGGCCACCAGCCTTACGACCGTCCTGGCCCTCGACGGGTGCCCTCCGTCTGCCTCCACGCCCTCGTCCTCGACGACCACCCCTACCTGCCTCATCAGCCTCGTCGATAGCCCGCTCCAGCCACCTCCACTGACGCTGGCTCCGTCGTGTCCTGACACGAGCTCTCCTCTCAACCCGACGCCTATCAGGGACGTCGTCGACTCGATCCATGTCAGGAACTCGACCAGGACCCCTCTGTGACGCCTCGACAGGAATAGGAATGCCCCTCGGATCCCCCAGATGAATATCGGGTGACAAGAACCTCTTCCCATGCTGGCTCCACCAGTCTAGATAGGCGTGCGAAGGTCCAGGATCGGCAACAACATCGAACCGGAGGACGTGGTCCGCACGGGTCTCCCAATGAATATGCCAATCCGGTAAGGCAGACGGGAACCAACGATCACCGCCTCTCCCGTCCTTCGACATCAGAAAGTCGATGTTCAGGGCGGGACGCGGGAGGGGCTGCACACCACCGAACTGCGGTAGCACCCTGTCTACCTGATGCCACTCTACGACGGCAAAGTATATCAGCGACGTGACAGAACGCCACACTGCCATGTGTCGAGGCTCCAACACCTCCGGATGCACAACCTGAAGTACCTTGGGGGAGCTATAAGGCATCCAGATAAACTGCACAAATAAATACCGATGTTGTCACGCCAACTGGCTATACAGAAACATTCGATGTCTACTTATTTAAATAAAAGTAACAGGAAGAACACTCACATCCCTGGCCTGTAACCTGTCTATCTCCAGTCTCGTGCTCTGCAGTTGAGGACCCTTCTGGCTGTAGGAAGGGCTGTAACCTGACCACCTGCAGGGCACATGGGTGTTACATTTATTCAGAATTATGACAGATTTGTAATACTCACAGCAGCTATCACAACTTGAAATAGAAAAGCCTGACTAGCGTACCTCGATGCCAAAGGCCAGCTGGACGTATCATACCCAGCAGGCCTAAACCTGGGAAAGCGCCAGAATATCCAGGACTGAAGTAGCTGAAGTGGGCCGGCTAGCTTGACCACATGTCTGTTTGCCACTCGACACATGCACCGGTACAACCACGCCAATGCTGCAGACCCCCAACTGTAAGAACCCATCTCCTCAATCCTAGCTACGTACGGAAGCCATCTGATGTGAATGCGGTTGCCGGACTTGTCGGCAAACAGCTGAGTGGCCAACAACATCATGATATAGGCACGAGCGAAGCGCCGCACAGTGTCCTAATCGGCTCCCTCGGGGCACTGTCCGAAAGTCTCCTGGAACCAGGTGCAGTTTACTGCGAACTTCTGAACCTGGCTCGGAGGAGGTATCACTCCAAGCAACTCCTCAAACCACACCCAAGCTGGACGTCCACCCTCGATATACAGATGGAAGTCTGTAAGGCAACCGCTGACATAACACCCGTCCACTGCCAACCCCAACTGGTATGCCACGTCCTGAAGCGTGATCGTGCACTCTCCGAAGGGCATGTGGAAGGTATGCGTCTCAGGACGCCACCTCTCGACGAAGGCGCTGACAAGGAGCTCGTCTAACCGGAACCATCTATCGTTCAGTCTAGCCAGATGGTATAACCCGGCCATCTGCAGGTACGGAACATAACGCTCATCGAGTGGCATGCCTTGTTGCCGCCACATGCTCCTGATGCATCGCTGTGGCTGCGCATTAAATGGACCACATTATTAAACCACGTACAATAAACCACTTACCCTAAACCACCAACTAAACCGCATGCAAAACCACTAAATTAAACCATTTGCAATACCACTACAACAAACCACTAACAAAACCACCTAACATAAACCACTTACATAAACTATTCACAGAAGCGCATATAAAACCACTTACAAAAACCCACTTACCAAAAACCGCCCCCTAAACCGCATGCAATAACCTCTAAGCTAAACCATTTGCAATGCCACCCCGATAAACCACTCACATATAGAACCGCTAAAACCACATGCAAAACCACTAACTCAAATAAACCGTGTGCAGAAACTTTTCTATGTACTAACCTCGTCGTTGATGACCCCGACTATATGAGCAACCCCATCCAACCGGTACAGCCTTGCAAGATCGTCCCCCATCAGCTGAGTCTTCGGTTCTACTATTTCTCGGATCGAATCTGAGTCGTTTTCTCTGGGATTTGGTGGCGTATGGAAAATGATAAGTGATTCGAATCTGCTTGATTCGAACTCCTTATATAGCACAATCACTCATAATTCGAACCAATTAGGTTCGAATTATTTGATGCACGTAATTGAACGTAGTTCGAACCAATTAGGTTCGAATTATAAAGTTGAAGTTCGAACCTATTAGGTTCGAATTATGGGTAAATAGGGTTCGAACCAATTAGGTTCGAATTGTATATAAATAGGGTTTGGCTGATTCGTGGATCTCTTTTTCGTTTGGCTTATTCATGTAACAAGTTTCCCCCATTGGTTTATCTGTGTTTTTTACCCTTATATTTACTTGTAAATTATTCTTTTTCTTTTTTTCTAATAGTAATTATATAAATAAGCAATATATAAATAAATTACTATTATTAAAACCACTACAACAATATAGATTATTTTTTAGGGTTATATATATCAAAAAGAATTAAAATTTGTCAAAAAAAATAAATATTGACACTATTTTAACTATAAAAATATGTTAATAAAAGTTTTATCAAAAATAGTATTTTTAACATATAAGTAATGGTGAAAAAAGTTTAAATCTTATTTTGATAAATATCGGCTGTCAAAATAATTTATTAAAAAAATTTGAGAATATATTTTTTGTAATACTTATTAACCGTCAAAAATATTATTTATTTTGACACTTATTGACCATAAAAAATTCTCAACAAAAATTTTTAACAAAGAATGAGATGAGATCTTGAAACTGAAGAATAATTTTGAAGACAAAGAATGAGTAGTATAATCCCAAACTGAGAGCAGTGTGATGCCAAAATTGACGTAAATTGAAAATAAATAAATGTCAAAATTGAAGAGTAATTTTCTACGGTCAAATTATTCATCAAGAAAATATAGAGAATTTGATATTTGTGATATTTGTCAAAAATATATATTAATTTTTACACTTAATTATGACTGTTAAAAAAAATGTTAAAATAACTCTCTTTTCTTGTAGTGATTTTGTTGTTTGTGTTCTTTTAATTTTAACAAAAAAGAACTTGATCATAGATTAATGATTATATTATTTATAATAATTATAACGTAAATTTTATTATTATTTTGTTGCTTTCAATTTTAATATAAACTTGATTTTGTATTTTTTATTTTATTAATCTGTTTATAAAATATAAAATTATTAGTATGTTTATGAAATATAAAATTATTTATTTATTTTACTAACCTAAAATTTTTTTATTTTTTAGTAAAAATATATTAATTTTTTTCAAAAATAGAATAAATCGTTCCAATCTAAATCGCAATAATTTGGATCGAATTAGATTGAATTTAAAAACAAAATCAAATTGATCTAATATAAACCACAACAAATTATATATTTCAAATCGAAATAATTTTTTCTTCAAAACCGATATAAATCGCACCGCAGACACCCTCTATTTGCATAAGAATAATGTTTCTGGAAATGCTTGGGTAATAAGTGTTTTTAATAACAAAGTTTAATTAAGTATCATTGTAATTAAGGTTCTAAAAATTGAATCGTTCAATAAACTGCTATATTACTGGTAAAATGGTTTAGAATTTCAATAGTGATTCAACTAAAATAGTTAAATTATATATAATAAAATAACGTATAAATTAAAAGTATAGTATCAATCAAAATCTTATAATCTCATGCAAATATAACATGAGTCAAAACAAAAAAAATTGCCAAATATAAAAAATCCAAATTTATATAAGTATAAAATTTTTGATATTTTATAGAATAATAAAAAATAACTATACAAAAATAGAGGCCAAACCTCAATTTTAAAGATCAAAATGAATATTAACTAGACTTTTAGAAAAGTTTTTATGTTAGTCACTTTAGCTCATAGGAAGGATTAAATTTATACTTCTGAAAAAAAAAAATCGTTAGAAATCAATCTGAGAGTTACATGCATGATATACTACATGATGAATGACCCTAACACAAACGAATAATCAATGTAACCAACAACCGATAAGGAATACGCATTTTCCTTTGAGATTGAAATTTCAAAGCAGAAAGGACACAAAGTCACATTATTCTTACACACACAAAAACATTTGGTGGAAAAGGCATTGAAAAGATACTAAATAATTCAATATGTCAACATGTGACCTAATCTTCACATGAATTACCCCAAAACAATTTTCAGGCGAGATATTTTTTTATCATAAATAATAGCAACAAAAACTCAAACTCTGAAGCTTGCTTATACCATTGTTCTCATGAAAAGATGAGTATTAGCAATAGCCAATAGGGAAAGCCGTGTGCTGAAACCACCAATGGCAAGGATTTCACATGTTCCACATATTTATATGTTTTTTTGTTACATTACATATTGCACATATATGCATGCTTAATTGCAGAAGCCAACTTGTTCATATTCACATGTTTTTTCTTGTATCTATGTCCTTTGATTCCATGCATGGAACCTAGGTTCACGTGATAGACCGGGCTATGAACTAAACTAGGTAAGGATCCACATCTTTTATAATTAATGTTTTACAGTACATACACACACGAGGTTTTTTTCTTTTTTTTTTTGGGTTAACTAAAAAGATTAAAAGACAAAGAAACAAAACACAAGCTAAGCCAAACTAGCTAGAACCAATAATCTCTTATACCAATTAGCGACACTGTTCGCTTCTGATCCTCATTTATTTTATGGTTGGTTATGTTACTTAACATAAGATAAGCATCAAGCGAGTTTGTCTCACAAATAACACACATGCAATCAAATTTTCAGGCTAACATTAGTCTCTGCCAAGATGCCAATAGCTCACAACGATAAATAGACCAGAAAGAAAGAGCACATGAACGGCCTAGCACCTATCTCCCTCTATCATCCCTCAAAACACAACCAAAATCAGCTCGCTAGACTCCCTAAAAAATACTAGCATCACGGTAGACCTTGAAAGTGTCGTTGGGTGGAGGTTCTCACTTAAATTTTCGCTCAATATCTGAATAGATAAATTGATTGCAATGAAGGTTTCTAAGATTAAAACTCATATTTCTAGCTAGCATCGCCACTTTCTTATCGGATCAAGCTTCATCCGAGTTAAAAACCTCATGACATCGATGCCTCCATATCCACCATATTCTTGATGCGAAGAGGCAGTCCTTACTCGATATGCCCTGTTTGAGCCAAGGAGATAAATCGGATGATCCTCTAGTCTCAATGAACATAGGGTCGAGGATATTCCAAACTGTTTTGCCCCTATCGCAATCTCTAAAAAAGTACAGAATTAATTCAGAATGGACACCACGCCTCTTACAAATATCACTGGATGTTAATTTGCGCTTGAATCGGAATGCGTCAATAAGGACAGCATTGTGAAGAGAAAGCCAGAACAAGAACTTGATCTTCTTCGAGATGAAAGTCTTCCATAACCAATTACAGGCTTCACTTTCATCCCATTGAAATTTTCTTTTCACCAGTCAAATATATCCACTTCTAGAAGAGTACTCCTTTGTTGAGGCAGCAGCCCAAACCCACCCTGGGCCATAATGAATGTTACCAGGAGCAGGCAACTCAATCAGGGATGAATGGATGTGATGAGGAAGAGGAGAATAGAGCTTACTAAGATCCCATCGACCATTGCAAATAATGTCATCAAGAGAAAGGTGGAGGTCAGTTATATGAACATAAGGAATTAAGTCCGCAAACTTACCTAAAGAAAATCATTGGTCAAACCACAAGGATTGATCCGAAGTACCATAGCATCATGCAAAGCCCTCTTTCAAGCTATTGAACGCCTTTATCACACTTTTCCAAACATAAAAATTCCCAATAATATCCACAAAACCTTTTCCAGCTGACAGATACTTGTTAGTTAGGAGTTGTACCCATAGTTTCTTTTTGTAGTGAAGAAGTTGCCAAACAAACTTTTTCATAAGGGCAATGTTAACACACCTAGAGTCTCTCACCCCTAGGCCTCCATATTTTCTCGGAGCCACAACCTTAGTCTAATTCACAAGGGTAGTTCCCTCCCATCAATCTGACCCTTCCAAAAGAATTGCTGTATCATCAAATCAATTTTTTCACAAGCATAAGAGGGAAAGAAGGTCACTTACATATTATACACTGGAACGAAAGTCAACACTGACTTAACCAAACATAACCTTCCTGCCTTGTTAAGCAGCCTACCTTTCTAGCTATCTAACCTCCCTTGGACCTTATCAATAACCTCCTGCACCATCTTTTTTGCCGCTCTATCATGGTCAATGTTCACCCCCAAATATCTGCCCAGGTTCTGAGTTAAGTGAACCTGAGAAACTCTTGACAAGACCTCCTTCCTCCACTGTGTAATATTCTTAGAGTATTGAGCCTTAGACTTAGCCAGATTAACTTTTAATCCAGAGACCTCTGTAAAGAGATCAAGAACCTGCATGACCATTACAATCTACGACCTTGTTGCTTTGCAGAAAAGAAAAAAATCGTCAACAAACATAAGATGTGAAATCCTATGTCCCCTTTTGGAGATGGCAATAGGGACCCAAAATCCATTAGAAACATAATGAGAGATAAGGCACGCCAATTGTTCCATACACATAAAGAAAAGGTAAGTAGACAGAGGGTCACCTTGCCTCAGTTCTCTATGAGGATCAAAGTTCTGTAATCTCTCACCATTCTATAGGATTAAAAGAGAAAAAGAGCATACGCACTTCATGATCAGGCTAGTTATGTTCTAAGAAAAGACAAAATCTATAAGAGTATATGGGAGAAATCTCCAATCCACCCTATCATATGTCTTCTCTAAGTCAATTTTGAAAGCAATACTGCCTTTCTTGAACTTGGTCTTGCACATAAAATTAAAAATCACTTGAAGGGGACCAATTACCTCCATAAGAAAGGGCAGAAACGATTAACAAGGACCTTAGTTAAAATTTTGTATATGACATTACATAGATTTATAGGCCTAAATTCTTTTATGACCGTCGGCCTGTCCACTTTCGGGATTAGAACAATAAGGGTCTCAAAAAAAAATCTTCTAATACTTCTCCTGCAAAAGTTTTATACACAATTTTTCAAACATCCTTTTCAACTACGTCCCAGTAATCCTTAAAGAAAATAGCTTGGAAGCCATCTGGTCCAGGTGCTTTGAAAGAGTTTATCTCCATAACAGTCTTCCTCACCTCCTCAATCGAAGCTGGTTCAGAGAGAAATTTGCAGGCCTCTTGACTAAGCTGCAGCAGGAGAACCCTGTCAAGACTGCCGAAATCCACTTCCTCTCTAGAACAAAAACATCTTTGAAAAAGATTATTAGCTTCCTCTTTTAGGAAAATCTTATTATTTGACCAAGTTCCATCTTCTAACATAAGGTTGTGGATCTTATTTCTTTTCCTTCTGACAATGGTTTGGAGGTGAAAGAAGCTTGTATTTCTGCCTCTAAACTTGACCAATTTTTTCCTAGATTTTTGGTATCAGTAAATCTCCTCTCTTAAGATGATAGAATTTAGCTCTTATTGAAGTCGTTTTTCTTCTTCCCTCAAACTTCCCTCAAACGAGGGTCATCATAAGACTCCAAAAAAATTTGGACTCTGTTAATATTCTGCTCTAGCTCCCTTTTTGTAACAAAGATGTTGCAAAAAATTTCTGAATTAAATTTTTGAACATCTCTTTTCACAGTAGTCAGGCTTTTGAATACATTCGAAGACCTAGAGTCTCAGACCTTGTAAACCACTTCACGAAAAAGGGGATGGGGTGGTCCACGCCGCTTGTTTGATCTATATTTTATATACTTGAAAATCAACCTAATATATTTGTTCAAATATATATACATCAAAGTAAAGGCCTAATATAATCTCGGTCAGTTTTTACGAAAGACAATGTGTTTTCTTATAAAAAAAAAGAAAAAAAAAGAAACTTCAACCTTTAACATTATTATTTTGAGATAATATGAAATCTCCGTAAAAGAAATCCATCAAATAGTAATGTAAATTAATTTTGAAGTGTTCTATTTATAATCAGTGGGTTTTAAACTCCAGAAACTATTAATAAGTTTATTATTTAAAAAAAAAAAATTTATCGCTAGTAGTTAAATGGAGAAGAACTATTGTCACAAATGATGTCATAAGAAGAAAAAGTAATTACAGTATAAAAATTTTTTAAATAAAAAATATAGCATCACATACAAAATGAAAAGAAAATGATAATGTTAATAGTGTTAATATTGATGTTACTAGTGATAATAGTAAAGGAGGTCAAATAATAATAGTGTTGTATAGTAGAAATAATAGAGATAAAATTATAATGATGAAGAGAAAAATAGTAATAGTAAAAGTAATAATTGGTCCTATTATTTGAATGAATTTTGTGAGAGTTAAGATCCCACTGTTACAAATAAAACTTTTAAAAAATTAATTTTTGTTACTATTTGATGAATTTTTTTTTAACGAGAATTCATATCGTATCAAAATAATATTGTCAGGGGACCAAAATATTTTATTTTATAAGGAATGCCCTTATCTTTTACAAAAATAGAATAAAATTAAAGTGGGTCTTTACTCTATACATAAACATTTTTCAATTACATACTTATTGATGTTTAATTTTATTGATAAAACTTGATATGGATAATATTCATCATAATTTATTGTGATTCAATTAAATTGATAATTGTTTGGTAAGTCGGTTACCGGATAATTCGGGTTTGAATTTTCGGGAAGTGGTAGGGGCTCGTCAGGTCGTGGACTGTCGGGCTGGTGTGTGCGAGGTCTCGAGTACTTCGTGTGAAGGAGGGTGCCACCTGCAAAGACACTCCGACGCTCTTGTCAGTAATGTGCAGGCGATGATGTGATATATGACGTACCTTGGGGGAAGAGTAAACCTTCCCCTTATATACTGTCAGAGGTGGGCCCAATGAGGACAGGCCCACTTTCTCAGTGACATTATTCCACAGCCGTGCATGAGCTGTCCGGGACGCGTGTCCGGATTGGTTGCGGGGCGCGTGTCCGGGTCGGGTAGCGCTCGGGTCGGCCGAACTGTAAGGGGTTTGGGCCAGGCCGTAACAATAATATTCATCATGTTATTGGTTAACCGTTAAAATATAAGGCGGTTCAACTAATTTGTCGATTTTTTATTGGTTCGTTAACAAACTATTTTTGTCTTGAACCGAACTTATTTGCTGACTAGTTTTCTACTAATCCGTTTGTTTGAGTAGTGAAGAAATGGGGTGTAATATGCCATGGCAAACCATGGAAATATGGCTAGGTGTAATGGAGGAGGAGGTACTTCCATAGCTGCCATTCACGTGTGTGCGTGTGTTTATGCTCTATGATGAGTAGTTTTAATGATGTCTTTTTCTTCTATTTCAATTAAATTGCAATGACTCTTCCTTGTTTATTTCATAAAACGTAAATCGTAGTAACTTACTGTAATTTACTTTTTAATTTGTATATGATTCTGGGTTTAGTGATTTTTAGAAGAATAGTGTTATTCTCTTAATTTTTTATTAATATATGACCGTTAAAGATTTATTTTTATTTTTGATATTAAATTTATAGTGATGTTTTTTTATGTTGTAAGTTGTTGAAGTGTTAATTTTAAATGTGAAAATCATTTAAGTTAAGGTACTGAAATTGAACCCTCCAATTTTAATTCAATAAATTTAAAAAAGTTTAAAACATACAAATTGGATGGTCTAATTTATTTTTATTCAATATTTTTGTGAAACTCACTTCTCAACTCATGCCTCTATCATTTTCTCCTCTCAATGTCATAATAAAAAAAATTAATCTTAAATATCACATATCATAAATTAATAGTGATACATAAATTAACAGAAATACTAATTTAACTCATATTGATACCTTTCAAAAATTAAATTGGGACGTTGAATTATTCAGTTATCAAATTGACACAATCTTTTAAAGATTATTGTGAACAATACTTTTTTCATTGATAACAAATTTGAATTTTGAAACAACTTTTTCTAAGGACATTGTGAAAATATCAAAACCAAAGCTACAAAAAGTGCAACAATAAATATTGAGTGTGACAACTGATAACCACCCTTTATAAAACCGTTAAACTTTCGAATCTAAGTAAATTACTGTTTTAACCCACCCTTTGATTTATACAGATATATAGGTGCCCCTTTTCCTTGATTTGTGTCTCATGATTCAGTAGCGGCTTCTTAGGCTTCTCTGTTTCTTCAGAGGAAGCAATTGTTTTCTCCTCCCGGTAAAGATCATTATCTTGTTTTATTCTGCATTATATTCTATACAAAAAATTTCGAAAAACAAAATTTTTTAGTCAAAAATCGCTAAAATTTATTATTTTTTATTTTATTTAATGTATATTATAATAAATAAGTTTGGACGGATTTTTTTTCTAGTATTACCGAGAACAATTGATTGTTAATGTTCATGAAGTATGAATGCAAGTATCGTTTTAGGATATTTATCATGATGTGGAAGATATTAAAAGCATATCAAAACATATATTTATACAATATCACTTAAATTTGTTTTTTTTTTTTTTATCATCACGCGACTTCATAAGTGAGTATGAAGAAATTATGTCTTTGAATTATAACTCGTTGGCATATCACTTAAATTTGTTTCAACAATGTTTTTGTTAGGATATATTAAAATTTTATTTAAATAGTATAGACACATCATGTAATGATTTTATCTTGATTCAATTTGATATTACAGATCATTTTTTATTTCCACGCTATCATTAAATTATTTTCTTAATTATCATCAAAATAGGAACTTCTGTTTTGGTACATACTTAAATCATATTAGTCTCATTCTCTTGTCAATTTCTTATACTATATTATTTTTTTCAATTCTGCTACGTTACCAACAACATTTCTGCCAACTTCTACCAACTCTTATTTATAACTGTGTTTAATAGAAGTGTCTTTATGGATGTGTCTAATAAAAATGTCTTTTTTATGATTGTGTTTAATAGAATGTCTTTATAGATATATTTTTTGAATGTGTCTCTTTATATATGTATTTAAAATATAATAATTAATTATTATTGACAATAAGTTGGCAGATAATATGTTGGTACCCTACACTTTTTCTATTTTTTTACAATCATGCTACGTCACACTAAAAATAAGTTGCCAAATCAACCACTCCTATAAAATGAATTAAACAACACATATATTTATACAAAAATGTTTGTATATATAACATTTTTATTTCCTTATGGATGTTATTAGTTCTAATTTTGATTCATAATATAATATGTTTTGGTCGTAGATGCCAATTATAAACACCGGTCCCTCAGACAAAGAACCATTTGTTGAAGTTGATCCAACTGGAAGATATGGCAGATACAGTGAGACACTAGGAATAAGCGGTGCTTCCAAAATTGTGTACAGAGCATTTGATAAAGAAGAGGGAAGAGAAGTGGCTTGGAACCAAGTGAAGCTTGGGAACTTGAGTGATGATGATCCTTCCATGGTGGATAGGCTTTACTCTGAAGTCACATTGCTCAAAAGCATTTCCAATGAACATATCATTTCGCTTTTTGCCTTCTGGGAGGATGACATGAACAACACACTCAATTTCATCACTGAGGTATGTAGCAGTGGCAATCTGAGGGAATACAGGAGGAGGCACAAACATGTTTCCTTGAAGGCTCTCAAGAAATGGTCTAAGCAGATTCTTGAAGGTTTGAATTATTTGCATACTCATCATCCTTGCATCATCCATAGAGACCTCAACTGCAGTAATGTCTTTGTCAATGGAAATACTGGCCAGGTATGTTATTCAAAAACGCTAAAAATATTACTACTCACGTTTTGATTGACACTATTATCATGTCAATTCGCAAGTCTAATAAATAGTCTCTCTTTTAGATATTATTTTAATATTTTTACAAGAGATAGAAAATTGTAGTGTAAAAATTTTAATATTTTTGCTGTAATGTGTATGAATCAGGTTAAGATTGGTGACTTGGGGTTGGCAACAATTGTGGGGAGGAGCCACTCGGCGCATTCGGTTCTTGGGACGCCGGAATTCATGGCGCCGGAGTTATACGAGGAGAAGTACACGGAAACGGTGGACATATACTCATTTGGGATGTGTGTGTTAGAAATGGTGACAATAGAGATTCCATATAGTGAGTGTGACAATGTTGTGAAGGTGTACAAGAAAGTGTGTTCAGGTGTGAGGCCTCGGTCACTGAACAAGATTAAGGATGCACAAGTTAAGGCATTCATTGAGAGGTGCATTGCTAAGCCAAGGGCAAGACCTTCTGCTGCTCAGCTTCTCAAGGATCCTTTCTTTCATGACCTTAATTCTGAAGACTCAGATTTCAAAGTTCTTGTTATGGTGTGATCGACTACACAGTTTAGCAGTTAGTCTATTGTGTGTCTTATTTGAGTTTGGAATTCATATTCGCATGTTATTTTCAGGAAATACTTCTTAATTGCATTATCTTTTTTTTCTTTTCTTTTTTTGTTGTAGAAAATCACATGATAAAACTTATCTATATTTAGTTATACAATTAGAATGATGTTTGGCTAATATGGTAGTGCTACACTGTGATTTGAGTTTAAGAGATAATGTGTTTAGGACTTTAGGTGTTAACATTAGGTCTTCTTGGAAATATTATTTTTGAATAATAAAGAAAATAGAAAATAAAAGCGACTTAAGAGAAAATTAATAAAGATAACTGAAATGTAATTAGTTTCTAAAACTTTTTTTTTATTTCTAACCTAATTTCTTAATCTAAATAAAAATGCCCATTCTGGAGATTTATTGGCGATTATGAGTTTGACGTACTTAGTACCATTAACAGAAAAATTAGCGTTTAATTCATTCATCACTACAAATTAGCAAACAAAATTGATATGGTGGGCGAATAAAAAATTAATTTAAATTTAAAAAATTTTAGAGAATTTCCAAATGAGTTTTAATTCATTCATACAAAATTTTTATTTCATCACGAAAAATTTAAATAAGAGAAAAAATAGAGTAAGTTGAGAAACTTAAGCATATGTTGTGGAAAAAATGATTCTAAACAAATAAAACAGTTAAACAAATTCATGAAATTTCTAAATCAAATCAATTCTTTCTTCTCTATACATCAAATAAATCCTAATTTTGAGAAAGTTCCTCACACACCCCACCAAGGGGAACACTAACAACAAAATACTTGATCGCCAACACATAAATTAAAGGTATAACTATGAAAACATTATCAATATTATAACATTTGGCTAGTGTCTTAAAAAGGATAACTAGCACAGTACAATGGATATGATGACAGTATTTAGAATCAAATCTCAAGATTAATTCAAAAAGGTACACATTTCTTTTCTGGTTTCTAGCTATGTTTAGATGCTACCTTAAATAACTAAAACCAAACAAAATTGCACTGTGTGATTACCGCATAGAACTGATTCCAGGACAGACTTTTTATAGCAGGCAATCACTACAGCTCTTCCATTTCATTAAGTGTGAGTCAGTTTGATGCCAATGGTCATTCCTCATTTTTGGCTCTGTCGCTTACCGGTTTTGCGCTTGTTTTCTCTCAACGCGCGTCTCTTCTCCTCCCTGCAGGCATCACCAAAAGCTTAGGATTCCAGCGGAAGACAATCATATTACTAAAGTGTCGCATTCATATTCAAGATACAGCTATATTAGTAGGATTGATATGGAAGGAAGAGAGAAATCAAGCATGGAGAAAACTTTTAACCTTGAATTTGAAATTTCCTCCTTAGACGGAAATTTCCTTTTCTGCCTCTTTATCAGTCCAGATCCAGAAGTTACTTTCCCATTTTCTTTTATGCCGTTAATTGGTTTAGATGGAAACTTCCTTTTCTTTGTCTTTTTGGATTTAGATTCAGAAGATTCTTTGCCATTTTCTCTAACATCATCATTACTCGGCTTCTCATCCTCCACTTCTTCCTTCTCAAGCTTGGATTGTTCTTCCTCCTTTTCAGATGGTTCTGATGGTTTTGAACCTGGCTTTCTGCTGCTCATTTTTTTCAACTGCAAGATGCATATTTAGAGAAAATAAAAAACACACGACATAACAAAGCTCAAGGGAATAAATGCATGTCTGTATCTAATTTTTAATCTTAATTTAGCACAACAAATGGTTGGAAATGAAGTAAGGTGAGAAAAAGAATTGTACATTTTAACAACAGCAGCTCCACACTCCCATAGGTAAAGTTTAAAATTAAAGTACAAATATTATTTTAAAAATGTTCAACTCAATAAGTTCCATGGTCAACTGATTCTAGAAAAAACATAAACAAGCATTTAAGTATCAATCAAAATATTCACCAATCAAATTAAACAAGCATAAATAATCAACAATTTTTATTAATAGTAAGAACTCCACAATTTGTCAACATATTGTATAATGTGCCAAGGATATCATCAATCTATAAACTTTCTGCAATTTTGTAACACCAAAATGCCCGACAATTTTATGGCAGAAAGATTTGTACAAATACAATTTGTTGGATGTGTAAATGGACTTTAAAGCAATTTCTAAAGATAGCAACAACCTATATACCTTTGCAACAAAGAACCCATCCATATTGTGTACATGAGGATAGAACCGCCTTGTCTTTTCTAAAGAAGGGTGAAACCGTTGCTCCCTGAATCTTATGAATCTGATGGAAAGCAAAGGTCACAAAACACAATTTTTTATAGTCAAACCTACAGAGATAAGGAACATAATCATTACCCTGGGCGCCCAAAGTCAAGTCCACAGGGAACCAGCTTAACATCCCTCTTCTTGAGTGCATAGTCAATAACTGCTTCATTCTGAAGATTTACCAAGAGAACTTTCAGAAATATATAGAACAGGAAACACTAGCACAGAAAGTTACTATTTGCAAATGAAAAACTAACCTCGGCAACCATGATCGAACAAGTGGAATAAACAATGTATCCCCCAGATTTTGAATTAGCATCCACCATATCAATGGCAGCAAGAATGAGTTCCTAAAAAACAAAGGAATCTATTCAATAATGATTAAAAAAGTATAATATTACAATGTGTAGAATTACTTAATAGTGACCAAAAATGAAGAAATATTTGACGCTTTAAGTTTAATAGTGCCAGTCTATTTCATTTAATTTCAACTATTTCTATCCAAAAGACAAAAATCAACTTCAAAGTATAGGGGAGAAGTAATCATTCATAGTGATCACAGTTTGACACATGCACCATCTGAATCTTTCAATCCAAAATTAAGTAGAAAAGTGAAGAAAAAGGAAGACTGTTAAAAACATTAGTTATTGATGTAATGAGAATGTGGGATAGACCATTTCTCTCACACTATTCACAATTCATGAATCTCTGTAACAAAAAAATCTTTAGGGGGTATTTGTGTGTTCTGAATTTTGAGGTGTAATGTGAAGTCCATCTTAGGTTTAATTACTTTGTTAGTCCCTATAATTTCGTCAAATTTTCAATTAGCTCCCTATACTTTTTTTCTTTTCAATTGGGTCCCTGAACCATTTATTTATTTTTAATTAAATCCCTACCGAGACAAAAACATTTGATTTAACAGAATATTCCGTTCTGAAAAAGAAGATACCCTAATTTTTTTCTTAATCCTTAATTGTCTCTCCCCTTCTTTCTTCATAAAGACAAAATTAGCCTCCTTCTCACCGATCTCCCACTCAGACACAACTCGTTTCCTTCACTCCCTCCATTGTCACTTTGTGCACTGAACTCATCACCGAACCCAGCCACCATCCCACTTCAAACTCATTGCCAAACTCTTCTCCTCGGGTAGAGGGCGCTGTCGTCGCCCACGGAGACAAACTGTGGGTGCCGTCGTCACCTGCGGAAGGTCCTCGACCCTCTTCATCGTTCTTCTTTTAGAAAACCCTAAACCCACCCTCACCCATATTAGCATGCCATACATTGACTAATCAGTTTCATTCACTTTTGACTCTTATCGGCGCGCCTCAGATCTGTTGCGGACTTCTCCTTCCCTGCTGCTCGCGCTAGTTATTTTTTTGCCGGCGCTGCATCGCGGTTCTCTTCCTGCATCATTGATGTTCGTCCTCTCCTCGACGTCTCTCTCTGTTCAAGCTCTCTATCTCCAAGCTCACTCCTTCTCACCGCCGATAAACCTCCATCCCTCCACTGCTTCTTCAGTTTTATTTTTGTGAGCTAATTATTGTTTTTTCTTGATTGTTGATTCTTGTTTTTCTGAGTTAATTGTTTTTTGAGTTAATTTTTTGGATTGTTTATTGTTGTTAACATGGGTGGATTGTTGTTGTTTTTATTCTGAGTTAATTATTGTTGACAACTATAACTGAAGCAAAGCTTTAATTCATCAAGAGCACCTGTTACAAACAATCTCTCAGCAATTGCTATCTCAGTCACACTCTGATAAAACAATGAATAATTCATCGTTGAAAATTCTAGAAAATAAGGTTCACATTTTGGAAATAACAGAATTGGTTAGATCCTTGGTTAGATCTCTACTGAGTATGAGAGATTTAAAGTGTAAAGGATAGGTATAATAGTAAATTTATTCTTTCTTAATGTTTTTTAACGTTTGCTGTCAAGGGAGACCTAATTGAAAAATAAATAAATAGTTGAGGGACTCAATTGAAAAGATAAAAAGTATAGGGATCTAATTGAAAATTTGGTGAAACTACAAGGACTAACAGAATAATTAAACCTCCATTTTATTCTTCAAAACCTTCTTTTCATCCCTTTCCCTCTGAAAAAGAGGAAGACGAAGAAGGGGAAAGGGGTAAAGAAGAAAAGTTACCTTCTGCAGATGCGCGCATTTCTGTATGTCTTCCAAGCTTTTGGAGGTTTTAACCGATTCATCCTTGGATATAACCTGTCGGCAGAAAATATTCCAATTCCATTTCTAGTTTCTAGAGGAAAAAAGACAAGCACACGAAGAAATCACTTAAATAAATCCCCAGCTTCTTACCCCAGTTCCACTGCAAGGAGCATCCAATAATACTCTGTCAACAGCATTGACACCCAACACCTTTGGAAGCTGAAATAAACAATAGAAATGCAGAATAGATGTTAGCATGCATGGTTGAAATGATGATTATACATGAAATCATTCATTCTCCTCTTTGGAAGAGTTTGATCAAGACAGACATCTACGATAAAAGGAAAATGAACAGCAACAACTATAACAGAAAGTACGTATTGCTTTATATTGAACAAAACTCCATAGCCAATATACAATATTTTCCAAAATACTAAATTATGCATGCCATCACACAAGCCAGATGCAGTATAAAAAAAAAATGCAAAACCAAACAAGACAATTTAGTAGCAGTGAAGACATCAAACTTCAAAATCTTTTGGTAAGAAATTATAAACAATAATTGATTAGAGAGAAGATGCTAACCTCTCTTCCATCGTAATTGCAGACTACAGTGTTTGACACACCCATTCGGTGCAAGTTTGCAGTAAGTGACTTAAGCCGCGGTACCTTCATTTCATTTGCAAAAACAATTCCTGTAATAAAAAAAATATTATGACCAAAAAATAATTTGAAACCAGAAATTAGAGGATCTAACATAATACAAGCATGGTCAATTTTATTCAGTTATTCAAATTACTAGATAAAACAAACTAAGGGATACCAACTCAAAAACAACGGAAAGAGCATACATACATGCATAAACATTCAACAAATTAACACCTCATGATGTTTAGTGTCAACTTGTTAGGGAAGTTCATTATCGATGCAGTAAGTTCTCTAATGCTTAATGAGCCGGCAAATAGCAGCCTTAGTGGAGCATAAGCAACTCAACCACTTTAAATTTTCTAAAAATATATGGTTCCTCTTTCTTGGTCATTACTTAATATTGCAAATAGTCAGATCATCCCAACTAGGTTTAACACACATAGAGAAAATACCAATACATGAAGAAACAAGTTACTTGTTTAATGCCAAAAAAAAAATTACACAGCCCAAAATGCACAGGAATTAGAAAACTACAAAAAATATTCATGATTTTTAATAGACACCTGTATTCTTCATAAGAGCAGCGACATAAGTCGTTTTACCTCCAGGTGCAGCCCTGCATAGAGCATAAACTGGCTTCAGAATTATCACATAAGTATTGCAAGCAAAGTGGGTTATGCATTGCTATTGAAATCAAGAAGTGCTTATATTCAGGCTTTCAAGTATATCATTTTTCAAAAATCTATTTGAAAATACAATCATGCTACATGTTCACCACTAATCAGCCGCTGCATATAGAAACATGTATTTGGCATCTCATAAAAAAATATTATACTACTATAAACAAGCTCGATTATTCGTCTATTACAGATTTGATTATTGAACTTTGACAGGTTTGTTTTTCCTAGTAGCTGATTATTCAATTGGAAAAATGTGTAAATCAATATGTATAAATATAGCTATAGGTAAAGCACTCAATCTTGTAATTTAGCTATTAAAAGTGGCACATAGCAATTCTAAGGCATCCATAAGAATTTTCCTGGTCCTAGTTGCTCATTCTTAAGACAGAATATAGCAATAGGACCATAACAACAGATAAGTGTCATCTTCAATTCTTCATACTGAGAAATAACAACAATGAGGATCCAAAACAAAGTCAACAATTGAGGCAAAGATATATCATTGCAACACAGATATGCTTTCAATTGTACAGTTTAAAATTTAGAAATGTATGGCATTACCAAAATTTTTTTTGTTTCCTCCATTTTGTCTGACATAATGTAAATAGAGTGAAAATTTGAGCTAACATAAGTATTTCTGTACTTGGAGATAGATGTTCATCATGTGTATATTTGCACAACAATCACATCAATGCAATTTCCGCTTTGGAATTTTATGTTATAACAAATAAAGGTAAAACAATGAATATACAAATCGGAAATAAACCATGTCTTTCATTTCAGCTCTATTTGTCTAAGAACATGTGGTTGAAACATTTGCACAAGTTTCAGAATTAATGTAAGTTGTCAATATAGTACCCTACTAACATTTTTCATACAAAGATTTTATATAATGTGTACACCAATAATTATTACTTACGCCATATCAACAACCCTTTCCTTCTCTTGAGGAGCTAAGGCCATCACAGGTAGAAAAGAGCTTGCACTTTGAAGCTGCAAACAATTTAATAACTTGACCTAAGTATGCACATCATGCAATGGTAAATTAAACGCAAAAAGGGAAAATGGTAATAGGAAAACTACGCACCATGTAGAAACCAGCCATATACTCCGGAGTGGCACCAATTGGTACTTGAGAATCATACACAACAAGTCCAACCTGTCATAAATTTAGATTGTTACTTGTATTTTCTTCACCAAAAGAGGAGTACGAGAAACATTAAGTCATAAATTAAAACAAGAATTCATACCTTTGACCACTTGCTTAAAGGATCTAGATTTACTCCTCTATTTATTAAAACATCTGCCAAATCCCGTCTGCGCGTCTGATTGTACAGAGGAGCACAAAAAATACATAAACTCAATCAATAAGAAACATGGATAATTCAATAATAACATTTAAACATAGAACATTGGGAGTGAATATGTTACCTTCAAAGTGTTAGTCCTCAGACAAATGGGCCTGGGCTTTTCAAAGGCTTCAATTAGTTCCATAAGTTCAACAGCGGGAAACATCTGAGAAAAACAAAATTATAATTTCTCATGCTAACCCTTCACAAATGCAGCAGTATTGTCTAAGAATAATATAGAAATTCGTCCCAACCTCCACTAAAGCACCAATTAGAAACTCATTGTAGCCATAGTATGAACATATATCTTTCTTAAGCTGTTCAACATAATCCTTCCTCGTTGACCCTTCTTGCTTCAAGGCCTTAAAATTTGAAAGAACACGAACAACTAGGAAAACAAACATCCAACACAATCACAACACTAACCAAACAAGGTAGCGCATTGAATGAATCATGAAGACAGTCAAGCATAGTCCAATGGAAGTCAACTCACTCTCTTTAATCCTCCTCTGTAGATTGGAAAGATCAGGCGGACGTAGATTCTCCTCCTCAAGTTCCTAAAAGTACCAAAGAACTAAAATAACTACTTTGACCAGAACTACCACCAATTAATTTAGAAAGCTAAGCATAACTGCCAAGGGATCAATAAAATTTCAAATAATAATAATAAAGAAACCAACAAACCAACCTCTTGGGTTGGTAATCTAAACTCATCAGACTCCTCTTTGATGTTGAGTTGCATTTCAGCCTCGGCATCTTCTTCTTCCTTCTTCCTTTCCTCATCAATGATTCTTGACTTCTCTTCAATGTCATAGTCATCCGAGTCAACATCCAAACCCGAACCTGAATCAGAAGCGGAGTCTTTCTCTGCGTAACAAACAACAAACAAATAACAAACAACAAACCAAAAGGAAAAAAAAGTTTAAAAACAAGACATAAACAACAAAAAACGCAAACGCAAATAAACTAACACCTTCGGCTTCGTCATCAGATCCTTGGAGGAAATCATCAACTAAGGGATCATCACCATCACTATCGGAAGATAGCTCCGATTCAGAACCCGAATCAACGTCAAAGTCACCAGGTGCTTCATCTTTATTCTGTGGCTGCTGCAGAATCTCTTCTTCTTCATATTCGGATTCTGAAGCACTGGAATCATGCTTGGGGGTTAAAAGCTTGCTCTTCTTTTTCATGGCTTCTTTTGGTGGCTTTGCATTGCTCTGCTTCTTCGAAACTTTCTTCTTTGTTGCAGTTGCCGGAGCCATAATCTACGTATGCAGAGTGTATCAGAGATTCTGATTCGGAGGTTGAGAATGTTTTCTCTTCTTCGCCGATAAAAAAATTAAACTAGGCTAAGGTTTAGGGTTTAGCAGAAAGACAGAATGCAGTAGTTTGAAAAGACCTATGCATTAGGATATATCATCAGTAAAATTGAACATAGCAGCCTTAAATAAAATTAAAAGGCTAGCCTAATTTGATCAACCATCTGCAAAGTAACACAGTGATAGTAGAATTTCACTTATAGCAGAAGCAACATTAGCATTTAACGAACAGCGAGAATAAGAGGAGGGGGAAGCAGAGGCGGAGAGGTGGAGCATACCAGCGGAGTCGAGGAGGCAGCAGAGCAGAGGCGCTAAAAGGAGGCGTTGGAGCAGAAGCACAAGCAGAGCACTCAGAAGTTAGAGAACCGAGCCAGCAAAGAAGAACAAAGGGATGCAACGCTGAAGTGACGGCAGGCCGGAGAACAGGTCAAGAATGAGGGGTTTAGGGGTGACTGGTGAGGGTGTGCGTCGTTGCTAGTGGGAATGGGTAAGTGGACTCAACATGCTAGGGTTGTGTGTTTATTTGTTTTTACTTTATATACATCTATTTAATATATTAATCTATTTAAGTCAAATATTAGGGGGGTGTGGAAAATTTTAATTTCTGCGATTTTTGTTCTTTAGCAAATATGATAATTGGAAATAAAGAAGAAGCAAAAAGTAGGTTTATTTTCCGTCGAATCTGAGAATGATCAGTTACCTTACCTCCCATAGCTTGAGCTCTATGAAATTATCTAGATGCCATTTCAAAGAGTGGCGAAAGGATATTTAGGTGAAAATGGGGGTAAATTGATATTTTCTCTTTTTTAAAGGTTTTCAAGGGAAAAAAAGAAACTCGCTACATTTTTCCGGAATAGAATATGGTCAATAGGGAAAAAAATGTTGCTATTTGAATTTTTGATGCCTTTCCACAATTTATCATATTCTGTTCGGTTTCCACTTTCCAATGAGTTACGGGAGCATGGCAGGCGCAGATGAAGCCTTTCGTTTGTCTTCATCGGTTAGCTGTGTAAGGAGTAGAAGCTTGCCGAAAAACCTACAAAATTTGTAGTTAGTTAAATAGATAAAAGAGTCCCATAAGGAGTTCATCACTAATGTTCACTCTTCCTCCTCTTTTTTTTTTTTTAATAGATTTTTTCTAGTAAAAAAAAAAATAGATGGTATACATTATTTAATTTAATCATTTATTATTTTTTTTTTATTTATTTTTTATCCTACTTATAAAATTAAAGGTGAGAGATCACATTGTATTCTGTTAAGTGTTAAAAAAACTGAAAAAGATTCATTTTCCTTCTTTCTTTCACCAATTGTAGTCTTATTTTTTCTTGAACTAAGCTTTTATTTTTGGCCTCAAAAAAGCATATAATTGAAAACAGAATCCTACACCTTGCTAAACTTATGGTAAGTTTTTTAAATTTCTGAAGTCTTTTACATTTTTTAACAGTGTTTATTACATGTATTCTTATGAAATTGTGTATTTATATTCTTATTAAACTTTAAGTTTTATTGTTCATAGCGACGAACAAAGGACAGAGCATAGTTCTAAGAAATTATGTTTTGCTTTTTTTATTAGATATTTTTCCACAGCTAAATATTTTTTCTTTATTTTTCAGAATAAAAAAAAATGAAATATTTTAATAGTTATATTGAGTTCAGCTATTTCTTTAACTGCAGGTCTTCTTGCAGAAGAAAAAAAGAGTCGGTCAAGGCAAAGAAGCATGGACCCTCAGTAGATATACTTTTTCTTTGAGAAATTATTTTTGGCAAAAGAATGTATTATTTCTTTCAAAAATGGTATAGGTACAGCAGAATGTAATATTTTTTTTATTTGATGAATACCTTTTTGTCTTCATATTTCTATATTTGCACAGGTGTTTTTAATCTTTGAATATTTTGGTATATCTGTTGATGCATAACTAGCAATATAGTTAGTATTTTTTTGATGTTGAAATAAAATTTTAGAGAAGAGAACTAATTGAACAGGTGAGACATAGTGATCTTCAACATTATATTCTGTTGTTGAGTTACTTCCAATAAATTGTTGAAGAGCAGAAAAGTAGATTATGTTATTGAAGAGCTGGAAAAAATTGTTATGATGAATGTGTTTATTTTGTTATTAACTATGCTTTTTTTTGGGACTAATATTTTCAGTCTTAGGCTTTTATGTGGTTTGAATTATTATATAATATTAATTATTTTTTGTTGATATTTAGTCTTTCATGTGTTGATTTAGCTCAAAGTATTGCTTTTGAATTATTTTCTGTTGATTAAAACAATTATCATATTAAACAATCATAGATTTAAAACCATTAACATACTAAAATCCACCATGTCTTCTCTTTTTAATTCCTCTAAAGTTGACCCTTCTTAAGATTTAGAGCTCGTTTGAAAAGTAGTAAAAGTTATTTTTTTTTTTTTTTGGATTATGAAAAGTTTTTGACACCATTTTAAAAAAAGCTTTTAACTTTATTCTGAAAAGTTAATTTGCAGTTTTTTGAAAAAGTAGAAATATATGACTTCTCTACTTCTCGATAAGTCATTCTACCACTTACTTAAAAAAAATTAATTTCAAAACAAAAAATCTACTTTCCTTCTTGACTCTGTGAAAAATACTGAACCCTTCACCACCATTTTCACGGTCTGCTAGAAGCACTGACCTTCCACCATCACTCTCACGCAATGCTCCAAACCTCACCATTTTCACGTAATGATTCATCTGATGGAAGTATTGATCCTCCACCACCATTTTCAGACAATATTGCATTTGAACAACCTACTGCATATATTTTTTCTAAGTATTTTTTTATCATTTTATTACTCTATTTTTTATTATTAAATTTGTATTTAACTGTAATATGAAATTTCAGTTTTAATTTTATTTTTTTCATATGTGATTTTATAGCTTGCTATTATTTTTATAGTTAATTATAGCAAGTTCTTGACCTCAACAAAGGAGAAGAGAGTTCTAATAAGTGTAAAAAAAAAAAAATAAAAAACACCAACAAAATATACATTGACACACATTTTATATTTATTTTTTATTTTCACCTACCATATCATACACCATATTAGTGATTAGGTTATGTAAAATTAACATTTAATATTGGAAAGTATTTGTTATCATCGTTATTTTAATATTTATTCTCTTCTGTAAAAAAATTTATTTTTTGAGTTATTTATCCAAACGTTACAACTTTAAAATAAGTAATTTTATAACTAAAAATCCAAACACAAAATAACTTATTTATAAACTGCTATTAATAAAAATTCTTATGTTTTAAGCTCTTTTTCCAAAAGAACTTATTTAAGTTATTTACTCAAACTGGCCTTAATTGTATACAACTTTTGATGGGATGGGTGTTTATTGGCTTGAACTCTTCCTAATTTCTTGGCTAGCAATGATTATGAATTAATTTTGTGTCAATTTTATCTTTTGGTTACTTTATTTGAAATTTTTTTTTTGTGTTAGTTCATTGGAATTAAGAGGTAACCCTGTTTTATTACCATGTGGTCTGTTAAATTTGAAGTGTCTATTAATGTTTCAAACCAATTTATGAGATTTGGCAATGATATGTAACTATCTTTTTGTTATTCGACTATATCCAAATTCTTTTTGTAAGTTACTATATGTTGTTATTATTAAAAATTATCATACCCTTTTGAACTTATTCAGTTCATAAACGAATGGCTATAGCTTTGATGAAATAATTTGTTTGACAGTTTTTGAATGGTATTCATCATGCCTCGATCCCAAAAAAGCTATATTCAGGTGAGTTTTTATAAATTTTTTTCCTCTATTTTCATTTTAAAAGCTTACATAATTGCTTATATCTCCAATTGGTATTGGTTAAAAATATTCTATTGTGTATTATGCAAGTTGACATGATTTTTGTGTCATTTTTCTGATATAAATGCTTTAAAATTACAAGACTACCTTTGTGAGAAACGAAAAATTTACTGCTTATCCATTTTTAGAAATAGTCTTTATGCCATTATTATTTACTTAGAAGTGTCTTTATTAGAATTGATTATGCTGATTCACTTCATGTTTTGCCTACTTTAGTTGTTTGATCTTTATTCCTATTTTATTTTAGTTATTGTGTTGTTATTGTATTTTTATCATCATTAAAAATTTAATTAACTCTCCATTTAACTTCATAGAAGTTATATAAAATTAGCCACAACACAATCTTTATATTTACCAAACTTGAATGGAAGGTTTTATTTATTTATTTATTTAAGAATTAAGGTAAGAGATATTCTCCATATCTAAGCAATTATGGCATCCAAGCTCATTCAAGCAATTTTAGGTCACGCGTTTTTTTTGTTTTTCTTCTAACTATCGTTTACGCACGGAACGTCTTCTTCTTCTTCACGTTCCTCCAACTCCTCCTCCTCATTCTCTCTTCCTTCTTTTTCGCGTTCCTTCTTCTTTACGTGTTTTTTCTTTTCGTCATTCTTTTGTTGTTGCTGCTGTTATATTTTTTTGTATTTTCTTCCTTCTCTCCCTGGTGAAGAAGTAATAGAAGGTGATGAGGAAGAGTTTTTAATTGTTCAGAACATAAGTGAACCGAACATGTTATTATGGTGAAACAATTATATAATACTAAATGAATGGAACATTATCCATTATATAAATTCAAATTCGAACAGCTTTCTGCATAATGAACTGAACACGTACTCATGGTGAAACAATTGTATAATACTAAATAAACGAAACATAATCCATTATATAAATTCAAATTCAAATAGCTTTTTGCATAATGAACCGAACACAGTACTCATGGTGAAACAATTGTACAGTACTAAGTGAACAAAACATAATTCATTATATAAAATTAAATTCAAAATACCTCTATCTACAATTTAGAGATTATCAATTCAATTCAATTCAAATTCAGAATTTCTGCGCCATTCAATTCAATTTAGCAATTGCATTCCATTCAATTCAATTGAAAAAATAATGTTTGTGTTGTTGGTGATGACGATAACAAATGAGGAGGAGGAGGAGGAGGAGGAGGAGGAGGAGGAGGAGGAGGAGGAGGTATACGTGTATTTGAAAGAAGAAGAAGAAGCGCAGGGGAGAAGAAGAAGAAAAAGCGCGGGGGAGGAGAAGAAGATAAATTGCGTGTAATGACACTCTTTTAATGAGAGTGGTTTTTGTTGGTGTTAGACCTAATTGGATAAAATTTAGATGAAAAAATACTTGGATGTGTAGCATATCCCTTAAGGTAATAGTTTTCTCTCCTAAAAACTTGCATGATCTTGCACATCTCCAATTTTTATATGTAATATTCATTTCACGTGGGACCATTGTGAATGTTTAAGGAATCAGTGATGCTTGATTTTAGTTTTAAAACATGGAAAGAACGTAGTAGGCTTATATATACTTATATGATTCTGTTATGCATGTGTAAATCAATCAATTCTTATGTGTGTAATTTTTCTAGTGAGAGTAAAATGTGATTTTTTTATTTTATTTTCTTTTTTAATGTAGAAAGTAGAGATCTATTTCATATGATTTATAAAAATTAGACTAATTATTGCACCAGATGAAAATGGGGTGAACAAGTATATATGTTGTGATAAAAGTGACGTTCTTTATCTTAATTAACTCATAATTTGAAGGCAAACATTAAAAGAGTTTGCAATTAAATGGTTCCTTTCATTTAAACTCTGATGGAAATAGCTTCCATAAGTATCATAGAATTCCTAATTCTAATAATTTACTTGATAATTTTATTTTTATTTCTTCAATTACAAGAGCAGAAGAAAGATTTAGCTTTTTCCATTTGAGAATAACTATTACATGACTACAATTTAAGTGATAGATTGTTAACTAATATTAGAGCAAGGAATGCCTTTATTTTGACCATAGCAGTTAGTTGTTCACTGGAGTCCCATTTTTCTTCTTCTTCATATTGGTTTATAGTTTTATTGGATTAGTAATTGAAATTGGCCAAACTTATAACGTATATTACTATATGCTTTTTTTTAATATAATCTGAATTCACCAATTTAGTTAGTGTTTGGTTCTAAGTTTAGAGGGAGAAAACATTCAGTCAAGGCAGAAGAAGAAGGGACAATAGTTAGAAGTTGGCTGGTGACTCAAAGGTTAATCCATATTTTTATTTTCATTTTTTCAATTGCAAAAGGAGTAAAAAAAATTTAGCCTTTTCCACTTCAAAATAACTATTGCATGACTATAATTCAAGTGATAGATTGCTGACTAATATAAGAGCAAGCCAGCAGAAATGCCTTTATCTTGATTGTAGCAATTAGTTGAACATGGATCCCCTTTTTTCTTCTTTTTTATATTGATTTATAGCTTTATTGGATCAGTAATTGAAATTGGTCAGAACTTATAATTAATGTATATTACCATCTTCTTTTTTAATATAATCTGAATCACTAATTTAGATTAGCGTTTGGTTCTGAGTTCAACTGCTTCTTCAATTGCAGGTCTTCTTGCAAAAGGCAAAACGGATCGGCGAAAGTGGAGGAAGAAGGGGCGACAGTTGGAAATTGGCTGGTGACTCTTCAAAGGTTAGTCCAAATTAGAATCTCCAATACATGATTATTTTGCGCACCCGTGATTTCAAATTCCAAAACTTTTCTACACCCAACTATTGAAAATTCTATTCTTCTCTCTTTCCTTCTTTAATCAAATTATCTATTTTATCTCTAAATCTTTGTGATTGTTTTAGTGACTGAAAGAGAATCAGAAGCAAAAGAAGAAGAAATAGTCTTGTAGAGAAGAAAAAGTTATTATTGCACTTATTATTCAATGATATTTTTAAGGAAAAGTATAGATAGTTAATGTAATTGGTATACAATATGTATAATGGGTAATTTTTATTTTTAACTCATTGGGCCAAATAAACAACCCATTGTACATATTGTATAGTATTCACCGACTCCCTAGCGTAATTCTTTTATATATTATTAGTTTATTACACAAGGCTACCAAGTACCAACTAACTAAAAGTCTAAAACAAAAACAAAAGAACAAATAGAAGAATATAGGAACTGTGCCAATCATGAGGGGGCGAATTTCCAAGTCAAAGTATAACTCTATCAAGAGAAAACACAAAACACGATTACACGAGACAGTTGACTCCACAAAAGTCTCCTAACAAAACAGAGACTGATTGCACGACCACTCTTTCCCTATTAACCTTAGCTCTACTTCAAGAGCCACATTATTTGCCCAATTTTCATTCCTCCAAGCTGGTTTGGGAAACTTATATCATGTTGCTCAAATCTTAATGAAACTTTTGACTACATTTTTTCTTTTTCTCAAATAGGATGAGCAGATTTTACGTTTTAATATTTCCATTTGTTTTGAGGAGAATAATCCACTAGTAGAAAAAAAATCCTTTCCATTCACAAGAAAGATCATTAAATAATAAAAAAAAATGCTCTGTATTTCACCTATCTTGAGCCCCTATGTTACAAGTTTACAACCTCAGAAAGAGGGTAAAAGAATCAAAACAATTTACATGTTGTAGCCTATGACTGATTGACTTATCAACCTAAAAGAAAAGGGACTAATAAAACCAACCTTTCAAGACACCAACGATGTTATGATAGAAAGAAAAGAACACATATAATACATGTAGGACATGAATAAGCAGAGTTAGCATTTTAAATGTTGGTCATGACTCATGAAGGTCATGAAAGAAAGGGTCGCGAAGAAGCTGAGCAGCAGAAGGTCTAGCAGAGGGCGGGTGAGCGATGCACTTGTGAATGAACGACTTCAGCTCGGAATTATTAATCTTATTCAGCGACTGCGGCCTCACGCCTGACGTCACCTTCTTGTATATCTTCACAACACTCTCACACTCGCTGTACGGTATCTCTCTCGTCACCATCTCCAACACACACATCCCAAACGAGTATATGTCCACCTTCTCCGTGTACTTCTCCGAGTACAACTCCGGCGCCATGAACTCCGGCGTCCCCAGAACCGAATGTGCCGAGTGGCTCCTCCCCACAACCGCCGCCAAGCCCAAGTCACCGATCTTAACCTGGCCGGTGTTTCCATTGACAAACACATTACTGCAGTTGAGGTCTCTGTGGATGATGCAGGGATCGTGTGTGTGCAAATAATTCAAACCTTCTAGAATCTGCTTTGACCATTTCTTGACGGCCTTCATGGAGACATTCTTGTGCCTCTTCCTGTACTCCCTCATACTGCCGCTGCTGCACACTTCCGTGATGAAATTCAAAGTGTTGCTGACGTCATCCTTCCAGGATGCGAATAGCGAAATGATGTGGTCGTTGGAGAAGCCTTTTAGCAACATGATTTCGGAGTGAAGCCTATGAAGCATGACAGGGTCATCCTTGAAGTTCTTCAGTCTCACTTGGTTCCAGGCCACTTCTATTCCCTCTTCTTTGTCAAATGCTCTGTACACTCTCTTCACTGAACCTGATCCTAGAAGCTCAGGGTACCTCACGTATCTTCCCGTCGGATCCACCTCAATGAATGTCTCCGACTCTGTGTATGATGGATGAACTTTAACGCCAGGCATCTACCACCGAAACATGGATGGCAAACATCATCAAAATGAAATCAAATTGAAATAAGATAAAATATTCTTTCTGGAAATAAAAGGCTAGCAATTCATCATCATTTCATACAAAGATTCTACATTTTTTTAAAAAATAAAAAAAAGTTCAACAAACAAAGTAGAAAATATTACTGTCTAAAGAAACAAAGACACAAAGTATTTAAACAAGATATACTCAAACAAATAAAACATACTCAACTCCTGCATTGTCTCTACATTTTTATTTTCCTTCATTTCTTTTGGTTAAGAAATTAAGACAGAAGAAATGGCGGCATGCATGGTATTTGTGATCTAACATATGAGGCAAATTGATTAGCATAGATAATTCAATTCAAGTTGTATGCATTTTTTTTTTAGTGTTGGAACATTTTAAGTATATGAACCCCACACTGATTGTTACCATGAAAATCCAATTGCTTTCTCTGCAGAAAGAATGAAGGTGCCAAGTGAAGAGTAGAATGAGATATTTGTGACAAAAGCTCAATAAAAAAGGGGCTACGTGAATTGAGTATTTATATTGAAATCAAAAGCATAAGTTAAAATGGTAGTAGTACTTTATTTAATATTGAATGGAACTCTATATGGATTTGCACATATTCAATTCAACTTTTTCCTTGGATTTGAACATACTTTTTTATATTTTGACTCTTATGGTAAAACTTTCTTGAGCTTGACCCAAAGAACAATTTTAACCCTCAACCAATGAGTGCAAGAAAAGAATGCGTTATCTATTAAAGTATCTTATTAAAAACAAAAATTCTCATACCTATTGGTCATGCATAGTATTATTATTAATTAATAGTTATTCTATTAACCGCTTAAGCGTGATAAATTTAGCTTGTCGTAGAAAATAGTTTATACTTAATAGGCTAATTTTAACCTTTCCTTCATGAATAATTTTACAATTGTATACTAAAATCATCTATTAAAATTAATTACTACTAATATAAAATATATATTAAAAATTAATTAAACAAAATATATATTTATACATGTATATAATGACTGATTTTAATGGCTAATTTTAATGTATAAATAATATTTTTTATTATTATATGTTAATTTAATTATTCTATCGTCTTTATAGTTTTAGCAAATTTTCAATTAAGTCCTTATATTTTTTCTTAAATTGGATTTCTATACCATTTCAGATTTTATAATTAAGTCCATATTGCGACAAAAACGTTAAAATAACAGAATATTTTGTTAAACAAAACAGAATATTCAGTCAAGTATTATGCATATTTGTTAAATGATTAAGTCATATATAGTTAAATATGTCAATCCATCTAAATGATCATCACGTGATCTTTATATGAAGACATCATCGTTGAAGTATCCACCAAATTATTTTAGAAAGAAAAAGTATCTTCTTTGAAATTATATGGAAACTGACATTTAACGACTAAAATTCTACTAATTGTCAACCATGTTAATAGATCTAATTTATATCTTTTTTTTATTATGTATCAACCTTAATTAATAAAATATAAATTTACACATGCATCCCATGACGTATCACCATATCAGCAAAAATAACTATCTTTTTCAATTGATTGCGTAAATAGTCATCCAAAAGAATAGATATGATTAAACGGTTATGCAAAATATTTTATATTTTCATTGTATCAAAATTAAACTCAAAAAACATATCCATCTCCTTCTTTATTTAGTAATTAGTCAAATGTTCATTAAGAAATAAAACCTACAAACAATAATGCACACATCAAATATATGAATCATAATTATGTTGATTTTTATCATTGATAGGGAGCTAGCTAAAATTTGCTTGTTTTGGTTGAATCTCTATCAAATTTCAAATATTCCTTGAAATTGTATTTTTTTAAAAAAATTATGAAAATATTTATAATTAATTTATAATTATAAAAATATGTTTATAATTACATATTAAGTAATTGATTGTATACGAAATATAAATGTTTTAATTGTAGTGTGAACTGTCAGCTCATTCGTCTGTTTAAACAAGTGTTGAGGGGTTTAAATTCCGTCTTGTGCATGCAGCAACCCATTAGCCAGCTGCAGACCCTTAAATGAAGCTCAGATCTGTAACAGATTAGTCATTGACCTGTTGAGCTCGGAAATATTGTGGATAACGACAAAAAAGTATTTAGTAATTAAAAGAAGGGCTATGCTATACATCTAAGTATTTTTTTTATCCAAGTAGGTCCAACACCAACAAAAACCACTCTCATTAAAAGAGCATCATTACACGCGCTTTATCTTCTTCTCCTCCCCCGCTTCTTCTCCCATGCGCTTCTTCTTCTTCTTCCAAATACACGCATACATCATCTTTTTCTTCTTTCAAATTCACGTATACCTCCTCCTCCTCCTCTTTCGCGCACGTAGATTCATCTTCTTCTCCTCCTCCTCCTCCTCCTCCTCCTCCTTCTCTTTATCTTCTTCTCCTCCCCCGCTCTTCTTCTTCTTCTCCCATGCGCTTCTTCTTCTTCTTCCAAATACACGCATACATCATCTTTTTCTTCTTTCAAATTCACGTATACCTCCTCCTCCTCCTCTTTCGCGCACGTAGATTCTTCTTCTTCTCCTCCTCCTCCTCCTCCTCCTCCTTCTCTTCTTCTTCTTCTCTTTCATTATCGTCATTACCAACAATACCAATATTTTGCTAATGGATTACTTTTTAAATCGAATTGAATCGAATGCAATTGCTAAATTGAATTGAATTGAATTGAATGGACGCAAGTAATTGATGATCTCTAAATTATAGACAAAGGTGTTTTGAATTTGATTTTATATAATGGATTATGTTTTGTTCATTCATTACTATACAATTATTTCACCATGAGTACGTGTTCGGTTCATTATGCAGAAAGCTGTTTGAATTTAATTTTATATAATGGATTATGTTTCGTTCACTCAGTACTATACAATTTTTTCACCATGAGTACGTGTTTGGTTCATTATTCAGAAAGCTGTTTGAATTTGATTTTATATAATGGATTATATTTCATTCACTCAGTACTATACAATTGTTTCACCATGAGTACGTGTTCGGTTCATTATGCAGAAAGCTATTTGAATTTGATTTTATATAATGGATTATGTTTCGTTCACTCATTACTATACAATTATTTTACCATGAGTACGTGTTCAGTTCATTATGCAGAAAGCTATATAATGGATAATGTTCAATTTATTTAGTACTATACAATTATTTCACTATAATAACATGTTTGGTTCATTTCTGTTTTGTACAATTCAAAACTCTTCCTCCTCACTTTCTACTACTTCTTTACCAGTGAGAGAAGGAGGAGAAGACAAAAAATACAGCAGCAACAACAACAACAAAAGAATGACGATAAGGAGAAAATACGTGAAGAAGAAGGAACGCGAAAAAGAAGGAGGAGAATGAGGAGGAGGAGGAATGCGAAAAAGAAGACAAAGAAAAAAAAGACGCTCCGTGCGTAAACGAGCGTGAGAAGAAGCGCGGGGAAAAGAGAAGAAGCATAAGGAAAGAAGAAAGCAGAAAAAGCGCGTGACCTAAAATTGTTTGGATGAACTTGAATGCCAAAATTGCTTAGATGTAAAAAATATCTCTTAAAAGAAATAATAAACATTCATTAAATTTCCGTGAATCATATTTTAGTAAAAATAGACAATTAATATTTTCGTGATTCAAGTTTTGGACATTTAATAAAAATAATAGACATCTAATAAGATTTACCTTAATAATGTTGTGACAATTAATATTTCCGTGAATCATGTTTTGGACATTTAATAGAAATAATAGATATCTAATAAGATTTATATTAATAATAATTTATGCAACGCAATTCCTATTTATTATGTGAAACATTATTAAAATTGAAGGAAAAATTGACGATTTTGCCGTCGATAATATTAAAAATTGACGATAAAATTAACGGCGTGACATGTAACTTTTAAACGTGTCGCTTTTTCAAAAATTTAATAGACGGATTTGCACATATTGAATTCAACTTTTCCCTTAGGTTTGAACATACTTTTTTATATTTTGACTCTTATGGTAAAACTTTCTTGAACTTGACCCAAAGAACAATTTTAACCCTCAACCAACGAGTGCAAGAAAAGAATGCGTTATCTATTACAGTATCTTATTAAAAACAAGAATTCTCATACCTATTGGTCATGCATAGTATTATTATTAATTATTGGTTATTCTATTAACCCGCTTTAGCGTGATAAATTTAGTTTGTCGTAGCCATATCTTTTTGTTGAACCTACCAATTTAATCCGTTATCTTTCGCGACAAACTTCTCAAGACATTCATATATCATTCGTATTCAATTTTGTTTGGACTATAAGCAGCATTTATGAGATATCGCTTACCCTCGACAGACTTAAAACGAGACATAAAGCTTGCCGCCATGTGCTTGACACAATAAGTATGGAACGCTCTGTGAGGCTGCCAACTACTATTATCGACTCTCAGTGCAGTTTTGATCGCCTGGAATCTATCAGAAATAATCAATAAGCCTTTTTGTGGGGTTAGATGTCGTCTCAAATTGGTAAGAAAGAAAGACCAGGACTCTATGATTTTAGACTCAACAATTACAACAGGACCGATATTGTTGTTACCATCTTGTGCCACTGCAATAAACAAAACACTGCCATATTTACCATACAAATGCATGTCATTGACAAAGACGAATGACATGCAATGCTTGAAAGCCTCCACATAGGCAAGAAAGACCTAGAATACCTTATCAAACATACTACAGTCATGCACCATAAGGTGCCCATCATAGTACGGTATGACCCTTAACTCACTATTGTTCCGGGACAACAACTCTGTAGTGCTTGCATCAACTTCGACACCTTATTGTATGACTTCTCTCAATTATCGTATATTTGCGCAATTGCCTTTTGCTTCACCATCCAGATCTTTCTGTACGAGGGTTTGAAGTGATAACTTTGCCTAACTGCACCTTGTAGAGCAGGAATGCTGATGGATGGGCTGGACTATATCAATGATAGGATGACACTACAGATGAGACTGTTGTCCAACTGTCAATGGTTCTGAGACATGGTGGGTGCTAAATACGTGTGCGCTCCTCCAACCCTACGCACCTCTCTAACGAAATAACATATAGATGGTTGGCATTTACACAAAATATAATAATCATAAATGAGAAAATACACTATAGTTAAACTTGACCTCACAATATCCGAGATTCTGTCGGAGGGCAACACATCCTGTTACATATTACCGGCAATGCACATGGTACTTTAATCAATCCGACTCTACAACTTGATACTCAACACTTCTGCAAATGTTATAATTCTTCACATCCTGCATTATTGCATCTCTGCTCTTGAATTTTTGACCAACCCAAAACTCCACATCTCCATCTAAGTTGTAATCATCTTCACCTGTGTTAAAAAATGGAATTTTCTCGTGCATCGCATCTAGATCCAATGTATGATAATGACTGGGTACAATTGATAAGGCCGGAATTGGGTGCGGGACAAGTAGAAGATACTGAATTGATGCCTCGACCGACGTCTCTGGTACGAACTCATCCTCCTCATCATCTTCAGAAGAACTACTATCGTTGCTATCCACAACATACTCCTCGTTGGAGTCCTTACCATCCACGTCCATGTCTTCCACTGGACTAGCAACATGTAGTGATGGTGGTGCGAGGGGTGGGTCATCTTGCACAAAATCCAAATGCCCAGATCCACCGCTACCAAAATCACCTACCTCCGTATAAAACTCCATCACTTGTTCCGCCATGATTCTCCCATGGATGTCAAACATGAAGCGCACATACTCCTTGCCATGGAGCCAAAACAAATGAAATTGAAAAACTCCATTATCCATTAGTGTTAGCAATCTATACCCCACCCTTTCGATATCTTTTCTCCCGCTACTACAAATGCTACTCAATATCAGACTCTTCAATTCGGACAAAGAACTTACTCGTTAAGTGCACAACAGAATGGGATTATCGCACTCAAATATCACTCCAGTGTCACTGTTTCTCATATGAAAATTAGGATACACACTTACAAGTTCACTACTACTAGACATTTTGGCTTATTTTTCGGAAGAAAAACGGAAAAGAAGAAGTGAAATATTTGTGAAGAATACAAAAGATTGCAATCCTTTTATAACTGCTGAAAATTTGTCATAACGTATCTCGTTACACGTCTCCCTTCTCGTGTCTTATCTCATTTACCGATACGTGCATTTTTATTTTGTTTATACAGTAAATGAGATAAGAAATAAGATAAATTTTTGTAAAAATCTTATAAATGGTATATTTTGATAAATAAAATATTTTTTTATTTATTTAAAAAAAATCGGTGGGCATATGCTTATTTGGGATGTATATGTGTATTAGAAATGGCGACAAGAGAGATTCAATTTGATGAGTAAGACATTGTTGTTAAGGTATGCACGCTACCTTCAAAGCTTCAAGATATTGACAGGGAGACGGAGGAAGCGGCCTAACGTATCTAGTGTTAATAATAATCTTTTCCAGTGACTTGTTTAGTAATTAAAATTATCTTTTTTTTTTTGGTGATTAGCAGTTAAAAACTTAAAATTCTTTAAAACTATTATTTCTTTTCAAAATTCATTAGTAACTTAATTGATTTTTTATTAGAAAATATATTATGTGGTACAAAGAAACTTCTCACTCTTGTCTAAGTTTTTCTAGGTAAAAGCTTTCACGTGTTAATTTAAGTGTCATTGTGGTTTGTGAATACAGATTTGTTCATTTCTATTTTTGTCCTCCTGTATCTTCTTGTGGAAATAGAAAACTATGCTAGCATTCATTTTATTTGAATTTACTAATCAACGATGAAAGTGTAGTCAGCTTCATTGAGCTTTGATGAGAAGCATTATTATACGAGTTTACCATGAAGCCAGCGTAGAAGTAGAAGTAAAAACGTTTTCAATTAAAAGTTTAAAACTGATATATCAAACTATGAAATTTGGTCAAATGGCTTTTGATTTTTGAAGCAGAGCTAAGGTTAATGACGAAAGAGTGGTCCTCTCAATTTTGTTGAGAAATTGTAGTAAATGGTCTCTGGTTTCCCTCAACAAGTAAAGGGGAAGTTAGATTATTGACTTGAAAACTTGTCATATCTTAATTTAATTTGTTTTCTTCTATTTGTTTTTGGTGGGAAGATATATTTTTAAAATGAATTGGTAGATACTTCAAGGATAATGTCTTTGCATAAAGATCACATTATATAAATAATTAGATAAATTAATATATTTAACTGAATATTACTTATTCATCTAATAATTCATAATATAGTTTTTGTGTGAAAACATAATCATTAAAATATTCACCAAGGAACGAAAACCATGATATATGAATATTATATTGGAATATGACATGACCACATATTTACATTTACCATGACTTTTATAAACAACTCAAACATTATAAATAATATAGAGTGAACACACATTCTAATCTCTAATTATTGGTTACCTTTTAATTATTCTAAAATATTACATCAGTTTTCAAGATTTTTTATTTAAATAAATTAAATAAATAATTATAAAAATTAAAAATACTATTTATACACCAGTGATATATGAAATTTAAAAAAATAGATATATTTCGTTTATAGTGTAAACGAGATATGTGTATTTATAAATAAAAAAATATAATTTTAAAAATAATAAAAATATTAATAATTTAACTCTTAAAAATAAAACATTTCAAATAATAAAAAAGATGAATCATTTCAAATAATAAAAAAAATAAATAATTTTAAAATAACAGAAAAATAGACAATTTTAAACTGACTGATTAATAAACAACTGAATATATCACGTAATGTCCATTTAAAATCAAATTCATTTAAATTAACAGCATAATCGCTCTAGGAAAGCAATTTCATCGCAAACCACCTGAGAAAGTGCCATGGTCATCGTGAACACTAAATACGATAGGATAAAAATACACACAATATGTTATTTTAAATTTTTGTTCATGATATATATCTAAAATATAAACAATTTTACATATAAAATATATAATATTTTAATTTTTATAATAATTTTTAATTATTTTTATATTTATAATTAATAATTCATATTATACTAAAACTCATTTTAATAAAATACTTCGAAAGTAAAATTTAACACTTTGACATACTATCATATTCATATGTAGATCAACTATGTTAAGTATATTATTTAATACTTTTTAATTTTTTTTATGTTTTTTATTTTTTTTTATTATTAATTTTAATGAGTTGATTTCTAAAAAAATAATGTACTGCTTTTAAATAGGCAGTTTCAAATTACGTGATATTTGCCCATTAATCATTTAGTTAAAACAGCCTATCTCCTATTATTTTATTTGAAACCGTCAATCTTCGGTCTTTCCTATTTTTTGAAACCGCTAATGCTGGAAGTGAGTCAAACCAGCTCATGAGCCAGTTCGAACTCGACCCATTAATAGCTCGATAGGTTGAACTCGTGAACTGGTGAGCCGAGTTTGAACTTGAATTTGAGCTCATAAATTAAATGAGTCGAGTTTGAATTTGGATAAGCTCAGCTCATTAGCTCGTAAGCTGGCTCGATTATATATATAACATTAAAAGTATAGATAAAATGCATATAGGATATGCTAATTAATAATTTAATATATATATATATATATATAAAATAGTAATATATAATTTTACCTATATATTAGTGTTTTTAATTGTTTAAAATTTTATAATTATTTTTTATATATAATTTTGATGTAGGATATAAATAAAAAATTTATAATTGATAGATATACAATATATTAAATTTAATTTTTTAATATTTTTAATATATATAAGTTATAATTTATTGATATAATTATAGATTATGTTTCTATTATTTGAGCCAGCTCGTGAGTTTTCGTTGAGTCGAGCTTGAATAGGCTCGATTGTTAATGAGTCGAGTCGTGAGCCAAGCTTAATTTCCGTGAGCCGAGCTTGAGCTTAGTCTAGCTCGGCTCAGCTCGGCTCACTTCAAGCCCTAGAAACCACCCATCTTCTCTACTATTTGAAACGTTCAATTTTTAAGAGTTTAGTCTAATTTAAATTATTAATACCTTTTATTATTTTTAAAAACTATATTTTTATATTTATAAATACACATATCTCATTTACACACACTTTCATAATTATCTTGTTTATAGTATAAAGTATAAACGAGATAAGAGTGGAAGACGTATTTTCGTAATAATTGTTTAATTATTTATTTCAGTAAATAAAATATTTATTTAATTTATTTAAATAAAAAATTTGAATCTATCAAAATAATTGTTCAAAATATCCCTTAGTCGGTTGCGAAACGATAACTATGCTTACATATAAATGATTTCTGAAATAATAAAGCTCTACATTCAAATAACTTAACCAACCAAGTCTTTTAGATTTACGCGATTCTTTTTCATGCTTTCTTCTTCTTCTTCTTTCAAATTTACGCACGCACATTCTTCTTCACCTCTAATGCTACGTCTTCTTCTTCTTCTTCTTCTTCTCCTTTTTCATTATTTTTTCAATTTCTTTACCCTCCTCCTCCTCCTCCTCCTCCTCCTCCTCCTCCTCTTTTTCTTATTGGAATTTCTTCTCTTCCTTCCTTTTCATCCTTTTCCTCCATCATCATCATCATGATCATTATCGTTATCGTCGTTATCTTTTTCTAATGTGTATCGTCGTTATTGTTATCGTTATCATTAGATTTTTGCCATATTGATGACATTATCTGATGTAAAATTGATTTGAATGTATTTTTGTTCAAAATTGACTTGGTCTCTACTTGTTTTGAAATGAGTTTGTTAGTGTATCGTCATCATTAAGTAATTTTGATTCATTCGAATTTAATTTTTGGTTCATTTGTGAATTAATTGAAGTTCACTTGATGCTGCTGTTAAGTATTGACCAAATTTTTTATTACTTAAGAAATTTCGTGTTTCGGTTCATTTCTTAGTTTAATTTAGGTTCATATGGTTTCGTTTCGCTTGAATTTGCGAAACTTGTTCATATGTAGTTGTTTAGTTAGTTTTTTTGTTCAAATCTGAACTAATTTCGGTTCATTTGTGAATTAACTAAGATTCACTCAATGCTGTTGTTAAGTATTGTCAAATTTTTTATTTCTTAAGAAATTTTGGTTCATTTCTTAGTTTAATTTATGTTTATTTGGATTCATTTCACTTAAATTTGTTGAACTTGTCATGTGTGGTTGTTTAGTTAGTTTTTGTTTAAATCTGAACTAATTTCGGTTCATTTGTGAATTAACTGAGATTTACTTGATACTACTGTTAAGTATTGACCAAATTTTTTATTCCTTAATAAATTTCGGTTCATTTCTTAGTTTAATTTAGGTTTATTTGGTTTCGTTTCACTTGAATGAACTTGTTCATGTGTGGTTGTTTAGTTAGTTTTTGTTCAAAAATCTGAACTAATTTCGGTTCATTTGTGAATTAGCTGAGATTCACTTAATGCTGCTGTTAAGTATTAACCAAATTTTTTGAGTTAATACTCAAAATGACTCCTGAAATTTGACCCCGACTTAATTTAGCCCTCGAATTACCAATTGACTCAAATTGTACCCTAAAATTTTAAGACGTGGCTCAAGTTAACCCTTCTGTCTATTTCCGTCACCGGAAAGCTGACGTGGCACATGTAATTGACACCTGACTACCTCAACGGTTGTCTGACGTGGCAAAATTATTGTAGGCATCAATTTAGCCCCCAATAATTTGAAAAAAAAAACTGCATAAGTCTTCTCGTCAGACTTCACCTCTTCCTTCATCATTTGCATAAACAAACTTAGAATATGACAATTAAATTTTTTCACAATAAATCTATGAATAATCTTATTCCAACAAGACAGAGGTCTAACATGCATATCTTCAAAAACCTTGACTGCACCTTTCGAATCACCAAATTTGATATACAAATCAATCAGCCGATCACACAACTCCTACTTTGAATAAAAAACCATCTTTAGAATCTTCCCGTGAAGCTTCAAACCATCAAAAAATGATCCATAATTAATGCATCCTTCTAACAACCATAGAAAGGTATGAGAATTTGCACGAAGGCTACGCTCTTCCATGAGATGCAAGAAGTCAAATCCCTCTGAACCCGCTTCTTCACCTTTCCTCTCAGGAAGTTTATCATAGCCATTCACATAGCTCACTGCAGTGTTGTTGAAGGCAGCTAAACTCACTGCTCCGCTTAGTAGCTATACATAGAAACTTAAAAGACATCAACTTTTCAACATAAAAGAGCATGATTATAACCAAGTGCAAAACTTTTTGGTTGAAATAGCATTACCTTACAGTTCTTTGAAATGGGGTTGGGACAAAATTGATGCATACATTTTCTCGGAAAAGAATAGGATTTGGGGCATGTGAAGAAGTGGAGGTAGACGGCCAACCTAAGCAGCGCGACTGCGACGGCGAAGAAGAACCAGAATACACAAAGCCAGAGCAGAGACAGATGCTGACCCACAATCGTGACAGCGACAATGACTCAGAGGCCGAACCAGAGGATGGCGAAGGCAAACGGAATAAGGAAACACGAGAAGAGCTAGAAGACGATGGCACACAAACAAGGGGGCAAATCCAGATGACACGATAGGAGGCCGAAAATCGGGGCCAAAAGCCACGATGAGACGCCAACGACGGAATTACTGGCATGTGTGTGGCAATCAGTGTGTGAGTGTGTTGGCTGTTGTGAGCGGGTTGTGTGAGTGCGAGACGAGAGAGTTGAGAGACTGAGGTGAGATTATGGAGAGTCTGAGGCTTAGCTGCTGGAGCTACCTAA
This sequence comes from Arachis ipaensis, assembly GCF_059453495.1. Classification (NCBI taxonomy): domain Eukaryota; kingdom Viridiplantae; phylum Streptophyta; class Magnoliopsida; order Fabales; family Fabaceae; genus Arachis; species Arachis ipaensis. The sequence goes on from NC_142436.1 coordinate 9,510,121, forward strand.
GGCTTGGTTGCTGCTCCCTAACTCACCAGAAACGACTATGATTTGGGAGAAATGGGGGTTGCTAGGATTTTTTTTTTCAAATTATTAGGGGCTAAATTGATGTATACAAGAATTTCGCCATGTCAGACAACCGTTGAGGCTGCCAGGTGTCAACTACATGTGCCACGTCAGATTTTCAGTGACAGAAATAGACGGAAGGGCCAACTTGAGCCACGTCTTAAAATTTCAGGGTACAATTTGAGTCAATTGGCAATTCGAGGGCTAAATTAAGTCGGGGTCAAATTTCAGGGGTCATTTTGAGTATTAACTCTTATTTCTTAAGAAATTTCGATTCATTTCTCAGATTAATTTTGGTTTATTTATGAGTGAATTAAGGTGTATTTGGTCTCATTCTGCACAATTTAAAACTCTTCATTCTCATCTTCTACTGCTTTTTCTTCTTCTTTTTCATTTTTTTCTTCTTTATCTTCTTCTTATTTTATTTTATTATAATTCTTCTTGTTTCACTCTCTTGAGATGAATAAAACTAAGAAAAAGAGAAGAAAAATCAAATAAAGAAGAAGAAGAAATTCATAATGCTGCAAAATCACCAAGGAAAGGAGGAGGAAAAGAAAAAAAATATAACAATAACCGCAGCAATAAAAGAATGACGATGAGGAAAAAACGCACCAAGAAGAAGGAATACGGAGAAGGAGAAGGAGAAGAAGAAGGAGAAGGAAGAGGAGGAACACGAACAAGAAGAAGAAGAAGAAGACGACCACGACGATGATAATGTAAAGCCTCGTGGCTGAACGTAAATGACTTGGTTGGAAGAATGGCATGTGCGCGTATAATCACACTCTTTCAATGAGAGTGGTCTTAACTCTTAAGACAACTTGGTTGAACTTGGATGGCAATAATATTTGGATATGTAGCAGATCTCTTTTCGAAAATAAATAAGCCTCTAGGAGCAATTCTGATGAAATACTTTTTGGTATAACTTTTGACTTCTAGAATTAATTTAAAATCAAAATTTGTATTGGATATAATTTTTAAAATGATATTTGTATTAATAAAGAGAGATGGTATCATATTGAAGAAATATTAGCGAAATACTGCCACTTGTATAATCCATTAAACTCATTAAATAAATGTTGTAAAATTATGACAAAGACTCAATGAAAATATACTCAAATAAAAAAGATGTACTCAGTTGTTTCCCTGCATTTCATTATTCTATTTCTTTATTATTTTCTTATCAATTTGATAGAAAAATGGATCCAAATCAATTCAATGTGAGTTCTTTTCTAAATTATTTTCAAAATTTTAATTTTTCTCCCCATTCAAATGCATAAAGTTCTCCATCTTCACTCCACAAAATTCTAATTTATCACTTCTATTTCATTTTTTATCCTATTTAATCCAATAATTGAAAATAAATTTAAGTTTAGAGTTTTATTATGTTTAATATTAAGTTGTCTTTGTTATTATTTTATTTATGTAATATTTTAAATATGTAATATATTTTTTTTAAATTGTAATGTATTTTTTTAATATTGTTATGTTTAATTAGGTAATATTTAAAATTTTATTTTTATTAGTGTATAATTGAAGGATTACTATGTGTTCATAATACCAGCGAAAGAAAATAAAGTAATCCTAAAGATCTATTTTGTGTTTAAATTTTATTCTAGAAATAATACATAGATCAGATCTAGATACCTTTGGACACTTTAGTAAAAACTTTATTCTTCGATTGTACGAAGACTCTATGCGTATCCACACCGAGACCAACCTTTGCTGTCAACTCCTTGACCAACGGATATCTGATCTAAATTGAGAAACCTGTTGCAACTCTTTGCACGCCATAACATTTTTCTCCAAGAATTAGGCTCACATACATTTATAAACTCTTGTGTTTTATTCTTATTTTTTTCTCTACTCTTGGCATATATATATATATATATATATATATATAGTATGAGATTTGTTACTGATTTTAAATTTGAATCTCAATTCAAATTTGAATCATATCTTATTATTTCTAAAATAATAATAAGAATTATTATTTGAGATTATAATTGTATGAGATACAATTTAATTATATTTATTTGGAATAAGAATGAGTAAAAACTTGACAACCAAGATACTCATTCACGATTCTAAATAATTTTGTCAGAAATATAGATTTCTTATTTACTTTCATATTTTAGATTTTTAAATATGTTCATCTTTCGTATGGCATACTTGAAAGTAATATATTGAATACAATTTGAGAATTGTATTTTTAAAATGTTATCATTGAGATGATAATCCTACTGAAATAACATCTTCCAATAAAATTGGTTATGAAATGGTTAGAACTTGTGAAGTATTTGGAATATTGTTTTATTGCAATATGGGGTGTTTTGGCATCTATGGGTTCTAATTTCAAAGGCATATACCTATTATTTATTACTAAACATCTTGAGAAGATGTATGATTCTCAAAACAAGATAGTACGATTATTAAAGATTTTATTTAAACTAGTGGGCGTATTGGACGATATATTTTGAATTAAACTTTAGAAGTTAGAATGCCATTAGGCAAATGGCTTTAGCAAGAATTGTTCTTGCAAGCATTTTTAGAGATTTATTTCATTACAAACAATTTATAATTGGCCTTAATATGATTAAGGTTTGTAGTCTTTTTGTAAAAGGTCAATATGTGTATGGAGGATGTGAATCAAAATTGCTCTTAAGGGTTGGTTTGACCAATAATAAAAATATTGAGTATTTTTATTATAAGAGTTTAAAGTAAAATCTCTAATATCTATTTGATATTATATTGAAGGGAGAATGAGATTCTCCCAATGCACAAATACTAGTACTCTATGTACTCCATCATGTTTAAAAAACAGGAAATTTGATTCAGTTCAGGATCACTATTTGTTAAATAGACTATATTTTAGAAATGTGGCTACATTAACAAATTTCTCACTAAATCGAGTTTGTAGATGTTTTATATGTGTTAAGAGATTGCACAACAATAAAATTAATATTAGGTCTGATAAATGAGATTTATTGGTTATCTTAAAGAAATAATGAGTATTATTTCTATCACCCTTCGTACGACAAAGTGTTTGTGATAAGAGGTTGAATTCTTTTTCAGAAAAAGAAATTCCCTCCCAAAGGAAGATAAGATGAACAAATAGAACTTGATAAAGTTAAAATAATCGAAAAGTTTGATCTGTACAATGTCAAGAAAAACTTTGTATCTACAAAGAAAGAGTGGGAGTATAATTACTTTTATTAGAATTGTATACCACTCAATAGAGGATATACTTTCTCTAGTAAAGTATAAAAAGTTTGATCGTCAAACTATTTCTTTTTTTAAGGTAGCCTATTTGTATAATGATACAATTCTATAAAGATAGATCTAATAGTTACTTAGATTTTTTTATAATCATGTTCAATAAGGATTGTCCTTAAAATAAAATTATGCACTATTGTAGTGAAAGATTTCATGTTTTGAGAAAATGTAATATTTATTATGCACTAGGTGTATTTTACAAAAAGGTCAAGCAAATATGCTAAAGAGCTAAGGTATTTAAGGTCAAAAGAGTTTTGATAAATACAAATGTGCATTGAAAAATTATACACATGATTGATTGGCTCTAGTGCAAGTGGAAGATTATTGAGATAATACATAATAGTATGCCCAAGATCCAATCTATCATGATTGGCTCTCGTGCAAGTGGGAGATTGTTAGAAATAAGTAGTATGACCACAATCCAATCAATCATGTGTCAAATAATTTGTTATTGTTATTATATTAAAATATTAATATAATAAAGTCCTTAGTTAAATTTAGGAATTTATCATTGTGATAGTGATCATAATATTGAGAGATAAATCTTTTATAATTTAATCTAAATTGTTCTTGGTCATAGGATTATTAAAAAAAGGACATCCAAAAAGATCAGTATATATATATAATGGTCTTCATTGGATGAAGATTAATAGATCTCATTTATTAAATTATATATATAGATGGTGCATATAGAGATATGACCATTGAACTGACTCACTTTGAGAATTCCCAATGTTTGTAGTTATTGCATATTTATCAATAAGATATTCTCAAGATGAACATGGTGTAAATGATCTTGCACCTATTGAGAAACAATACTGTTGCCGAAAAAGAGAGAATGATGCAGAGAAAGTAATGACCAAAATTGATTAAGATCTGAATGAGAAAAATGTGTTATTAGAGAGTTATTATACAAAGGCACTTAGCTCCTATTTTATAGCTTAATAAAAACTGTACTAACACCTTCTAACTACCTCTAACAGCCACTCTAACTGAATTCTTCTCATAACAAAATTTTACTGACTTTACGTAATTTGTTACTTAAGTTGTTACTTAAGTTTTGGCTTCTTCTCCTTTAACACCCCCTCAAGCTTAGTTGGGGCTTTGTTCCCAACCTAAGCTTGGACTTAAACCGTTCAAACAATTTACAAGACAAGGGTTTGGTCAATATATCTGCTATCTGATCTTGTGCAGGTATATTAACTACAAAAAGTTGCTTTCTATTAACTAGCTCTCTCAAAAAGTGTAGATCAGTTTCAAGATGCTTGCAACGGCTATGCATAACTGGGTTCACAGCTAGGTGACAAGTGCTCTGATTGTCACAGTAGATCATTGGTGTCACTTGTTGTGGAACTTGCAACTCTTGAAGAAGCTGCTGTATAGACATAACTTCCGTTTGAGCAGAGGCAACCACTCGATATTCAGTCTCGGTACTCGACCTGCTAACTTTTGATTGTTTTCCACACTTCCAAGCAATGAGGTTGCTTCCCAAGAACACCAAATAGCCACTGATCGACCCAGGGGCGGAGCTAGATTAACTTTTAGGGAGGGGCTAAAAAAAATTTTATAATTAACAAAAAATAAAATAAAAATTTTAAGGGGGGCTAAATTAAAATTTATGCATAATTTGTAAAGAAAACTTAATAGTTGGGGGAGGCCATTGCCCCCCTTGGCTTGTATGTGGCTCCGCCACTGGATCGACCTTCTATCATCCAAATCTGTCGTCCAATCTGCATCAGCAAAGGAAATAATTCTATAGTCAGTACATTTGTTAAACACTAAGCCTTGATTAGGGGTACCTTGTAAGTATCTCAAGATTCTCTTGACAGCCTTCCATTGTTCAATTGTTGGCTGATGCATGAACTGTGAGCACTTATTTACTGCAAAAGCAATATCCGGTCGTGTGATGGTCAAATATTATAGTGCTCCAACAATTGAACGATACTTCTTAGGGTCATCAAAAATTTCTGAGTCATTCTTGTGCAATCTTACTGAAGACACCATTGGTGTTGGCATTGATTTTGACTGGTTCATCCCTGCTCTAATTAACAGATCATGTACATATTTATATTGTGTTAATAATAGTTTATCATTTGCCAAAAATTGAGCCTCTAACTCCAAAAAATAATTGAATTTGCCTAAATCTTTTAGAGAGAAAATTGAATTCAAAGAAGTAATTAAATCATCAATTTCATTTGGGTTAGAGCCTGTAATCACTATATCATCAACATAAATGATCATGTATATAACAGAATTTTCAGATCTTCGAATGAATAAAGCTATATCGGAGGTTGAGTTAGAGAATCCAAACTGTTTTAGAGTGTGTGCTAGGGTCAGATACCACGCTCTGGGGGCTTGCTTAAGAACATAGAGGGCCTTGTGTAGCTTGCACACTCTTGTAGAATTCTGAGTTGTGTAGCCCGGAGGTTGCTGCATAAACACTTTATCTTCTAATTTGCAATTGAGAAAGGCATTATCAAAGTCGAATTGTCTCATAACCCAGCCTTGTGTTAATGCTATTGTTATGATTATTCGAATTGTGATAGGCCGTACAACAGGACTATAGACTTCCTCATAGTCAATGCCTTCAATTTGGTGAAATCCTTTGGCAACTAATCTAGCTTTGTACCTAAGGATTTCACCATGTTGATTTTTCTTTACTGGAAAAACCCACTTACAACCCACTATTGTTGCATTTGGTGGTGGATCTATTAGTGTCCAAGTATTACACTTGTAGAGAGCCTTGATTTCATTGTCCATGGCCTCCTTCTAATGAGGGCATTGTAATGCCTGTTGAACTGTAGTTGGGGTTTCTTTTGTTAAATCAATATTATTTACTATTTTGGCCAGAAAGGTTTTTGGCTTTGATATACCAGATTTCGATCTAGTGATCATTTGGTGGGTATTACGCTCTTTTGTGGTTGGTGGTGGTAATTGTAGAATGGGGGGAATGTTTATTTCAATTCCAGAGTTTGAAATTGTCGTGGACTGGTGGTGTGTTTGTTGATTAGCAGCAAAAGCTTGTGGATGTACAGTATTTAAATCAAAAATCATAGGTGGTGTATTTTGACTACTAGAAGTAATATCAGCACTGGTTGTAGGAGTTGTAGTATAGATGATATTGTTGGAATTAGTAGAAGTGCTCGATGAAGGTATTGTACTTCTTCTAAAGACAGGAAAGTATGAACTTGTAGCATTGTCAATGACATGCTTGGAAGGAGCTGTTGCATTTGAAAGATTAGTACTAATATTTGGAAACAAAGTGTGATAAGGGAAAAGAAACTCATTAAACACTACATTTCTTGCAAGATAGATTCTGCCTTCTTTAGATAAACATTTGTAACCACTATGATTAGAATCATATCCTAAGAAAATACACATTTGAGATTTAAAATCAAATTTTCTTTTATTATAAGGTGTCAATAAAGGATAGCAAGCACACCCAAAGACTTTAAAAGTAGAGTAATCTAGTTTGTTCTTAAATAGAACCTCAAAAGGGCTTTTAGAGTCCAAAGCTGGAGTAGGTAAGCGATTGATGACATAGACTGCAGTAAAAAGGCGGAGTCCCAATGTTTAAGAGGCATTGAAGCAGTGGCCAAGAGAGATAATCCACACTCTGTAATGTGTGTATGTTTTCTCTCTATAGATCCTTGTTGTTGGTGTGTATATGGACATGACAATCTATGGAATATTCCATTGTTAGAGAGAAATGTAGAAAAGGTTTTAGATAGGAATTCTTGGCCATGGTCACTTTGCAAGGCCTTGATTCTACAACCTGTTTGATTTTCAATGAAAGATTTATATTTTTGAAAGGCTTCTAGAGCCTGACTTTTGTTGAATAAGAGAAAAATGCAAGTATATTTACTAAAGGCATCTAAAAAACTAATATAATATTTGTAGCCATGATGAAAAGGAAAGGGAGCTGGGCCCCAAATGTCAACATATACTAATTCTAAAGGTTGTGTATAAACAGATTCTGATGTCTTAAATGGTAATTGATGCATTTTTGCAATGGTACAAAACTCACACACTTTATGATTTCATCAATTGGGGAGGTCTGTATGCCACACTAGTACATGACTTGAGCTACTGTCCTAAGAGAGCTATGGGCAAGTCTTTTATGCCAGAGCTCTAAGTCATCAGTATTCTTATTATAAGTATAATAAGCCACCGGATAATTCATAGAAGGTGTTAATGATGTTCCTGTAGAAGAAGTAACAAAATTAGCATTAGATCCTAATGAATCAGGTATAGAAAAGTGAGAATTAGGTGTAGTATAATTGGATAGAAAGATAGAATCAAAGGAACTCTTTACTGCATTATTATTCAAGAAAGAACCACTATTAGTTTTAATATTGCCATTGATAGAGGAATTATTACAATCAGTAGCATTAATAGGATCCGCATTACACAAACATGATTTTTTTGTGATCTTTTGTGAAAATGGAGAAGCTTGAACTAAATTTTCTAAAACAATCCCTTGTTCAGGCTTTTTAAACCTCTCGAGCATATCTTCATAGGCAAGCAAAAATGACTCAGCTTCATGAATTGTGAAATTTGTCATTCGAGGCATCACTGACATGATGTAGCCTTAATATTCTTCTGTGAGACCATCCAAGATAGCTTGGATGTGATCATCTTCTTGAAATGAGTAACCTATAGCAATGAGGGAGTCTGCAATCTTGCGAATTGTAGAGAGATATTCAGCAATTGTTGTAGTTTTCTTGCAAGCTCTAAGCTGAGTCTTTAAACTTTGAATACGTGTTCTTAAAGAAATCGTAAAGATGTGATTAATCTTTTCCCACATTTTAGCAAAAGTAACGCAGTGTACCATCTTGTTCTTGTATGTACCATTCATGAAGGACACAGCCCACGTCATGAGTGCAAGGTCATTTTGCCTCCATTCTTTGTATTTGGATGAGTCCTTTTGAATTATTGATGTAGGTGTGGATTTCGATGTTGCAGGGACCTCATCTTTTGTAACAGAGGGGGTTGGAGTTTATTGTACAGAATCTGAGCTTTTATTTTCTTCAACAATGGTAACTAATTCTTGTTGTGATGGGGTTTTTGACGGATCGAGATGATCCTCAAGCTCTAGTGTCTAAATTGTTAGAAGGATACTGTGCTTCCATGTTGAGAAGTTATTTTCTTCAAGTTTGTCTGCCAGAAGAACCAGTGTGTTCTTGAGATTTGTTGATGAAGTTGCAAGGGGTAGAGCCATGATCGTTTTCAACCTGCTCTTGATACCATGTAAATGATCTTACACCTATTGAGAAAGAATACTGTTGCCGAAAAAGAGAGAATGATGCAGAGAAAGTAATGACCAAAATTGATTAAGATCTGAATGAGGAAAATGTGTTATTAGAGAGTTATTATACAAAGGCACTTAGCTCCTACTTTATAGCTTAATAAAAATTGCACTAGCACCCTCTAACTACCTCTAACAGCCACTCTAACTGAATTCTTCTCATAACTGAATTTTACTGACTTCACGTAATTTGTTACTTAAGTTGTTACTTAAGTTTTGACTTCTTCTCCTTTAACACATGGTAATAGAGTTTTCTTTGACCTGCGACTATCATAGTAATTAACAATATATTTATTATACTTTGATTCCAGATACCTAATACCTTAGGGTGCTAGTTGAATGGATATCGGGTATGATTTAAATACTTGTAGAATTAATTATTAGTCAATAAGGAATCCGTCAACTCTCGGTAAAGAGTTTGAGCTCTATGATTATAATGACTGAGATGATTAAAACATTGGCCAAGGGGATTGAATGAATGAAGAAATTAGTTTCTTAAGTCATTCACAGTTCATTATAATAATGGTAACAAGTTAGAGTTTGACCGTTAAACCATACTCTAAGGGTTAACCAAGAGCTGAAAAGATGGAAGGAATTATACTTTGTTCTTCTCGGATTCTTAGTAAAAATATATTACTTCATACTATCGGGTCGTTGAGGAGTGTTGCTGGACGCCAACCTTGATTATTAAATTTAGTATGACTAATTTACTACCCGCTTAGTATTAAGCCTATGGGGTCACACACTAACGAGTGTTCTAATCTTTACTGTAGAATTATTTAATTATTATTTTGATTTGATCAAATAAATAATTATATTAATTCAAATGGAATATTATTATATTCTTTGCTAGCACCAAAAATATAATAATAGTATGATAATTGAGAATATTAAATGAGATTTGAGAATAAATTAAGTATTCTATTTTTAAATTTGAATTTTAAATTTGGATGAGATCCTAACTGATTCTGTTTCAAATTGAATTATGATATGATTCATAAAATTTGAAGGATTCAGATTTAAAATAGAATACTTAATTATTCTCAAATATCATTTAATATTTTCAATTATTGATGCGTGAGCATCTTATCTATCTTTTCCTTATGAATTTGCACTTGAATTGCTAAGTTTAATCAAAATTTAAATATCTTTTAGCCACTATAGATGCTACTTTGAGTTGTGTACAATTTTATCTATTTCAGGTAGTATTCGGATGGATTTGACGGAGTTTTGTAGCAGAGAAGGAAGAAAGCGAATGATGCTGTCAACCCCGACCTCTTTGCACTCAAACAGAAATAACTTGAGTTACAGAGGTTCAATTGACGTGATTTTAGTGGCATTGAAAATCTAACTTCCAGGGCTTTCCAATGATATATAATAGTGCACACTTCTTGTTCATACCCTGGGTCGAGATATCCGACCCGGGATGTTTAGAGACAAAGCGACCGACCTCTTTTGGTCAGACTATCCGACCTCTTCTCAAAGAGCTCGGCCAAATTGCCAGGAAAGCCCAATAAAGGGCCCAGATAGAGGAACACGACCCAAATCCAAAGGCAGCCCAAGCCTATAGAGATAAGGGCGGTTCCCTTGAAAGATAAGATGACCTCACTCAAAGATAAAGATAAGATAAGATAACTAACTTATCTTATCTAAAAAGGTCACTCCATACCGTTATAAATACACTGGAGCACCCAGGTATAACTCATACTCTGATTCTACTAAAAACCTGCTTAATACCCTTGCTAACTTAAGCATCGGAGTCCTTTGCAGGTACCCCCACCCTCCGGTGACGAAGGATCAGCAGTGCAGCCAAGCTCAACAAGTCGGATACGATAGCTCTGACCTCCACTCATAGCCGGACACATCATCTCCGATCAGCACAGAAGTTCTCGTCTGAGATCGACCTACAGTTTTAAGTAACCCTCAGAACATTGGCGCCGTTGCCGGGGAATCTGGAAGTCATCCCATCACCATGGTGGACGACCATGACAACGACCATGATTCAGATCTAGAAGATAGAACGCCGCACAAAAACGCGGACACTACACCAAAAGATACCCCAGAATCTAACGGGGACAAAAACTCACCAAACCCGGGAGCTCTAGAGACGCTTCAAGATCGTTTAAAACAACTTGAAAAAGAAGCCCAATGTCAGCGAGAAGCTGGGAAGGATCTACAAAGGGAGATAAGGCGACGCCGGGAATTAGAAGATAAACTTCTAAAACTCGAAGCCGATCTCAAAGCCAAAGCTACTCGATCCACCCATGAGGACAGCTCTCGCAAGGATCAAGATCCATTCACTAGGAAGATCATGAAGACCAAAATCCCTAAGGACTTTAAACTCCCGGATACGCCTTTATACAACGGCATGGCAGATCCCAGCCATCACCTCAGTAATTTCAGAAGTCGAATGTACCTCACCGATGCCTCAGACGCAGTCCACTGCAAAGCCTTCCCGACTAGCTTAACCAAAACGGCGATTAGGTGGTTCGACAACCTACCCCCTAGGTCCATCTCAAGCTTTGACGACTTGGCCAAAAAGTTTCTAGCCAGATTCTCTATCCAGAAAGACAAAACCAAGCACGCCCCAAGTTTATTAGGAATCAAACAAGGAGATCGGGAAAGTCTACGCAGCTACATGGAAAGATTCAACAAGGCATGCCTGGACATACATAGCCTACCAACGGAGGCCACCATTATGGGCCTCATCAATGGCCTGCGAGAGGGACCTTTTAGCCAATCTATATCGAAAAAACACCCCGCATCTCTGAACAAAGTGCAAGAACGAGCAGAGAAGTACATCGACATGGAGAAAAACTCCCGACTAGGAGAGACCTCAAAATCCGGATTCACCTACCCCTCCCGGGATAAGGACAAAGAGTCCAAAAAGAAGGAAGATCGAAATGGGGAGAAAATAAAAAAAATACCACAATTACACCCCTCTTCGGGTGTCCCTTGTGGATGTCTACAGAGAAGTTTGTCACACCGAAAAAATACCCCCAACTCGACCACTCAAAGGCAAAAAAGGAGGAGAAAATCGGACTGAATATTGTGAATACCATCGAATCCGCGGGCATTCTACCAACGAATGTTTTGACTTAAAGAATGTCATAGAAAAACTAGTAAGAGAAGGGAAATTAGATCGGTACCTGGCAACCTGAGACGATGAGCAAAGAAAAAGAAGAAGGGACGAAGATGTCGGACGAACCGAGCGATCACCTCATACACCAGAAATAAATGTCCACATGATACACGGTGGATTTGTGGGAAGAGGAATCTCCAAATCATCTTGCAAAAGATATCTTAAAGAAGTATATCATGTCGAGGGGAAGGAGGAAGCACCCGACATCCCTGCAAATACTTTCACCAAAGAAGACGCATCCGGTATCATCTCAGGACACGACGATCCCATGGTCATCACTATTATACTGGCAAACGCAAATCTCCACCACACACTGATAAACCAAGGGAGCTTCGCCGATATCTTATTCAAAACTGCCTTCGACAAGCTCGGCCTGGAAGAAAAAGAACTAATAGCATATCCGAACAGCCTGTTCGGACTGGGAGACACCCCAGTTCAACCACTTGGATACGTCTCACTACACACAACCTTCGGAAAAGGAAGCCAGTCAAGAACACTCAATATAGACTACATCGTAGTCGACTTGAGTTTGGCCTACAATGCCTTAATAGGTCGGACGACGTTGAATCAGCTCGGCGCAATAGTCTTGACTCCACATCTATGCATGAAATTCCCAACTACAGAAGGGATAGCTACAATAAAAGCAGACCAGAAGACGGCACACCGCTGCTACAATGAAAGTCTAAACCTCAGAGGCAGAGGAGAAGAGTTCCACACAATCGAACTCGGGGAAGTTCAGAGGCAGGAAGAACTCCGCCCACAGCCCGAAGGTGAAGTAGAGAAAGTCCATATCGGAGACATCCTGGACAAAACAACCAATATTGGAACAATCCTAAAGGGAGACATAAAAGAATCACTCGTACAGTTCTTACGAGATAACATCGACCTCTTTGCATGGAAGGCTGCAGACATGCCAGACATAGACCCCGAGTTAATGTGCCACAAGCTAGCAGTCTACCCAGGATCTCGGCCAGTACAACAGAGACGTAGAAAGCTCGAACCAGAACGATTCCAAGATGTGGAAGAGCAGGTACAAGCTCTACTGGAGGCAGGATTCATAAGAGAAGTCAAGTACCCACTATGGTTAGCTAATGTCATCTTGGTGAAAAAATCAAATGGGCAGTGGCAAATGTGCACCGACTACACTGATATCAACAAAGCCTGCCCAAAAGATCCTTATCCACTCCCAAGTATCGACGCTCTGGTAGATGCCTCCTCCGGATATAAATACCTCTCGTTCATGGACGCATATTCAGGATACAATCAAATCCCAATGCATCCACCCGACCAAGAAAAAACTTCATATAACTCCAAAAGCAAACTATTGCTACATCATCATGCCTTTTGGTCTTAAAAACGCGGGAGCTACTTATCAGAGATTAATGAATAAGGTCTTCACAGATCATATTGGAAAAATCATGGAAGTCTATGTGGACGACATGTTAATAAAGATGCAAAGTGAAGAGATGTTGCTGTCCGACCTCGTCCAAGTATTCGACACCATAAGAAGGCATAGCATGCGACTTAATCCTGCAAAATGCACCTTCGCAGTAGAAGCTGGCAAATTCCTGGGTTTTATGCTCACACAAAGAGGAATCGAGGCAAATTCGGATAAATGCCAGGCCATACTCGATATGAAGAGCCCGACTTGCATAAAAGAGGTACAACAGCTCAATGGAAGACTGGTGGTGTACGAAATTGTGATCATCAACAATGGCGCCAAAGGACTTGGAGCTCTCAAACATGAATCACACTTTGTCACAATTTCGCACAACTAACCGGCAAGTGCATTGGGTCGTCCAAGTAATACCTTACGTAAGTAAGGGTCGATCCCACGGAGACTGTCGGCTTGAAGCAAGCTATGGTCACCTTGTAAATCTCAGTCAGACAGATTCAGATGGTGATGGAGAATTGATAATTAAATAAAACATAAAATAAAGATAGAGATACTTATGTAATTCTTTGGTTGGAATTTCAGATAAGCGTATGAAGATGCTTTGTTCCTCCTGAACCTCTGCTTTCCTATTGCCTTCTTCCAATCATTCATACTCCTTTCTATGGCAAGCTTTATGTTGGGCATCACCGTTGTCAATGGCTACTTTCCGTCCTCTCAGTGAAAACGTTCCAAATGCGTTGTCACCGCACGGCTAATCATCTGTCGGTTCTCGATCATGTTGGAATAGGATCTATTGACCCTTTTGCGTCTGTCACACGCCCAACAATCGCGAGTTTGAAGCTCGTCACAGTCATCCCTTCCCAGATCCTACTCAGAATACCACAGACAAGGTTTAGACATTCTGGATTTCAGGAATGGCCGCCAATAATTCTAGCCTATACCATGAAGGTTCTAATCTTAGATTAGAAACCCAAGAGATACACATTCAAGCTTGTTTGCATGTAGAACGGAAGTGGTTGTCAATCACATGTTCATAGGTGAGAATGGTGATGAGTGTCACATAATCATCACATTCATCATGTTCTTGGGTGCGAATTAATATCTTAGAGAAGAAATAGACGTTAGTTGAATAGAAAAACAATAGTACTTGTATTAATTCATGAAGAACAGTAGAGCTCCACACCTTAATCTATGGTGTGTAGAAACTCCACTGTTGAAAATACAAAAGTGATAATGGTGTAAGCATGGCCGAATGGCCAGCCTCCAAGGTCTAGGGACTAAACGTCCAAAGATGAAAATACAATAGTATAAGGTCCTATTTATAGAGAACTAGTAGCCCAGGGTTTACAGAAATCAGTAATTAATGCAGAAATCTTCTTCCGGGCCCACTTGGTGTGTGCTTGGGCTGAGCATTGAAGCTTCCATGTGTAGAGATTTTTCTTGGAGTTAAACGCCAACTTTTGTGCCAGTTTGGGCATTTAACTCCAGCTTTTGTGCCAGTTTTGGAGTTAAACGCCAGAATTCTTGAGCTGACTTGGAACGCCTGTTTGGGCCATCAAATCTCGGGCAAAGTATGGAATAATATATTGCTAAAAAGCCCAGGATGTCTACTTTCCAACGCAATTGGGAGCGCGCCAATTGGGCTTCTGTAGCTCCAGAAAATTCACTTCGAGTGCAGGGAGGTCAGAATCCAACAGCATCTGCAGTCCTTTTTCAGCCTCTGAATCAGATTTTTGCTCAGGTCCCTCAATTTCAGTAAGAAAATACCTGAAATCACAGAAAAATACACAAACTCATAGTAAAGTCCAGAAAAGTAAATTTTATTTAAAAACTAGTAAAAAATATAATAAAAACTAACTAAAATATACTAAAAACATACTAAAAACAATGCCAAAAAGCGTATAAATTATCCGCTCATCAACTGGCAGCCTTGTCCAGATTTCTAGCGGGATTAGCGATAAGATCTCTCCCCTTCTATGCTACTTTAAGGAAAGGAAAGAGGTTCGAATGGACAACGGAGTGCGAACATGTCTTCCAAGATTTCAAAAGATTCCTAGGACAACCACCCATCCTATCTCGGCCACGAGAAGGAGAACCACTCATATTGTACCTCGCGGTAGGAAGTCAGGCAGTAGCCTCAGCACTAGTTCGAGAAGACGACAATAGGCAACAACCTGTATACTTCATTAGTAAAGCATTACAAGGATCCGAGCTAAACTACCAAAAAATAGAAAAATTTGCCTACGCTCTTATCTTAACATCTCGACGACTTCGCCCATATTTCCAAGCCCACACCATTACGGTTCGGACCAACTAACCCATAAAAGGGATATTACAGAAAACAGACCTAGCAGGCAGAATCTTACAATGGGCAGTTGAGTTGTCCGAATTCGACCTTCAATACGAAGCACGGACAGCCATCAAATCACAATACCTGGCCGACTTTATTGCAGAATTTACAGACACCCCAGAAACCCCCACAGAATGGAATCTCTACGTGGACGGCTCCTCAAATAAGACCGGAAGCGGCGCATGTGTGATAATTGAAAGCGACCAAGGAACCCAAATTGAACTTTCCCTCAAATTCGGGTTCCCTGCCTCAAACAACCAAGCTGAATATAAGGCACTACTAGCTGGT
This sequence comes from Arachis ipaensis, assembly GCF_059453495.1. Taxonomy (NCBI): domain Eukaryota; kingdom Viridiplantae; phylum Streptophyta; class Magnoliopsida; order Fabales; family Fabaceae; genus Arachis; species Arachis ipaensis. Next base: position 9,525,935 of record NC_142436.1, read on the forward strand.
TTAAAGCTGGCTAAAGAGGTTGGAGCTCAAAAACTCATCATCTTCAGCAACTCACAGGTGGTCACTTCACAAATAACAGCGAGCTACCAAGCCAAGGATCCCACCATGAAAAAGTACTTGGATAAAACCAGGGAACAACTCGGACAACTCGAGGAATATGAGGTCCGCCACATACCCCGCGAACAGAATGCCCGAGCTGTCGCACTCTCAAAGCTAGCCAACACCAAACCAGGGGGCAACAATAGAAGCCTCATCCAGGAAATGCTGCAGAACCCGTCAATCTCGAAAAAGGAAAAAGTCCTAGCCATAACAGGTCTGGATCAAGGATGGATGACTCCCATAATTAACTACCTCAAAACAGAAACATTTCCTACAGATGAAAAGGAGGCAAAGAGGTTAAAACGGGAGGCACAATACTACACTATCATAAATAATACTCTATATAAAAGAGGGATTTTAATACCATTGTTAAAATCTGTTCTGACTTCCAACACAAAAGAAATTCTAGAAGAAGTACACAGTGGCATCTGTGGCAATTATCTCAGAGCGCAAGCACTTGCCAAAAAAGTACTCCAGACAGGGTTCTATTGGCCAACTCTACAAAAAGAAGCCACGGAGTTCGTAAAGACATGTCCATCATGTCAGAAACATGCCAACTTCCACATCGCCCTGCTAGAGGAACTCATCAGCGTGACCTCACCTTGGCCATTCGCAAAATGGGGACTCGACCTGCTCGGACCCTTCCCTCAGGGATCCGGACAAGTTAAATTCCTCATAGTAGGAGTAGACTATTTCACAAAGTGGATTGAGGCAGAACCCCTAGCTAACGCCACTGCTCAAAGAAGTCGAAAATTCCTATATAGGAACATTGTCATAAGGTTCGGGGTTCCATACTCCATCACCACAGACAATGGCACCCAATTCACAGATGCAGGCTTCAGAAAGTTAGTGGCCGACTTGAACATAAAACACAAGTTCACTTCCGTAGAAAATCCCCAAGCCAATGGACAAGCCGAAGCTGCCAATAAAGTCATATTGGCTGGGCTAAAACGGAGATTACAGGATGCAAAGGGAGCCTGGGCTGAAGAACTCCCACAAGTCCTATGGGCATATCGAACGACGCCGCATTCCACCACAAAGGAATCACCCTTCCAATTAGCGTACGGAATGGAGGCAATGATCCCAGTGGAGATTGAGGAAGGGTCGCCTAGAGTGATCCACTATAATGAAAAAGCCAACTCCCAACTTCAAAGGGAAGAACTCGACCTACTCCCAGAAGTCCAAGAAAGAGCTCGGATCAGGGAAGAGGCATTAAAACGTCGAATGGCTTTGAGATACAATCAAAGGGTAGTGCCGCGAGGTTTTGCTGAGAACAACCTCGTCCTAATCCGAAATGATATCGGAACAACTCGACCTGGAGAAGGAAAGCTGGCAGTAAACTAGAAAGGACCCTACCGAGTCATATAAGTACTTGGAAAGGGCTACTACAGATTGTCCGAACTCGATGGGCGAGAGCTTCCTAGGTCATGGCACGCCTGCAACCTAAGAAGGTACTATAGTTAGGGACGATAAAGGATCTTAGGATAAGGCTCACTCTTTTTCCTGAAAAGGTTTTTTAATGAGGCGCCAAGCCAAGACCTATAAATTGCCTGACTTAGAGGGATAAAGCTCCCACATGTATATATTTGCATTTTCTTTTGAATAAAATCTGTTTAGATCTTCTACAAATTCTCAAGGCGCATTAATCTTAAACATTCATCGTCCGATTATAAAGCTACAGATCGGCAGAAAGTAAAAATCAAATGCACGATCACGATAAAGACCAACAGAGATGAAAACCAAATTCATTAAAAGGTCGACCAAACGAGGATTAAACCCAATCTCTACAAAATTGGCAAAGATAAAAATAGAATAATGCAAGAAGTTATCGAAAGTGATCCATAGAAAGGACCTGACGAGGTCTTAATAAAATGGATTGCTAAAAAATAACTTAAAGACTGGCCGACGTAAAGAAGTTGGATCAGTCGCAATAACCAAAGTTATAAGTAAATCCCTGGAAAGAGGTATGGCCAGCCCTATAAAAGAGAATTACTATAACTTAGAAGGGCCCGACATAATGAAGTCGGCCCAAAACCCAAAGTTATAAAAGTAATCCCTGAAAAAGACCTGAACAAGGTCCAAGAAAGAGGATTACAAAAATAACTTAGAAGGGCCTGACATAATGAAGTCGGACCAAAACACAAAGTTATAAAAATAATCCCTGAAAGAGACCTGAACAAGGTCCAAGAAAGAGGATTACAAAAATAACTTAGAAGGGTCCGACATGATGAAGTCGGCCCAAAACAGAAAGTTATAAAAGTAATCCCTGAAAGAGACCTGAACAAGGTCCAAGAAAGAGGATTACAAAAATAACTTAGAAGGGCCCGACATAATGAAGTCGACCCAAAACGCAAAGTTATAAAAGTAAATCCCTGAAAGAGACCTGAACAAGGTCCAAGAAAGAGGATTACAAAAATAACTTAGAAGGGCCCGACATGATGAAGTCGGCCCAAAACATAAAATTTATAAAAGTAAATCCCTGAATGAGATCTGAACAAGGTCCAAGAAAGAGGATTACAAAAATAACTTAGAAGGATCCGACATGATGAAGTCAGCCTCCCCAAAACCCTAACGTTATAAAAAGTAATTCCCAACAAAGACCTCACAAAGGTCCAAACAAAACGGATTACTAAAAATAACTCCAGGCTAAAGCGAGGAAGCCAATGGATCCAAACATCCATAACCTCAAAGGAATCAAGCCACAAGTATGAAACACAAAGGCAATCCAAAGAGGTCAAGTAACATGGCTCCAAAAAAGGTACCAAGACAGATAAAAATAGACATGATATGAAAAACATAAAGTTATAATAATAACAAGCTCAAGAGGCTACCAGAACCAGCCCCAAAAGCTTGGAAACCATTTTGTTTTTCAAAAACAAGTTGCTGAACAAGCAACTAAGAAAGTGTCAAGGGCCAGCAAACCACCAATTATAAAATAAAGAGTTCAAAAGCCCACAAGCCGGGCTATTTACACAAACATTCAGAAAAATTCATTAAAGATCCGAAGGCTTCTCGGCAGCATCAGCACGGGGTAAAGGAGGGCGAGTCTGAAGAGGCACTGCATCCACTGCCCCGTCATCCCTGTTTAAGATCTGGCAATCAGGTTCCGATTCAGGATGACCAACCTCAGATGAAGGAGCTGAAGAAGTCGGCACAACAGAAGTCTTGGCGGCAGGCACATGAAGGGGTTCAACATCATCGTCATCAGGGTCGTCAGGGACAATCTTGCCATCCCTTACAACATTGTCCAAGCTGAAGAGAGCAAGGTCGACCTCGGGTGCAAGAACTCGAACCTACTCCTTCAGGTTCTCATAAGCAGCATTCACGCTGCCTACAAGGTGACCCTGGAGCTCGGCATAATCAACCAGGGCAGACTCCAACTCCTCTCTGAGACGCATCACTTCCCTATAGGTCGTGACATAGCTATCTGATAAACCCATATTTTATGATATATTTTGTGCCTAATTTAAGTGATTTATTCAATCCTTCACTCACTTATTCATGTTAATTGCATGGTTTTACTTTCCCTTCCTTATTATGTGAGATATGTGAAAAACATGTTTCCTATGCTTTAAGAATAATTATTTTAATTACCCTTTATTACTATTCGATGCCGTGATTTGTGTGTTGAGTAGTTTTAGATCTTCTAAGGCAGAAATGACTTAAAGGATGGAAAGGAAACATACAAAAATGGAAGGAAAGCACAAAATGGAGTTTTTGAAGAAACTGGCAGTGACGCGAACGCGTGGACGACGCGGCCGCATGCCCGGCGCGAAGAGAGCGCGACGCGAACGCGTGAATGACACGAACGCGCGCCTTGAGCAGAATGCAGATGACGCGGACGCATGACCGAAGTGAACACGTGATAAGAAAAACTCCAGATGACACGCCGCGTGACCCACGCAGACGCGTGACAGAGGCCACGCACCAGAAATTACAGAAAATGCTCCCAGCGATTTCTGAAGCCCTTTTTGGCCCAGATCCAAGTACAGAAAGCACAGATTAGAGGTTATAAAGTGGGGGAATGCATCCATTCAAAGGAGAGTCTCCAATTATTTACTTTTGATGATTTAGATGTAGTTTTTAGAGAGAGGTTCTCTCCTCTCTCTCTTAGGATTAGGATTTAGGATTTTTCTTACTTTCATGATTGTCCCTTTTTATCAGGTTCAACTTCCCTTTTTATTATCTTCTCAATTTAATTTATGAACTTTTCTATGTTACAGATAATTCTCTTAATTAATGTTATTTGAGGTATTTCAGTTTATGATTGCTCTCTTTTGTTTATGTTACTGTTACTTCCAACCTGAAGATATTTTTATTCGAGTAGATTTACTTTTCCCCTTTTGGTCTTGGTTAAGAAATCAGTAACTTAGGAGTTATCAAACTCAACGTGATCGATAATTGTTATCTTTTCTAATTGAATTGAACCAAAATAATTCCAGTCCTTTCTTAGGAATTAACTAGAACCTGAAGATCAGACTAATTAATCCACTTGATCTTCCCTTGCTTTAGTAAAGGCTAACTAAGTGGGATTAAGATTCAATTCTTGTCTCCATTGATAAGGATAACTAGGATAGGACTTCCAATTTCTCATACCTTGCCAAAAGTGTGTTTTACAGTTATTTATTTATTTTACTTGTCATTCAAATTACTTGTTCCTTACTTTCAAAACCCCCAATTTACAATCTTCATAATGAATAGTAAGAACATACCTCCCTGCAGTTCCTTGAGAAGACGACCCGAGGTTTAAATACTTCGGTTATTAATTTTAAAGGGGTTTGTTACTTGTGACAACCAAAACGTTTGTACGAAGGGATTTCTGTCGGTTTAGAAACTATATCTACAATGCGACTATTTTTATAAAATTCTTTACCAGCAAAAATCCTAACGTCAAAATGGCGCCGTTGCCGGGGATTTCCAAACGTGTGCCTTATTATTGGTTATTATAAATATTTTATTTTGCCTGTTTATTTATTTTATTTTTGCTTTTTAATTTTTATTAACTACTATGAATTCTCACCCCTCTCGCTTTGAGTTTGGTTATAATATTGTTGAAAGGAGTGAAAACTATAACATGAATATGCATCAAGGTCAGAGAAATCAAAGATGGATGGAGCCAAGAGGATTTGATCAACCCTTTAGGCAATAACACCCTCCAAGATATCATAGACAAAGACCATTCTACAATGCATACCAATCTGATAGATATGGTGGACCACCCTGTAACTACCAACAAGGCCCACCCTGTGCTTATAGACCACCCTCTCAACGTAGCTTTGAACCACCATACTCACAAGTTCATTTTCACCATTCACCACCATATGATCCTTATTTACCCCAATCCCAATCCGATTACTCCCAAACACCACTACTTCCTTAAGTACCATGTCCAAATCCATCACCTCCAGAATCACAGGCTCGCCTCAAGAAAACAGTAGATCAACTTCAAACAACCCTTCATCAACTGGAGCAAGCAATAAGTCAATTATCTTCTAGACATTCGGGCATTCAAGGACCTCCCACAACCCCATGTGGACAATCTAATGAAGAGCGTAGCATGAAGGAGATACTAGAAACTCCAGTGGACAAAACAGAGCGTGACTTCGTACTGGAACAAGTAGAGGAAGATGTCATTATAAATGAAGAAGAGTTGGTTGAAGACTTAGGAGACGCTGAACTTCCATGGGAATCCAGAGTTGTGGAAAATTCTATCAAGGACGTTACAATTGATGCTAAGGAGGATAGTGCACAACCCCCAAGGCAATTCTTTTATGAAAAACTAGATGGAATAATCCAAGAAGCAAATCTCCTTGATGATGATAGTCACAAGTCAAGTTCTCCTAGTAATGAACTTGCATCCGCAAGTGAATTCTCTGAGATTGAAGAACCTTATCCAAGTGAATACGAAGAAGATGCGGAGGTAGATTTCTCTCAACCTCCAGCTTATGACTTGAGTGATGAGGAAGACATAGAAGACTTTGATCAGGACGATGTTGCATTTGAAGAATTCTGCAAGGAAGTGGAGAAATTCACAGAAGAGCACAAGGGAGTAGAACTTACAGAACCACTGGAAACACCTACCCCAAGGCCATTACCACCTAATACAAGCTTCAAGTGGGTACAATCCTAAACCTTTATCTTTACTTTTCCACTTGAATATGGTTTGCTTGAAACAGATGGCCAGCTTAGAGCTCTCTGCGGCTTTAAGAGTAAGAGGGAAATGGATCGCACTCAGAGCTGGTGCACAAGGTTCAATAAGGTTCCACGCTTCAACTCGAAGTGCACGGATTGACATCATGTTCAATCGAATAGATCTCGAAAAATATTTGGTTATCTTGGTGAGAATCTAATTTCTAAACCGCCCGGATGGAAGAATATAGATCAAGATGAAGGCAGATTTAAAAGCAAAGTTTGGGATCCTGGAATCTATTCTGACATTCGTCACCCCGGGAGCCTGAGAATCTGTTTGAAGCTGCTCAGAAGCTTTACATGCCTAGTTTGGGACCCCGGAGGCTGTTGGCATTCCAAACATTGGTGGAGATTTCTGGATGATTTTAAGCATAAGCCACCATAATAGGAAGCTCATCCAATGTCCAACTTAAGGACTTCAACTAAAAGTGCTAGGTGGGAGACAATCCACCATGGTATGGTCGTTTCTTTTTCAGTTTTATTTCGTGTTATTCATTTTTATTCTTTTTTAAATTGATCCTGAATATTATTCATTAGCATTGCATACTGAATAATTGCATAATTGCATATAAAAAAAGGGCGTGCGACGCGATCGCACAAATCGTGCGGCTGTTGTGCGTTTCGAACAAAACGACCCACGCGGTCGCGTCCCTGACACGATCGCGTCACTTGCACAACACCCATCCCACGTGATAGCGTGAGCGATGCATCCGCGTCGCACGGATATCATGGCACCCCAGTGGAGATAGAGAGTTGCGCCAAAATGACGCTGGAATTGTGCGTTTCGCACAATTTTCGGCGACGCGGTCGCCTGCCCCACGCGACCGCGTCATTCATCCTTTTTCCATTCCATGCGGTCGCATCACTCACGCGATCGCGTCAACCCCCATTCCACCCAGCCATGCGATCGCGTGCCCCACGCGATCACGTGCCCCACACGATCGCGTGGATTTAAATTAATTAACGCCCCCAGTGACGCGAAACCCTACCTTGTCGCGCCCCCCAACCCCTTTCTTCTTCCTCTTCTCTGCAACCCCCCTCTCCACCCCTCGCCACCCACAACCACCACCACCAACCGCACCACCATCGACCACCCAGCCACGACCACAACGCCACCCCCCTTCTTCCTTCCCTCTTTTTCTTCTTCTTCTCTTCTCTTCTTCCCTCCACCACCGCTGCCCCCTCCGCAACCACCACCCCCACCACGCCACCATCACCGCCACGCAGTGACGGATCCAAAAAATTTTAGAAGTGGGGGCAAAATAATATAGCAAAATAATAAAAAATATTAATATTAATATATTTAGATATTTAAATTTTAGAGTATATTAGCTAATCAAATTTCTAATAAATAAATATAATTAATACATCTAAAAGTATAGTAATTTAGTTTTTTTTTTTATTTCAATATTTCGGTAATATTGTATGAGCTACATTTATTATTAATATTTGTGCCTAGTCAAGCATTTAATATCTGTCAAATTACATTTATATTGATTATTTTTTATATGATACAAAAAAAATTATAACTCAATAGCTAAAAAATTTATAAAAAATATAACTCAAATGAACTAAATTAAAATTTTGACTATTTTTTATTTTGGTGTTTGAATTTTTTCTAAAATTATGCGAGAATGACAAAAAATTTGTGAAAAAAATAAAAATTCAAAGCAAACAACCACAATTATCTTTATATGTAGGTATAGATAAAATAATATATTTTTTCTATTAAATAAATATTAAATAATTTTTTTATGTTTAATTGAAAAGTTAACATTTTATAATATTATAGTAAATATTTTTTTTAACGAAAATAATATTATATGTATGTATAAATAAAATTAAATTAAACAAAACAATAAAAAATAAATAAATGATATATATTATAAAAAAAAGTATTAAATACTAATAATCTCATTTATATTTAGAAAGTTAAGCTTAACTTTAGACAATTAAATAATTAGATTTTTATTAGTTATTATTAATATTTTTTGAATTTATATAATATAATAATTTTTTATTGTATTAATATCTAATAATATAAATGTTTCTTACACATGATTTTTTTTAAAGTGTGGGGGTAAATAAATTATTATAATGGGGACAATTTTCTACACACATATATCATTGTTATTAGTTTTTTAAAAATTCAATGGGGGCAATTGCCCCCACACAGCCACACATAGATCCGTCCATGCCGCCACGTAACCTACCACCAACACCCTCACCCCTTCCCTTCCTTCCCCCCTTAACACCTACCCCTCCCATTACCCCTACCCGAAAACCCCCTGCCTCCGAACAGCCACCACCGCCACGCCAACTGCCCCTCAACTGCCGCGTCAGCCACCACCACAACCACCCCCTACCATCTCTCTGCCCTACTTTCATTCATACGCCTACCAGGTTCCGCCAAACGCCACTCTTTCAATTCGTAGTTAATTGCATATTTTTCTGTTTATGTTCAAAATTAGGCTAGTTAGATATGCATGTTGTAGTGAATTCTAGGTGGTTAGGTAGCCTAGGATGTGGTTAGTGGATCTAGGCCTGACTAATTGCGCTGTTCTTGCTACTTGTTTTATAATTTTCGCAATTCTGCTGTTGCTGTGATCTAAGTATTGTTCATATGATATTCTTACTGTTCATGCTGCTATTGCGACTGCTCTTTCATGTTCATATTATTTATATCTATTTGCAATTTATTTTAATTTATATGAACTATTCTGCTTGCTGTTTATTTTTCGAAAACATCCAATTTTAGCCGGAATGCTGCCCAATTTTCTGTAAATTGTTTTGATTCTCATTCATGTATTGGTTTTGGCATTTTCAATTTTGCTTTCCTTAGCTTTCACCAAACTAATTCCTGAATGCACGGGCCAGCATTCCTATTCCTTTTGTTTCCCCGATTAATAAATCACATTATTGATGATTTGATTTCAAATTTTCGTTATTGATATATCTATATGAATCATCAACAACTTGATTTCCTTTCTTGAATATGAGTTCTGTGTTGCTTCAAATTGTGAATTTCTTGTTACTTAGAAACCAATCATCTTGCCACTTACTCTGACTTTCTTTTTACTAACTCACTGATTTTTTATTTCTAACCTCTTTTTCAATTTAACACCACTTTTAACTTCCTAACAACCCCCCTCTGCTTTTTGACCCACTTTTTACTTTTTAACTCAAGGCATGTTTATGGTTTTTCCTAATTAACATGAATTCTACTTATATTACATTTTGGATTGAAATTTCTCATCTCAGCTTTTTAATTCCGAACCAATCCAAAATACACAATTATTCAACTCATTTCATTATTCTATTGCTCTTTTGCCACTATGTGCTTATTTTGTTATTTGCCTACTTGTTTTCCTATTTTTATTATATCCTAGATTTCTATTTTTCAGGATGTCTGACACCCAAAGAAAAGGAAAAGGAAAGGCAACAACTGGTAAACGGAAAAGAGGAGAATCCTCTATGTCCATCCTGGACATCATGCATGATGACTCCTGGCGGGAGAAACACTTTACCCCGCAGGAGAAGGCTGACCAGCTACTCCCTGCCACTGATCCCATTAAGTTTGCAAACAGATACTGCGAGCTGAAGTATCCGGTGTTTGCAACCTCCAGGAACCTGTACCTGGAGTGGACTCTGAAAATTCCGGAAGAACTCCAGCAATACACCTCCGATCAAATCAAACAAAGAGGCTGGTTCTTCCTGGAGAGAAACCTGACAGAGGTCAATGCTTCTTGGGTAGGAGAGTTTTACTGCAATTACTTCAAAACTTCCCTAGATGCAGTGAACCTAAGAGGGAAGTAGATACTGGTCACTGAAGAGGCCATTGAGGATATATATTCTGCAGCTTCAGCCTAAATCCGATCAGCTTGATGAATACCAAAAGGCTGAGGAGGACATGCGCTTCATGAGGTTTGACTGGGATGCGGTCAAGGCAAGGATAGCCCTTAACCCGACTGTCCCATGGGTCATGGGTCAGAACACCACCATGCCTAAGGGAATCAAGCGGATATACTTAAATGATGAGGCTCGGCTCTGGCACCAGATCCTGAGCAACTTTATTATGCCAAGTACTCATGAGACGGAGCTACCTGCCGCTATGATCACCCTCCTCTGGTGTGTGATGGAGGGTAAAGACCTGTACCTGCCACGATTCATCCGGTACTACATGGCCAGGGTCCATGTCAGAGGAACTCTCCCCTTCCCATATCTGATTACCCAGCTCAGACGTCGAGCTGACGTGCCTTGGGAGGATGCTGATGAGAAGCCACCTGCTGCAGAATGCAAGAAGATTATCCTTCACAACAGGAACTTTTTGGCTTTGGGCTACAGACCTCCATTTCTCACTGCCCCTGATGAGACAGCCACACCTTCAGCTGGCCCCTCTTCATCTACTGCTACCCCAGCTACCACCACTGCACCTCCACCTGCCTCAGAGCCAGTTTATCACCTCGTGCACCGCCTATTTCAGCAGCTAGACTAGATGGAGCGCCGCAACCGGCGCCGATATGAGAGATCTGAGCGTCGCAGCAAGCGACGCTATGAGCACCTAAAGATGATGACATCCCCTCCGAGCCTGACACACCATCAGAGCCATCTGAGGAGGAGGCGGATGATCATGAGGCGGAGACCCATCCATAGAGAGAGGCTAAGCAGGCAGGCCCGGAGCAGGCTGCATCACAGCAGGAGGAGCCGCATCAGATTCAGGCTATAGACCCAGAGGTTCCTATACAGTCAGCACCTCCTCTGCAGCAGGCAGATCCTCAGACCACCACCACAGAGACTCCAGCCACCCATCCTTCCAGTGATGACACTCCTTCACATCCTGCTTGAGTGAGCATCGAGGACGATGCTTTATTTTAAGTGTGGGAAGGTTGTCATCTCTGGCGTATTTTTCTTGGTGAACCACTACAGACTCTTTTTATTTTATTTTGTTATTTTTCTGTATTTTGATCTTTATTTTTATTTCGTAGTACTTATATATTGCTCTTTTCATGTATCTCTACTCTATTTCTGCATGTTGCACTTTAGTTTATATTTTAGCCATTTAGTTTAGTTGTAATTCTAACTTATTAGTTATAGAATATGTGGATTAATTAGTATAGTTTACCCTTTTAGTATATGATAGTTTGGTTTAAATTGAAAATAAAAAGGAAGTAAACTAGAGACTTTGACATAAACAATTCACACACCTTGTATATATAGCATTACATGTTAGTTAGTTAACAACATTTCATCAAGGAGAAACACCAAAACTTTAAAGCCACCCTAAGATTTACATTGAGAATAATGGGAACTCTTAATTTTTACTTGCATGACATATATAACTGAGATATGATTTTTGAGCTAGAGAACACACAGCCTGTGAGTTTTGAGCTTAATTGTATGGTTACATTCAAACCATAATATTTTATTCCTGTGTGTTTTGCCCTTCTTTTTTATTCTGATGTTCTTTACTTTGTTTTAATCTATATGTCCAATTATAGAATATAGATACATACCAAGAAAGTGATTGAGGCCATTGTTTGATTCTAGCTCACTTATCCCAAATTAGCCTACCTTTTACATCACCCTTGTTAGCCCCCTTGAGCTTTTAATCCCCTCTTGTTCTATAAACCACATTACTAGCCTTAAGCAGAAAAACAAAATAAAAATCCCAAGTTGAATCCTTGGTTAGCTTAAGATAGAAATTGTGTATTGTTTAAGTGTGGGGAACCTTATGGGAACATGGATGATAAAACAAAGGTAAAAAGTTAAAAAGAATAAAGACATTTCAAAATAAAAGTTTTGGGAAGCATGCTCATGTGAAATCAAAACAATTGAATTACCATGTGTTTAAAAAAAAAATTCTATTTAAATAAAGGGGATACAAAAATTCCCCAATTGCAAAATAAAAAAAGAATAAATGCACATGGGACAAAAGTTAAAGTTAATATATGAGCTTGCAATACAAAGTGATAAAAATTGGGTAAATAGGTAAAGAAGCTTTCCTTTATAAATATGTATGTTAGGTGAGATCTTAGACTAATCAAGGATTCACTTATTAGCTCAATTAGCCTTATACATACACCCTTACCTTTACCTTGGCCCCATTACAACCTTAAATAAAGACCTCATGATTTTTTGTATGTCTGTATTCTATAATTGTTGATTGGTTAGATGAAGAACAAAGTTACAGAAAGTAAGGATAAAAAGAAGAATGGAGTGATTAACCCAATAAACACTGAGTGACTAGAGAGTAAACACAAAATCCAGTGAGGGTTCAATAGCTCATCAACATATATCTCTGCTTAAATTGTTAATTGTCTTGCAAGTTTATAAATTATTTTTTCTTTCCCATCTCAATTGTAAAAGTTCTTTAACATTATCTAAGGTTTGGCTATGTATATATGACTCCTTGAGAATGTGAATTAGTTCAACTACATGTAAGTTTTATATACAAGTGAATGACAATTAGAATTGCATGATTCATTTAGGTAGTTGCATTTAGAATAGATTGCATTGCATGAGATTCCACCACTTTAACTTTAAGCTTACTCTTTATCTTGGATTTAGCATGAGGACATGCTATTGTTTAAGTGTGGGGAGGTTGATAAACCCATTTTATGATATATTTTGTGCCTAATTTAAGTGATTTATTCAATCCTTCACTCACTTATTCATGTTAATTGCATGGTTTTACTTTCCCTTCCTTATTATGTGAGATATGTGAAAAACATGTTTCCTATGCTTTAAGAATAATTATTTTAATTACCCTTTATTACTATTCGATGCCGTGATTTGTGTGTTGAGTAGTTTCAGATCTTCTAAGGCAGGAATGACTTAAAGGATGGAAAGGAAACATACAAAAATGGAAGGAAAGAACAAAATGGAGTTTTTGAAGAAACTGGCAGTGACGCGAACGCGTGGACGACGCGGCCGCATGCCCAGCGCAAAGAGAGCGCGACGCGAACGCGCGCCTTGAGCAGAACGCAGATGACGCGGACGCATGACCGAAGCGAACGCGTGATAAGAAAAACTCCAGATGACGCGACCGCGTGACCCACGCGGACGCGTGACAGAGGCCACGCACCAGAAATTACAGAAAACGCTCCCAGTGATTTCTGAAGCCCTTTTTTGCCCAGATCCAAGTACAGAAAGCACAGATTAGAGGTTATAAAGTGGGGGAATGCATTCATTCAAAGGAGAGTCTCTAATTATTTACTTTAATGATTTAGATGTAGCTTTTAGAGAGAGGTTCTCTCCTCTCTCTCTTAGGATTAGGATTTAGGATTTTTCTTGCTTTCATGATTGTCCCTTTTATCAGGTTCAACTTCCCTTTTTATTATCTTCTCAATTTAATTTATGAACTTTTCTATGTTACAGATAATTCTCTTAATTAATGTTATTTGAGGTATTTCAGTTTATGATTGCTCTCTTTTGTTTATGTTACTGTTACTTCCAACCTGAAGATATTTGTATTCGAGTAAATTTATTTTTCCCCTTTTGGTCTTGGTTAAGAAATCAGTAACTCAGGAGTTATCAAACTCAACGTAATTGATAATTGTTATCTTTGCTAATTGAATTGAACTTCAATAATTCCAGTCCTTTCTTAGGAATTGACTAGAACCTGAAGATCAGACTAATTAATCCACTTGATCTTCCCTTGCTTTAGTAAAGGCTAACTAAGTGGGATTAAGATTCAATTCTCGTCTCCATTGATAAGGATAATTAGGATAGGACTTCCAATTTCTCATACCTTGCCAAAAGTGTGTTTTACAGTTATTTATTTATTTTACTTGTCATTCAAATTACTTGTACCTTACTTTCAAAACCCCCAATTTACAATCTTCATAACCAATAGTAAGAACATACCTCCCTGCAGTTCCTTGAGAAGACGACCCGAGGTTTAAATACTTCGGTTATTAATTTTAAAGAGATTTGTTACTTGTGACAACCAAAACGTTTGTACGAAGGGATTTCTGTCGGTTTAGAAACTATATCTACAACGCGACTATTTTTATAAAATTCTTTACCAGCAAAAATCCTAACGTCACTATCCTTGTGCCTCAATGCTGTGTCTTCAGCCAACCTCACAGAAGCCGCTAAGGCAGCAGAACTAGCCTTTTTCGCCCTCCAACTCCTTCTCCAGCTTAGTCACTTTCACTTGGAGCTCCTCTTTCAAACCTTTCATCCAGTCGAACTCCTGCTTAGCCTCCTCCATGAAGGCTTTGGTGGCATGAAGAGGAAGATCTTGGGCAGTTCGTTACAGGACAGCTCCCATATGTGCTATCTTAACGCTACTCCGAGTTATAAAATCTAAATGGCGAAGGAGAGATACATCATCCATAGGAAGGGCACCATAAGGACCGATCTGCTGGTCAAAAAACCCAACAACGTTGAAATCAGGCGAATCCAGATTGAAGGGTTCAACAGTTTGAGGTCTTTTGGAAGAAGGAATGACTGGAGGGCAAGAAACAGCGGCAGAAGACTGCAGAGGATCAACTACACAGACTCGAGGAGTAGGGATCATTCTCCTCAGTCCAGGCGAGCTCGGCACAGATGGCTTCAGCGGAACCTGAGAGGACCCTTCCCCATCCGCCCTGGTCAAGATGTTCTGAGTAGCCTTTCTCGCTTTCTTGAAAGCCTTCATCGATTCATTATTCTTGGCCATCTCTAAAAAATGAAGATCAACAGTTTTACGAACCAGAAAAAGAAGAAGGCAGCAAAGAAAAAACAAAAAACAAAATATATCAAGTAAATACCCAATGCAGTTCGCACAAGGGATGGGTCCCCCAAAGATTTTTTAGTGTCTAGATGAGGAGGTTCCCCCTAAATTTCCTCTAAAATAGTTACAAAAGTTTGCTCAATTTCGTCGAGCATCTCCCACGTATAACGGGATACCACTACATTCTGCTGCCAACACAAGGGGAAGGCTGGCTCATCATTCGCTTCCAGAAAAAAGGGCCGAGATCCCTCAACTACTCGGACCTTGAAAAAATAATTCTTGAAGTCCCTAAAGGACTCGTCATACTTGGAAAAAACCTTATGCGCTTATGCAGATCTAAAAGAAACCCATGAGGCTTTCTTTTTTGAAGAAATCCCAGGCTTAGTTAAAACAAACAGATAACGGAAAAGAGTTTGAGAAGGAGTAACGTCTAGCTCTTGACAAAGAAGCTGAAAAATCTTGATAAAGCCCCAGGAGTTCAGATGGAGCTGAGATGGAGCTACATTACACGACCACAATAAATCGGTCTCAAAAGAAGTGAAGGGAAAAGTGACGTCCAATTGGCTGAAAAAATAGTCGTAAGCATAAAAGAAAGGGCGCTCCCTCTGGGTCAGAACAGGGAAGCAAACCCTCTCCTCGGAATCAGGTGCTACCAATTCATAATTCCTTTCCTGATCTCTACTTTTACAGAGGCGGTGATGTTTCCTAAAATGATCTGCTTCCATTTCAATTTTCCTTAAACGGGCCCGGGCTTTTTCTAGCTCCACACAGAACTCAGCATTTACCATAGAAACACACATTAAAACAAGGGAGTCCAACCAATCGGACATCCCCTCAGGAACCTTAGAAGACATCTCTACAATATTTTTGCGGGAAGACATGGCCAACTAGTCCTACAAATAAGAAAAGAAGATTGGATTACTAAAAAATATCTCGGACGAAATCAAAACAAATAGGCCAAATCCAGCGCAGTACAAACAACAAAAGGAAACCCTAGGACCTACACCAAAGATCCAGGGACATCCTTTGGAGGCAGTTACAGAACAAGGACTCAGGAAAACCTACAAGACTACACCTCGATACAGGAAGATAACGACCCCTTTTTCAACTAAGACGATACTCTGAATAGAAAACCACGAGCCACAGATAAAACCATCAAAATAACTACACTCCAGACCCACAGTCTCAGTCATAGTCAACAAACGAAGCAACCAAATAACAAAACGTATCAAGAAGAAGGTATCAAAGACACAATCTTTTTCAGGAAAATAAAAAGCATCGTTATCTTCTACAAAATTCACCAGTAAAAAGACATCAAAGGAGCAATCTTTCGAGAAAGCAAGCAGGTTCATGCAATTCGCAAAAGAAGAAAAAATAAATAGTACGAACCCTAGAGTACAGAAGGACCATTTCAAAAGCAAGAAAAACCCCACAACAGTAAACAAGCAGATGCACGGCGATACAAAAGGTTCAAACTTTCAAAAAAGTCAAAAACAGAAATGACATAACGCAAGCGACAAAGAAAGTGAGAAAAGACCAACCTGGAAAAAGCAGAAAGATTCGAAAGAAAGTTGAAGAGGGGAACAGAATCCGAAATCGCTCTTCCACAGCCAGAAAAAGTAATAACCAAGCAATGTCGCAGGGAGAGACGCGAAAACTACAAACTCCAGGCGAAAACAGAAAGAGAGAAAGAACAGGGAAGTTACGGAGAAGAGAAACCGTTTTTCTGAGTGTGAAATTCAAAATAGAGAGGCTAAGGGAAATGGGACAATTAAAAACCAATTAATGAGGGTATTAAACCCTCGCATATTCCCAAGGCTAAGAGCGCTAATGCAAAAGCACGCGCAATTAAGAAGAAGCAAAAGAAAACGTTCCGTATTCAAAAAAGGAGAACTCTACAAAATGAAGTCGACAAAATGCTCGAGTTCGGCTTCACCAGAGAAGGATCGAAGTCTTAAAAGAGCAGGGGCACTGTTCATACCCTGGGTCGAGATATCCGACCCGGGATGTTTAGCGACAAAGCGACCGACCTCTTCAGGTCAGACTATCGGACCTCTTCTCAAAGAGCTCGGCCAAATTGTCAGGAAAGCCCAATAAAGGGCCCAGATAGAGGAACACGACCCAAATCCAAAGGCAGCCCAAGCCTATAGAGATAAGGGCGGTTCCCTTGAAAGATAAGATGACCTCACTCAAAGATAAAGATAAGATAAGATAACTAACTTATCTTATCTAAAAAGGTCACTCCACACCATTATAAATACACTGGAGCACCCAGGTATAACTCATACTCTAATTCTACTAAAAACCTGCTTAATACCCTTGCTAACTTAAGCATCGGAGTCCCTTGCAGGTACCGCCCACCCTCCGGTGACGAAAGCTCAGCAGTGCAGCCAAGCTCAACAAGTCGGATACGATAGCTCCGGCCTCCACTCACAGCCGGACACATCATCTCCGATCAGCACAGAAGATCTCGTCCGAGATCGACCTACAGTTTCAGGTAACCCTCGGAACACTTCTTCTCCCGCAATCTCTGCCTCCTCCACGTTGAACTTGGCTCCTGCCAAGTTCAGCGTGGACTTGAAAACTCTAAAGGAATCACACGCAACATCCCACGCTGAACTTGGGTTAATCCAAGTTCAGCATGGATTCCATGGAAGCTACAAGGAAGTCCCTGCCCCTCCCACGTTGAACTTGGGGTTTTTCAAGTTCAGCATAGATCCCAATAATGCCAGTGGTCCCCACGCACTCCTACAAGGCTCCGCATCAACCTTTGTTAATTTTGATTTAATTTTTATTTTATTTTATTTTAAAATAGGAAAAGATATTATTTTAATTTTAGAAAATATATTTTACATTAATTAGGATTAGACATAAAAGGGAAAAGAATCAGCCCTTCGATATCTTCTCTTCTCTTCTACCTCATTCCGCAATTTACAGTTTTCGAGAATCCTTATTTTCTCTCTGAACCATGAGCAACTAAACCTCCATTTTTAAGGGTAGGAGCTCTGTCTATTGTATGGATTGATACTATTGCTTTTCTATTTTAATTCATGTACTGATTTGTGATTCAAGAATTGTTTTCGTTCTTTATTTTATGAATCTGGGTGGAACGGAAGTATGACCTTGGTTCTAATTTAGTTCTTGTATAACTTGGAAAAGCTCTTTACTTGAACAACAGCTTGAAAACAATTTCTCCTAAACTTATAATTATCTAGACTTAACGGGATACATGACATATAATCCTTTTATATTTGGGTAATTAGAGTTTCTGTGGCACATAAACTAGAATTGAACTTCATCCTCTAATTGGAATTAAGTGACCAAGGAATTGGCGGTTGATGAAAGTTAGAGTAGACTAAGAAGGTCTAAGGAATTAGGGCTTAGTCATATATAGTTTGCCATGAATTAAATCTTGCATGATTAAAATAGTTAGTAATAAAAGTCAATCCGGAAAATAGATAACTCTGAAGCCTTAACTGTTTCTCCATATATTATTCTCATCAATTTACTGCTTGCTGTTTTAATTTTTGAATTACTGTTTAATAATTTTGAATACCAAAACACTCTTTTCTGTTTGTCTGACTAAGCCAATCACTCAACCATTGTTGCTTGATCCATCAATCCTCGTGGGATCGACCCTCACTCACCTGAGGTATTATTTAGTACGACCCGGTGCACTTGTCGGTTAGTTTGTTGGTTATAAATTCCACACCAATTATCATACTATTATTATATTCTTGGTGTTAGAAAAGAATATAATAATATTCCATTTGAATTAATGTAATTATTTATTTGATCAAATCAAAATAATAATTAAATAATTCTATAGCAAAGATTAGAACACTCGTTAGTGTGTGATCCCATAGGTTCAATACTAAGCGGGTAGTAAATTAGTCATACTAAATTTACTAATCAAGGTTGGCGTCTAGCAACACTCCTCAACGACCCGATAGTATGAAGTAATATATTTTTACTAAGAATCCGAGAAGAACAAAGTATAATTCCTTCCATCTTTCCAACTCTTGGTTAACCCTTAAAGTATGGTTTAATTGTCAAACTCTAACTTGTTACCATTATTATAATGAACTGTGAATGACTTAAGAAACTAATTTCTTCATTCATTCAATCCCCTTGGCCAATGTTTTAATCATCTCAGTCGAGATAAGCCTCAAAGTAGTCCCTAAAGTTATCCTTGAGCCTCAGAGTGATCCCTGAAGTTAATAATTACTCATATTCATCCCTGAAGTTGCACTCCGGGACTCAGACCCGTCCTTCCGGCAAATTTCGTCTAGCTGGCGCAACTAAAAAGCTGAGTTGAACTCTTTGGTGACACGCTGTCAGAAAAATGGCTAGCTGACATGGCGATATAAACTGTTTTTATTCAATTTGGTCCCTAAATTGAGGTTAAAAACCCTAATCCCCAATTGACTCTCTTTTCCTCTCTTCTGCATCGCAACAGAGGTGACTCTCTTCTCTTGCTTCTCGTGCAGTGTCTTCTCCATCTTCAAAGCCATAGGGTTATGGCTAGCGCGAGCAATGCAGCTGGGAGCTGCAACAACCCACGATCATTTGGAAGCATCATGAGGAGAATGAATAGAAACAGAGATTCACGTTTGCTAAAATGGTGTAGGTGCGGGTCAAGACCAGTGTTGCAATGGTCAGCGATGGATTCTAATCCAGGGAGACCGTTTGTTGGTTGTCCAAACTACAATGTAAATGTTTGTTGCTGTTGTTTGCTGTAATTCTAGATGTAAAATTGGTTGATTCACTTTTTTTGGTGCAGACTGTAAGTAAGAGGTGGTGCGGGTTGTTTCTGTGGGTGGATAAAATTCTGGAAGAAGATGCGGTAACATGTGATGGTAGAACAAGCTCTTCAAATGACAATGAAGAATGGAAAATGAAGATTGCTTGGAAACTTGGAAGATTAGAGTCTAACGTTAGGGTTCTAAAAATGGGGGAGATTTTGCTGTTTGCATGTATGTTGCTGCTGCTGATTACAGTAGTTGTGCTTCTCTTAAAGTTGGATAGGCAACAGGGTCAACTGTATCTAGCAAAAAATAAGTGACATGGGATATGCATATGTTGTTCATGTACTTGTACCTATCCTTTTGTTTGAAAGAAATGCAGATTAAACTGTTTGACATGACTGTGCAAGAATACTTTGGAAATTAATTAAACAAGATATAACGTATAATTGTTCTTGTTCTACTAATGGATTCATCTTATGGAGTTAATCTTAATTACATATCAGATACCAAAATAGAACAAAAAATTTGACACAGCTCAATTCAAGAAAGTCATAATCCATATTCAGAATGTAGAAAACACATCCAAAATAGGCATTATAGAGCCAGGGGAATATTCACCAAGTATATCAAAGTTCTCAACATATTGAGAACACAACACTAGGTTCAAAATTCAGAAAGCATACATTATTATTATTATTATTATTATTATTATTATTATTATTATTATTATTATTATTATTATTATTATTATTATTATTATTATTATTATTATTATTATTATTATTATTATTATTATTATTATTATTAGTGTACAGTTGGTCGGGTACCGGACGGTTCGGGTTGGTACTTCGGTTGATGAGAGGGAGAATCGCCTGGTTCCGGGTTGCTGGATTGGAGGAGGGGTAACCGACTTCCCGAGCTCTTCGTGTGGAGAGGGGGGTGTCACCTGCAAAGACACTTCGACGCTCTAGTCAGTCAAATGTGCAGGCGAAAAGTGAGAGAATGGTATGTGACGTACCTTGGGGAGGGGTAGGACCCTCCCCATATATACCGTGTCAGAGGCGGGTCCCGCAAGGACAGAACCCACCTTCCTCGAAACTTCCCCATACAGCTGTAGTAGAGAGCTGTCTAGGACGCGTGTCCGGGCCGGTACTTGAACGCCTCACACCCGACCGTTCGGGTCGGGTGGTTCGTGGGTCGGGTCGGCCCATGTGATGTTTGGGCTAGGCCGTAACAGTGCCCCTAACGCGCCAGCAATGATCGTGAGGGTCGTTGATGGCGTGTTGTCTCTTCTTTCGTGCGTTGTCGCCAGGTCGGCCGCTCGTGGAGAGAACGTGCCTCTTGCGTGCGTGTTTCTTCGTTGCTGGGGATAACCGTTCGTCGCCTCATTCCTCGCGCTGAGCATTAAATGCTCATAATGGGTTATTTCAAAACCCCGCACGCAAAGACTATTTTGCCCCTTGGCCTTTCACGCTTCTTGAGTCTGGCAGTTTTAACCAGTTTTGCCTTTTGTTTTCTTCTCATTTCTTCACTCCTTCCATCTCCATCTTCTTCTCTCTTGAGTTTCCCAGAGCATCATTTCTGCATCCCTGTGCATTCGCTCCTTTCCCTTCTCTTTCGAATCTTCGCAACTAATCCAGGTAAGCATTCATTTCCTCGCTCTCTGCTTCATGTTCATTTTACCTTCATCATTAGTTCTTCTGTATGCATGCTGCTTGTTTGATTTGTATGCTAGATGGCCTTAGTGTTAAGTAGGTGCGTTAGGGGGTTACCATTCCAGGGTATTAGCTCTTTAGGCTTTTACTTGGATTCTACTTCAGCCATGCTTAATTTTAGTTACTAAATAGGCTAAATGTAGTTTCTGGGATTTTTCTGAGCTCCCGACCTCATAGACTAACCGAGTGGTACCCCCACTGTAGGTATGCCTCGCATCGTCTCACGAACTTCCACCTCCGCCGCGGGTTACGACCCGTACGCTTGGGTGACTTCCGACGTGAAAGACTCCCCGAATCAGATGGGCGAGGAGGAGCTTACCGAGTTCCGCCAAGCCGAGTACTTGTGCGGTGGGACTGACGAGGAGGCCAACTACGACGTTTTCGTTCCCGCCCCCGGCGAACGGCTATACGAACTCAACTTCCACTCCCCCCGGGTTGCCGATTGGATTTGGTTCTATAAGTCCATGTTCACCCAAGTGGGGGTTCATATTCCTTCTTCTGCCTTTCAAATGGCGCTCCTTAACCGGATCTCCGTGGCGCCGTTGCAGCTGCATCCGAACAGTTGGGCTTCCATCCGCTGTTTTCGAGATGGTGTGTGAATACCTAGAGTTGCCGGTGTCCGTAGACGTTTTCCTTTATTTCTTCAACCTCACGAATCCTTCCAAGGAAGGGAAAGCGATGAAAGGGTTCATGTCCTTCCGATCTGCCCAGGGTCGGAGGATTTTTGGCTTGTTCGAGGACTCTTACCATGGGTATAAGGACAAGTATTTTAAGGTGCACCCAGTCAAAGGCCGCCATCCCTTCTGGTTGTCGTTAGAAGGGGAACGCCTCATCCCGACGTATTGGAGTTTCGGGGCGGGGTCCAACACCTTTATTAAGGTGACTTACAAGGGGATGTCCGCTGTGGACAAAAAGGTTGCCAACGTGTTGTTGGCCATTTTTGGGAGAAACCATGTGAATCCCCACCTTCTTATGGGTGACCGGGAGGTCGCCAGAAATTATATTTGTGAGCAGCTCTGACTTATGTTTCTTGCATTACTGTTGCTTTGACTGGTTATGCCGATTTCACGACTAACTTGTTTATTTATTTGTTGCAGTGGGAATGTCTGCCGAGGTGACAGGCCTTGAGAGTTTGTACAAGACTTTTTTGGAGGAAAGCGACGAAGAGAAGGCTGACGAGAAGCCGGAGACCCCTCCTGAGAATAAGGAGGATCAGCGGTGCCTTCGCCTCGTGATGCCGAGATGTCGGACAAACGTTCTGACGGGGCGCGCGTCTCTCCCATTCATGAGGAGGCGGCCGGTACTGGGCATTCGACCTCCGCTCAGCAAGTCGATGATGATGATGACTTGAAGGTTATCCCCACCCCCAAGAGGCAGTGGTCATTCTCCAGCCCTGAAGGAGCCCTCACCGTGATGGAGAGGAACTTTGATGCCGAGACCTTCATAGATTCCCAGTTGCTTCCCGGCACGGAGGAGCACTTCCATGGCTCCGACCTTGCGGGGCAGGCGAGGTGGATGTACCGTACCCTCCTCCGTGGTGCTGCTATAGCTCGGAAGGCCGAGTTCGAGTTGTCAGGGATGCAGTCGCTGCGTAGGAAGCTCGAATCTGCTGCTACAGCCAATAATCAATTCAAAACTCAAGTTGAAACGCTTCGGGAGCAGCTGTCCAAGGCGGAGGAGAAGCTTAAGGCTGCCGAGGAGAAGGCCGCGTCTGCCGAGGAAAAATTGAAGACCTCTGATGCTACCGTATCCCGTCTAATCGAGCGGGAGATAACTTTGGAAAGTCAGCTCAATGCCGCGCAAGGTCGGGTGGTCGCTTTCGAGAAGGAACGTGATGTGGCCATCTCGTCGGCTAAGGCCACTCAAGCTGAAGCCGAAGAGTTTAAGAAGAAGCATAAAGAGACCGTGAAGCAGGGAAAAGGCGCGATCCTGATGACTGAAGAGGCTCTTAAAGTCCAGGTGAAGATCGTGGCCCCTAACTTCGACACGTCGGCAATCGGGGTCTTTAAGACAATCAAGGATGGCAAGATTGTCGATAGCCCAAGAAATGATCTCTTGTATCTTTGTATGGAGTTTGTGATTTTGTTGTAGAACTTGTGGAACTTACTTTTTGATATACTTTAATAGTCGCTTGGTCGGCTTGTGATTATCATCTTTCTATGCTTATCTGGTAGCGTTTTCGTTTTGTTTTGTTACCATTTTGTTGGTATTGGCTTGTCGCTCGTGTTTATTTACCGTTGTGTTGGTAATTTGGCGAAGCCAAGTCATGACTTTGCTATTGCTGTAGCCATTTGTTATGGCTTTAACTTAGTTGGCTCCCGGGGTGATCAGTCCTGGGGTACCGTATCGTGGTCCCGTTTAACATGTATTATAAGGAACTTGTTGTCGTGGGATGCGTAAATGGAGAAAAGTAAATGGGAGGGTAATTTTGACAAGTAAACATTAATCGATAGTTAAACAAGTCTATTGCCATAATAAGTACTTAACAAAAGTAAATCACTGAGCTCGTCAGATCGCCTAGTCGGCGTGTTTGAGCTAGGAATAAAATCTTCTCAAGTTACCTGCATTCCAAGTTCTCGAGACTTCCTTGCCATCGAGCTTCTCCAATTTGTAGGCGCCCTTACCAATCACCTCTTTGACTCTATAGGGGCCTTCCCAGTTTGCCGCCAGTTTACCTTCCCCTTGGGTCGGCAGCCCGATATCGTTGCGCCGCAGGACGATGTCATTTTGTTCAAATTCTCTCTTGAGCACTTTGGTGTTGTAGTGCAGGGCCATTCTTTGCTTTAGTGCTATTTCTGACAAATGGGCCATCTCCCTAGCCTCATCTGCTAGGTCCTTTTCCACAACTTCCTCTGCTCCCTTCAGAAGTAATCGTGGGCTCGGCTCGCCGATCTCTACGGGTATCATTGCGTCCACCCCGTACGTCAGGCAGAAAGGGGTTTCTCCTGTGGACGACTGTTCGGTTGTTCGGTAAGACCAGAGGACCGAGGCGAGTTCGTCGGGCCATGCACCTTTTTTGTTATCCAGCCGCTTCTTGAGGCCCAGCAAGACGACCTTGTTTGCGGCCTCAACCTGACCGTTCGTCTGGAAATGCTCTACAGAGGAGAATCTCTGCTTTATGCCCACCCTGACGAATGGACTTCTAAACGAGGACTTCAGAAAGCACCTCACCACGAAGCCGGTGTGGACAATGCAGGAGATCCAAAGTATAGCCAAGGAATACATTAACGATGAGGAAGTCAGCCAAGTCGTGGCTGCCAACAAACGACAGCCCTCCTACAATCAAATCCGACAGCTCGGTAACGAAAAAAGGCAGAAGGAACACGCCAAAAACGGCGGTCCGAACAAGACACCCAGACCGTATCCTGAAAATTAACATAGAGATGTTCTTTTTTCAACAAATTTGAATTTTCAACTATATGGCGCCTTGTGCATGAAGATTGGGTCCTACTCCTCATAATCCATTACAAATAGATTAAGATCATCATAACACAACTCATATTCATCCTTAATCATGAAATTTTTGAAATTGTTGGTTAAAAATCATTTTACTTTAATTAAAACATTATTTTAACTTAGAGAGATGAACTTGATCTACCATTGACAAGTAAAAACTAATGTCCTACAACTAAACCTTTTTTGTTAAACTTCTCCTTATCATATCATTTTCATTACATGCATGATTGATTCTTTGACGATCTTGTGCTCAAATTTAATGCATGAATCTTAATGTAAAAAAATTAAACTTTATATATATCTATTAAAGTTACTCATCAAATTAGATGTTATGTCATAGAACATATGTCATATATTTTCGTTTTCATTTACCATACAATTAGTGAATAAATTAGGTCAAAGTCATATAAAAGATATAAATTTATTACTTTTCAAAATACTAATTGCAACAAGAATCATAAACACATATTGTCATCTATCAAAACACATAAACATGCATATTATATAAGATAGTAAACATGCATTCAACTAGAATAACATTACTAATTATATTCTTAGGTTGATTGGTGGTCTCCAGATGACTGACAAATCTAGTGCCAACATGCATATAAGGTGGATCTTATTACTTCTTGACTTAGAGAGATGTCATATATACTCATGGAGATGACTATCAATTATAAGGTGAGTGAATTAACTAGTTGTATTCCCCTTCTTCTATCCGAGATAAATCATAGATTTTCAGACTGGTATTCCCCCAACAGAGACAAATTGTCATTTTTACTAGCTAGGAGATATGGATTTGATTTTAAATTTTTTGGTATATCATAAATTTTCATGATTGTTAAAAGTTTTTAATGGTTTTTCTTTCTCAAGTTGGGTAGACTGCCACATCAGTAGAGATACGAGATAGGACACAAATTGCTACAATGGAGGCAGCAGTTTGACTTTGTCCTGTTTGACAGTATATATAATTTGTTATTTATTTTTAATTCATCATTTATTGCTTTTCATACTTTTCTAAAACATTATTAATGTAAATTTTATTAGATGTCTATTATTTCTATTACATCTCAAAACAATTTCGCTAAGGAGATAATGAAAAATCTAAATAATGTGAACAATAGGCTTTCAATTTGGCTCCAATACAAAGAAAAAAAAAGTAAGAAAATTCTCCAAATTACCTAAACCAAAAAACTCAAAAAGTTATTTTAAAAAATTAACTATCTCAGCTCTAATTTATTAAAGGAATTTACTCAGACACTCTCTTCTCCCCAAACCGTCTGCCATCCCCACCCTTATCAATAATCCCACATCTTTGACGTTAGAAGCTCCCTCATTGGCTATTATCATCCACCCCTGTAACCTCCTCCCCCATCATCGTCGCGGGATTGTTATCAAACAACCATCCACGTAATTATTAAAATAATCATCCGACTACCTAATGAAATGACCATTCAACATTTGTTAATTGTATATACTTAAACTGAATCAAACAGAATACCATCCAATTAAGAATTACACCATCTACATAAACATCCAACATATTTGCGGAGTGGAGAGAGTCGACGGCGACACATGGAGGCAGGGGAGGAGATCCGGCGACGGAGCAACCACGCAACGACAACTTCGGCTAGGCGAGGTTGCGAATCTGCTCCGTAGGCTTCGAACCCGAACGCGCAGCGGCCAAAGAGGAAAGGGAGGAGGATTCGAATCGGTGGGAGGAAGGACGACGTCGATGAGGTGCGACACAGCAGCAACAACGACGCGATGGGGAGGGCAGACACCGGGGATAACGTGCATCTCAAATGGCGCGATGGGAGGCGGAGGCCTACGGTGGGGCCTGCACGGCCAGCGGTGGGTAGGCAGCGATAACGAGGACGCACGGGACTGCTGCGGTGTTAGAAAAACAAAAGATTAGGCTGGACAAAGTATTTGTGTATTATTGAGTGTATTCAAATTGTCTATTCAAGTTGTCTAGAATAATACAATATAAAAGGGTATTTATAGGTACTAAGAGAATCGTAATAATAAAGACGTAATCTCCTATAATAAATATTCAGATATACTAAATAATACTAAAACAACGAAATAAAGAGAAAAAAAAAACTGCATAAACTGATAAAACGGGTGCAGATGGAACTGCCGGAAGGAAGTGCAGATGGAACTGCCGCTAGTCTGAAGGAAGCGCAGACGGAACTGCCGCTATCTGAAGGAAGTGCAGACAAAACTGCCGGAAAGAAACGCAGATGGAACTGCTACAAAGAAACACAGACGAAATGCAGACGGAACTGCCACGAGAAAACGTAGATGGAACTGCCACGAGAGAACACAAACAGAACTGCCACGAGAGAATGCAGACGGAACTGTCGAAAGAGAGCGAAAACTATATGATTTCTTCATGAGAATAGGTAAGCAGCGGATGACAATGGTGTTTGATCATTCGACTCGAAAAAACACAAGACAGAGAAAATAGGCTAGTCGGTGAGGTGAAAAAGCATCAAAGGAGTGACAA
The DNA here is from genome assembly GCF_059453495.1 of Arachis ipaensis. Taxonomy (NCBI): domain Eukaryota; kingdom Viridiplantae; phylum Streptophyta; class Magnoliopsida; order Fabales; family Fabaceae; genus Arachis; species Arachis ipaensis. The sequence continues at coordinate 9,553,373 of NC_142436.1, forward strand.
AAGAGAAAGAAAAATGGCATAGGAAAAAAAATGCAAAAACTACGGTGATTTCACCACAAGAAAAACAACCTATTTTCTTCAAGGAGGATATCATGGCTCTGATACCATGTTAGAAACAAGAGACTAGACTGGAGAAAGTATTTGTGTATTATTGAGTGTATTCAAGTTGTCTATTCAAGTTATCTAGAATAATACAATATAAAAGGGTATTTATAGGTATTAAGAGAATCGTAATAATAAAGACGTAATATCCTATAATAAATATTCAGATATACTAAATAATACTAATTGATCCTAATTGATCCTAATTATATTCTAACATGCGGCATAATCTTCCGTTGCTACGACGCGCAAGCAGAACGCGGAGAGACTGGGCGTTGTCGGTGGGAGGTTGGGCGGCATTGGCGGGAGGATGGGCGGTGTTGAACCGGACAGCGGAAAAGTGCAGTGACGCGGAGGTGACTCTGCGGACCGGAGATCGCAAATGGAGAATGGGAGGTTAGCGTGATATTGGGAGTAGCGGTGCCAATTGTGATTGGGTTTAATTGCAAATCCTTATTTTTCAAATTTCAAAATTTGAAATTAAAAATAATTAATTCATAGTTTGATTTATGATTTTAATTTTAATTTTTTTTTACTCTATTATTCACATTGTTTAGTATTCTCATTGTCTTCCTATACTTTTTCATGTCGAAAACCTCATTCACAGAAATATTAGGGTGCGTTTAGTTTGCGTTTTTATTTTCTGTTTTCACCACCTATTTTCACTTTTTTTTCACAAAATTCAAAAAATAAAAAATATCGAAAATAAAAATGCATACCAAACGCACTCTTAATTATCTATTTCTGCTAAAACATGATTTACAGAAATTTAATAAATATTTATTATCTATTAATTATTAAATATAAAAAACTTGACGATTTAATTAAAACCAACACATGATTTATGGAAATTTAAAGATTCATAATTATAAATTAATCATATATATTTTTATAATTTAAAAAAAACTATAGTTCAAGGAATATTTGAAGTTAATTAGAGATTCTCATAACCAACAAATTTTAGCTAGTCCTATCAATAATAAAAATCAATATAATTATTATTCATATGTTTGACCAGCGTAGTATTATTATTTGTAAGTTTTATTTTTTAATAAATATTTAATTAATTAATTCAAATAATGAGATGTATATATTTTATTTGTAAATTATATTAATTAAGACTGACACACAATAAAAAAAGATATAAATTATATTTATTAGAATGATTGATAATTAATAGAAAATTTTAATCGTTAAATATCAATTTTTATATAATTCTAAAATATATATATTTTTTTAAAATATTCTGAGATGAGATAGGTATACATACTAATTTTAGAACTCGTTACGTCAATATTTTTAATACTAAAATACTATCTTTATAAGATAATTTAATTATTCATGATTGATGTATAATATTAATAATATACGATATTTTTTTTAATGAAGTTTCATTTCATATCCATTTTTTTTAACATTAATTTTATGTAATTGATTTGGCGTATAATTATGCATTCATATAACAGTTTAACTTTCAAAAGATAATAACAATAGAAATTGCGCATAGAATTAGACACAAAGATACTTCTCTAAAGTATTATTAATGTAAATCTTATTAGATATTTATTACGAGGAGTGTTAGGGATTAGTAAATTTTATGATTTATAGTTATTAATTAGTCATTATTAATATTTTAATAATGTAAGATTATATTTAATAGTGTGTGATTACTCACTTTCTTTTACTGATTAAATATTGTCCAAATTTTAATAAAAGTGCTGACCCATACTTTTTTATCTATTATTTCTATTAAATGTCTAAATCTTTATTCACGAAAATATTAATTGTCAAAACATTATTAAGGTAAATCTTATTAGATGTTATTGTTTCTATTAAATGTCCAAAACTTTAATCACGGAAATATTAATTGTCTATTCCAGCTAAAATATGATTCACAGAAATTTAATGAATGTTTATTATTTCTATTAATTACTAAATATTTTTTGTGGTTATTCACGGCATTTTTGAGTTCGACAGGTCAAGAATTAATTTGTCGCGGATCTGAGCTCTAATGGGTTATTACATGCATAAAATGTGATTTAGACTCTTCAACATTTATTTAAGCAGAATAATAAACTGACAGTTCACACTGTAATTAAAACATTTATATTTCATATGCAATTAATTACTTAATATGTAATTATAAACATATTTCATAATTATAAATTAATTATAAATATTCTCATAATTTTTTTAAATACAATTTCAAGAAATATTTGAAATTTGATATAGATTCAACCAAAACAAGCAAATTTTAGCTAGCTCCCTATCAATAATAAAAATCAACATGATTATGATTCATAGATTTGATGTGTGCATTATTATTTGTAGGTTTATTTTTAATGGACATTTGACTAATTACTAAATAAAGAAGGAGATGTATATGTTTTATGAGTTTAATTTTAATATCGTAATAATGTAAAATATTTTGCATAGCTATTTAATTATATTTATTCTTTTAGATGACTATTCACGTAATCAATTGAAAAATATAGTTATTCTTGCTAATGTGGCGATATGTCATTAGATGCATATATATATATATATATATATATATATATATAAATTTATATTTTATTTGTAAATCACGTTAATTAAGGTTGATATATAATAAAAGAAATATATAAATTAGATTTATTAACATGGTTGACAATTAGTAGAATTTTAATAGTTAAACGTCAATTTCCGTATAATTTCAAAGAAGATATTTTCTCTTTCTAAAATAAATTATTGGTGATACTTCAACAATAATGTCTTAATATAAAGATAACGTTATAATCATTTAGATGAATTGACGTATTTAATTAGATATGACTGAATTATTTAACAAATATGCATAATATTTGATTGAATATTCAATTTTGTTTAATAGAATATTTTATTAATTCTAACATTTTTATCGCAATATAGACTTAATTATAAAATTTGAAATGGTATAAACATCCAATTAAAAAAAATATAAGGGTTTAATTAAAAATTCGCTGAAACTATAAGAATCGATATAATAATTAAATTATAATATAATAATAAAAAATATTATTTATACAATAAAATTAACTACTAAAATCAATCACTATATATATATATATATTGTTTAACTAGTTTTTAATATATATTTTATATTTTAATATATATTTTATATTAAAAGAAATTAATTTTAATAAATGATTTTAGTATACGGTTGTAAAATTATACATGAAGGAAAGGTTAAAATTAACCTATTAAGTGCAAACTATTTTTTACTACAGGCTAAGGTTTAGTTTGGTAAAATTTTTATTTTTTAAAAGTAGTTTATAAAAATTAATTTTTAAAAGATGGCTTTTTAAAAGTTATAGCATTTATATTTAGTAAATCAAATTAAAAATAACTTTCAATAAACATAAGCAACAATAATTACGTTTGGTAAAATAACTTTTAAAGTTTAAAAATATTATAATAAATATAAATGCAAGCATTAAATTTAAAAATTAATTAACATATAAAGTTATATTAGACTTTTAAATTTTAAAAAATATAAGCTAACTTTGAAAAGCTCTATCTTAAATGCTTTTGAAAATATCTTAATCTTTTGAAAATTATAAGCATAAGTACATAATTTTTTTAATTTATACAACACAAAATAAAGAGTTTGAATTTTTTAAAAGTACAAACACTTTTTTAAAAAATTTTACCAAACCAAGAGTAAATTTATTAAGGCTTAAGGGTTAATAGAATAACTATTAATTAATAATAATACTATGCATGACCAATAGGCATGAGAATTCTTGTTTTTAATAATAAGATACTGTAATAGATAACGCATTCTTTTCTTGCACTCATTGGTTGAGGGCTAAAATTGTTCTTTGGGTCAAACTCAATAAAGTTTTACCATAAGAGTCAAAATATAAAAAAGTACGTTCAAATCCAAGGGAAAAGTTGAATTGAATACGTGCAAATCCATATAGAGTTCCATTCAATATTAAATAAAGTACTACTACCATTTTAACTTATGCTCTTGATTTCAATATAAATACTCAATTCACGTAGCCCCTTTTTCATTGAGCTTTTGTCACAAATATCTCATTCTACTCTTCACTTGGCACCTTCATTCTTTCTGCAGAGAAAGCATTTGGATTTTCATGGTAACGATCAGTGTGGGGTTCATATACTTAAAAATATTCCAACACTCCAAAAAAAATGCATACAACTTGAATTGAATTTTCTATGCTAATCAATTTGCCTCATATGTTAGATCACAAATACCATGCATGCCGCCATTTTTTCTGTCTTAATTTCTTAACCAAAAAAAATAAAGGAAAATAAAAATGTAGAGACAATGCAGGAGTTGAGTATGTTTTATTTGTTTGAGTATATCTTGTTTAAATACTTTGTATCTTTGTTTCTTTAGACAGTAATATTTTCTACTTTGTTTGTTGAACTTTTTTTTTTTTTTTTTAAAATGTAGAATCTTTGTATGAAATGATGATGACTTGCTAGCCTTTTATCCATGAAGTATAGCAATAAATTGATACATAGCTAAAGCGAAATTTCCAGAAAGAATGCTTTATCTTATTTCAATTTGATTTCATTTTGATGATGTTTGCAATCAATGTTTTGGTGGTAGATGCCTGGCGCTAAAGTTCATCCATCATACGCAGAGTCAGAAACATTCATTGAGATGGATCCGACGGGAAGATACGTGAGGTACCCTGAGCTTCTAGGATCAGGTTCAGTAAAGAGAGTGTACAGAGCATTTGACAAAGAAGAGGGAATAGAAGTGGCCTGGAACCAAGTGAGGCTCAAGAACTTCAACGATGACCCTGTCATGGTTCATAGGCTTCACTCCGAAATCATGTTGCTAAGAGGCTTCTCGAACGATCACATCATTTCGCTATTCGCATTCTGGAAGGATGACGTCAGCGATACTTTGAATTTCATCACGGAAGTGTGCAGCAGCGGCAGTATGAGGGAGTACAGGAAGAGGCACAAGAATGTCTCCATGAAGGCTGTCAAGAAATGGTCAAAGCAGATTCTAGAAGGTTTGAATTATTTGCACACACACGATCCCTGCATCATCCACAGAGACCTCAACTGCAGTAATGTGTTTGTCAATGGAAACACCGGTCAGGTTAAGATCGGTGACTTGGGCTTGGCGGCGGTTGTGGGGAGGAGCCACTCGGCACATTCGGTTCTGGGGACGCCGGAGTTCATGGCGCCGGAGTTGTATTCGGAGAAGTACACGGAGAAGGTGGACATATACTCGTTTGGGATGTGTGTGTTGGAGATGGTGACGAGAGAGATTCCGTACAGCGAGTGTGAGAGTGTTGTGAAGATATACAAGAAGGTGACGTCAGGCGTGAGGCCGCAATCGCTGAATAAGATTAATAATTCCGAGCTGAAGTCGTTCATTCACAAGTGCATCGCTCACCCGCCCTCTGCTAGACCTTCTGCTGCTCAACTTCTTCAGGATCCTTTCTTTCATGACCTTCATTCTTAGTTATCAACTTATCGTGTAAGGGAAAGTAGGAGTAGCCAATGGAATATTTGTACAATGATTACAATGGAGGATTAGACAGTATTAAAGATATAATTATTAGTGTTACTTTTTGCTATCAGCTGAAATTTTTGGAATGAGTGGTATTATGACATAGCATTAAAGTTTTGGATCCGAAAAGTCAAGAGTTCACCAAAATCAGTTTAAGTTGGATGGTTATTCTAGAATTTCTTTTAGCTTCATCACTCAATTTACTCTTAGACAGGCCTACCCTTTTTAACGTCAAATTATGTACGTGTGTATACTAAAATTAGTCACCATAGTCAGTTATTAATATAAAATACATAATTAAATTATATATATATTTATATTTTTAATTAGTGAATAATTTTTGTATACAAATAATATTTTTATTAATTTTCGAAGTTGTAAACTTGTATCGGCTGAAATATAGAGCAATTTTTTTTATTTATTATTTTAAAACATGATCTTTGTTTGCCAATGACAAGGAATATTTTTTTCTGCATTGCAATTAGACATTCTTTAAATTAGTCCTTCATTCAGCCTTTTTTATACATTACTTTTAAAAAATAAAATAAATACATCAAAATAGATTTATTATTTTTTTAAATATAAATACAAATCTACAAAAATAATTTAATTAGAATTAAAATTCAAAATTTTAAATTTAAATCTTATAAACCTTAATAAATCCCAAATAAAATCTTAAATATTCCAAATCAGATTTTCACTAGCAAAACCTTTCTTCCGTAAAGATTCAGAGCTGCAGCCCCTCCCCTCCTCATCTGTGCCTGCTTTCATCTTCTCCTGCACCGCGCACCTCCTCTACGACGATCTCCTCCTTTGGCAACGCGCACCTCTCCTGTGCTGCGCACACACTCCTGCGCCTCCTCCGTTGATGCGCGCCTCCCCGTCCCTAGTCTCTTCCCTCGGCTGCACGCAACCACCCCCTCCTCCCGCGCGCGCCTCCCCTTATCTCCTCCCCCGCGTCTCACTCCTTCTCTGTCTTTGGTATTTTTACTTGTACAAGTCTAAAAAATTTTGGTTGAATTCATTCATGAAGATATGTTATCCTTTTTTAGTTTAGTAAAATGTTATATTTTTTTTAATTTATGCATAATATTAGAAATGTCTGTGTTGTTTTTTTCTTTTTTTAAATGTATTTGTGATTATAATTTTTTTTACACTCATATGTTTAATTTGGAAGTTGTAATGTTAACTTAATTTGGATGTGTTAATATCTAATTTTGGATGTGTTTACGTTGTTCATTATGTTTTTGTTACGGTGGGTAACCGGAGATTAATGGGCTGGATGGCGTTGGTTGGCCCAAACATATGAAGGAGGTGGCTTTCGAGTGAATCTGCTACTCGGTGTTCCTCCGTCCGACTTGTACGTGCGAAAGAATGGGGGGTGGTACCTGCAAAGACACTCCGATGCCTAAGTTAGCAAGAGTGTGAGCAGGTTAGAGAGTATTGGAACTTAGAGATACCTGAATGGTGTCAGTGTATTTATAGTGGTGAACCAATAACCACCGCTGAAGTAGTGCCACCTTTTTAGGTGGATAACCGTTCCCATATCTTAGGGAGGTTAAGATATGCCTCTATGAAGTGGTTAGAGAGTTTCTAGGGGCAGTTACTCATTCGAATGAGTGTTATCTGCCAGCTAACCCTCGTATCCGACTTCTTTGGAGCAGGTCGTATTCAGTACCGACTTCTTGGGATGAAGGCTGGTACTAGGGGAGAGCCAACCCTTTGGGTTGGGCTTCTTTGCTTGGATCCTGGGCCTTTATTATTGGGCCAGGGTATGAACAGTGCCCCTACTCGAGCCCAATTTCTTTTTAAGATTTGGGTTCGAGTATTCTACTCGGGATCGTAGCCAATTTGTAAGGGGACCGACGTGATGATTTGAAACCGACGTGACTTTTCGTGACCTTTTGGTTCTGACAGTTACGTCTAATCAAGCATCGTGTCCGTTAGGGGTGTGCATAGGGATTCAATAGCCTTGGTAACGGTGCATCTTTATTAATGACTGCCCCTATTTTACCATTATGCCCCTAACGTTCTTATAAATACTTTCCCTCTCTTTCATTGTTTCGTTTCTGCGATCTTTCAAATTTCCCTTACATTCGTTCGTGCTGCATTCTTGTGCTTTCGAAGGCTTTTGCTTCCAACCCTCATTTCTAGATAAAGGTTAGTTCTTTAATATGCTTTTGTAGATAAATTTGATTTGCAGACTTTAGTTTCGCATCCTCCTTCCTTTAGAGACCGTGTTGGTGATTTTTCTTTTCCCCTTGTAGGTTTTGTCACCCCTTTTTTAGAAAAAGAAATGGCTTCTGTAGACGCTCTCTCTCACTGGGTCGATGTCACAGTTTTAGGGGAGGAACCCTCAGTCGATTCTGAGTTTATCACCCATCTTCGTACTTGCCACAGAATTTGTTCTTCTGAGGAGGACGAGCCGAAGTATGAGTTAGTGGCCCCGGGTCCAGAAGACCGGGTTTGCTTTGGGAGGGCTAATGAGGCGGCCTCCCATTTTTTCTTTATGTATGAGTGTATGATCACCCGTTTGGGTGTTTTTCTTCCTTTTTCAGACTTTGAGATGTCTGTTTTACGTCATTGCCGAGTCGCTCCTACCCAGCTTCACCCCAACTCTTGGGGTTTTTTGAAAATTTATCAATTCATCAGCCAGGCTTTAGAGTTCCCGATTTCTTTAAAGATTTTTTTCCATCTTTTTCATATGACAAAACCCTTTAGTGGGCTAAACAATAAACAACAGTGGGTATCGTTCCGAGCCATACAAGGTAGGAGGATTTTCACCCTTTTTGACGAATCCTTCCACGACTTCAAAAACTATTTTTTCAAAGTGCAAGCTGTAGAGGGCCACCACCCCTTTTTCCTGGATGACAATTCTTCCCCCCGCTTTCCTTTATACTGGTTGGAGGCCTCCCCTTGTGAAAAATATGGTCTTGACGACCTGGATGAGGTTGAGGCGGCCATTGTGGGGTTCCTCCAAGAAGTTTGGGGGAGGTCTCCATACTTGGACACGAAAAAGTTTCTCCAGGGGTCTCCAAGTTTTATCCAGGCACAAATAGGTAGCTTTCATTTGGTTCTCCGACTTGTCTGATCAATTCTTCCGACTTGTCTAATCTATCAATTGTTGCTTTTTTCAGAGATGGCAAAAACAAATGCCCAGGAGTCTTACCAAAGAGTTCAGGAGGCCAAGGCGAGGTCTCGTGCCAGGTCTGGTGATGCTAGGGCGGTCGTCTCTCCTCCTCCTCCTCATCGGAACGTCGGGACTCCCTCCCAACCTATTGTGATTTCCTCTTCTGCTCCCTCTCTGCCACCCCCCTCCGTCCGACCTACTCCTGAACCAGAGAAGAGGAAGCGTAAGACCTTAGAGTCTGGCGCTTCTGATGAGGCGGACGCTCTTGCGTTCGTCCGAAAGAACATTTATCCCCATGCTCGTATGAGCATGGATGATGTTTCTGTTCGGCACTACCTCACTGCTGTGGTTGAGGAGAGTCTCAAGACGGCGGGAGTTTGTGGCAAACTCTTAGATATATTTGAGAAGACTCCTCTCAGCTCTTTAGGGACGACCTCGAGGGTCGAGGAGCTGGAAGGCAAGCTTCGCATATATCAGGAGCACGAGAGGGAGTTGGAGGGGAAAGTCGCCAAGCTGAAGGAGGAGAGGGACAGCCTCCGGGAGAAGGAGAAGAAGTTGCAAGCTCAATGCAACATGGAGGTGGATTTGAGGAAGGCAGCGCAAGCCAGCTACAACAGTTTATTTGCTGATCTTGTGTCTGTAAAGAATGACTTGCTGAATGCCCAGAAGGCCTATACCGAGTTGGAGGATTCTATTGCGGATGGTGCTGATGAGACTTGGAGAGTTTTTAAGGAGCAGGTCGGAGTCATTGCTCCTGACTTGGACCTTTCTCCTTTGGACCCTGATAAGATTGTTATTGATGGTGCCATCGTGGATCCTCCTGTCCCCGTGGTGGAGTCTGAGTCTGATTTGAAGACTCGGGGGCAGAAGATCATAGAGTCCCCTCCTCGCTCTAAGGACGCTCCGAGCTCTTCTATCGCTCCTCCGACTTTCTCTCCAACTCCTGGTCCTGGTGGTGGTGATCCTTCTACTCCTCTTGCAAAGAAGTAATTTGTTGGCTATTGGGGGTCCGGCCTGTGGACCCCCCTTTTTAAACTCTTTATATTTATTTGTTGATGTTTGAATAATTTTTGGCCTTTTAAGGCCGTAAACAAAATAGTTTTATCATACCCTTTTTTGATAAGGGTTTAATTTTAACAATTTAAATAAATACCCCCTTTTCTGGATAAGGGTTTTGAGTTACCTTGTGCGCGCATGCTCTTCTATTCGTAGTTCTTTTGATTTTTGATCTTTTCTGGAAAAACCTTTTCTTTGGGCTTTCTGAATCTTTATGATCTTCAGGGCAGCCTTATAATCTTTTCTTAGTTTTTTCCTATCTCTTTTTGTTATTCCTAGTACTCAATTTCGTTTCATTGAGTTTTTCGTGACTTAGGCTACTTTTGCGATTCATTTTAGTTTTACTCGGTTTCGCATTCCGACTTATGAGTCGGACTGTTCCCGAGTTTATCATGATCGACTTCCATAGCCTCTTTACGCCGACTTGTACCTCGTCGTTTTATCCTGACGACCATCTAGGTCGGTTCATGGGATTTTCACGTTTTGTCGAGCTTAAATCGGCGCGTTTCGTAGAAAGAGAATAAAAGAAAGGGAATTTAAAAGAGATATATGAAAGAGATCTTTATTAATTGAGGAGGTACCTTATTGCTACTAAGGGCTTTTGAAAAATCTATTTTCCCTTAGCCCCTACTGTGATGCCTCATTAAAAACCCTTTTCAGAAAAAACCCTTTGATTTTGGGAAAAAATCATGAAATTGGGAAAAGAGTACATCAGGGAGTAGGGTTCGCTTTTAGCTGTAGTACCTTTTCATATTACAAGCATGCCATGATCTTGGTAACTCGTTGCCGTCGAAGTCGGTTATCCTATAATAGCCTTTTCCTAAGACCTCGTTGATCTTGTATGGTCCTTTCCAATTAGCAGCGAGCTTTCCTTCCCCCGATTTGTTGACTCCAATATCGTTTCTGATTAGGACCAAGTCATCTGGGGTGAAAAGAGATATATGAAAGAGAATTTAAAAGAGATATATGAAAGGGAATTTAAAAGAGATATATGAAAGAGATCTTTATTAATTGAGGAGGTACCTTATTGCTACTAAGGGCTTTTGAAAAATCTATTTTCCCTTAGCCCCTACTGTGATGCCTCGTTAAAAACCCTTTTCAGAAAAAACCCTTTGATTTTGGGAAAAAATCATGAAATTGGAAAAAGAGTACATCAGGGAGTAGGGTTCGCTTTTAGCTGTAGTACCTTTTCATATTACAAGCATGCCATGATCTTGGTAACTCGTTGCCGTCGAAGTCGGTTATCCTATAATAGCCTTTTCCTAAGACCTCGTTGATCTTGTATGGTCCTTTCCAATTAGCAGCGAGCTTTCCTTCCCCCGATTTGTTGACTCCAATATCGTTTCTGATTAGGACCAAGTCATCTGGGGTGAAACTCCTTCGAATGACTTTTTTGTTGTATCTTGCGGTCATCCTTTGCTTCAACGCTGCTTCTCTTATCTGGGCTTCTTCTCGGACTTTGGGGAGCAAGTCTAGCTCCTCTTTGTGCCCCTGTATATTCCTGATCTCGTCGTGGAAAATCACTCTTGGGCTTTGCTCATTGACCTCTATTGAGATCATGGCTTCTACGCCATAAACTAGTCGGAAGGGTGTTTCTCCAGTGGCAGATTGGGGGGTTGTTCTGTAAGCCCATAGTACTTGTGGGAGCTCTTCAGCCCAAGCTCCTTTCGCATCTTGTAATCTTTTCTTCAGCCCTGCCAGTATGACTTTGTTGGCTGCTTCGGCTTGCCCATTGGCTTGTGGGTGTTCCACCGAGGTGAACTGGTGTTTGATGTTCATGCCGGCTACTAGGCTTCTAAAGGTGGAGTTGGTGAACTGGGTTCCATTATCTGTGGTAATGGAATAAGGTATCCCATACCTTGTGATGATATTTTTGTAGAGGAACCTCCGACTTCTTTGTGCAGTGATAGTGGCCAGTGGTTCTGCTTCTATCCACTTTGTGAAATAATCTATTCCCACTATTAGGTACCTGACTTGTCCTGGCGCCTGAGGAAAAGGACCTAACAAATCCATTCCCCATTTTGCAAAGGGCCACGGAGAAGTGATGCTAATGAGCTCCTCTGGAGGAGCCAAGTGGAAATTTGCGTGCATTTGACATGGTTGGCATTTTTTCACAAACTCTGTGGCATCTTTCTGCAAGGTTGGCCAATAGAATCCAGCTCGGATCACTTTCCTGGCTAATGACCTTGCTCCGAGATGGTTTCCGCAGATTCCACTATGTACTTCCTCTAATACCTCGGTGGTTCTGGAGGTCGGCACACACTTTAGTAATGGCGTTGATATCCCTCTTCTGTAGAGGATATTTCTTGCCAGGGTATTGTGTTGTGCTTCCCTTCGGATTTTCTTGGCCTCCCTTTCCTCTTTGGGGAGGATGTCGAATTTCAGGTATTCGACTAAGGGGTTCATCCATCCGAGGTTTAATCCGACCACTTCGAAGACTTCTTGTTTGTCTTCTATTTTTACCACTGAAGGTTCCTGGAGAGTCTCTTGAATCAGGCTTCTGTTATTTCCTCCTGGCTTGGTACTTGCTAACTTGGATAGGGCGTCTGCTCTGCTGTTTAGATCCCGAGTTATGTGTTTCACCTCGGTTTCTGCAAAGTGCCCAAGGTGCTCCAAAATTTTTTCCAAGTACCTCTTCATGTTTGGGTCCTTTGCCTGATATTCTCCACTTATTTGAGAGGTTACCACTTGGGAGTCGCTGTATATCATCACCTTTGTAGCACCGACTTCTTCTGCCAGCTTCAGTCCTGCGATCAAGGCTTCATACTCTGCCTGATTATTTGAAGCTGGGAATTCGAACTTGAGGGAAACCTCTATCTGGGTTCCCCTTTCATCTACCAATATTATGTCTGCACCACTTCCTGTTTTGTTGGAGGATCCATCTACATAGAGTTCCCATGTAGTTGGTTTATCCTCTTGATCTCCTGCGTATTCTGCAATAAAGTCGGTGAGGCACTGGGCTTTAATCGCCGTCCGAGTTTCATTCTTCAAGTCGAACTCGGAGAGTTCTATTGCCCATTGAACCATTCTTCCTGCAACATCCGTCTTTTGGAGGATTTGCTTCATGGGTTGGTTCGTGCGGACTCTTATTGTGTGAGATTGAAAGTAAGGCCGTAGTCTTCGTGAGGCTACCACTAAGGAGTAGGCAAATTTCTCTAATTTGTGGTACCTTAGCTCAGGGCCCTGTAGAACTTTACTGATGAAATAGATTGGGTGTTGACCGTCCTCGTCCTCTCTTATCAAGGCTGCTGAGACAGCCTTGTCTGCCACGGATAGGTATAGGACGAGGTCTTTTCCGGCTACAGGTCGGGTCAAAATAGGAGGTTGGCTCAAAAACTTTTTGAACTCCTGGAATGCCTCCTCGCATTCGGGAGTCCATTCAAACTGGTGTCCCTTTCTCAATAGGGAGAACAGTGGAAGGGATCTTAGTGCTGATCTTGCCAAAAACCTGGAGAGAGCTGCAAGTCGGCCGTTAAGTTGTTGGACTTCTCTTAAACAAGTCGGACTTCTCATTTCCAGGATAGCTCTGCACTTATCGGGATTAGCTTCGATCCCTCTTTGCGTTATCATGAATCCCAGAAATTTTCCTGCCTCCACCGCGAAGGCGCACTTTGCAGGATTTAGTCTCATCCCGTGCGACCTTATGGTGTCAAAGACTTGTGAAAGGTCAGGCAGGAGGTCGACTTCTTTCTTGGTCTTTACCAGCATATCGTCGACGTATACTTCCATTAAGCTTCCTAGGTGAGAGGCAAACACCTTATTCATCAACCTCTGGTAGGTGGCTCCTGCATTTTTTAATCCGAATGGCATGACCACGTAGCAAAAGTTGGCTCTGGGTGTGATGAATGATGTCTTCTCTTGGTCTGGCTCGTACATCGGGATTTGGTTATACCCCGAGTAGGCGTCCATGAACGACAAGTATTGATACCCCGAGCTAGAGTCTACTAAGGCGTCAATGCTTGGTAGTGGATAAGGGTCCTTGGGACATGCCTTATTTAAGTCGGTATAGTCGACGCACATCCTCCATTTGCCATTTTGTTTTTTGACTAGCACTACATTGGCTAGCCATGTTGGGTATTTGACTTCTCTGATGAAGCCAGCTTCCAGGAGCGCCTGTACTTGCTCTTCCACTACTAGGGCTCGCTCTGGGCCGAGTTTGCGTCTTCTTTGTTGCACAGGTCGGGACCCTGAGTAGACCGAGAGTTTGTGGGACATGAGCTCGGGATCTATCCCAGGCATGTCAGAGGCCTTCCAGGCGAAGAGATCGGAGTTATCTCTTAGGAGCTTAGTCAACCCTTGTCTTAGGGTTTCCCCTAGGTTGGCTCCTATGTGGGTGGTTTTTCCTTCCTCTTCGCCGACCTGAATCTCCTTGGTTTTTCCCCCGGGCTGTGGTCGCAGCTCTTCTTTAATCCTTGCTCCACCGAGCTCTATTGTGTGGATTTCTTTGTTCTTTCCTCTCAGGTTTAGGCTTTCATTGTAGCATTTTCTTGCCAACTTCTGATCTCCCCTTACCGTTGCTATCTCCGCTGAGGTCGGAAATTTCATACAGAGGTGGGGCGTCGATACCACCGCTCCGAGTCGATTAAGGGTAGCTCTGCCAATTAAAGCATTATAGGCTGACCCCACGTCGATGACTATAAAGTCTATACTCAGAGTCTTTGATTTTCCCCCTTTCCAAAGGTGGTGTGGAGGGGCAAAAATCCTAGTGGCTTTATTGGTGTGTCGCCTAATCCGTACAAGGTGTCGGGGTAGGCTCTTAACTCTTTCTCATCTAATCCCAGTTTGTCGAAAGCGGGCTTAAAGAGGATGTCCGCTGAACTTCCTTGGTCTACTAGTGTTCTGTGGAGATGGGCATTTGCCAGGATCATAGTAATTACCACTGGGTCATCGTGCCCCGGGATTATTCCTTGCCCATCTTCCTTCGTGAATGAAATGGTAGGGAGGTCGGATGACTCCTCTCCGACCTGGTAAACTCTCTTGAGATGTCTTTTACGAGAAGATTTTGTGAGTCCTCCTCCCGCAAACCCTCCTGAGATCATATGGATATGTCTCTCCGGAGTTTGTGGTGGTGGGTCTCTTCTATCCACATCATCTAGCTTTCTTTTTCCATGACTGTCCGACCTTTCTATGAGATATCTGTCAAGCTGACCTTCTCTGGCCAGCTTTTCTATCACATTTTTAAGGTCGTAACAGTCGTTTGTGGAGTGCCCATATATCTTATGGTACTCACAGTAATCATCGCGGCTCCCCCCTCTTTTATTTTTAATGGGCCTGGGAGGAGGCAGCCTTTCGGTATTGCAAATTTCTCTGTATACATCCACTACAGGAACTTTTAGAGGAGTATAAGAGTGATATTTTCTTGGCCTATCGAGGCCGAGTTCTTCCTTCTTCTTAGCTTCCCTCTCCCTCTCTTTCGTTGAGGGAGGGTGACCAGGTCGCCAACTCGGGTCTCTTAGCTTAGAATTTTCTTCTATATTGATGTACTTTTCAGCTCTTTCCTGTACATCACTTAAAGAGGCGGGGTGTCTTTTTGATATGGACTGTGAGAAGGGACCTTCTCTAAGACCATTGACTAGCCCCATGATGACTGCCTCGGTGGGCAGGTCTTGAATCTCCAAACATGCTTTGTTGAACCTTTCCATATAGGCTCGTAAGGACTCTTCGACCTCCTGTTTTATTCCCAGGAGACTTAGTGCATGTTTTACTTTGTCTTTCTGGATGGAGAACCTCATTAAGAACTTCCTTGAGAGGTCTTCGAAACTGGTAATCGACCTCGGAGGGAGGCTGTCGAACCACTTCATCGCTGCTTTTGACAAGGTTGTCGGAAAAGCTTTGCATCTCGTAGCGTCAGAAGCGTCAGCCAGATACATCCGACTTTTAAAGTTGCTCAGATGATGCTTTGGATCAGTGGTTCCGTCGTAGAGGTCCATATCGGGGCTTCTAAAGTTTCTCGGAACTTTTGCCCTCATTATGTCCTCACTAAAAGGATCTTCCTCCCCTAAGGACAAATCTTCTCTACCGTCGTGGGAGTTCTGACCTTTGAGGGAGGATTCTAACTTTAAGAGTTTTCTTTCTAACTCTTTTCGTCGCTCCATCTCCTCTTTTAGGTTCTTTTCGGTTTCCTTTTGTCGTTCCCGTTCCTGTTCTAGCTGCTCGAGGCGACTGTGGACTAGTCCCATGAGCTCCATTGCGTGGGATGGTCCTTCTTTTTTTGATTCGCGCCCCTCCGAAGAATTTACCTTCGGGTTTTTGATTCCAGAGGTGCCTTCCCTGTGTTGATCATTGGCTTCCTGGTGAAGGGTCTGGTCTGCCTCATTATTTCCAGTGTTCAGATTCTCTTGTTCAGAATCTGTCTCCACATGACCCTCTTCAGGGGATCTATCCGCCATCACTGGTTGATCTCTCGGGTCCCCGGCAACGGCGCCAATGTTACGGTGGGTAACCGGAGATTAATGGGTTGGATGGCGTTGGTTGGCCCAAACGTATGAAGGAGGTGGCTTTCGAGTGAATCTGCTACTCGGTGTTCCTCCGTCCGACTTGTACGTGCGAAAGAATGGGGGGTGGTACCTGCAAAGACACTCCGATGCCTAAGTTAGCAAGAGTGTGAGCAGGTTAGAGAGTATTGGAACTTAGAGATACCTGAATGGTGTCAGTGTATTTATAGTGGTGAACCAATAACCACCGCTGAAGTAGTGCCACCTTTTTAGGTGGATAACCGTTCCCATATCTTAGGGAGGTTAAGATATGGCTCTATGAAGTGGTTAGAGAGTTTCTAGGGGCAGTTACTCATTCGAATGAGTGTTATCTGCCAGCTAACCCTCGTATCCGACTTCTTTGGAGCAGGTCGTGTTCAGTACCGACTTCTTGGGATGAAGGCTGGTACTGGGGGAGAGCCAACCCTTTGGGTTGGGCTTCTTTGCTTGGATCCTGGGCCTTTATTATTGGGCCAGGGTATGAACAGTTTTCATGTCCATATATAAGTTTTTTTACAAGAATTTTAGATGTGATATTGATAAAATATTTATAGTGCATTCTTATAATTTTAGATGTGTATTTGAGTTTAGTTTTTTCTCTGTCTAATATGCAATTTAGAACCACAATGCCAATAATTTAGATGTGTCAATACATAATTTTAGATGTATTTATGTTATTTATTTAATTTTAGATGTGTTTTTGACATGAGATTTAAATATTTTAAATAAAAAAAAATAATTAAAGTGAGTTTAATTTATTTTGAAAACTTCTCTGATTTTGTAAAAATCAATTCACGAAAAGTCATTACAAATTTTATAATTTGATTTGCAAAAAATTAATACATTGTAAGTGGTTACAAATTTTACGGTAATAAATATAATAATAAATTAAATAAAATAAAAGTGATTTCTTTAAAATAAGAAACATAATTAATTAAAAAATTAAAATAATAAAATATTAAATTTAAAGGTTGAATAAAAAATAATATTTAAAAGACGAATAGCATTTTTCTTTTTTCTGATAGTGGGTTATTCTCCTCAAAACAAATGAAAATATTAAAGCTTAAAATCTGCTCATTTTCTATGGAGCAAATAATATGGCTCTTGAAGTAGAGCTAAGGTTAATGATGAAAGTGTAGTCGTGCAATCAGTCTCAGTTTGTTCGGAGACTCTTGTGGAGTCAACTGTCTCGTGTGTTTGTGTATGTTTCTTCTTGATAGAGTTACACTTTCACTTGGAAATTTGCCATCTCATGATTGGTATATGTAGTTCCTATATTCTTCTATTTGTTCTTTTGTTTTTGTTTTAGACTTCTACTTAGTTGGAACTTGGAAGCGTTGTGTAATAATATTGAAAAAACTTTGGCCAACAAAAAGATAAAAATGAAATAAAAAATATCACTCTTTTCATAAGCACCAAACATATTGTTTATTGATTCAATTTTTTGCATTAATTACTACTAATTATTTTAAAAATGCAGCAAAAATTAAGGAAAAATTCGATTTCTTAATTCTTTTCTTATTCTTTTTAGTTTGGATCTTTCTTGTAGAAATAAAATAAAATAATCTTTACATAAAATTATTATAATGATAAAATTAGATCTAGTTTAGAAATCTCCTTTAATAATCACAATTTTTTTATATACTTATTGTAGCTCTATTGGATAACAGATTGATGAATCTTGAAAAGATTCGTTACCAAAGATTATCACCTCAAGTCATTGAGAAATAAAAGGATGAAGTAGAAAAAAAGAGAAAAATCTAAGATATTCCAAAACTATGAAGGTGTGTTAGATCTTAAAATTTTGTCTAAAAATTTACTCTTCGGAGAGATATTAGAAGGAGTTTCAATCAGATTCTCTTTTAGTAACAAATGTGCATTGATCTATAGAATTGAGTTAGATCATATATCTAAAACTCTTAAAAACCCTGATTAAACTATCTAAAAATAACTTGAACAGTTTGAGAAAATCAAATCTACGATTTAATTTCAAGACCTAAAAGAAAAACAATCATTAGGATTATAAAAAACAAACTTAAAGATGGAAAGTTTGTCAGAAACAAAGCAACATTAGTATATCTAAGACTATAAACGAGAATGAATTAATTTTGAGAAAATTTTTGCGACAGTCATGGCAGGGTTAGAAAACTTTTGATATTAAAAATATTATTTATATACCAAACACTCTTAACACTAGTATAAACATATATATAGTTGTTACTAATTAATTGTGAATTTAAATTATTTTTTTATTAACAAAACAAAAAAGAATACACATTTGGTTATTAGAAAATACTGCTGTCAAAACCGTGTGTAATATAAAAGGGTGTATACGTAGCGGGATTAAATTAATATTAAGTCAGTTTTCTTAAAATGGCTTGATATTTAAGGAGGTATATGTGAAGGAAAAGTATAGGTAACAAACAAAATTTTTGAACTATGTGAAACAATTACTTGGATTTAAGGACAAAAAGTATCCACACATGTGTATAGCTTACAAAATCAAATGAATTTAAGAGAGACACTCATTTGTTTATATGATCGTTTGAGTTCCTTCCTATATCAGAACGGATTTAAGAGAGACATTCATGGAATAAATTTGTTCATTCTTTATCAAAATAACGAGCTTTCGCTTATTCAAATTTATATTGACGACATCATCTTTAAAGCAACTCGGATATCATTATTCAAACACTTCGTTGAATTGATAAAAAATGAATTTAACATAAATATGATGGGAGAATAGAACCTTTTTACTTGGATTTTAGATCAAACGAATTGAGAAAAGAATCTAAAAGTACTACAAGGAGCAATAAGTTTAATATGCAAGATGCTAAGGCGATGAGAACTCTATGCATCCATCTTAGATCATTGATGCGGATATAGTTGGAGAAAGTGACTCTAAGATCACTTATAGAAGAATGATTAGATTAATTACTTCTATACCTCATAGCCAACAAACCTGATGATATCAAGGTTATTTACGGGTACGAATAATCAATTACCCAATCAAAAATAATCCAAGCTGATTACTCGATTATATATATAAACTTTATCACTCTAATCCTAATTTTTTTCGCCAATTGGCAGCCACCTCTCATCCCCCTCCCTTTCTAATTTATATTAGGGATAACTACTATTTGGTCTTTACGGTTGAGGTGAAAATTAAAATTATCTTTAACATTTATTTTTGTTCAAAATCATCATTAACATTAATGGTACTTTTAAAATCATAATTGAAATCGTCTAATTCTGGTCCTTAAATAAATAATAATCCTAGGCGCTTCTCCAATTTTGATGGGTTCTTCATACGAGCAAGGGCCACTAATCAACATTCACTTTTTAAAGTGTGGGAATTGGCAGAAGTATACCCATTGAATCCACGTTTTGAAAAAAAAAAAAAATGGTTTAGTTGAGTGTTAACTCACTCATTTATTTAAGTAAATATTAGAAGTTTAAATTTTGCCTTGTGGATGTAGCTACCTAATTTATTAAGTATTAAAGGTTCAAATTATGTTTTGTATATGTAGCTTTTTATTAACTAGTTGATACATTACCTCAAACCTCGGCCGCCCGAAAAACTCGGCACGTGAGCAGCTAAGATCGGCCTCACGTCAGCTCCCGATAAGCTCGGCACGAAGGCAGATAAGCTCGGCCTCACCCATTCGAAGAAATAGGAAACGTGCTCAAACAAACTTAATCACCAAAACTGAATATTATAACCAACCTACAAACTAGGACTTATCCACCAACGGGTAAAAACAACTCCTATAAAACCGAGCTAATATCCTTGGTTA
Organism: Arachis ipaensis; assembly: GCF_059453495.1. Classification (NCBI taxonomy): domain Eukaryota; kingdom Viridiplantae; phylum Streptophyta; class Magnoliopsida; order Fabales; family Fabaceae; genus Arachis; species Arachis ipaensis. The sequence continues at coordinate 9,573,455 of NC_142436.1, forward strand.
GGTCTCAGGTTCCATTCTCAGACTTACTTAATTACTCTCACTCGAGATTATCACTAACTTGATCTTCGGAGTATCTTTTGCAGGTATTCCCACCGCGGTGTTCGTTCCAGGCCGACGTATAGCTCTTCCTCTCCGACGGCTGCTTGCTCGGAGTCGCTAAGCTCGGCCACCCCAGTACCAGGACGAATCACTTGGCGCCCACCGTGGGGCCGGAATACATCTAACCCCACTTTTTTCTTTGTTTAGTCTTTTGCTCTTTTTTGCAGGATTCTCAATCCTCGAACATGGCTGACAAAGAAAGTCCACAACTCACACAAGCTGAGCTTCTGGCCCAAATCGCTGAACTTCAGGCAGAAGTGCGGAGAATAGCCGAGCTATCTATGCAGAACAATGGAGAAAGCTCCAAAAGCTCGGCTCAAGGCAACACAGATCCCTTAAACATCACTCCGCCAAAGGAGAAGCTTACCCTCGACAATCCCTTCTCCGATGAGATTACAAAGTACCAGATGCCAAAAAACTTTGCACTGCCCTCCGCGCTTGAACCATACAAGGGGTTCGGTGACCCCCGAGCTCATGTCAAGAAGTTTCAATCCATGATGTTCTTTAACGGCGTTAACAATGAGCCGTGCTTTGCCGAGCTTTTCCCACTTATCTTGATGGTGCTGCATTACTGTGGTTTTCTAAATTGTCTGCAGGTTCAATTTCCTCCTTTGAAGAACTGACGAGATCTTTTATCGACTATTTTGCCGCATCAAGGATATACGTTCACGGATCAGACTACCTTGGCACAATCAAACAAGGACAACACGAAGGTCTAAAAGACTACATGACCCGATTTGCCGAAGCCACTATGGAGATTCTAGACTTAGACCCCGCAGTCCACTTACATGCAATCAAGACCGGCCTCCAACCTGGAAAATTTCGAGAAACAATTGCAATAACCAAACCAAAGTCACTTGAGGAGTTCAGAGAAAGGGCCACGGGCCAGATGGAAATAGAAGAGCTTAGACAAGCTCGGCGGATCAATAAACCAACTCAATCAAAAGAAGATGACCAGGAGGATCTTTGTGAATCAATAAATTAATCGGCAAGAGACTTATACCCTTCAAGCACTACTAGGCAAAGAACTATGGCTCGAAGATGTACTCTTTTTTCCACTCACACGACTTTTTCCTACACCAAATTTTGCTTGGAGAGCTTTTTAATGAGGCACTTTCATCCTATATCTTTTATATGAAGAGGGTAATTCTCAATAAAGAGTATATTATTTTTAACTTCATCATTCTTTATTTTTATCTATGCCTTTAGTTCAGCTATTGTTTACGCTCTACACATATTATGGCAAACTAATATTAAAGTCGGCATACAAAAACAAACCGACAGTTATAAGTCGGAACCAATCTAACAAATCAGCAACCATAAGTCGGAGTCAATACAACAAGCCAACACCTATAAGTTGGAATCAATCCAAACAAACCGACACCTATAAGTCGGAATCAATCCAAACAAACTGATGATTATAAGTTTGAATCAATCAAAGCAAACCGACACCTATAAGTCGGCGCCATTCCAACAAACAATCATCTATAAGCTTGTTCAAAAATATATTGAAATAAGCAACCCATTTTTCCATGACAAACTTGTCCAATTTTATTTTCAAGATTATCAGGTTGATCTTGGGGGCTAATCCTCATATTTCCGAATTATAACACAACCGCATCTCTTCTAGATCCTGCCGAGTTATACCTCAAAAGCTCAACCTGCTTCTCTTAAAAATAAACAGGTCAAGCTTGGAGGCTATGATCTGGTCACTATAACTCGGCGAATACAAGCTATAATTCGGGGATTAGGTCTAATCTATCCTTATAAGTCGGCCACGTAAGCTTTAGCTCGACCACTTGCAAATTCAAAACAGAACAGTTCGTGATCCATCCGTATAAGTCGGCCGCATGTGCTATAACTCGGCCACGTGCAGCAAATTCAAAAAGAGAACGATTACTTGTTGAGAACCCTAAAAAGACTTTTTCAAAGAAGTCACAAAATGATTCTCTGTGAGATTCTCGGACCGTATCCATGCCTCATGGTACATAACGTATACCTCGGCTATCATAACAAACGTGTACCTCAGCACAAAATAAAATCAAATAATAATAACCCGCTGATACGTCACCCTTATCCTCAGTTGCGCGATAAGCTTGGCACATGAATCAAAAAGCTCGGTCCCGCGTCAGCCGCCCGAAAAGCTCGGCACGAGAGCAGGACAGTAACAGCATCACCCAATTGAAAATAAGAAACGTGCTCAGCTAGTTTATAGCACCAAAACAGAATAATATAACCAACCTACAAGCTAGGACTTATCCACTAACGGGTAAAAACAACTCCTATATAACCAAGCCAATATCCTCGGTTAGGATCAAGTTCTATCACTCTCAATCTTCTACTCTTTACTTTAAACTCATTTACTGAGAATCACTACTGACTTGAGCGTCAGAGTATCTTGTGCAGGTATTCCCGCCGCGGTGTTTGATATTGGCCGACGTAAAGCTCTTCCCCTTTATTGGCGATTTACTCGGAAGCGCTTAAGCTCGGCCTCCCTAGTGTTCGGACGAACCACTCGCAAAATCCGTACGAGCTATGTAAAGCTCGGAACCACAGCGAACAAGTCAAACGTTATCCTTATGGATAACTTCGGCAAACCCGGAGAATCCCGAAACTAACTCCAACTAAGCAACCTTAAAGGCCTATATAAACAGATGTAAGGAATGTACATGACAACAACTCCGCGACCGAGGCTTGCGACATCATTTTCGAAAGCTCGCCTTAGTCCTGTCCAAACCAAGGCAAGCTTGGGGGCTATGATACGTTACCTCAAACCTCGGCCGCCTAAGAAACTCGGCACGTGAGCAGCTAAGATCGGCCTCACGTCAGCTCCCGATAAGCTCGGCACGAAGGCAGATAAGCTCGGCCTCACACATTCGAAGAAATAGGAAACATGCTCAAACAAACTTAATCACCAAAACTGAATATTATAACCAACCTACAAACTAGGACTTATCCACCAACGGGTAAAAACAACTCCTATAAAACCGAGCTAATATCCTCAGTTAGGTCTCAGGTTCCATTCTCAGACTTACTTAATTACTCTCACTCGAGATTATCACTAACTTGAGCGTCGGAGTATCTTTTGCAGGTATTTTCACTGTGGTGTTCGTTCCAGGCTGACGTATAGCTCTTTCTCTCCGACGACTGCTTGCTCGGAATCGCTAAGCTCGGCCACCCCAATACCAGGATGAATCACTAGTGATAGACCATTAAATGAAATTTAGATCCGTAATAAATTAGTCTTTAATGTACTAAGTTATGAAAAAACAAACAAAATCGACATATTGAAATGAGGACTCTCACTCCACCTTGCACCAATGATACATGATTAAAATCTCTTCCACCATGCCATTTTCACAAAAATACATGCATATTTTTCATTACACTTTTTTCGTAATACATAACTTTCATACCAAAAGGTTGAGTTAAACAATTGAAATCTTAAGACCACCTATTCACTAAGACTATATTTAGAAGAGAAACTGAGATTAAGAGAATAAAATTGAAAAAAAGAGTCTGAAAGACAAAATAAATTAGGAGAAGATTGTGAAAAATAGTGTTGGATATAAATGAGAGATTGTAAAAAGTGAATTTAGAGTATAAAATTTTGAATAAAGACAATTTAAAAAAACATATTAATAAAATTTTAATTTTTATCTTTAAAAATCTTAGTCTTTTATATTTTTATTTTTTAAAAATATTACATATATTAAAATTTTGTATCTCAAAATTAAAATAACATCAAATATGATATTAAGTCTTAATTTTCTAATCTCAATTTCAGTAAGTCAAAAATCACTCTTTCTCCCATAAACTGATGCCTTAAACTCTCATTTGGGTGTTTTCTTTTCCTATTCTCTTGCGCTACCATGTTTCCGTTTAATCATGTTTTATCTTTTTAGTTTAGAATATTAAAACATGTTTTTAGTAATAATAAAAGCTAAGGTTGATACATCTTAATTTAGAATAAGATATGTTCGTTATTAAATATATCTAATACTTATAAGTAACCTAGAAAAACATAAGAAGTTTGCTTGGAATTGTAATGATGTATGGGTGTGGAAAAAAGGCTAACTAAATTAGGCTATCCAACCTCTATTGATAATGTCATAATTATATATATATTGGTTTTAGATTATTACTTTCCTTCTTACAAATACTAATGGAATTTCCTTGGTTGCATGTGCATAAGAATTTATTATTTTTAACTCAAAGAAAAATATAAATTGAAATTACCGTCTATTTAAATATAATTTAATTATAACTAATTTAGATTGTTTGAATGATTATTTTATTAATATAGTTAAATAAATATTAAGAGTTTAAATTTTTCTTTGTATATATTATAATTTATTAATCACTAACAAACTCTTAAATAAAATTTAAATTTATGATAAATTTATCGAATTAAAAAATTAAATAAAAAACTAAAAAAATATAATTTAATTATCAATCATATTATATATATATAAAAAATCAGTCAATAAATTAATTATATGATATAGAATATATATTAAAATATAAAATATACGTTTAAAAATAAATTAAAAAATATATATTTATATATAAATATATAATAATTAATTTTTTGTGTGCATATATTTTTTTAATCGATACTACATGATCAAATTATTTTAATAATCAAATTTATTTAAGTTAATCCAATAACTTATTAGTTATTAACATAAAAATTAATTGAAAAAAAGAAAGAGATATATAAGAAGACTTGATTGTATTTGATAAAACCATTTCTTATCAAATTAAGTCAAATACAACATTTTCAACAAGAGTCTTACTACACAAGCCTTGTAAAAATTGTTTTTCCATTTTTCAAAAAATAAAATAAAAAGACATATAATCCAATTAAGCAAACCCAAATTATTGAAAAATTATTTTTCCATTTTCTTAATCCACCTATTATGAACAATAATTTAGATATTTTCTAAAAAAATAAAAGAAAAAAGAAAAAAGAAAAACAAATAAATCAACCTTTGTTGTCATCTCTTGCCTCCTCCAAACGAAATATTTCTTACACCAGAGGATCTCCATAGCAATCTCTCTCTCTATTTATAAATAAATATAAAAATATTTGTCCCTCACCATGTTATTGTTAGCTACAAATTCCTTTTCTTTTCCTTTAAATTAAGACAGTGGAATTACCAAGAAGAAGAGATAAAAAAGCAAGAGAGAGATATATATAAATAGAGAGAGCGAGAGTGGGGATGATAAACACATCCTCTGTTTTCATTCCCAGATTTTCTTCCTCTTATTGAAAATTTTAAAGAACCAAAACAAAAAAAAAAAAAAGAAAAAAAAAGAAGAAATTCTCATGCCCATGATTCTTCCTATATCTTCATCCTTAAATGGTAAATTTTTATTTTTTTCTCATCTGGGTTTTCTCGATTATGTTATTTTTTTTGTCGTCCCTTGATCTAATAAGAAGCTTTCTGAAAATTTTCATCTCTGATCTGGTTTTTTATTTTGTGGGGTTCTGAGATTAGATAACAAAGTTTGGTTTTTGACTGATACTCGGAAGATCCGATGCTGTTAGATCGAATTTGACAAAAACCCACTTCGTATCTGATCGAAGCATCAAACTGGGTTCTGTCTGAATTTTTAAGTTAAGGTGTGTCTTTTTGTGTGATTTTTTTATTCTTCGCAGATTCTTCTTCATCTACATTTATGATCGGTTTTGCTTTTGCCTTTGCTCTTGCACTTGTTGATGGAGGAAAAAAGATTGAATTTTTATGCAGATTGAGCTTGAGTGCTTGTTAATCTTCAAAACCATTCGATTAGATTGATTCCTAGACTTGAATTTTCTCCCTCATTGAATGATTTAGAAATGATTATTGAATTTCGGTTTTCGTTAAGTTTTTAGTGCTTTTGATTTTGGTGTTTTTGGTTTGGCATTAACTTTTGACTCAAATTGATTGAATTCTCTTCAATCTCGATATAGAAAGTATAGAAAATTGGTGATTGATGGTTTAACTGGTTGTTTGATATCAGAACAGATGGAATCGGATCTTGGCAAACTCTTCATTGGAGGGATATCTTGGGACACCGATGAGGAACGTCTCAAGGAATATTTTGGAAAATATGGGGAGGTTATAGAGGCTGTGATCATGAGAGATCGCACCACTGGTCGTGCTCGTGGTTTCGGCTTTGTTGTCTTTGCTGATCCTGCTGTTGCTGAGAGAGTCATTGTGGATAAGCACATAATCGATGGCCGCACGGTGAGTTGCTTAATTGTAGATATAAATGCTTGGCATTGTGTTGCTACTGTGTGTTTGTGGCCTTCAATTGATTTAACCCTTTCTAAACTTGTGATTTTGATAGAGATCATTGTGTCCTTACTCTTTAGATTTTCTACTTTGCCAATGAATGAAATCTTGCATCGATTCGGCTCTATTGGGTTGATTATGTACTTTCTAACATAATGAGCAATGATAGTGCATCCTAAAAATTCTCCTAAACATCCTACTAATCACTATATGATGATAAAAAGTAAATACGCCAATGAGTTGTAGCTCAAGTGGTATTTGATCCCCCTCCCCCTCAGATGTCTCGAGTTCAAGCCTCTCCAACGTGACCAGAAGTATCAATAAATACAATCAACGTCTTGGAATCCCAAAAAAAAAAAAAAAATCAATTCTCCCATCATGTGGTTATTAGGGGGATGTTTAGGATGATAAGTTAGCAGGGTTATGGTGTCGCCTGATCCATTAGTTGTCCCACCTAGTGGAACAAGAGTTGGTTGTTCTTGAATTTATGTACATTAGATCACACTTGATCCTGTTTAGTTTAGCAGAATATGAAACGGAAAATGTTTTGTTGATATTCGGTTAAATTTCAGGTTGAAGCAAAGAAAGCTGTTCCTAGGGATGATCAGCAGTCCATAAATAGACAGTCCGGTAGTGCAAATGCCTCTCCTGGTCCTGGGCGCACGAAAAAGATCTTTGTTGGAGGTTTGCCATCAACTATCACAGAAAGCGATTTCAAGAAGTATTTTGATCAGTTCGGTACAATTACTGATGTTGTAGTAATGTATGATCACAATACTCAAAGGCCAAGAGGTTTTGGCTTCATCACATTTGATTCGGAAGAAGCTGTGGATCGAGTTCTTTATAAAACTTTTCATGAACTGAATGGAAAGTTGGTCGAAGTCAAGAGAGCAGTTCCGAAAGAGCTATCCCCTGGCCCCAGCCGAAGTCCATTGATAGGATATAACTATGGTATAAATAGGGCCAGTAGCTATCTAAACAACTACGCTCAGGGTTATAGTATGAGTCCAATAGGAGGATATGGCGTCAGGATGGATGGTAGGTTTAGTCCTCTTACTAGTGGTAGAAGCGGGTTTACTCCATTCGGCAACACTGCTTATGGAATGGGAGTGAATCTTGAGTCAGGATTGAGCCCAAGCTATGGAGGAACTTCTAGTTACGGGAGCAATATAGGATACGGTCGAATATTTAGTCCTTTCTACAGTGGAAACTCGAGCAGATACACCACTCCTATAGGCTATAGTGGGGGAAATAGCAGAAGCGACTCTATTATGAACTCACCTTCTCGAAATGTCTGGGGAAATGGAGTCCTGAATAACGCTAATAACGCAGTCAGTCCTGGTTCTTTCTTGGGATCTGGAAGTGGGAGCTTTGGTGTTTCAATTGGAAATAGTGGTGCTAATTGGGGTCCATCTATTCCATCCCAAGCCGGAGGAGCTGCTTCGGGCTATGCTACGGGGAATAATGTTTATGAAGGTGGAGAATCCGGCTTTGGGTTAGGTGGGGGAGGGTATGGAAGAAACAGTGGTACGGGTATGACTCCATCCTCTACATTCGCTGCATCAACTGGTAGTTTTGAAGGATCCTATGGGGATTTATACCGAACTGGCAGTGGTTCAGTTTACAATGACTCTGCTTGGCGAACCGCTTCTTCTGAGATGGATGGTTCTGGCTCTTTTGGTTATGGTCTTGGTGTTATTGCTTCAGACGACCCTGTAAAGACTTCTGAGGGTTATATTGGAAGCTACAATGTTACAAGTAGACAATCTAATAGAGGTAAACATCTTTTCCTTCATTCTTATATCTGAAAAAATATCGGGTGGTAGATATTTTATAATTGAGAAGATGGACTTCTTTTCTGCATAGATGTCTTTAAGCTAAATATCACCAAGTTGATAACTTGCATATACCGAGTATTCTTGGTTGCTGAATTTTAGACAATGCATAGCTTCATTCTGATTTTCGATAAACTCTTGATAGCTTTCTCAGAACTGTTAATATCAATCCAGAGTAGAATTTATTGCTTGCACCTTCTTGTACATATGCATACATAGGTAGAATTTATTCCATGCGTCGATCCAAATGCTTAGGTTTCTAGATCGCTTCCTTTTAAATTCATGTCGTAATTCGATGTTTAATTCTAAGCTATATCAACTTGAAAAATGCTTAAATTCAGACATAGACCACACAATCTGATGTTGAATGTGGATGACTGATGCTTAGCTAATTAAAAGTATAAGCAACTAATTTGCGTTGACCTAGTGGTTAGCTTATTAATCTGTTTAACCAAGTATCGAGAGTTCGAATCCCGCTTTGTGCATGCAGCAACCCATTAGCCAGCAGCAAACCCTTAAATGGAGCTCAGATATGCAGTGGATCAGTCCTTGGCTTATTGGTCTAGGGGATACCATGGGAAATCCAAAAAAAAAAACATTTAAAAGTATAAGCTTGTTCAATAACCTATATAGAATTTTCGAATCATTTTATTTCGGCAGTTGCTAAACATCTGCTATGTTTATCTTTGTTTCAGGAATTGCTGCTTAGGAGATATGATATTTGGTTATGTTACAGTAACAGTAGATCAAGCAAACTGGTCAGAGAATTAAAATGAGGTATTTGTGAATTCATAATGAGAGAAAATCTGCATCAGTCATATATATATATATATAACAAGAGAGAAAGGTGTTCTTTTGTTTTGAAGTATACATATTCGAAAAACACAGAAAGCAGTTACAAGTGATTTTGTGTATGGTTTCCGGTTCCTTTTCGATCGGTTGCTTTTTTCCCCTCCCTTTTTGTTCTTCTTTTTGTGGATTATATTTTTCAAGAACTAGGGTTCCTTTCTTGGAATTTGATTGAGGTGTAAAATCAGATTGCGGGATATATACTCAAGAAGATTTGTTGCAATAGTGTACTATTGCGTCTTGGCAGAGACGCCTTCTCCCCTTGTTAGTTTGTTTAATTATAGAGGATTATTAATTTTTTTGAATTTCTTTCTTTTTTCTTTTTGCCATTGTAATGCCTGGCACAAAGGTGTTTGTTCTTGTCACCAACTTTTTTCTTTCTTCCTTTTTTTTTTTTTTGTCTGGAATATGTAATTCTGAGATCAAATTGTAAGTTGAGGTGCAGTTTGATTTTATCAAGTGTGAAAACATGAGTGGGATTTGCCTTTATGGGATCCCAATCAAATAATTAAAGTTTATGAACAGTTTATTAATTTTTTTAGAGTTATGTAACTTCAGTCTATTTTTTGAATCAAAGTTCTGACTTCTGTCTATATTCTGTTAAAAAATGTTATATGCATACCCTCCAAATCGATACCAATGTATTTATATATAAATATATGTGTTGTTTAACTCATTTTTTATATTTATTTTATATTTTAACATATATTTTATACCTGTTGTTAATTTGGTGGATAATTTTTGGTGTATCCTTAGCATGGTTGTATCTTGTTTGGTTGTTAGAGTAATAAAAAATATTATGTGCACACCAAAAATCAATCACTAAATCAGTTATTATGTATTTGTGTATAAATACATGTGTTGTTTAACTCATTTTTAATGTGTATTATATATCGGCAGCAGATTTTTTTATATACAAAGCATAATTGTTGAGTAAAATATCGAAATTACTCACAAAAAAATCATCTTGCTACAAAATTACTCTTGAAAGATCATGTCACACTGACAAAAACGTTCATTTTTTAGTATAGAGAAACAAATCAAGTCCTTAGTGCCAATTTTTCTATTTTTTTTAATATTAATTTTATCAGTGGCATCCTTTGGTGAGCAATTTTCTTCATGATATAATATTTCATGGGTAATTCTGGTAATTCATTCTGGTTATTTTCCAACACAGACGCAAAAAGAATAATATATATAGTGATTAATTGAATCTGATGTTGATAGGTTGGAGAAATATGGTATGGTTCAAAAATAGTAAAATTTTATATTTGTGGAGCTTATGCTTATTATGAGATGCAACTTTTATGGTTATTGATCTTTGGTGGTTGTTACTTTCGTGGGATTCTATCCTTTCAAATAAGAATTCAGATTTGGATCTTCTACTGAAAGTTATGTGTGGTCAAGCTTTTTTCTTATCCCTAAATGGATTGCTATTTGTCTTCTGCTTCTATCTTCATCTGAATTTTGGACATTATCGTTACAATTTCATTTGCTTTTATTTTTTGGGAAAAAAGGGGAAAAAAAAACTTTTTGGTAAAATTGTATTGGCCTATGTTTGGTTTCTTATGGAAAAGCATCAGCTAAGTCCAAAAATGCTTTCTATTTTCAAACCTCGGTTTTGTTGTAATCTGTTTGGTTTCACTTATACCTGAAAATGGTCATACGAAAATGGTTTTGAAATTAATGCTCGGTCGTGTCCGAAAAAAAAAAATGTTCGGTGATTTTCTCTAATTGAATTGTTTTAGCAATGGTATTTGTCAAGATGATTTATTATTATTATTATTATTATTATTATTATTATTATTATTATTATTATTCAAGATTAATAGTTAAAAGAAAGAAGTTTTAACTTATAGTTTTAATAAGAGAAGATTGAGTTGTTTCCAACATAAGTATTCTATTTTCAGATGTTCTTCTCTGAGTGTTAGATAAGCAATGAAATTGAGGTTAGATGCATTTATAGAGAAGTACCCGTCTGAATAGATTGGCTAAAGAAGCACATATTTATCTATGAGAAATTATATTTGTACCATGTTTTGGTCATTATTAAGTATATAATTTTTTATAATACAAAAGATAAACCAAACTTTTTTTATGCAAGAATTATAGAATATATATTATGCAACTTTATCTTTTTATTAAATGTAATTTTGTATAATATAACCATGAATTTCTCATTTATAAGTGAACTTATTACTTACATTAACAATTTAAGATAAATACAAAAAAAAAGATGATGTCTATTTTAGTCTTTAAAGTTCATATTTTAAAATGTACTTGAAACGAATTGAAAGGTGTTTTAGTCTTAAAAAAAAGAAATCAGAGGTGGTGACAAAGGTACTATAAATATCTCCGTGTTAGATCCAAATCGGCGGTGGAGGGTATCTGTAGTAAGTGATTTCGATACTTAAGTCAGTAAAAGTCTTATGTAGGCTTATGAAAATTGAAATTGAAAAATACCTAAATTTGATAGGATATTTATAGAGGTGAGTGATGATTTGGTCACCACTTCTAAATCTTTTCTCTTGTAGTAGTGAGTGATTTCTTCTTCAACAAAAGTAATGGCTAATCTGTAGATAACATCTAAAGTAGTGAAGTGACAAATTATTGCTTGTCGCACAAATTGAATTGAGTACGGGTTGTAGTACCTATGCTCCAAGTAGGTCGGGTAGGTCAACTCGCGTAGCCTTTAAAATGATCTTGAATCTAAATACCTTTTATTAGGTTCAGCTAACCATGATATGAACAATTCATTTAATAAGTTATTTTGATCCTTAATTTTTTAAAAATGATCAATTTAAGTCCTTAATTTTGAAAAATATGACTCTTATTAGTCTATAGATAATCATCTCTCTCACAACTACTAGAGTAGTGCTCATATAAGCAATTGAATGATATTCTGACATTGTAATAATTACTTTACATGAACACTATTTAATTATAGTTAATTCGACATCCAAAATTGATTTAAGTGATTTATTTGAGTTAAATTTTAAAGTGGTCCCTAAATTTGCAATTGAGTCTCGAACTTGTTTCTAGACTTAAAATTGTCCCAAATTTGTCCTTGGACGTAACAACAGTCATCCTTAAAATATTTTCTGACGAATATTCGTGAAGGGAGTGATGACGTGTATGGAGGAAAGCCACAGTGAACAACCAACGGCTATATTACGTGGCAATTATAAGATTTTGACTCAATTTAGTCCCTATTATTGGTTTATAACCCTAATCCCAATTTGAGGTCTAGAAAGTGTGATCCCCCACCTTCGCTAGCTCCATCAGATTGATCATCATTCTTTGTTCATGACATCTTACTGTAATATTTTTCCAAGTTCACCTTCAGCTTCAACTTCTACCCTCTTTTCCTTTTCCTCTCCCCACCATGGCGAGCTCTCTCTTCCCTCGACAGGACCACCTCCGTGGTAGGCGACCAGCACGAAAGCAGAAAAAGGCAGAGCGAACTGTCAAATTTTGGATCTTTCCGGATAAACTCTTTCAGATAATCGATGATCACATGGTTCTCGACATTTCCAAGGTCATCAAAAGGAAGAGAAGGTAGCTTAGCAGTGGGAAAGAAGCCAGCAACACGACATCGGCGGCCAGTGAAAAAGGATTTGGGGCAGCGGGAACGGGAGTATGTCTAGCAGCGAGATCCGGTGCTCTCATTGAAAAGAGAGGGATCGATTTTGGAAGTGACGAGGTGGCAACGGATGGAGTGGAGATCGAAGGCGGAGAGGGAGGAGAAAGACATGGCATGGAGCTCTGACTGTAAGAGAGTTGTAGTGTCTATTCGAGCCAGGAATTCTATGTTGAGAAATTGCTACTGTTGCAGTGGCGGCACAGGCAACTGCTAGGTAGCTGTAGGGATTAGGAGAAGAATAAGAGAATTTGTGAAAGACAAAGACACAATAACACCAGCACATTAAATCCCTCTCAATACTCAAAACGACGTCATTTTAGTTGTATTTGGAAGCCAGAAAAAACAGACGATGTTTACAAGTTCAACATGGTCTTCGTCCAACCACATCATCATCCATCGTAAAAAAATATCTCACGAACGACCATTGTTAAGTTCAGAGACAAATTTGGGACAATTTTAAATTCAGAGAAAGTTCGACACTCAATTGCAAGTTCATGAACTATTTTGCGATTTAACTCGACTTAATTAGCATCTAACAATTTTGATTTAATGAAGTCTAATGAATCATTTTTGGACACTATATTCATCATACTCTAAAGTTGTCTACATAAAATAGCCATTACAATGGAATGATATTTAACTATTCAAATCAGCATTGTATTATGGTTGGCAAATAAGAATCATATTTTTAAAAATAGGTTTCTTTGTTATTTTAAAAGTTTAGAGATTAAATCGACTTATTAATTCAATTGCAGAGATCAAAATAAATAATTAAGTATTACCTAAAAAAAATCATTTTTGAAGAACTAAGTTTAGTTTCAATTTCATCTGCTAAAAATGTTAAATTTATGTAGCTCCCACTCTAACTAAAACTTTTTTTCCCCTTATCATTGTATTGGTTCGGTTTGTTTTCTATAAACAATTTATTTCTAGATGTATACAAATTTCATATTTCTAAACAAGATTTTTAGTTTGTTCAGCATCAGAGTCTTGAAAAATGATTAATTTGTCCAATATTCAACTCTACCCTTTTCAAGCACCAACTTTATAGGATTCTATGTTCATTCCAATGGGAAAGTTTGAAAAGAAGAAACAAAAGCGTCCCAAAGAGGCCAAAAGGTCAAAAAGCAAGATACCCCCGGCAGTCATCACTCATCAATTGGCTTAACGTGAATTCAATGGATCTGATTTTTAGTAGGGTAAAGTATATTTTTTGTTTTTAAAATTTATTAAAAATTTAAAAAATATTTTTAAATTTTATTTTATTTTAATTTTATTTTAAAATTTTTTTTATTTATATTAAATATATTTTTAACAATTATATTTTGAAAAAAATTAGGACTAATCTAACAATAATATATAATAAATATATTTAATTTGTTTATATTAAAAATTGTTCTTATAAAATTATTCTTGAATTGATCATAATTTTGTTGAAAAATTAATCGTTAGAAATAAATTTGATTCAAATAAAAAAATTTTAGGATAAAATTAAAATAAAATAAAATTTAAAAATATTTTAAAATTTTTTAACAAACTTTAAAAAAAATATATATTTTATCTTTTATCTCAGTATAAGTCCTCTTCTCCATGAGACAAACTCTTGATTTCATTCAATTTGGTTTATCATTCTTTCTTTTTTAAGATTTTTTTTCGTTTTTCGACCACACACCGTTGGATGAATATCTTCAGTGTAGTGTTTTTGGGAAATTCCCACCTTTTATTATACTGTCCTGCTTTTGGATATCTTTATATTTCATTTTCAATAATTAATAAAATATAACTTACTATTTTTGAAAAAAAAAAGGTGGAGAGGTGCCTAATTTCTTGTTAAATACTTTTTTTTATTGTTGGGTTACAAACTCGACCCGAAAAGGGGAGAAAAGACACTAAACAAATCCTACATCTTAGTCATATTTCCTTCGGCATTGCCATCAAGAATAATGATCAAGAATAGGACAATACTACTAATATAAAAATGTCCGAAATATAAAAAAATCACACCTAATACAGGATTAACACCAAAAAAGAAAGTTCTCCAACTAAATACTAGAGCTACCATAACTCTTGCAATGATGTCTCCACCTTTTATTGCAATATTCCGTTTTCAGCCCTGTATAAAAGACCACATCCCTATTATCAAAGCCACAGTTGTTCATGACAATTATTTTGGTGATCACATACCATCTTATTAGCACCACAAGACTTTTCTATTTTCATCGGATTATTGACCATTTTTTTCCAATTGTTGATGAATTTGAGCTCCTTGTGTGAAGCATATAGAATCTTAAAATTATTGAAACTTTGCAGAAAATTTTTCAGTTTATTTCTTTCAAAATTCAGCCTCCAATAGTTATCACCTTGTCCTTTGGCCCATCTCACCAAGATTGCTTCATTGGTTTTGAAGACCACCCGCTCTAGAATTGCACTACACTTCTCTAGCACGAATTGCACGGATGTTTCAATACACTCCACCAAGGCATTAACTCTAGAATCTGTATTAAAAAATTCACATAAAAACACAACAATATTGTTCTCAGCATTCACAAGATAGCCACCCACTGCCATACATTGTTTTGAAGCCACATATTCAGCACAAATCTACCAAGAAAATTCATATTCAATGTTCCCCACCGGTCCTAGACTACTTGTAGCCCATTGAACAATAGTTGACTGCTCTTTCTTCCTTTTTTTGTTAAGAGTTTCCCATTCTTTTAGCTGGTGCATAATAAACTCCCATGCATTCTCCCACGATATATCCTTTCTTTCAAAAATAAATTGGTTTCTAATCCTCCATATCACCCATACCATTGCAAACCAATAATTTATCCACCTTCTCCTTCCCACTCTTACCACCTCTTGCTCACACCAAGATTCAAAGAAACTTCTCACTCCCTTTGGCTTAACCCATGTAATTCCCCCCATAACCATAGCTTTATACAACAATTGAGAAACATAGTTACAATGGATGAATAGGTGATCTATATCCTCATCATCTAAACCACATAAAGCACAAGTTACCTCATTTGCACCCACCACATTAATCTGGGCTAACCTTTTCATCGTGTTGAGCTTGCCTAATATCAGAAACCAGCCCATCATCTCCACCCTCGGAGGTACTATTCCCCGCCAGATATTATCAAAAGTATGGCGTGTTTCGGAAAAACCCAACGCTTTTGACTCCACTGAAGTGATGAAAGACCTAACTGAGAAACTTCCATCCTTGGAGCAACTCCAAATGAGCTTATCTTCTGTACCTGCATTTAAACAAGTTTTTTGTAATAATACTAGTAATTCCTCACAGTGTTTACGCTCCCACTCAAAAAAGCTTCTCTTCCATCTCAGGTTCCAGACCCACCTAAAGCCGTCCCAAAAACCACAGTTAGCAATAGTTTTTGCTTGTTGGGCAGAAATCAAATAAAGCCTTGGGAATTTTTCTCTGAGCCTCAAATCACCCAACCACTTGTCATCCCAGAATTTTGATTTTTCACCATTTCCAACACATATTTTAAGGCCTGTTGAACTTAATTCTTTACACAGTTAGTTACTTTTCACTCCATTTATGATATCCTTCCATGGTCTGCTAGACTTAGGTACATTATGCTCATTGACCAGTTCATCTAAAGGTACCACATTACACGAAGATACAATTTTCTTCCACATAGGCTTATCCTCTGTTGAGTATCTCCACCACCATTTAAACAACAAAGCAGCATTTTCAATAGTGATATCTCCCACTCCAAGCCCTCCATGATCTTTTGGTTTCTGTATAGTGTCCCATGCTACAGTTGGTACCTTTGTTCGCCCTTCTTTTGTACCCCAAAAAAATTTTGATTGTAGGGAGATGATCTTCTTAGCCACCGCCTTAGGTAGTTTGAACAAACTCAGATAGTAGATCGGTAAATTATTAATTACCGATTTGATAATTGTCAACCTACCCGCTCTAGACAGTAACCCTGACTTCCAATTAGACAGTTTCTTCTCCATCTTCTCAATGATCGGCTTCCAAGTTTCAATACGCTTGGGATTCACACCCAGAGGAATACCTAAATAAGTGATTGGTAGACTCCCAAGCGGGCAGCTCATGACCTTTGCCAAACCATATGCCACGTCCTCAGGCATATTGATAGGAATGAGAGTGGACTTCTGATAGTTAATCACTAGTCCTGACATCATCCCGAAACAAGCTAGTATCCCTTTGAAATTCCGTAAAACCTTTGAAATCCCGAAACAATATTGTATCGTCGGCAAACTGTAAATGCGATAGAAGCACCTTATCTCTACCAACTTCTAGGCCTGAGATGCTTCCTATATCCCTTGCTCTTGTAAACACCTGATTCAAAACCTCGGCCACCAAAATAAAGAGTAACGGCGAAATTGGATCGCCCTGACGCAAACCCCTCTCGATGGCAAAAGGCTCTATCGGTGATCCATTTACAATGATCGACATGGCTGCTGTATTGAGCATTCCATTAATCCATTTCCTCCAAATATCACCAAAACCCATAATTTTTAGAACATGATCCAAGAATGACCATCTAACAGTTTCATATGCTTTCTTGAAGTCAAGCTTAACGATTACACCACTCTTCTTGCTTTTTTTAAACCAAGAAACTGTTTCTGACGCGATTAATACCATCAAGAATCTGTCTATCTTGTATGAAAGTAGATTGCACTTCCCCTACCAAGAAGCTCATTACCTTTTTCATCCTTAGGACCAAAATCTTTGATATTACCTTATATACGCTTTTTACCATGCTTATTAGTCTGAAGTCCTTCATTTCTTCTGGCACATCTATCTTTGAGGCTAGAGTCACCCATGTCATGTTTAAGTTCCTATGTAGAAATCCCGTTCTGAAGAAGTCCAAAACAGATTCCGTGAACTCAATCCCAATGATCTCCCAAGAGTTTTTCACAAAGAACATGTTGAATCCGTCAGGCCCGGGTGCTTTGGTAAAACCACACGACCAAACAGCTTCTTTTACTTCAATATAGGATGGCATCGATTCAAGTTGCATTGCTTGCTCCTCAGATAATCTTGCAACCAATCCTTCTTGGACTCTTATAACCGGCATCCTATCCTGGTGATAGAGATTTTTAAAGAATTTTCTTGCTTCATTCTTAATCCTTCTCGGATCTTTGAAATGTCTGTTGCCGATCTTGATTTCCCTTATTAGCTTCTTTCTGCTTCTAATTGTTGCCATGGTATGAAAGTATCTTGTATTTTTGTCTACCTCTTTGATGTATTTCTCCCTTGACATTTGCTTCCAATACTCTCCTTTCTGTTTGTACCATATATCCAGCTGCCCTACCAACGCCTTCCTTCTACTCAAGTTTATTTCTGCCTCAATATTTCCTTCTAAGAGGACGTCCACTTTGGCAATTTCACTTTCTAACCTTCTGATTTTATCATCAATGTTGCCAAATACCTCTCTGTTCCATTTTGAAATGTTCTTCTTTATTAGCTTTAATTTCTCATGCATCGGTAACTCACCTAATGCCCTCCATTCCTCTCCCAACATTGGTAAAAATTTCGGATTAGAGAACCAAATGTCAAGAGAGCGAAAAGGTTTTGGGCCCCATTGCAACCTATCCGTCATCAGGCATAAAGGTACATGGTTTGACTTAGAGCATTTTAACACTTCAATTCTTGATTCTGGAAACTTTTGTAGCCATTTAGGATCCACGCAAATCCTATCAAGCCTACTGGCCTGGCTTTCCCTCTTCCAAGTAAATTTTCTGCCTTGGAGAGGAAGGTCAACCAGGTTCATATCTTGAATCCAGTTGTCAAAATTTTTCATCCCTGCTATACTTCCTCTTCCGCTACACCTTTCTTCCGAGCATAATACTTCATTAAAATCCCCTAATACAATAAAGGGTCTCATCAGACTATTCTTTAAAGTCAACAGACCATACCACAACTCTCTTCTTTCACTGACTGAATGATTTCCGTAGACAAGAACAACAGAAATTTTTCCATCAAATTGTCTCAGCATACCAGTAATACAGATCCATCTATAACTCTTATCTCTTCTAATAACCTCAAACATCTCCTTATCCCATATACACAAAGAAAAAGGATCTCTGTATAAGAGTTCTTTATTAATCCATGTCTAAATGATAAGAAGCTATATTTTTCAAAAGGGGGATAATCGCATAGTTAAGGCTTCATCCAAATCATGTAGAATCAATAAAAATACTTATTAATTTATTTATTTATCTATTTATTCTACATTAACACCGCATAATTACTTCTTTTACTTATTCTATTTAGATAAGATCTCGTGACCATCACTCTTGAAGCAATGATAGTATGATACACATACTGCTCACCCATTATTCAAGGTTTTGCTTTAGAGTTTAACATATGAGAAAAATTCGTATTAGGAAACGTAATAGCTTTCCAAGCTGGATTGATTAAATTCTTGATAATATAGGCTAAATGTTGGTGGCGAAAATCCCTAAAAAAACTGTTGGGTTATATTTTTTTATAGATAAAAAATAGAGTAAAATACATGTTTTTAAAATTAATTTTAATATTTAATTTAATTTAATTTAATTATTATAATTAAAGCTAATTTCAATTTTATACATATTATTAATTTTTTACCATCAATCCTATCCTCACCGCTAATACATCTTTCGTCGCCATTCTTCCATCTTATCCGCATCATTGTTACCGCAATACCACCCGTACAACAAGAATAAGAGGAACAAAATACATAACTCAGGCATAATATGAATATGAATCAAATAGTGAAATATAAATTGTTTATTTAAATCTGAAATTAGAATGTATAAGAACTTTTTCTTTTCGAGTAAGAGAAAAATACTCCTCAAATGAAACAATACAAAATTCTTACTTACCTCTCTCTAGTTGACTCTCTTTTTAACTTCTTGCGTTCTCTTGGTTGTTACATAATAAATTTGGCACTATCTTTATTTTATTCCTCTACAGCATTTCTCATTTCATATGTTATAGTCCTTCACCCACACTAGTGACTTTTTCACATGTTTGCTTCTCTATTTTGGTATTGGGTTACCTGGCCTAATTGCTTTTTCGTTACTCTCAACTTCTTCCATTGGGCCTCTCGTAGCAGCTGATGTTAATGGGTTTGTAGCAATTACTCCCCCTATGACAATGATCTTGTCCTCAAGGACTTCATTAAAAAACATCTTGGGCCAATGAGCCATAGCTCACACGGCATTTCGCCCCCTCTCCATCTCAAAGGTCTCGGGTTCGAGTCCTACCAACTGCAACCGAGAAGAAAAAAATTACTAAGTATGTGAGGAGTGTGTGAGTGTGTATTGTGTACTTAGGATTGGGGGTTGTCCAATCTATTGAGGTACTTAGGATTGGGGGTTGTCCAATCCACCGACCAAAAAAAAAAAAGAAAAAACATCTTAGTGAGTTCTCCCCCAACTGACCCATGTAGTTTTCTCCCTCGGTGCACTCTGCCATTCGACGAATACCTGCACATCGCTTGTGCCTTCCCCCATTTGCATAATCCGGCTGTCAATAATGGCTACAGGGAGGGGTTTAAATGGCAGTGATGGTGGCAATGGTTGAATATCAGTAGCACCACCGATCGCTCCTTTATATTCCTTCAGCAGTGAGACATGGAAGACAGGGGGGATTGCACTACCTTTAGGGAGTTCTAACTTATAAGCAACAGCTCCCACTTTCTACATCACCTTGAAAGGCCCATAAAATCGCGAGTGAAGGAATTGTCATGGATCGGAGTAGTTGTTCGCGCATTGTCAATGGGAGCTTGGTGGTGGCTGTGTGCGCCGGATGGAGAGCCGTCGGATGCGAGTGGCAAGTGATGGGGAGTCGCAAGCGGCAAGGATGCGTCGGACGAGTAGAATGGGTGCGAGTGCTACACTGATGATTCACGATGGGATGCGAGGAGGGTGAAGCAAAAGCGCGATGGTGGTCGTCTTTCCTGCGCGAACGGCAAATGAGGTGGCAGAAAAGGATGCAAGGACGACCAGCGATAGTGCGCAAGGACAGTGCAGCGGTAGCACTACGGCGGCACGATGAAACCGCGGCCGCGTGGGGCATTGGGGAGAAGGATTAGAATTTATGGTGAATGGCGAGTGCAAGTGAAAATAAATTAGAGTAAAATTTGATTAAAAATACCATTAATGTTAATTAATTAAATTTTGAATTTAAAAAAAATAAAATTAATAATTAATAATTGATTTATTCAATTTTTGACTCCTTAAACACTTAGTTCTCTATATTTTTCTCCTTATTAATGGATAGATAATAGAATAGCTTATAATATTCACTATCGATTCACAATGTTCACTAGTGTTTTCATTTATTTTATTTTTTAAATTAAACATAAAATAAAAATAAAATAAAATTATTTTTAATCAAAGTAAAAAAATTATAAATTTTAAAATATAATTATTATTCTATAAAAAATATATTTTACACTAAAATTAATATAAAAATAATTTTTGCTGAAACCAAAATATTCAAATTTATTATATCATACTTATTACTTTTTTTAAATTATATTTTGTGCGAAAGTAAATTTTAAAAACATGTCTATCACTTTGTTAAAACTATATTTTTGTGCCAAAATCTATAAATGAAACTTTTGCCAAAGTAAAGATTTCTAAATTTTTATAACATATCTATCACTCTTATAAAATTATATTTTATACCAAAATTAATATTAGATATAATTTTTTATTAAAATAAAAAGTTATAAATTTTTAAAACAATAAAACATATCCATCACCCTCTTAAAAATATAATTTTTAGATTTTAATTAAATATTTTTATATTAATTTTAATATAAAATATAATTTGAGAATAATATTGAAGGTGTTCTAAAAATTTATAATTTCTATTTTATAAAATAATATTTTTATTTTATGTTCAATTTACATAAATAAAATAAAATAAAATACAATAATACACTGATTAATACTGTAATTCAACGAACGTATGAATTATTTTATTATTTAGTAATTAGTATTAATGAATTTTTGACCAATTAATTAATGCTGAATCTATACGGTAGCATGTGTTTTATTATTATTGAAAAATTTATATTTTTTAAAATAAAAAATTAATCTCATTGATTTTATAATTTTTATACAATATGTGTTATATTATTTTTAATTTAACTATTTTAAAAGGGTTAAAATAAAATTAGTCCTTGAAAGATAAGATATTTTTTAAATTTATCCTTGAAATTTTTTTTCAATCAAATTGATCATTCAAAAGTTACAAATTAATCATATTTGTCCTTAAAGGTTTTAGAAAGCTTAGAGAAGGGGGGTTGAATTTATGACTTTCTTTAACTTTAATAAAATAACCCTTTAAAACAAATTTTTAATCTGATTCTGTTTGAACTCAACAGTGGAAAATTTATGAGACAATTTTATTTTGACTCATGAATATCAGAAAACAGAACAGAGAAGGGAAGAGAGAAGCTGACACCATCATGTATCCTGGTTCAGTTGCCTTATGCAATGCAACCTACATCCAGTCTCCACCACAACAGTGGTGAAATTTCTACTATAGTTAAAGTATTACATACACCAATTCTACAGGATTGACACGATCCTTTCACTCTCAAGTTCTACCCTAACTTGACTTGGTTATACTAATACCTAACTCTTCACTCTTAGTGCTCACCCAACTAAGAAATGAGTACCTCGCTGGTACAAGATACAAGACATAACACCAACCTAAAGAAATCTGAAATCACTCTAGGTTTTTCACTCAAGTGTTTCTCTCTGCCTCTTTCCACTCTTAGGATTTCCACTCAAGTGTTTCTCTCTGCCTCTTTCCACTCTTAGGCTCTTTCAAGAACTCTCTCATTCAGCCTTTTACCTCAAAAAATTACAAAAAGATAAACATTAAAAAGAAAATTACAATCTGTAAAACATGAAGGAGATTAATGCTTCAACAGCCTCTTTGCTATGTGATGAACCATATTTACTTACCTCTGATTTAGTTCCTCATTCTGGCAGAATGCTCCTTTGACTAGGAAGCACTTTCCAAGTTGATGAACTTCTTCAGAGAACTCTTCTCAGAACATAAACCTCAAACACTGGTTCTCTCTCCTTAGTTTCTGAAGGATGAAAAATCTTCTTTTGTATCTCCTTGTATGATGCTGATTTGCTCTCTCCTAAGTCAACTCCTTGAGCCGTGTGCTACCAACTTACCACATCACTTTTTTAGTTAATCCTTAAATTAGGGATTTTAAAGCTGGTTCTTTTTGCTTGTCTGAAGACATCAAATCAGCAAAGAAAAATTGTTTCAATGGTAAAGCCAAATCTGCACCATTGAGAATGTGCTTTGGCTCCAAGAAACTTTGTGAACCATTGATTTATAGCAGCAGAGATCAAAGACTTCTTTCTCCATTTATCCAAAAATGGTATCGCAGAAAGTTGAGAAGGAGTGAAGAAATTAACATGCATGCAAATGAAAATAAATCACATTTATCTTCTGACTTGGCGTAACACGGCTTGATTTTGGCGATTAGAAATTTGCTTTTTACTTAACCTTTCTCTTTCTTTCTTCTTTGATGAAATGAGCAAGAGGAAGAACAAAGCTTTCTCTCTTTTTTTTTTTTTCTGAGATTCTGACCGAAGCAAACTTGTGAGGTGTATTGGGAAAGCTTCAGCTTAATGAATGCTACTTGGGCTTGGATTGGATATGTTTCCATTCAGTTTAGCTGATTTTTGTAATATTCCTTTGGGCTTTTAGTGTTTGAGAACCCACTGAGAGACTTGGTTATTTTTCTATCTGTTTGGGCCGCTGCAACTATTTTATTTCTTTGGCCTGCATCACTTTATCAAACACAATTAAACACTAATTGAATGATTAACCTAATAAAATAATATTTGTCATCATTAATTGATATTAGTTATTTTTTTAACCCAACAATCTCCCCCCTTGATGACTAACATAATTGTAACAATGATCATAAGGAATTGAATTTGGATAAAGTTAAGAAACTTCCCTTTGAGTGATGTCATTTCCTTTCGTGTTGCTCCCTCTTTCCCTTTCAGGAGTTTCTCCCCTTAGATTTATGCTCTTCTCTTCTTTCCTGTTTGCATATTCTCATAGGAAAGACAATAATAGACTATATGCATTATATTATCCATGGATGAATCAATCAGCAGGGTTTTCAAATAGTTTATCATCTAATGAAGCTAAATCAAGGGAGTGTGCAAACACCCAAATGTGCATCCCAAAATTGAACAAAACATATCAGCAATAATAACAAATATCCAGCTCAAAACTGCTAAAAAACTGAACAATACCTAGCATCAATACTAGCAAAAACAGCGCAATAAATTATGTAAAGCAAATTCACAGCAGCAAATTCACATGCTACATGCTAAACAAAACATAGTAGCAGCAAAATTCTTTTCAGCAAATTCAATTCACCATACACCCGTACACTATATACACTACTCCCCCTTTTGTCATCAAGGATGAAAAAACATTCGACACCAAGGTAAAAACTGCACCTTAAAACCTGCAACAAAGTGTTAATGCAAAGTCTAAACACTAAATTAATTGAAAGTAAATGCAGCAGTAGTTAAAATATTACAGTCATCCTAAATAAATAGAAAGTAGTTCAAAAGTAACAGGAAAAACAGTGTCATGAGACAAAAGTGAACCCAGGACAGCAGCAACATGAGACAAATCTAGGCATCTGAACCATTTTTCTCAGAATCAGCTTCTTCTTCAACATCAGTGGCAGCCAAGGTAGCGAAAATCGAGATTTTATATAAAATCGAAAAGATAATTAAAAATCGTAGAACGTAAAATTGTAAAACGGAATGTAAGATTTTATTAAATATATAAATTTATTAATATCAATTATTAGAGCAATATAATATGATAAAATTAAGTAATTTAAATAAAAATAAAAATTTAAATTTGACAAAAATATCATAAATAATAACATGATGATAAAATAAAGCTAAAGTAGCATAAATATATAACAAAATGCAACATTTGTAAAGTTCAAAGATAAAAATATAAACTAGCCACAAGTCTAATATGAAACATCGCAAATATAAAGAAGATAACATAACATCATCCTAAAAAATATAAAAACTAGAACAATTCATTAACGTCATAATCATTATGTTCTCCAACATTTTGATTTCCATTAGGAGGAAAGTTGAGAAGCTCATTGAAAGCATCATCATCAAGAAGAGGAATCTCCAAATCAATCAAAGGACTCTCATCTTTACCTCCATTTTCTTGAGGGGCTAAGTTTACATCATTTTGTGTGTTAAACTCCTCCAAATTTTCCATCATATTTTCATCTTCCACAATCCATTCTTCATCTGAATCCAAGTCTTCAAGACTATAGTCAGCAGTATTTTTTGATGGCTTCTTTCTTGCCAATCTTGAATTGGTCATCACGAAAACAACGTCATTCATTGTACTTGTCTTCAAACGATTTCTTCTTTTCGTGTGAACCTAATAATATCAAAATTTATTAACATTTATTTAAAATAAATACATATGCTAATTAGAAAGTAATAGAATTGAATAATTAACTAATTCTATAATTTAGAAAATAAATCCCTAAACTAGTATCAAATTAAAAGTTTACCATCTCAAAAGCACTCCAATTGCGCTCACATCCCGATGAACTACAAGTCAAGCTCAAGACATGGATAGCAAATTTTTGAAGTTCTGGATGTTCATCCCCATAAGAATCCCACCATTGTGAAGGTGTTTTGGTTTTGAGAGCATTCTTGGCTACATCTCTACCAAAAAATTTAGCCTTACCCTTGAAATCTTCAAGTTGACTATCAATAATTGTAATGAGTGCAGGATCTCCCACAAGTATATCCAAACAATCATAAAGTCCTTTCTTAACATCATACTCAACCTTAAAATTAGGACTATAATGAATTTGTGGATTCAAATAATAGCCTGCAGCATGCAAAGGCTTAAAGAGTTGCTTGTCCCATCTTGCATCAATAATATCCCACAAAGGCTTATAACTAAAAAGAACATTGAAATAATGAATTAGACAATTACCTAATTAGTAAATAATTAAATGGTAATACTGAAAGAAAAATGTTTACTTATTACTAGTTTTATCACCTTGCTTCAACACTTTGAAAAGCATCTTTAATCTTTTCTTTTGCACAATCAATTTCAGAATACATGTATCCCATAGCTGGTTTTTCCTTTGAATCCACTATACGGAGCACGTGAAGAAGAGGATAAGCACCTCTCAAGCAATGGATAATGTTTTTCCAAAATGTTTTATCCAAAACAATATTTTCAATATTTTTTCCATCCCTTGTCTTTGAACACTTGCTTGCCTTCCACTCATCCGAGATGAACATTCTAATTATTGGATTCTTTTTCTCATTAAGACTATCCAAAGTAAGGTAGGAAGTAGCAAATCTTGTCATACCTGGTCTCACCAAATCTCTTCCTTTGGTGTGTTGTTGCAAAAGGGAAATTAGAGAAGTCCTAGAATATATGTAAGTGGTAAGTCTTCTTCCTTTGGCAATGGTGTCTTTGTGAAGAGCTAGCTTCTTCTCAAAATCTTCAAGCATCAAATCAATGCAATGAGCGGCACAAGGCGTCCAATAAAGATTCTTTCTCTTTTCCATCAACATTTGTCCTGCCTTTTTGTAGTTAGCTGCATTATCAGTTACAACTTGAACCACATTCTCTTCTCCCACTTCCTCTACAACTTCATCAATCATCTTGAATACCTTTTCAGCTGTTTTGCATATATCAGAAGCATTAATCGATTTCAAGAAAACAGTTCCCTTAGGACTATTCACAAGGAAGTTGAGAATAGTTCTCCTTCTTTTATCCATCCAACCATCTGTCATAATAGTGCATCCACTTTTCTTCCATTCAACTTTATGGTCTTCTAATGTTAATTTGGTTGACTCTACCTTCTTCTTCAATAATTTTCCTCTTAACTCATCACAAGAGGGTGGCTTGAATCCTAATCCATAGCGGGCAACCTTCTCAAACATGCTATGATATTCTTCAGATCTTGCAATATTAAAGGGAATAGAATTATTGTAGATGAATGAAGCAATTTCATCACACGCCTCTTTCCTTAGACCCTTCTTAAAAATAGAGTTGATTGTTGTTTGAGTGCTCACACCCCTTTTCTTAAAGAGACTTGCTAGTGTCTCTATTTCTTTTCCCTTTCTTTTCTCACCAACTAAAGCATCCCCTTCTTCTTCTATTCCTTCATCTTTACTTTGTATCTTTTTCTCAAAGTCTCTTGTCTTCTTAACTAAAATTTTTTGCAAACCAACAACAATATCAAACATCTCCTTTTTAACCTCATCAGAAACACTCATACAAGGTTCAACATCTTTTTTTGTTCCTGCCAAATGATGTTTCAACCTATACACTCATCCTGTCACAACCTTATCACAATACTTACATTTTATTTTCTTGGCATCTCCATCAATAGAAATCCCATGCTTCCAAGCTTTGTCACTCCTATTTCCTGGAGTATTTTTAGCGACCTTCTCGGATGCACCACCACCAACAGTTTCAGCCCCAGTATTATTTCCACCATTTTTTGCATTTGAAGCCATTTCAAACCTAAATAAATAGAAGAAAACAATTAATTCCTTAAGACTAAACTATGGCTTTTGAAGTGATAATATAGTATTAATTTTTTTTCGAGGGAAGGGGCTTAAAGCCCCAAATATAGTAGTAATAAACAAATAATACAGTACATTAATAAAATTTGAACAATTTGATATACAGCAAACTAATGAATACATTATCAAGTGAGAATACTTAAATATTACTATAAAAAATGCAACAAATTCACATAATTTTCAAAAGAAAATGGTGCAGTATATATCAAATTCACTACACAAAGGATTTCAGGATTTATGAAACATCATAACCAAAAATAACTTATCAAGAAAACTCCATAACCACTTCTTGAACAGATCATGAACTCCAAAATATTTGTTTCATCCGTGCCTAGCTAGCTAGCATTAAAAAGAAAATAAAATCATATTGAACATTACCAAAGATATGAACGTGTTCCTTGTAACATAAATTCCTATCTATACTCTCAAACACATCAATTGAAGCAACTAATTACCAATTACAGCACAAGAGCTAAATATGCTAAATATTAATACACAATTACACAAAGGCCTATATAAATATCGGATATTGTCACTAGTTTCATTAAATAGTTAACAATCTTTAACAAGATGGAATTATAAATTTTCTTCTAGAACAAACTTATATACAAAAGTATATATATCTACTAATGCTAGTCAATTGAACAAATAAACATACATGCCACTATTATCTAAATACTAACATAAATGATCTTTATTTTAATCAATAACTTTGTTCTATTATCTACTGTCTAATAATATACTTGGTATAAGAAACTCCAATTTGATGTCAGCAAGTTCACAATTGAGAATAGATTATATTACTTATTTGATTTATAGTAGTAAGCTTAAACTCCATTTTAATTATTTGAGAAGCTTACCTCAGAGTCTTTAAATTTGAGAGTTGAGAACTTGAGATACTTCACTAGATTTATTAACTTTGAGTCTTTGAGAAGCAGCAGGCCAGCAGCTGCAATTTTTCTCACATATCAACAAAGTGATATTAGCAAAAGTATTTTTCATAATTAAAAACAAAGAACAAATAAAATTGATACCACAATTCTTATTCGTATCCAATAACAACTAAATTAAAGTATTGAAATTAAATAGAGCATATAGGTAAAACTTAAAATAAAGTTTAAACATTCATAAGTAAAGTATATAAATGAATATATAATTAACTATGTTACTATGTAATGTAAGCATTTAGGCTTTATCCTGTAGCAATAGAAATATATCACTCTTTGATCTTTGTGAATTGTGAATAACAATAACAGGTAAAGCATATGCACCTAAACCCTGACGTCCTAATCTCGATTCCAAATTCCAAATATTTATAAGTGTATCATATGATTCATATCATATTGGCAACGAGCCAACTACAATTTATTTGCTAATTTGTTGAATATAATGATGGTAAAGAAATTAAAATCAAGAAGCATGAGAAGGAGTCGAGGATCTTACATGCACAAACCAGAGTTGAAGATGCTAACTGTGGAGAAGGCAACAATGGCAGAACCGCAGAAGTGCAGAGTCCCAAAATAAAAACCATAAAAGTGCAGAACTGGAATAGCGATAGGTTAGGGAAGTGGGAGTCAGCCAGTCAGGGAGAGTAGGAGAGTGATAGGGAGGTTACAATATTTCAAATTAAAACTGAAATTGAAAAGATTGAATTAAGGCGGTGAAGAAATCGAAGGTTTTTTTGTTAGATTCGGGTTGGGCCAGGCGGGTCATCCCAAACCCACTGCTATTCATCTTCCAAATTGTCTCGCTCTTGACGCGGGGGAGACAAAGACGATTTCACGATCCCACGATCTTCCACGGCGATTCTATGTTTCTGAGTTTTATCAGGAACAGAAGTAGAAACGGACACGCACAACACTTGCAGGAACGTAGAATCGCCCGTTTCTACGATTAAAGACGCGATTTTTGCTACCTTGGTGGCAGCATCTTCATCTTGTTGGAGATTATCAATAAACTTGAGAAAAATAGTCACTCAATCTCTTGATTTTCGGAGGAAGTTCTCATACTTGCTTGCTAGCTTTCTTTGTTCCTTACTCATGGCAATCATATGATTTGATTGGGAGACAAACTCTTGGACTACATCTTTAACAACATTAAACAGAGCAAATTTTTGTCCAGTGGAGATGGAAGTGTCCTCGGTAGAAGGAGGAGGAGAATCCTCAGGAATGAATTCATCATCTTCATCATCTAGAACCACCCTTTTAGAGCGAGTAGGTCTCTTATGCTGTTTCACTAAACCACCTCTCTTTAGATAAGAGTGTCTATTCTCATATGACTCATTAGACAAATCAACACCAAAATGTTCAAAAATGCAAGTTAAGAGCATGCCATAAGGAAGAGCTTTATCTTTCTCACTTCTAACATAATTGGTGCACGAAATCGTGATTGTTCATTCCTTAGTAACGGCGCCAAAAACTTAATACGCACGTTCATAATCTTAGTTCTTTTTCACAACTTCGCACAACTAACCAGCAAGTGCACTGGGTCGTCCAAGTAATAAACCTTACGTGAGTAAGGGTCGATCCCACAGAGATTGTCGGCTTGAAGCAAGTTATGGTCATCTTGTAAATCTCAGTCAGGCAGATTCAAATGGTTATGAAGATTTGATAATTAAAAGATAAATAAAATATAAAATAAAGATAGAGATACTTATGTAATTCATTGGTGAGAATTTCAGATAAGCGTATGGAGATGCTTTTGTTCCTTCTGAACCTCTGCTTTCCTACTGTTTTCATCCAATCACTCATACTCCTTTCCATGACAAGTTGTATGTTGGGCATCACCGTTGTCAATGGCTACATCCCGTCCTCTCAGTGAAAATGGTCCAAATGCGCTGTCACCGTATGGCTAATCATCTGTCGGTTCTCAATCATGCTGGAATAGGATCCAGTGATCCTTTTGCGTCTGTCACTACACCCAACACTCGCGAGTTTGAAGTTCGTCACAGCCATCCCTTCCCAGATCCTACTCGGAATACCACAGACACGGTTTAGACTTTTCGGATCTCAAGAATGGCCGTCAATAATTCTAGCCTATACCACGAAGACTCTGATCGTAAATCAGGAGGCTAAGAGATATGCATTCAAGCTTGCTTTCATGTAGAACGGAAGTGTTTGTCAGGCATGCGTTCATAAGTGAGAATGGTGATTAGCGTCACATAATCATCACATTCATCATGTTCTTGTGTGCGAATGAATATCTTAGAGAAGAAATAGGCTTGAGTTGAATAGAAAAATAATAGTACTTTGCATTAATTCATGAGGAACAGCAGAGCTCCACACCTTAATCTATGGTGTGTAGAAACTCTACCGTTGAAAATACATAAGAACAAGGTCTAGGCATGGCTGAATGGCCAGCCTCCTAAACGTGTACAAAATGATCTAAAGATGATCAAAAGATGTAAAGATTTTCAAAAGATCATAAAAACAATAGTAAAAAGTTCTATTTATACTAAACTAGTTACTAGGGTTTACAGAGATAAGTAAATGATGTAGAAATCCACTTCCAGGCCCACTTGGTGTGTGCTTGGGCTGAGCATTGAGCTTTCATATGTAGAGACTCTTTTTGAAGTTAAACGCCAGGTTGTAGCTTGTTTCTGGCGTTTAACTCTGATTTGCAACCTGTTTCTGGCGTTTAACTCCAGAATAGGGCAGAGAGTTAGTGTTGAATGCCAGTTTGCATCGTCTAAACTCGAGAAAAGTATGAACTATTATATATTTCTGGAAAGCCCTGGATGTCTACTTTCTAACGCAATTGAGAGCGTTCCAATTGGGTTTCTGTAGCTCCAGAAAATCCACTTCGAGTGCAGGGAGGTCAGAATCCAACAGCATATGTAGTCCTTCTTCAGCCTCTGAATAAGATTTTTGCTCAAGTCCCTCAATTTCAGCCAGAAATTACCTGAAATCACAAAAAAACATACAAACTCCTAGTAAAGTCCAGAAATGTGATTTTTATTTAAAAACTAATAAAAATATATTAAAAACTAACTAAATCATACTGAAAACTATGTAAAAACAATGCCAAAAAGCATATAAATTATCCGCTCATCACAACACCAAACTTAAATTGTTGCTTGTCCCCAAGCAACTGAAAATCAAATAGGATAAAAAGAAGAGAATATACTATAAACTCCAAAATATCAATGAAACTTAGCTCCAATTAAATGAGCGGGACTAGTAGCTTTTTGCCTCTGAACAGTTTTGGCATCTCACTTTATCCCTTGAAGTTCAGAATGATTGGCATCTATAGGAACTTCGAATTCAGATAGTGTTATTGATTCTCCTAGTTTAGTATGTTGATTCTTGAACACAGCTACTTTATGAGTCTTGGCCGTGGCCCTAAGCACTTTGTTTTCCAGTATTACCACCAGATACATAAATGCCACAGACACATAATTGGGTGAACCTTTTCAGATTGTGACTCAGCTTTGCTAAAGTCCCCCAATTAGAGGTGTCCAGGGTTCTTAAGCACACTCTGTTTTTGCTTTGGATCTCGACTTTAACCGCTCAGTTTCAAGCTTTTTACTTGACACCTTCACGCCACAAGCACGTGGTTAGCGACAGCTTGGTTTAGCCGCTTAGGCCATGATTTTATTCCTTTTGGGCCCTCCTATCCACTGATGCTCAAAGCCTTGGATCCTTTTTATTACCCTTGCCTTTTGGTTTTAAGGGCTATTGACTTTTTCTGCTTGCTTTTTCTTTTTCTTGCTTTTTTTTCTTTTTTTTTTTCTTTTTTTTCGCAAGATTTTCTCTATTCACTGCTTTTTCTTGCTTTAAGAATCATTTTTATGATTTTTTAGATTATCAAATAATATTTCTCTTTTTTCATCATTCTTTCAAGAGCCAACAATTTTAACATTCATAAATAACAAATTCAAAAGACATATGCACTGTTCAAGCATTCATTCAGAAAACAAAAAGTATTGTCACCACATCAAAATGATTAAACTAATTTCAAGGATGAATTCGAAATTCATGTACTTCTTATTCTTTTGTAATTAAAACATTTTTCATTTAAGAGAGGTGATGGATTCATAGGACATTCATAGCTTTAAGACATAGACACCTAAACACTAATGATCATGTAATAAAGACATAAACATAAATAAACATAGAGCATAGTAAACGAAAAACAGAAAAAATAAGAACAAGGAGATTAAGGAACGGGTCTATCTTAGTAAGGGTGGCGTCCTTTTGCTCTTGAAGAACCAATGATGTTCTTGAGCTCCTCTATGTCTCTTCCTTGTCTTTGTTGCTCCTCCCTCATAGCTCTTTGATCTTCTCTAATCTCATAGAGAATGATGGAGTGCTCTTGGTGTTCCATCCTTAGTTGTCCCATGTTGGAACTTAATTCTCCTAGGGAGGTGTTGATTTGCTCCCAATAGTTTTGTGGAGGGAAGTGCATCCCTTGAGGCATCTCAGGGATTTCATGGTGAGGAATTTCCTCATGCTCTTATTGAGGTCTGGTACGCGGAATCGTGATTACACTTTTAATTATGTAAAATTCATTGCTCTTTCTTTCCCTGGAAATGGCGCCAAAAACATGATGCCAAGACCATGGTTCACAACTCCGTGTAACTAACCAGCAAGTGCACTGGGTCGTCCAAGTAATACCTTACGTGAGTAAGGGTCGAATCCCACGGAGATTGTTGGTATGAAGCAAGCTATGGTCACCTTGCAAATCTCAGTTAGGCAGATATAAATTGATAATGGTGTTTTCGAATAATAATTAATAGAATAGGGGTAGAAATACTTATGTAAATCATTGGTGAGAATTTCAGATAAGCGAATGGAGATGCTTTCGTTCCTCTGAACCTCTGCTTTCTTGCTGTCTTCATCCAATCAGTCTTACTCCTTTCCATGGCTGGCTTTATGTGATACATCACCACTGTCAATGGCTACTTTCGGTCATCTCTCGGGAAAATGATCCAATGCCCTGTCACGGCACGGCTAATCGTCTGGAGGCATCACCCTTGTCAATGGCTTCATCTTATCCTCTCAGTGAAAATGGTCAACGCACCCTGTCACGGCACGGCTATTCATCTGTCGGTTCTCGATCATGCTGGAATAGGATTTACTATCCTTTTGTGTCTGTCACTAACGCCCTGCAATCGCGAGTTTGGAGCTCGTCACAGTCATTCAATCATTGAATTCTACTCGGAATACCACAGACAAGGTTTAGACCTTCCGGATTCTCTTGAATGCTGCTATCATTCTAGCTTACGCCACGAAGATTCCGATTAAGAGATCTCAGAGATACTCATTCAGTCGAAGGTAGAACGAAAGTGGTTGTCAGGCATGCGTTCATAGGGAATGATGATGATTGTCACGTTCATCACATTCAGATTGAAGTACGAATGAATATCTTAGAAGCGAAACAAGATGAATTGAATAGAAAATAGTAGTACTTTGCATTAATCTTTGAGGAACAGCAGAGCTCCACACCTTAATCTATGGAGTGTAGAAACTCTACCGTTAAAAATACATAAGTGATAGGTCCAGGCATGGCCGTGTGGCCAGCCCCTCTGATCTAAGAACCAGGCATCCAAAGATACCTAATACAATAGTAAAAGGTCCTATTTATAATAAACTAGCTACTAGGGTTTACAGAAGTAAGTAATTGATGCATAAATCCACTTCCGGGGCCCACTTGGTGTGTGCTTGGGCTGAGCTTGAGTGTTGCACATGTAGAGGTCCTTCTTGGAGTTGAACGCCAGCTTTTGTGCCATTTTGGGCGTTCAACTCTGGTTTTGGCTCCTTTTCTGGCGCTGGACGCCAGATTTGGGCAGAAAGCTGGCATTGAACGCCAGTTTACGTCGTCTATTCTTGGCCAAAGTATAGACTATTATATATTTATGGAAAGCCCTGGAAGTCTACTTTCCAACGCAATTGGAATCGCGTCATTTCGAGTTCTGTAGCTCCAGAAAATTCACTTTGAGTGCAGGGAGGTCAGAATCCAACAGCATCAGCAGTCCTTCTTCAACCTCTGAATCTGATTTTTGCTCAAGTCCCTCAATTTCAGCCAGAAAATACCTGAAATCACAGAAAAATACACAAACTCATAGTAAAGTCCAGAAATGTGAATTTAACATAAAAACTAATGAAAACATCCCTAAAAGTAACTAGATCCTACTAAAAACATACTAAAAACAATGTCAAAAAGCGTATAAATTATCCGCTCATCACAACACCAAACTTAAATTGTTGCTTGTTCCCAAGCAACTGAAAATCAAATAGGATAAAAAGAAGAGAATATACTATAAATTCCAAACTATCAGTGAAACATAGCTTCAATCATATGAGCGGGACTTATAGCTTTTTGCCTCTTGAATAGTTTTGGCATCTCACTTTATCCATTGAAGTTTAGAATGATTGGCATCTATAGGAACTCAGAGTTCAGATAGTGTTATTGACTCTCCTAGTTCAGTATGATGATTCTTGAACACAGCTTCTTTATGAGTCTTGGCCGTGGCCCTAAGCACTTTGTTTTCCAGTATTACCACCGGATACATAAATGCCACAGACACATAATTGGGTGAACATTTTCAGATTGTGACTCAGCTTTGCTAAAGTCCCCAATTAGAGGTGTTCAGGGTTCTTAAGCACACTCTTTTTTTGCTTTGGACCTTGACTTTAACCGCTCAGTCTCAAGTTTTCACTTGACACCTATACGCCACAAGCACATGGTTAGGGACAGCTTGGTTTAGCCGCTTAGGCCAGGATTTTATTCCTTTAGGCCCTCCTATCCACTGATGCTCAAAGCCTTGGGATCCTTTTTATTTGCCCTTGCCTTTTGGTTTTAAGGGTTATTGGCTTTTTCTGCTTGCTTTTTCTCTTTCTTTTTTTTTCTATTTTTTTCGCCCCTTTTTTTTTTCTGCAAGCTTTGTTCTTTGCTGCTTTTTCTTGCTTCAAGAATCATTTTTATGATTTTTCAGATTATCAAATAACATGTCTCCTAGTCATCATTCCTTCAAGAGCCAACATATTTAACATTCTTAAACAACAACTTCAAAAGACATATGCACTGTTCAAGCATACATTCAGAAAACAAGAAGCATTGTCACCACATCTATATAATTAAGCTAAGTTCAAGGATAAATTCGAAACTCATGTACTTCTTGTTCTTTTGAATTAAAACATTTTTCATTTAAGAGAGGTGATGGATTCATAGGACATTCATAACTTTAAGACATAGTTACTAACTACTAATGATCATGTAATGAAGACACAAACATAGACAAGCACATAACATAGAAAACGAAAAACAGAGAAAGCAAGAACAAGGAATGAATCCACCTTAGTGATGGTGGCGTTTCCTTCTTGAGGAACCAATGATGTCCTTGAGCTCTTCTATGTCTCTTCCTTGTCTTTGTTGCTCCTCCCTCATTGATTTTTGATCTTCTCTTATTTCATGAAGCATGATGGAGTGCTCTTGATGTTCCACCCTTAGTTGTCCCATATTGGAACTCAATTCTCCTAAGGAGGTGTTGATTTGCTCCCAATAGTTTTGTGGAGGAAAGTGCATTTGAGGCATCTCCGGGATCTCATGGTGATGAGCTTCATACGCCTCTTGAGCTCCATGAATGGGCTCTCTTGCTTGCTCCATCTTCTTCTCAGTGATGGGCTTCTCTTCCTTAATAGGAATGTCTCCTTCTATGAAAGCTCCAGCTGAGTAACATAGATGGCAAATGAGGTGAGGGAAGGTTAACCTTGCCATAGTGGAGGACTTGTCAGCCACCTTGTAGAGTTCTTGAGGTATAATCTCATGAACTTCCACCTCTTCTCCAATCATGATGCTATGGATCATGATGGCCCGGTCTATAGTAACTTCAGACCGGTTGCTAGTGGGAATGATTGAGCATTGAATGAACTCCAACCATCCTCTAGCTATAGGCTTGAGGTCCAATCTTCTTAGTTGAACCGGCTTGCCTTTGGAGTCAATCTTCCATTGAGCTCCTTCTACACATATGTCCATAAGGACTTGGTCCAACCTTTGATCAAAGTTGACTCTCCTTGTGTAGGGGCGTGCGTTCTCTTCCATGTTTGGCAAGTTGAACGCCAACCTCACATTCTCCGGACTAAAATCTAAGTATTTCCCCCGAACCATTGTAACATAGTTCTTTGGATCCGGGTTCCTACTTTGATCATGGTTCTTGGTGATCCATGCATTAGCATAGAACTCTTGAACCATTAGGATGCCGACTTGTTGGATGGGATTTGTTAGAACTTCCCAACATCTTCTTTGAATTTCATGTCGAATCTCCGGATACTCATTTCTTTTGAGTTTGAAAGGGACCTCAGGGATCACCTTCTTCTTGGCCACAACATCATAGAAGTGGTCTTGATGGGCTTTGGAGATGAACCTTTCCATCTCCCATGACTCGGATGTGGAAGCTTTTGTCTTCCCTTTCCCCTTTCTAGAGGATTCTCCGGTCTTAGGTGCCATCAATGGTAATGGAAAAACAAAAAGCTTATGCTTTTACCACACCAAACTTAGAATATTGCTCGCCCTCGAGCAATAAAAGAAAGGATAGATGAAGAAGAAGAAGAAATGGAGGAGAGGGAGAGTGGGGAGTGTTTCGGCCAAGAAGAGTGTAGAGGGGTGTGTTGTGTGAATTTGATGAAGAATGGAGGGCTTTATATAGGGAAGGGAGGGGGGAAAAGGTTTCGGCTATATGGGTGGGTTTGGGTGGGAAATTGGTTTTGAATTTTGAAGGTAGGTGGAGTTTATGAGGTAGGTTTATGGGGAAGAGTGGATGGATGTGAGTGGTGAAGAGGTGATGGGGAAGAGAGATTGAGGTGATTGGTGAAGGGTTTTTGGGGAAGAGTGTTTATGGGGTTGTGTGAAAGAGAGTGGTGAGAAGAAGTGAGTGGAGGTAGGTGGGGATCTTGTGGGGTCCACAGATCCTGAGTGGATCCTGTGTTCAAGGATTTACATCCCTGCACCCATTAGGCATGTAAAAATGCCTTTGCACACAACTCTGGGCGTTCAGCGCCAGGTTGGTGGCCATTTT
Organism: Arachis ipaensis; assembly: GCF_059453495.1. Lineage (NCBI taxonomy): Eukaryota > Viridiplantae > Streptophyta > Magnoliopsida > Fabales > Fabaceae > Arachis > Arachis ipaensis. The sequence goes on from NC_142436.1 coordinate 9,610,838, forward strand.
GGGTGTTCAACGCCCATTTGTGTGCCATTTCTGGCGTTGAACGCCAGAACCATGACTGTTCTGGCGTTCAGCACCCAGAAGCTGCCCATTTTGGGCGTTCAACGCCAGAACCATGCTCTGTTCTGGCGCTGAACGCCAGACAGATGCTCCTCCAGGGTGTGATTTTTCTTCTGTTGTTTTTGATTTCGTTTTCAATTTTTATATTTATTTTGTGACTCCACATGATCATGAACCTACAAAGACATATAACTAAGAAAAATATAGTTAGATAAATAAAAATTGGGTTGCCTCCCAACAAGCGCTTCTTTAATGTCAATAACTTGACAGTGGGCTCTCATGGAGCCTCACAGATGTTCAGAGCATTGTTGAAACTCTCCAACACCAAACTTAGAGTTTGGATATGGGAGTTCAACACCAAACTTAGAGTTTGGTTGTGGCCTCCCAACACCAAACTTAGAGTTTGACTGTGGGGGCTCTGGTTGACTCTGCTTTGAGAGAAGCTTTTTCTGCTTTCTCTCCATGGTTGCAGAGGGAGATCCTTGAGTTTTAAACACAAGGGAGTTCTCATTCCATTGAAGGACTATTTCACCTCTGTCAACATAAATCACAGCTCTTGCTGTGGCCAGGAAAGGTCTTCCTAGGATGATGGATTCGTCCTCTTCCTTTCCAGTATCCAGGACTATGAAATCAGCAGGGATGTAAAGGCCTTCAACCTTTACTAACACGTCCTCTACTTGTCCATAAGCCTGTTTTCTTGAACTGTCTGCCATCTCTAATGAGATTTTAGCAGCTTGCACCCCATAGATTCCCAGTTTCTCTATTACAGAGAGGGGCATGAGGTTTATTCCTGAATCAAGGTCACACAGAGCCTTAAAGATCATGGTGCCTATGGTACAAGGTATTATGAACTTTCCAGGATCCTGTCTCTTCTGAGGCAATGTCAGTTGATCCAGATCACTTAGTTCATTGATGAACAAGGGAGGTTCAACTTCCCAAGTATCAATGCCAAATAGTTTGGCATTTAGCTTCATGATTGCACCAAGAAACTTGGCAGTTTGCTCTTCAGTAACATCCTCATTCTCTTCAGAAGAGGAATACTCATCAGAGCTCATGAAGGGCATAAGGAGGTTCAATGGAATCTCTATGGTCTCTAGATGAGCCTCAGAGTCCTTTTGTTCCTCAGAGGGAAGCTCCTTATTGATCACTGGACGTCCTAGGAGGTTTTCCTCCTTGGGATTTGCGTTCTCCACTCCCCTTGTAGGTTCGGCCATGGTGCTTATGTCAATGGCCTTGCACTCTCCTTTTGGGTTCTCTTCTGTATTGCTTGGGAGAGTACTGGGAGGGATTTCAGTGATCCTTTTACTCAGCTGGCCCACTTGTGCTTCCAAATTTTTAATGGAAGACCTTGTTTCATTCATGAAGCTCACAGTGGCCTTGGATAGATCAGAGACTAGATTTGCTAAATTAGAAGCATTTTGTTCAGAGTTCTCTGTCTGTTGCTGAGTGGATGATGGAAAAGGTTTATTATTGTTAAACCTATTTCTTCCACCATTATTAAAGCCTTGTTGAGGCTTTTGATCCTTCCATGAGAAATTTGGATGATTTCTCCATGATGAGTTATAGGTGTTTCCATAAGGTTCACCTAAGTAATTCACCTCTGCTATTGCAGGGTTCTCAGGATCATAAGCTTCTTCTTCATAAGAAGCCTCTTGAGTACTGTTGGATGCAGCTTGCATTCCATTCAGACTCTGGGAAATCATATTGACTTGCTGAGTCAATATTTTGTTCTGAGCTAATATGGCATTCAAAGTATCAACTTCAAGAACTCCCTTCTTCATAGGCGTCCCATTATTCACAGGATTCCTTTCAGAAGTGTACATGAACTGGTTATTAGCAACCATGTCAATGAGTTCTTGAGCTTCTGCAGGCGTTTTCTTTAGGTGAATGGATCCACCTGCAGAAGTGTCCAGTGACATTTTTGATAGCTCAGATAAACCATCATAGAATATATCCAGGATGGTCCATTCTAAAAGCATGTCAGAAGGACACTTTTTGGTCAACTGTTTGTATCTTTCCCAAACTTCATAGAAGGATTCACCTTCTTTCTGTCTGAAGGTTTGAACATCAGCTCTAAGCTTGCTCAGCTTTTGAGGAGGAAAGTACTTGGCTAAGAAAGCCGTGACCAGCTTATCCCAAGAGTTCAGGCTGTCTTTGGGTTGAGAATCCAACCACATTCTAGCTCTGTCTCTTACAGCAAAAGGGAAAAGCATGAGCCTGTAGACTTCAGGATCTACTCCATTAGTCTTAACAGTATCACATGTCTGCAAGAATTCAGTTAAGAACTGAAAAGGATCTTCAGATGGAAGTCCATGAAACTTGCAGTTCTGCTGCATCAGAGAAACTAACTGAGGTTTCAGCTCAAAGTTGTTTGCTCCAATGGCAGGAATGGAGATGCTTCTTCCATGTAAATTGGAATTTGGTGCAGTAAAGTCACCAAGCATCTTCCTTACATTATTATTATTTTCGGCTGCCATCTCCTCTTCCTGTTCAAAAATTTCTGAAAGGTTATCTCTGGATTGTTGTATTTTAGCTTCTCTTAGTTTCCTTTTCAGAGTCCTTTCAGGTTCTGGATCTGCTTCCACAAGAATGTTCTTATCCTTGCTCCTGCTCATATGACAAAGAAGAAGGCACAGAAAAATAATAATAATAATAGAGATCCTTTATACCACAGTATAGGGATCCCTTTGTGAGTGGAAGAACAGAGGAGGAGACAAAGAATGTAATGTAATGGAAGAAACACAACTGTGAGGAGGGTTGAGATGTGAGATGAGATGTTAGTAAATGAATAAATAAATAGAATAAGATGGGAGAGGGAGAATTTTCGAAAAATATTTTTGAAAAAGAGTTAGTGATTTTCGAAAATGGTTTTTGAAAAATGTTAGTATTTTTCGAAAATTTTTAAAATAAAAAATAAAAATAAGAATAATTAGTTAATTAAAAATAAATTTTTGAAAAAGAGGGAAGATATTTTCGAAAATTAGAGAGAGAGAGTTAGTTAGGTAGTTTTGAAAAAGTTAAGAAACAAACAAAAAGTTAGTTAGTTAGTTGAAACAAATTTTGAAAAGATAAAAAGTTAGGAGGTTAGAAAAGATATTTTGAAATTAGATTTTTGAAAAAGATAAGATGAGAAGATATTTTAGAAATTAGTTTTGAAAAAGATTTGATTTTTTAAAATCTCAATTAATGACTTGATTCATAAGAAATCACAAGATATGATTCTAGAACTTAAAGTTTGAATCTTTCTTAACAAGCAAGTAACAAACTTGAAATTTTTGAATCAAAACATTAATTGTTGATGTTATTTTCGAAAATCATGAAAAAAATAAGAAAAAGATTTTTGGAAAATATTTTTGTAATTTTCGAAAATAACTAAGAATTTTGAAAAAGATTTGATTTTTGAAAAAGATTTTGAAAAAGATGAGATTTTCAAATTGAAAATTTGATTTGACTCATAAGAAACAACTTGATTTTTAAAATTTTTGAAAAAGTCAATCCAAATTTTCGAATTTGATGAGAGAAAAATGGAAAAATATTTTTTTTGATTTTTGAAAGTTTTATGATGAGAGAGAAAAATACTAAAAAGATGCAATGCATGAAATTTTTAGATCAAAACATGTGATGCATGCAAGAATGCTATGAATATCAAGATGAACACCAAGAACACTATGAAGATCATGATGAACATCAAGAACACAATTTTGAAAAAATTTTAATGCAAAGAAAACATGCAAGACACCAAACTTAGAATTCTTTAATGCTTTAGACACTAAGAATTCAAGAATGCATATGAAAAACAATAAAAGACACAAAAAAAAAAATCATCAAGATCAAACAAGAAGACTTACCAAGAACAACTTGAAGATCATGAAGAACACTATGAATGCATGAGAATTTTCGAAAAATGCAGGATGCACATGCAATTGACACCAAACTTATAACATGACTCAAGACTCAAACAAGAAACACAAAAATATTTTTGCTTTTTATGATTTTCTAATTTTTTTGGATTTTTTTTTCGAAAATTATTTGTAAAAGAAAAAATAAGGATTCCAAAATTTTTAATATGAATTCCAGGAATCTTGCATTCTTAGTCTAAAGCTTCAGTCCAGGAATTAGACATGGCTCACTAGCCAGCCAAGCTTTCAATGAAAGTTCCGGTCCAAAACACTAGACATGGCCAATGGCCAGCCAAGCTTCAGCATTTTAACATCAGAGTATATTGCTCTTGATAACAAATTGCAAGCCTCAGTCCAAATAAATTTAGACATGGCTTTACAGCCAGCCAGGCTTCACATGCTTCATGAAACACTAGAATTCATTCTTAAAAATTTTGAATAAATTTTTGAAAACATTTTTATTATTTTTTTTTCGAAAACAAATGGGAAAATTTTTGAAAGATTTTTGAAAAATTTTTGAAAACAAAACAAAAAAGAAAATTACCTAATCTGAGCAACAGGATGAACCGTCAGTTGTCCATACTCGAACAATCCCCGACAACGGCGCCAAAAACTTGGTACGCGGAATCGTGATTACACTTTTAATTATGTAAAATTCATTGCTCTTTCTTTCCCTGGAAATGGCGCCAAAAACATGATGCCAAGACCATGGTTCACAACTCCGTGTAACTAACCAGCAAGTGCACTGGGTCGTCCAAGTAATACCTTACGTGAGTAAGGGTCGAATCCCACGGAGATTGTTGGTATGAAGCAAGCTATGGTCACCTTGCAAATCTTAGTTAGGCAGATATAAATTGATAATGGTGTTTTCGAATAATAATTAATAGAATAGGGGTAGAAATACTTATGTAAATCATTGGTGAGAATTTCAGATAAGCGAATGGAGATGCTTTCGTTCCTCTGAACCTCTGCTTTCCTGCTGTCTTCATCCAATCAGTCTTACTCCTTTCCATGGCTGGCTTTATGTGATACATCACCACTGTCAATGGCTACTTTCGGTCATCTCTCGGGAAAATGATCCAATGCCCTGTCACGGCACGGCTAATCGTCTGGAGGCATCACCCTTGTCAATGGCTTCATCTTATCCTCTCAGTGAAAATGGTCAACGCACCCTGTCACAGCACGGCTATTCATCTGTCGGTTCTCGATCATGCTGGAATAGGATTTACTATCCTTTTGCGTCTGTCACTAACGCCCTGCAATCACGAGTTTGGAGCTCGTCACAGTCATTCAATCATTGAATCCTACTCGGAATATCACAGACAAGGTTTAGACCTTCCGGATTCTCTTGAATTCTGCCATCATTCTAGCTTACGCCACGAAGATTCCGATTAAGAGATCTCAGAGATACTCATTCAGTCGAAGGTAGAACGGAAGTGGTTGTCAAGCACGCGTTCATAGGGAATGATGATGATTGTCACGTTCATCACATTCAGATTGAAGTACGAATGAATATCTTAGAAGCGAAACAAGATGAATTGAATAGAAAATAGTAGTACTTTGCATTAATCTTTGAGGAACAGCAGAGCTCCACACCTTAATCTATGGAGTGTAGAAACTCTACCGTTAAAAATACATAAGTGATAGGTCCAGGCATGGCCGTGTGGCCAGCCCCTCTGATCTAAGAACCAGGCGTCCAAAGATACCTAATACAATAGTAAAAGGTCCTATTTATAATAAACTAGCTACTAGGGTTTACAGAAGTAAGTAATTGATGCATAAATCCACTTCCGGGGCCCACTTGGTGTGTGCTTGGGCTGAGCTTGAGTGTTGCACGTGTAGAGGTCCTTCTTGGAGTTGAACGCCAGCTTTTGTGCCATTTTGGGCGTTCAACTCTGGTTTTGGCTCCTCTTCTGGCGCTGGACGCCAGATTTGGGCAGAAAGCTGGCGTTGAACGCCAGTTTACGTCATCTATTCTTGGCCAAAGTATGGACTATTATATATTGCTGGAAAGTCCTGGAAGTCTACTTTCCAACTCAATTGGAAGCGCGCCATTTCGAGTTCTGTAACTCCAGAAAATCCACTTTGAGTGCAGGGAGGTCAGAATCCAACAGCATCAGCAGTCCTTCTTCAACCTCTGAATCTGATTTTTGCTCAAGTCCCTCAATTTTAGCCAGAAAATACCTGAAATCATAGAAAAACACACAAACTCATAGTAAAGTCCAGAAATGTGAATTTAACATAAAAACTAATGAAAACATCCCTAAAAGTAACTAGATCCTACTAAAAACATACTAAAAACAATGTCAAAAAGCGTATAAATTATCCGCTCATCAAGGTCCATGATCTCTTGTTTGCTCCATCCTTTTCTTAGTGATGGGCTTGTCCTCATCAATGAGGATATCTCCCTCTATGTCAATTCCAGCCGAATTGCAGAGGTGGCAAATAAGGTGAGGAAATGCTAACCTTGCCAAAGTGGAGGACTTGTCAGCCACCTTGTAGAGTTCTTGAGGTATAATCTCATGAACTTCCACTTTCTCCCCAATCATGATACTATGGATCATGATGGCCCGGTCTACAGTAACTTCAGACCGGTTGCTAGTAGGAATGATAGAGCGTTGGATGAACTCCAACCATCCTCTAGCTACAGACTTAAGGTCCGGTCTTCTCAATTGAACCGGCTTGCCTCTTGAGTCAACTTTCCATTGAGCTCCTTCCACACATATGTCCATGAGGACTTGGTCCAACCTTTGATCAAAGTTGACCCTTCTAGTGTAGGGGCGTGCGTTTTCTTGCATCATTGGCAAGTTGAACGCCAACCTTACATTTTTCGGACTGAAATCTAAGTATTTCCCCCGAACCATTGTAAGCCAATTCTTTGGATTCGGGTTCATACTTTGATCATGGTTCCTAGTGATCCATGCATTTGCATAGAACTCTTGAACCATTAAGATCCCGACTTGTTGAATAGGATTAGAGAGAACTTCCCATCCTCTTCTTCTAATCTCTTGTCGGATCTCCGAATACTCGCTCTTTTTGAGCTTAAAAGGGACCTCAAGGATCACCTTTTTCTTGGCCACAACTTCATAGAAGTGGTCTTGATGGACCTTTGAGATGAATCTCTCCATCTCCCATGACTCAGAGGTGGAAGCAATTGCCTTCCCTTTCCTCTTTCTTGAGGTTTCTCTGGCCTTAGGTGCCATTAATGGTTATGGAAAAACAGAAAAGCAATGCTTTTACCACACCAAACTTAAAAGGTTTGCTCGTCCTCGAGCAAAAGAAGAAAGAAAGTAGTAAAAGAAGAAGAAAATGGAGGAGATGGAGGGAGAAGGTGTATTCGGCCAAGGGGGAGAAGTGGTGGTTGTAATGTGTGAAAATGGATTAGTGTTGAGGGGTTTATATAGGGGTGGGGGGAAGGGTAGGTTTCGGCCATTAGGGTTGGGTTTGGGAGGGAAAAGAATTTGAATTTTGGAGGTAGGTGGGGTTTATGGGGAAGAGTGGATGGATGTGAGTGGTTAAGGGTATTTGGGGAAGAGGTATGGAGGTGATTGATGAAGGGTATTTGGGGAAGAGGTATGGAGGTGATTGGTGAAAGGTATTTAGGGAAGAGTGTTATGAAAGGGTGTGAAGAGGAGAGAAGAAGAGGTGGAGTAGGTGGGGATCCTGTGGGTCCACAGATCATGAGGGGCCAAGGACTTAGCATCTCTGCTCCATTTAGGCATGCAAAACGCCCTTAGAATGCATGTCTGGCGTTAAACGCCAGCTTGCTGCTTGTTTCTAGCGTTTAACGTCAGCTTTTCTCCCATTCTTGGCGTTAAACGCCAATTTCATGCTTTGTTCTGGCGTTAAACGCCAGTCTGGTGCTTGTTTCTGGCGTTTAACGCCAGCTTGATGCTTCTTTCTGGCGTTAAATGCCAGTTTGATACTTCTTACTGGCGTTTAAACGCCAGTAAGCTCTTCTTCCAGGGTGAGCTATTTTTAATGCTGTTTTTCATTTTGTTTTTGATTTTTCAGTAGTTTTTGTGACTTCACATGATCATCAACCTAAAGAAAACATAAAATAGCAATGGAAAATAAATAGATATAATTAAATAACATTGGGTTGCCTCCCAACAAGCGCTTCTTTAATGTCAATAGCTTGACAGTGAGCTCTCATGGAGCCTCACAGATAATCAGAGCAAGGTTGGGGCCTCTTAACACCAAACTTAGAGTTTGGTTGTGGCTTCCCAACACCAAACTTAGAGTTTGAATGTGGGGGGTTTTGTTTGACTCTGTATTAAGAGAAGCTTTTTATGCTTCCTCTCCATGGTTACAGAAGGAGAACCTTGAGTCTTAAATATAAGGTAGCCCTCATTCAACCGAAGGACCAACTCTCCTCTGTTAACATCAATCTCAACTTTTGCTGAGGCTAGGAAGGGTCTGCCAAGGATGATGGATTCATCCTCATCCTTCCCAGTGTCTAGGATTATGAAATCAGCAGGGATGTAAAGGCCTTCAACCTTTACTAACACATCCTCTACTACTCCATAAGCCTGTTTCATTGATTTGTCTGCCATCTCTAATGAGATTCTTGTAGCTTGTACCTCAAAGATTCCCAGTTTCTCTATTACAGAGAGTGGCATGAGGTTTATCCCTGACCCAAGGTCACACAGAGCTTTCTCAAAGGTCATGGTGCCTATGGTGCAAGGTATGAAGAACTTTCCAGGATCCGGTTTCTTCTGAGGCAATGTCTGCCTCATTAGTGCACTCGGTTCATTGGTGAGCAAGGGGGGTTCATCCTCCCAAGTCTCATTACCAAATAAACTGGCATTCAACTTCATGATTGCTCCTAGATACTTAGCAACTTGCTCTGCAATGGTATCTTCATCTTCTTCAGAGGAAGAGTATTCATCAGAGCTCATGAATGACAGAAGAAGGTCCAATGGAATCTCTAGGGTCTCTGTATGAGCCTCAGATTCCTTTGGTTTCTCAAAAAGGAACTCCTTTTTGTCTAGAGGATGTCCCAAGAGGTCTTCCTCATTGGGATTCACGTCCTCCTCCTCCTCTGGGCATTCGGCCACACTAAGTAAGATTATGGCCTTGCACTCTCTCTTGGGATTTTCTTCTGTATTGCTTGGGAGAGTACTGGGAGGAGTTTCAGTAATCTTCTTACTCAGCTGACCCACCTGTGCCTCCAAATTTCTAATGGAGGACCTTGTTTCATTCATGAAACTTAGTGTGGTCTTGGATAGATCAGAAACTATGGTTGCCAGGCTAGAATGGATCTGTTCAGAATTCTCTGTCTGTTGCTGAGAAGATGATGGAAAAGGCTTGCTATTGCTAAACCTATTTCTTCCACCATTATTATTGAAGCCTGTTAAGGCTTTTGTTGATCCTTCCATGAGAGATTAGGATGATTTCTCCATGAAGGATTATAGGTGTTTTCATAGGGTTCTCCCATGTAATTCACCTATGCTATTGCAGGGTTCTCAGGATCATAAGCTTCTTCTTCAGAAGATGCCTCTTTAGTACTGTTGGATGCAGCTTGCAATCCATTCAGACTCTGAGAAATCATATTGACTTGCTGAGTCAATATTTTGTTCTGAGCCAATATGGCATTCAGAGTATCAATTTCAAGAACTCCCTTCTTCTGAGGCGTTCTATTGTTCACAGGATTCCTCTCAGAGGTGTACATAAACTGGTTATTTGCAACCATTTCAATGAGTTCCTGAGCTTCTGCAGGGGTTTTCATGTGAAGAGATCCTCCTGAAGAATGGTCCAATGACATTTTTGACAACTCAGACAGACCATCATAGAATATACTTATGATGCTCCATTCTGGAAGCATGTCAGTAGGACACCTTTTGATCAGTTGCTTATATCTTTCCCAAGCTTCATAGAGGGATTCTCCTTCCTTTTGTCTGAAGGTTTTGGATTTCTACTCTAAGCTTGCTCATCTTTTGAGGTGGAAAGAATTTGGCCAGGAAAGCACTGACCAGCTTATCCCAAGAGTTCAGGCTATCCTTAGGTTGTGAATCCAACCATATTCTAGCTCTGTCTCTTACAGCAAAACGGAAAAGCATAAGCCTGTAGACCTCGGGATCAATTCCATTGGTCTTGACAGTGTCACATATTTGCAAGAATTCAGCTAAAAACTGATGAGGATCTTCCATTGGAAGTCCATGAAACTTGTAATTCTGCTGCATTAGAGAAACCAATTGAGGCTTAAGCTCAAAATTGTTTGCTCCAATTGCAGGAAGTGAGATACTTCTTCCATAGAAGTTAGAAGATGGTGCAATAAAGTCACCAAGCATCTTCCTTGCATCTCCACCATTGTTATTAGGTTCGGCCATGTCTCTTTCTTTTTCAAAAATTTCTGTCAGGTTCTCTCCAGAGGGTTGTGCTTTAGCTTCTCTTAGTTTCCTCTTAAGAATCCTTTCAGGTTCAGGATCAGCTTCAATAAGAATGTCTTTATCCCTGTTCCTGCTCATATGAAAAAGAAGAGAACAGAAAAGAAAATATGGAAACCTCTATGTCACAGTATAGAGATTCCTTTATGTGAGTAGAAGAAGAGAAGAATAGAAGAAGGAGAAGATAGGAATTCGAACACAGAGAAGAAGAATGGGTTCGAATTTTTGAATGAAAGAGGGGTGTTAGTAGATAATTAAATAAATAGAAAGAGATGAGAGGGGGAAGAATTCGAAAATTAAATAAAATAGATAAAAAAATTTTGTTTTTATTTTGACTATTAGTTATAATTCGAAATTTAAAAAGAAAAATAAAATTAAATTAAATTAGAATTTAAAACAAAAAGTTAATTAAAAAGGAATTTTGAAAAAGATGGGAGGGGTTTTCGAAAATTAGAGAGGGAAAATTAGTTAGGTGGTTTTGAAAAAGATATGATTGAAATAAAAAACTTTTAAAATCAAACAAAAAGTCAAGTAGTTAATTGAAAAAGATTTGAAAATCAATTTTGAAAAGATAAGAAGTTAGAAAAGATTTTGAAATTATGTTTTGAAAAAGATATGATTGAAAGATATTATTGAAAATTTAATTTGAAAAGGATTTGAAAAGGAAATTAAAAAGATTTGATTTTTGAAATTAAAGTTGATTACTTGATTAACAAGAAACTAAAAGATATGATTTTAAAATTTAAAGATTGAACCTTTCTTAATAGGCAAGTAACAAACTTTAAAATTTTTGAATCAATCACATTAATTGTTAGCAAAGATTTTGAAATTATAAAATAAAATAAGAAAAATATTTTTGAAAATCAATTTGAAATTTTCGAAAATATGAATGAAAAATGAAAAGGATTTGATTTTTGAAAAAGATTTGAAAAAGATATAATTTTTAAATTGAAAATTTGACTTGACTCATAAGAAACAATTAAATTTTAAAAACTTTTTGACTAAGTCAAACCAAATTTTCGAAAATTTATGAGAGAAAAAGGGAAATATATTTTTTTATTTTTGAATTTTTAATGAAGAAAGAGAAAAACAATAAAAAGACTCAAAACATGAAAATTATGAATCAAAATACACAATGCATGCAAGAACACTTTGAATGTCAAGATGAACATCAAGAACACTTTGAATGTCAAGATGAACACCAAGAACTTATTTTTGAAAATTTTTAAGAAAAGAAAAATATGCAAGACACCAAACTTAAAAATTTTTAATGTTGAGACACTAACAAATTGAAAATGTATATGGAAAACAAGAAAAGACACAAAACATAAAAATGCAAAGATCAAACAAAGGAGATCATCAAGAACAACTTGAAGATCATGAAGAACATATGATGAATTTTCGAAAATTAAAGAAAATTATAAAAGCATGCAATTGACACCAAACTTAAGAATTGACACTATACTTAAACAAGAAACACAAAATATTTTTGGTTTTTATGATTTTATTAATTTTTTTGGTATTTTTCGAAAATTATTTGAAAAAAGAAAAAGAAGGATTTAAAAATTTTTAATGAGAATTCCAGGAATCATGCAATGTTAGTCTAAAACTCCAGTCCAGGAATTAGACATGGCTTACTAGCCAGCCAAGCTTTCATTGAAAGCTCCGGTCCAAAACACTAGACATGGCCAATGGCCAGCCAAGCTTCAGCAGAACATTACATACAACAGCTAATTTGCTGAGAAAGACAAAGAAGCTCTTCTCAAGATAGTTGAAACCTCGGTCCAAAAGTTTAGACATGGCTTAACAGCCAGCCAGGATTCAACATATCTCATGAACTCTAGAATTCATTCTTAAAAATTCTGAAGAACATAGAATAAAATTTTTTTTTTGAAAATTTTTTGAAAATAAAATTAATAAAAAATAAAAAGCTTAAAATTAAAATAAAATTACCTAATCTGAGCAACAAGATGAACCGTCAGTTGTCCAAACTCGAACAATCCCCAGCAACGGAGCCAAAAACTTGGTGCACAAAATCGTGATTGTTCATTCCTTGGTAACGGCGCCAACAACTTAATACGTACGTTCATAATCTTAGTTCTTTTTCACAACTTCGCACAACTAACCAGCAAGTGCACTGGGTCGTCCAAGTAATAAACCTTACGTGAGTAAGGATCGATCCCACGGAGATTGTCGGCTTGAAGCAAGCTATGGTCATCTTGTAAATCTCAGTCAGGCGGATTCAAATGGTTATGGAGATTTGATAATTAAAAGATAAATAAAATATAAAATAATGATAGAGATACTTATGTAATTCATTGGTGGAAATTTCAGATAAACGTATGGAGATGCTTTTGTTCCTTCTGAACCTCTGATTTCCTACTGCTTTCATCCAATCACTCATACTCCTTTCCATGGCAAGCTGTATGTTGGGCATCACCGTTGTCAATGGCTACATCCCGTCCTCTCAGTGAAAATGGTCCAAATGCGCTGTCACCGCATGGCTAATCATCCGTCGGTTCTCGATCATGCTAGAATAGGATCCAGTGATCCTTTTGCGTCTGTCACTACGCCCAGCACTCGCGAGTTTGAAGCTCGTCACAACCATCCCTTCCCAGATCCTACTCGGAATACCACAGACACGGTTTAGACTTTTCAGATCCCAAGAATGGCCGCCAATAATTCTAGCCTATACCACGAAGACTCTGATCGTAAATCAGAAGGCTACAAGATATGCATTCATGCTTGCTTTCATGTACAACGGAAGTGTTTGTCAGGCATGCGTTCATAAGTGAGAATGGTGATGAGCGTCACATAATCATCACATTCATCATGTTCTTGTGTGCAAATGAATATCTTAGAGAAGAAATAGGCTTGAGTTGAATAGAAAAACAATAGTACTTTGCATTAATTCATGAGGAACAGCAGAGCTCTACACCTTAATCTATGGTGTGTAGAAACTTTACCGTTGAAAATACATAAGAATAAGGTCTAGGCATGGCCGAATGGCCAGCCTCCTAAACATTTACAAAATGATCTAAAGATGATCAAAAGATGTAAAGATTTTCAAAAGATCATAAAAACAATAGTAAAAAGTTCTATTTATACTAAACTAGTTACTAGGGTTTACAGAGATAAGTAAATGATGTAGAAATCCACTTCCGGGCCCACTTGGTGTGTGCTTGGGCTGAGCATTGAGCTTTCATGTGTAGAGACTCTTTTTGGAGTTAAACGCCAGGTTGTAGCCTGTTTCTGGCGTTTAACTCTGATTTGCAACCTGTTTCTGGCGTTTAACTCCAGAATAGGGCAGAGAGTTGGCGTTGAACGCCAGTTTGTGTCTGCTAAACTCGAGCAAAGTATGGACTATTATATATTGATGAAAAGCTCTGGATGTCTACTTTCCAACGAAATTGAGAGCGCACCAATTGGGTTTCTATAGCTCCAGAAAATCCATTTCGAGTGCAGGGAGGTCAGAATCCAACAGCATCTGCAGTCCTTCTTCAGCCTCTGAATCAGATTTTTGCTCAAGTCCCTCAATTTCAGCCAGAAATTACCTGAAATCATAGAAAAACACACAAACTTCTAGTAAAATCCAGAAATATGATTTTTATTTAAAAACTAATAAAAATATATTAAAAACTAACTAAATCATACTGAAAATTATGTAAAAACAATGCCAAAAAGCGTATAAATTATCCGCTCATCAATAATCAAACATGTATCTTACCATCAAATAAGCAAAAGAGATTTCTGTTTTAGTGAGAAGGGCATACAAAACAAGAGTGTTAGTGTAAGATACCCTTTGATATGAACCACTCTGAGGAAGGATGATATGATTTACTATACGGTGCAACTGAGCACGTTCATAACCCAGGGCTCTTTGAGTTGGAGTGATGCCATCAATCAAAGAAATATGTTCACATATATTTCTAGAGCATTATTGAAAGAGAGACTTACTCCTGATCCCACTTATCAGATGTATAGGCAGATGCACCAACATCAGTATATTTCAGAGAGTCACTGATGGTTTCATTAATCAGAATTATGTCACGGCCTTTTACATAGGAATGAACAGTCTTCTCATGGTAAGTTATGTTTGCATAAAATTCCTTGACTAAAACTGGGTAAACCGTTTTTTTTATTTTAAAAAGATGGTTCTAGTCCAGAAAAATGAGATTATCAACAAACTCAAAACCTTTCTTTTTTAGATTTGGTAAATCAACCAAAAAGACTTGACATTATGAAAAAGTGTTTTGATTTGAGAAAAATAAATATTTTAAAAGAATAAAAACTGATTTAAATAAAACTTTTTCACTAAAGATAAAATACACAAAATCACAAGAATTTAATGAAACACGTTGGACCATCACATGTAACACTCATTGGTCCCAGAGATGGTTGTGTTTAAGGAAGCAAATTGGACCACTCAGAATGTAAATTTTAGGGTTGGCCTAGATGATTCAGCATGTGCAATAAGGCCCAGAGAGCAAAGTTCAGAGAGATGGTTCTTCATATGCCCAGAATTGTCTCATCCCAACCTATGAGACAAAAACTTCAACAAACACATCAGCAATTTTCAAACAAATAATCATGACTTAAAATCCCTAGACTAGTCCTAAGTATGCAAAATCTATCTTCAGCGAGTGGTTTAGTGAAAATATCAGCTAATTTTTCTTCTGATTTAACAAATTGAATGCTAATATCCCCTTTTTGAACATGTTCTCTTATTGAATGAAATCTCACTTCAATATATTTAGTTCTGGAGTGCAAAACTGGATTCTTTGAAATATTAATGGCACTCATGTTGTCACACAACAAAGAAATATTGTCAGCATTTAATTTATAATCAGCAAGCTGTATTTTTAACCACATAAGTTGAGAACAACAAGAAGAAGCAGCTATATACTCAGCATCTGTAGTGGATAAAGCCACTGTGGACTGCTTCTTATTTGACCAGACATTTAGAAACTTTCTAATGAAACAACATATGTCTGATGTGCTTCTTCTATCAACTCTATCACCAGTAAAATCTGCATCACAATAACCAACTGTAGAAAAATCATCAGTCTTAAGATCCCATAAATCAAAATTGGATGTGCCATGAACATATCTAATGATCCTCTTAATTGCTGAAAGATGTGACTCTTTTGGTTTTGATTGGAATCTTGAACAGATTCCAACACTTTACACAACATCAGGTCTAGAGGAAGTTAAGTACATAAGGAAGCCAATCATTCCTCTATACCTAGTCTCATCTACATCTTTCTCATTTTCTCCCTTTTCTAATTTTGAATTAGGGTGCATGGGAGTTTCCATAAGTTTGGCATTTTTCATACCAAATTTTTTAACTAGTTCCTTGGCATACTTCTCTTGATGAATAAAAATACCATTTTTAGTTTGTTTAATTTGAAGCCCAAGGAAAAAAATTAAGTTCACCCATCATACTCATGTCAAATTCACTTGTCATGAGTTTTCCAAATTCAGTACAAAGGGATTCATTGGCTGATCCAAAAATAATATCATCAATATAGATTTGGACTAGAATGAAAGAATCATTAGAATTTTTGATAAATAGAGTAGTGTCTGTGGTGCCTCTTTGAAAATCATTTTTCAAAAGAAATGAGCTAAGTCTCTCACACCAAGCTCTAGGAGCTTGTCTCAAACCATAGAGAGCTTTTGATAATTTGAAAACATGGTTAGGAAATTCTTTATTTTCAAATCCAGGTGGCTGAGCTACATACACTTCTCTATCTATCACACCATTCAAGAATGCACATTTCACATTCATTTGATATAATTTAAAACCACAAAAAGCAACATAAGCTAGAAGAAGTCTTATGGCTTTCATTCGGGCAACAGGGGCAAAGGATTCATCAAAATATATTCTTTCTTCTTGGTCATATCCTTGTGTCACTAGCCTTGCTTTGTTTCTTGCAATGCTACCATCCTCTTCTAGCTTGTTCCGAAATATCTACATGGTGCCGATCACTTTCTTTCCATTTGGATTTGGAATCAATGTCCAAACTTGGTTCTTCTCAAACTCATGAAGCTCATCCTCCATTGCCTTTACCCAAGAAGGGTCATCAAGGGCTTCCTTGACGTTCTGAGGCTCTATTTGAGAGAGAAGAGCAATGTTTGATTCTTCATTTACCTTGTAGAATGAGTCTTGACATCATGAGAGACGTCCCCAATGACAAATTCCTTAGGATAATTTTTCAAAAATCTCCATTCACGAGGTCTGGTCGACTTGGAGGCAGATTCAGTCACCAAGAGATTTAGGAAACTGGTGGTTTCAGGATTTCCTCCAGATTCATGAGACAAAACAGAATTGTCTCTTGTTGGATTTTCAGCAGCTGTAGTTTCAGGTTCAGTTTGTCCCGAATTTTCATTTTCATGATTTTGTGTTGTTTCATCGTCCTTTTGAACCTAATTTCCTGCATTACAGTCTTCCAAAATACTTTGAACCAAGTTAGTATCACAAAATATAACATGTATGGACTCCTCAATTATTCTAGCATCTTGATGATAAACCCTATATACTTTACTAGTTGTGGAATATCCTACGAATAAACACTCATATGCCTTTGGATCAAATTTTTTCAAATTGTCTTTGTTATTTAGAACAAAACATTTGCATCCAAAGATATGCAAGTAGTTCAAATTTGGTGGGTGACCTTTCCAAAGTTCATAAGGTGTTTTCTTCAAAAATTTTCTTAAGATAGTTCTATTCAAAATGTGGCAAGTTGTGTTAACCGCTTCAACCCAAAGAATTTTAGAACATTACTCTCACAAAGCATGGCTCTTATTCTTCTTTCCACAACACCATTTTGTTGTGGTGTCCTTGGACAAGAGAAGTTGTGAAATATTCCAAAATCCTCACAAAAGGATTCAAATAATTGGTTTTCAAATTCAGTTCCATGATCACTTCTTATAGAGGAGATCTTTAAATCCTTTTCATTTTGAACTTTCTTGCTAAAAATTTCAAAGGCCGAAAAGGCTTCATTTTTGTGTGCAAAAAATAAAACCCAACTAAACCTAGAATAGTCATCCACAATTACTAAACCATAATGTTTACCATCTAAGTTTTGAGTTCTTGTTGGATCAAATAAATTAATATGTAACAATTCAAGTGGTCTTTTAGTAGAGATGTCTTCTTTTGATTTGAATGAACTCTTTGTTTGTTTTCCCATTTGGCAAGCATCACAAGTGATGTCTTTGTCAAATCTTATCAAAGGAAGACATCTTACTAATCCTTTCTTGATAAGTTTGTTTATTTGAAACATACTTGCATGACCCAATCTCTTATGCCATAGCCACTTTTCAAATTTATTAGAATGAAAACAAGCTACATTTTGATCCTTTAGTTAATCAATGGTAAGTTCATATTATTACAACGCTTAGCAATAAATAATACTTCATTTATCTTTTCATTCACAACACAACATTCTAATCTTTTGAAAGTCACTAAATAACCTAAGTCACACAATTGACTTATACTCAAAAGATTATGCCTCAACCCATTTACTAAAAAGACATCATCAATGAAAGTAGAATGATTATTACCTACTTTTCCAATAGCAACTATTTTACCTTTTCCATCATCTCCAAAGGTCACAAAACCTCCACCATACTTGTTTAGTTTGATGAAGAAAGTTGACCTTCCAATCATGTGCCTTGAGCATCCACTATCCATGTACCACATATCCTTTTTGTTCTTGGATGCTAGGCAAATCTGCATTAAAAACTTCAAGTAACCTTAGGTATCCAAATTAATTTGGATCCTTTGAAGTTCATCCATCTTGGTTGCCCAAGTGCATTGAAATTACAAGCAACATTGTAAATTTGGTTTTCTACAATTCTTTTTTCAATGAAACATTGTGAATATGAGTGACCAAATTTCTTACAGTTAAAACAATAATTTTCTGATGTATATTGCTGAAATTGAGGTGAGTTATTATGCTGAAAATGATTAAAGGACTGAAATTTTCTGGTTTTTGGAAGAGGTGCATTTCTTTTGACAAACTGATTTTTGTTATAATTGTTCCTCTTTGCAAAAGCATTCCAACCAGAATTTTTGAAATTTTTTGGACTTTTCGAATGTGAGTTTTTTTTTGTAAAATGGTAGGTTTTTTAAAGCAACTTCATTATTCGAAGTGTATCCCAGACCTGGCCTATTTGATGTGGGTTCAGTTTTTGAAGATGGCTCAGTTTCACTAGTATGAAATTCATCAAATTCCTCTTCATATGTGGGAGCATATCCAAGACTAGGTTTGTTGGAATTGAATTTAGTTTTTGATGAAGAAGCCACAAATTTCATAGAGGAATCATTAAAAACTGCACTTTCCTTGGTTACATAACCTAAATCAAATTTTTCAAACAATGGTCTTTAACTTACAAGTAATTTATCCAAGTTACTAGAACTTTGAGCAAATTTTGCTAAATCACCATTCAACTTTTTAATCATTTCATTTAATCTTTCGTTTTCAGCAATAAGCTCTTGAGAAGGATCCACAATGTGCTTTCCTTTTAGTTTTTCAAGTTCAGATTTTAGAAATCTGTTTTCTTCAATAATATCCAAGGAACATTCAGTTTCCTTCACCTTTTCTCTCAAAAAATCATTTTCAGCTTTTAACATTTCCTTTTCAGATTTGCATTTATTGTACTTATCCAACAGTTTTGAGAAATTTAGTGTAAGATCATCAATTATAGCATGTAAATCATCTATGGACAAGTCATAAATAATAATTTACCTCATCAAGTTGATCATTACCAGTCATGAAGCAGATTTTATCTTCACCTTCAGAGTCTTCTTCCTCATTTGAGTCATTCTCAAGATCCTCCCAAGAAGCCATGAGCACTCTCTTCTTTTCTTTCTTCCCTTTGTCCTCCTTCTTGAGTTTCGGACAGTTGAACTTAAAGTGTCCAACCTCCTTGCAATGATGACAAATCACCTTGCTCAAGTCCTTCTTGTATTCCTTTGAACTTGAACCCTTGTACTTGCCTTTATTCTTCATTATCCTTCTAAGTCTCCTAACAAAAAACACAAGTTCATCATCTAAAAAACCATCACTAGACTCACTCTCTTTTGATTCTATTTTTGATTTGAGGACTATTCCCTTTTTCTTTGAGTCTGGGTTTGTGTGTGTGGCTTCATAGGTAAGGAGTTTTTCTCTTAGTTCATCATAGGTTATAGGGCTTAGGTTATTACTCTCGGCTACGATAGTGGCAGTTGTTTCCCATTCCTTTGTGAGGCTTCTAAGGAGTTTTTCACTAGGGTTTATTCTGAGTAGGTTGTACCCATAGTATCAAGGTTGTTGATTATGATTGAGAATCTCTCAAACACTTCATTAATGCTTTCTTCATCCTTCATATTAAACATCTCGTACTCTTTTCATAGCATATCAATCCTCGTTTCTTTGACCTATTTAGTGCCTTCGTGTGTAACCTGGAGTTTCTCCCAGATTTTTTTGGCTGTCTTGCATCTAGACACCTTTCGATACTCTTCAAAGCTGATAGCACAGTGAAGAAGGTTGATGGTTTTAGCATTTAGCTCCATTTTTTTCTTATCGTCATCGTTCCATTCAGTTTCTTCTTTTGGAGTCACCATTCTATCAGCACTTATTTTTGTTGAAATCTTGGGGCCGCTCACAACAATCTTCCATATGTTGTAATCAATGGATTGAATGAAGATCCTCATCCTCTCTTTCCAGTAGGCATAGTTCTTCCCGTTGAAGAAGGGAGACCTGTTGTTTGACTGGCCTTCAATTAGAGTATAGGCAACTGTGGTTGTGCCCAAGTTGTTCGCCATTGGACCTTTGCTCCAAGAAGTGAAGCTTAATTCTTGAGACCTTGGCTGTGATTACCAATTGAAGGTTTTAGAAGAACTAGAGAAGGGGGGGTTGAATTTATGACCTTCTTTAACTTTAATAAAATAACCCTTTAAAACAAACTTTCAGTCTGATTCTGTTTGAACTCAGCAGCGAAAAATTTATGAGACAATTTCATTTTGTCTCATGAATATCAAAAAATAGAACAGAGAAGGGAAGAGAGAAGCTGACACCATCATGTATCCTGGTTCAGTTGCCTTGTGCAATACAGCCTACATCCAGTCTCCACCACAACAGTGGTGAAATTTCCACTATAGTTAAAGTATTACATACACCAATTCCACAAGATTGACATAATCCTTTCACTCTCAAGTTCTATCCTAACTTGACTTGGTTATGCTAATACCTAACTCTTCACTCTTAGTGCTCACCCAACTAAAAAAGGGGTACCTCACTGGTACAAGATACAAGACATAACACCAACCTAAAGAAATCTAAAATCACTCTAGGCTTTTCACTCAAGTGTTTCTCTCTGCCTCTTTCCACTCTTAGGGTTTCCACTCAAGTGTTTCTCTCTGCGTCTTTCCACTCTTAGGATCTTTCAAGAACTCTCTCATTCAGTCTTTTACCTCAAAAAATTACAGAAAGATAAACATTAAAAAGAAATTTAAAATCTGTAAAACATGAAGGAAATTAATGCTTCAACAGCCTCTTTACTGTGTGATGAACCAGATTTGCTTGCCTCTGATTTAGCTCTTCATTCTGGCAGAATGCTCCTTTGACTGGGAAGCATTGTCCAAGTTGATGAACTTCTTCAGAGAACTCTTCTCAGAACATAAACCTCAAATGCTAGTTCTCTCTCCTTAGTTTCTGAAAGATGAAAAATCTTCTTTTGTATCTCCTTGCATGATGCTGATTTGCTCTCTCCTATGTCAACTCCTTGAACTGTGTGCTACCAACTTACCATATCACTTTTTCAGTTAATCCCTAAATTAGGGATTTCAAAGCTGGTTCTTTTTGCTTGCCCGAAGACATCAAATCAGCAAAGAAAAATTGTTTCAATGGTAAACCCAAATCTGCACCAATAAGAATGTGCTTTGGCTCCAAGAAACTTTGGGAACCATTGATTCACAACAGCAGAGATCAACGATTTCTTTCTCCATTTATCCAAAAATAGTATCGCAGAAAGTTGGAGAAGGAGTGAAGAAATTAACATGCATGCAAATGGAAATAAATCACCTTTATCTTCTGACTTGACTTAACACGGCTTGATTTCGGCGATTAGACATTTGCTTTTTGCTTAACATTTCTCTTTCTTTCTTCTTTGGTGAAATGAGCAAGAGGAAGAACAAAGCTTTCTCACTCTTTTTCTCTGATGTTCTTACCGAAGCAAACTTGTGAGGTGTATTGGAAAAGGTTCAGCTTGATGAATGCTACTTGGGCTTGGATTGGATATGTTTCCATTTATTTCAGCTGATTTTTGCAATATTACTTTCGGCTTTTAGTGTTTGAGAGCCCACTGAGAGACTTGGTTATTTTTCTATCTGTTGGGCTACTGCAACTATTTTATTTCTTTGGCCTGCATCACTTTATCAAACACAATTAAAAACTAATCGAATGATTAACCTAATAAAATAATATTTTTCATCATTAATTGATATTAGTTAATTTCTTAACCCAACAGTGCTTCAGTCACTCCATTAACAATTTCTTTAAGGATTGATGTTGTAAAACGTTAATTAATAACATATATAATATCTGATATATCTAATTGAATATTGATCAAATATGTTTATGAAAATTTATTAATTTAGTCATTTTTCTCAATTACAAAAATCTTACTCTTAATATGACCTAGTAACTAAATTGATAGATTTTTGTGAACATATTTAATCAAGGTCTAATTGAACATGTAATGTGTCATGTATGCTATCAATTAACATTTTACATCATCAATGGAGTAACTAAAAAGGACAGATATGATTAATTCGTAATCTTTGAAGGACTAATTTGATTGAAAAAAATTTCATGGATGAATTTAAAAAATACCTTATCTTCAGAAACTAATTTGGGTATTAACACGGTTTTAAAATATGTTAATCCATTATTGGAGACCCTTCATGGTCTTTTGCAATGGATGATTACTCATATATTCTCCCAAGTGCCACCTTCAAAGACAAGTTAAGAATATAGCAGGTGTGACTAAAAGACATTCTTACAGTGTCTCAATCAAAGAACACCATTTTCAAAAACCAGGACAATGTCTTCCAACAAAACCCTTAAACCCACATCATAGTTTGTTCTGTTATGGCTTCAAACCAGAACATGAAAGAGCTACAATGGGCACTTCAATCACTAAAATCCGAGTCCCTAAATCTTGAATGTGTTTCCTTCTATCTTTCCCAACCAACCTCAAACTGTTACCAAGAAACAGAAGCCTCCATAAACATAAACATCTCCAAAGAGAATCTCCCATTGTTCTCTCAAATCTTGACAACACTGGCTGAATCCAGAAGGACCAAATGCACATTGAGGAACCTTGAGTTTCATTCAGTTGTGTGGGAGACAGAAGAGGTAAGAAAACTTGGAACCCTTTTTGGGAACAGTGACAATAATCAAAGCATAAAGCAAGTTTTGTTTAGAAGAAACAGGTTCAATGGGAAAAGCCTCTCAGAGCTTTGTGATATTCTGAAGACAAATAGGGTGATCAAAGAGATTACGTTTTCGGAATCTGGGATTGGAGCAGTTGGAGCTGGACTAATTGCTTCTGCTCTCATGGTGAATCATAGTTTGGAGGAGCTTCAGATTTGGGATGATTCAATTGGTTCAAGGGGTGCTGAAGAGCTTTCAAAGATGATTGAAGTCAATCCAACTCTGAAATTGTTGACCATTTTCGACTCGAATGCCATCACTGCTACTCCTCTTATATCAGCTGTTTTGGCAAGGAACAGAACAATGGAGGTTCATGTTTGGAGTGGTGAAAAGGGGGAAAGAAGTTCAAAGGTTGTTGAGTTTGTTCCTGAGAATAGTACTCTAAGAATTTACAAGCTTAATCTCTCTGGCACTTGCCGCGTCGCCTGCGCCTTAGGAATGAACCTGACAGTGAAATCACTCGATATGACCGGAGTCCGGCTTAAGTCTCGGTGTGCTAAGGAGTTAAGGTGGGTTTTGGAACAAAACCAGACACTTAAAGAGCTCAATTTATCAAGAACTTGTCTTAAAAACAAGGGCATTGTGTATGTTGCGGCTGGACTCTTCAAGAACCGGAGTTTGCAGACATTGCATCTAACAGGAAATTGGTTCGGCGGAGTAGGCGTGGAGCATCTGCTCTGCCCTTTGAGTAGATTTTCAGCCCTGCAAAGGCAAGCCAACATTACTTTGAAGTGTGTTACTTTTGGAGGTGGCAGAACAAAAATAGGTAGGGTTTTATATTGATGCATGGATACTTCAATTTTACTTATGTATGTGTATTTGCATCAACTTCTGGTATCTTAGACTTATTTTTACATGTCAACTAATTTCTTGAACCAAAAAGCAAGATTTTTCATTTAACTATTGTTCTATCTTGTTTAGAAGAAATTGTGTGTTTTTTTTTTTTTTAATTTGTCTCTACTAATATAGTTAATATTTATGACATAAAAAATAAAAAAGCAGCATGCATTACATTAAACACAAAAAAAAGGTTAGAAACTAATAGTTATGTCAAGTGATGCTTAAAAGAGGTTAGAAAATAATGTTTTTGAACACAAAAAGAAGTGTCTATGCTAATGACCAGAAAATATTGCAAAAGATCAGGTTTCTATAATGCTGAAATGCTTTCTTACACACACTTACCATATAGCATTCTCAGGAATAGGATCTGATCAACTATAATGATTCAAAATTATGTGCAAATATGTTTTTTTATTTCATACATATTGTAGTTTCCTTTTATAAATTATCGTTGTATCATATTCGATCTTCGTTTAATCGTGTCCTTACTTATGCAACATAGGTAGGGAAGGTTTAGCCGCTATAACAAAGATGCTAACAACAAACGAGACTCTCCGGCAGCTCGGGATTCATGAGGATGAGAGTTTGAGACCAGATGACTTTGTCAAAATCTTCAAGAGTTTGGAGAAGAATGCTAGTTTGAAACTCTTGTCTCTACAAGGCTGCAAAGGTGTTCAAGGAGAGACATTGCTGCAAACAATGATGGAGACACTACAGATAAATCCTTGGATTGAAGACATTGATCTCTCAAGAACACCTTTGCATAATTCTGGAAAGACTCAAGGAATTTATCAAAGATTGGGGCAGAATGAGAAGACTGAACCAGAAATGGATTTGCTCAACAGCATGCCGCTAACACAGCCCAAGAGTTGCAGAGTCTTCTTTTGTGGGCAAGAATCTGCAGGTAAGGCTGAATATAAGTATTTATGCTTGAAACTTTGGTGCATTAATTAATACTTGATTAATTTTCATGGAAGATCATCTCATATCTATAAATAAAACAATATCGGAATCTATAATGCATCATTACTTCAAACTCGGTGCCATACTCGCATCGGATACATGTCGTGTTGGCTACTCCATTGATACTTTTAGATTCTTCTACTTATACTTTTACAATTTTTTTATATTAGTCTTTCTGAAATTTTATACTTATATAAATAGAACTTCCAGAATGATCAACTGGATGATAACATTTTGTTATGATTAACTAGAACAATCTACAATAATGTTAACATCATTATTCCTCTCTTTAAGCACAGATTTGGCTTTTATATCTGCATTTTGTCAGTTTTATGTGTTATACTATACCATCCATATCCTGTCGAAACACTGTTGTATCCCTGTATCGATGGCATTTCGTCTCATAGTTCATAGATTGGGAGTTCATTAAAATAAAACTAAGCTTAATTGTTTGTCATTTGAACACCATAAAATCAACTATAATCATAATTTAAATTCATCTTTCAGGTAAGGCAACACTTTGTAATTCAATATCTCATAATTTCTCTGCTTCGGCATTAACCTACTTGGATCAAGTCAGAACAATAGTAAACCCAGTGGAGCAGGCTGTCAAACCAGCAGGGATGAAGATAAAAACTTTCAAGGATGAGGACACAAAGATTTCAGTATGGAATCTTGCCGGGCAGCATGAGTTTTTCTCCCTCCATGATCTTATGTTCCCAGGGCATGGTAGTGCATCATTTTTCCTTGTAATATCTAGTTTATTTAGGAAACCGGGTAACAAAGAACCAAAAAGCATAACAGAGATTGAAGAAGATCTGCAGTATTGGCTAAGGTTCATAGTTTCCAACTCAAAAAGAGCAGTACAACAATGCATGCTACCGAGTGTTGCTGTTGTTCTCACACACTTTGATAAGATCAATCAACCGTCACATAATTTGCAGCATACTGTCAATTCAATTCAGAGACTGAGAGACAAGTTCCATGGCTTTGTTGATTTCTATCCAACAATATTCACAGTTGATGCAAGATCTTCTGCATCTGTTAGTAAACTCACTCATTACATCAGAAAGACAAGCAAGACTATTCTAGAAAGGGTGCCGCGAGTTTATCAACTTTGCAATGATCTGATACAGATTTTATCAGACTGGAGAACTGAGAATTACAACAAGCCAGCAATGAAGTGGAAGGAATTTGGCGAGCTATGCCAAGCGAAAGTGCCGGCTTTGAGAATCCGGTCTAGAAATGATAACAAAGGGAAAGTGGAAATAAGGAGAAGAGCTATTGCTACTTGCCTTCATCACATTGGTGAGGTGATTTATTTTGAAGAGTTGGGGTTTCTAATATTAGATTGTGAGTGGTTTTGTGGCGAAGCACTTGGTCAGCTTGTAAAGTTAAATGTGAGGAAGCAATACTCCTCAGAAAACAATGGATTTATTAGCAGGAAGGAGCTGGAGAAAATCTTAAGAGGAAGTTTGCAGAGCCCCATTCCTGGTATGGGTTCAAAGGTATCTGAGAACTTAGAGGCTAGTGATCTTGTGAGAATGATGCTGAAACTCGAGTTGTGCTATGAACAAGATCCATCAGATCCAAATTCTCTGCTATTGTTTCCCTCCATTCTTGAAGAAGGAAGAGGGAAGACTCCGAGGTGGCAGCTAAGCACACTGGACTGCCTGTACGCAGGACGTCATCTTGAGTGTGACGATTCTAGTCACATGTTTCTAACTCCAGGATTCTTCCCTCGTTTGCAGGCAAAAGCTACTCTGGACACACTCTAAGTTTATCCCTTTGCATTTATTTTTCATCAAACTATTTTCCTGAAATTATTATTCACTTACACCAATTATTTCAGATTTTATCTAGTGTTGGCTAATTTTCTGATCATGGAGAATCTAGCTGAATCTAGGTTCCTAGTGCAAAAACAAAAGAATACATATAAAATTAAGTTGTTTCTATCACTAGAATCCATCCTTTTTAGTTAATTATTAAACATGTAATGCATAATATCACCAATTATTCATATCAGGAATGGTTATAGTACATATTAGAGTGTCATATTACCGAGCTAGCTTTAGGGTCGAGTTAAACTTACTCAATTCTACTATGATATCAAAATCTATCTTATAGTTGCTATTGGAACCACGTATATTCTCAGTCAATCAAATTTCATGCTCCAAGTTGCTAACCAGTCCGAAGTTTGCCGGGATGTATTCGAGTCCAACATCGCTTAGAGATAAGGTCATAAGTCTTGGGAAAACCTTTATAACCTTTTACATGTGGTTTAACTCGAGATTGAATTGGTCTACTAAATTCTAATAGTACAAACTACTCATTTCCCAAAATTGTTCACGTTTTGATCCTCACTCAAAAGTCTAAAGTATTTGTAGCTACAATACCTAGAAATTCATGAAGTTTTGGTCTGTATGATTTTCTAACTAAATCTTCTTATCCGATATCACAGGTGCACCTTCACAACAGAGTAAAGACTCTAAATAATCAACATGGAGCAACTTATAGCCTTGAGAAGCACCTCATCTCAATCATCATCAATGGAATTTACATAAGAGTAGAGCTTGGAGGACAATTGGGTTATTATATTGACATCCTTGCATGCTCCACCAAAAACTTGACAGAAACTTTAAGAGTCATTCAGCAGCTTATAATTCCAGCAATCCAAAGCCTTTGCCATGGGATCACCTTGACCGAAAGCATCATAAGGCCCGAATGTGTCCGAAACTTGACACCCCCTAGATACAGAAAAACACAATCTGCTTCCGTGCAGCTACTTAAACAAGCGCTTCTGTCTCTTTCTGCAGACAGCATGTATGATTATCAGCACACATGGAGTCCAGTCTTAGATTCTGGTAGGCCAATCCTCCAAGCTGGGTTTGATTTAGCACGAGACCTTTTATCGGATGATGACTTTCGAGAAGTGTTGCATCGGAGATATCATGATTTATATGACCTCGCTCAAGAATTGCAAGTACCACCTGAAAATAACCCAGAAGGACAAGATCAATCTTTGGCTTTGAGCAATCAAGCTGAAACAGTTGATCCAAGCTTTGGGGGAATTGCAAAAGGAGTTGAAGCAGTCTTACACAGGCTAAAGATTATTGAACAAGAAATCAGAGACTTGAAGCAGGAAATCCAGGGGCTGAGATATTATGAGCATAGGCTCCTCCTCGAACTTCATCGCAAAGTGAACTACCTAGCAACCTACAATGTGCAGGTTGAGGAGAGGAAAGTTCCAAACCTGTTCTATTTTGTTCAAACAGAAAACTATTCTAGAAGGTTGATCACTACCATGCTTTCTGGCATGACCGCACTACGGCTTCACATGTTATGTGAGTTCCGGGGACAAATGCATGTTGTTGAAGATCAGATGGGTTGCGAGATCATGCAAGTTGATAACAGGGCTGTGCAATGTTTGGCTCCATATATGAAGAAATTCATGAAGTTGGTAACTTTAGCGCTAAAGATAGGTGCGCATCTTGCGGCCGGAATGGGAGAAATGATACCGGACTTGAGCAAGGAAATGGCTCATTTGGCCGGCTCTTCAGCTTTTGTTGGGGCAGCTGCAGCTGGTGCTGTAGGGGCAGCTGTTCTCGGCCGTAGAAATAGGGCTGCAGAAGGCTCAAGGGACATTCAACAAGATTTAAGAGCAGCACAACAATGGGTGGTTGATTTCTTAAGGGAGAGGAGGTGCTCCACAGGGAAGGACATTGCAGAGAAGTTTGGACTATGGCGAGTTCGGTACAGGGATAATGGTCAGATTGCTTGGATCTGTAGGAGGCACATGTATGCAAGATCTGCAGAGATAGTTGAAGTGCCTGTTTGAAATAGCATGCTACCTTGTATAATACTAGGAATTTCAAGTACCAAAAGCTTCTGCTTTCTAATTTCCTGTTAACTCATTATTGTGTCATTGTGTGTATTTCTTCCTTGAATTTGACATTTATTTAAGTGTTCCAATTGCATTTAAAGGATTTGAAGTGTTGCATCAGTAAGATTTAATTTCTCACAAGAAAGAAGCTCAATCCAAAAATTCTATAATGTTTTATGAATTATGATTCTATAATTCTTGAATTGGAACGAGAAAAAGTATAGGCTGAATTATGATGCAGACCATATAAACAGTACCGTATGAACTTTTTTCATGTGAAAAGGAAAGAAGCAAAAATCTTTAGTGATTTTGAGTATGATTAGTATCTTGTATGCTAAGATTTTGATTTAATCTACTTTAGCATTCACCATGTGAATGAGTGGGACCATATGATCATCGCTAGTGATTATGCAGATGATTAGTATCTTGTGTTTTGAAATCAGATTTCACAATTATTGACATTGAAACAAAAAGAACCATAATTTAAATAAAGAAGGTAAAGGTAACACAAAAAAGAAAAAGGAAAAGAAAAGAAAAAGTTCACATAGAATAGAAGTTAAGATAACAAGCTTGTGAGAGAGAGTACATAGTTATAATTCACTATAACCTACAACATTCTGAAGAAGTACACAGAAGGAGAAACCACACTGGATAGTACACATTATTACAACATAAGTTCTTGTTCTAGAATCTACAGTCACCTTGCCTTGTATTCCATTGAATTTGAACCATTGAAACAAAAGTTCAGAAGAAAGCCCTGCTACCATAAAATACGCGCGAGTTGTTACTCTTCGGTGTCTTCTCCTCAGTGCTCGAATTCCCTGAACTAGTTGCCTCAGTTTTTATGTCCATAGGAAGCTTCATTTTGGCCAATGACTCAGTAAATTGCTGCATGCTTTTGTTGTACATGTCTACTATATCCTGCTGCACCAAATTCGGTTCTGGGACAAGGTTCACAGTAACAACAGGCTTAGGGAATGACACACTTGGAAGAACCCCATTTGAGGAATCACTCTCACCATCTATAGTATCCACATTTTTAGCATCTTTGGTGCTGGAAATTTGTTCCTGACCGGGAGACTTGGAATTAGCAGCAGCAGCTTCAGATGATTCTGAGCTTGCAGGCACAGGAGAGGTGACACCATTTGTTGACACACTGCTGGGTGGGGAATCAACCTTGGGAGGAAGCTGAACAGACTCAACACTGCAAGCAGAGAAGCTTTCCACGAGGCGAACACCCGCTTCAGAGCTCTGATTCTCACCATCAGAAGTTGCCAAGCTATCAGCAGAGCACTGAGTCTCCTCACAGGGGATGCCGAAATACTCCGACGCCATCAAGTGATCTTCATTCACAATCTTAGGATCAGGGAACTCAATCTTTTCCAAATCCCTCGTCAGCGACTCACCCGTCTCGGAGTCCTGCGCTCCAACCTCCTTAGGAATTGTAGAAATCGCCATAACATCTGGCGAAGCACCAGCGTAAGAAAGCGACAACTGAACAAAACCGGCCGGAGAATGGAACAAATCAGTTGAAGAAAGAGAGAACTCTTTCTCCAATTTTCCATCCTGAACTAGCAGTACCTCAGACAAAGGCACCAAAGCAAAACCAAGCAACTGGTCCTCAAGGTAATTCTTGACCCTGCTAAGCATCCAAATCTCACATTTGAGTGAGGAATCAATAGTCCTAACACTAACCCTTAGATTCTCATTGAACACTGGGTTCCTTCCTCCACCATTGATGGTCTTGGTGGAAACAGTGTCATCAGGGTTAGAAGTAAGACAAATCTTGGCATAAACATCTTGCTTATGGTATATGCAGATGTTCTGAATGTCCCTAGCTTGGTGTATATATACATCAAGCATGCCAATTGAATCTTCATCCCCATTTGACATCACAGCCTCTTTTCCATTCACCTCAAATACATCATCATGCTTGTGCTTCTCAGTAGCCTCATTCAAGACCAAGCTCTTGAATGGTGACACAACAGAATGTGGTGAATCCATGGTGAATGTATACCTGGCAAAGCACAATAGCTTCAAGGAGGGAAAAAAAATAATAATAAAGTCACTTAAAGTATAAATCTAAACACAAATGATGATTAAACCTTAAATCCAAAACTCTCACAAAGAAAAAAGTACTACCTAGGCTTAATGATTCTTAAATCCAAATTCCCAACAAAAAGGTACTATATCAGATACTAGGGTTTAAACAGATCCAAGAAAAGTAACAAACTTTCAGCACATGCAAATAACAGAAACAAAAATTAAAAAGAAAATAAGAAAATTTAAGAGTAGAAGAAAGGGAGCAGCAACCAACACTTGAAGAACTAAACTTGACACAAAAATGGGAAGCTTTGAGGCTTTGAACTTGAATTTACTTAAAA
This sequence comes from Arachis ipaensis, assembly GCF_059453495.1. NCBI lineage: Eukaryota > Viridiplantae > Streptophyta > Magnoliopsida > Fabales > Fabaceae > Arachis > Arachis ipaensis. The sequence goes on from NC_142436.1 coordinate 9,641,732, forward strand.
GAGTTGAGAATCAAGAAGCAGAAGCACCCCCCAAAATTGAAACTTGTTTGTGGTGAAACTGAAACACACTCAAATTCAGCAGCATGCAGCAAGGATATAAATAAGAACAGGGGCAATCAAAAGAGGGTAGTGCCAAATTTTCCTCAGATTCCAATAAAGCTGACAACTTTAATTGTTCTTCTGCTTCACAGAACACACTTTCAGCGGAATCCAAGGGAGCAAAAACAGGGAAAAGCAAAACAAAGAAAGAGGGGCACGGTGACCAAAGTCATGTCACAAGAATCACACCACACTACTACTCCTCCTTCCAGCACTACAATCCAAACAAGAAAAAAAAAGCGGGAATAATAATAATAATAATAACAATAATTCACAATTAAGAGCATGATAATACTAATAATAAGAAAATCTCAACAAGTTCAAACATAGAAGAGGGTGTGCTTTTATTATCATTACCTGTCCTTGCTTTAAAAGTCAAAGTGGTTTAATTCACAATCAGAGGTCAGAGGATGATGACCCAGTTCCTGAATCGAGGCAGTGATGGAGAAACAACAAGAACAACAGCAGAAAGAAAATTAAAGACAAAAAGAAAAATAAATAAAGGTGTGAACTTTGTATAAAGGGGGAAAAAGTGTGGCTGCTGAGAATGATGAAACCTTTCAGGTGAGTGTGTACATGGATTGGAGCCTAATCAGAGAGTGCAAGTGCGAGTAGTGTAATTAGAATTTGGAAGAGCCTATATAAATTATAAGGGATAATGCTACACACACAAAGAAAGAGTAATTAAAGAAAAAAAAAAGCATTTAAAAAATAGGAAAAATAAATAAAGCTTGTATTTTTTCTTTTTTTTTTTTGGTTGCCAAGGTAACTACCGTCTACCGTTACTACAAAACCAAATCTTTTGTTGTATGTTATCTTTCCATTTATTAAAGGCTTAATTTAATAGTTAATACAAACCATGGAATACAAACACTTGATTGAGTTATGGGGATTTGTGTGTCTGAAATATGTTAAATATGACATCTATTTTGTATCGGCAATACTATCTAGTTAAGTCATTTTAGTAATTAAGATTAATCATATTAGTTTAACAAATTAAATATTGATAATCATATATTTTAGTTTAAAAAAAAAAAGAGCGTAAGAAAAAGAAAGATTTAATTATAAAAATAATGTGTTCATTTAATATTTTTTATTTGCTTAACATGTATGGCTACATATTTTACTGTATTTTAATAAAAAGAATATATTTTAAATTGTTTTTAACACAATTAATTACAATTTATTCGATTTTATTTTTAAAATTATTAGTTATTATTTATTAATATAAAAAATTATTCCCTTCTTCTCAAATTTTTTTCTTTTTATTTTTACTTTTGTAAATACCGTCTTTTAATTCCAAAGAGTTTAATTAATTTTTGTTTATTATACTCTCTATTTTAAATAAAATTTAAAATTAGGGAAAAGAAAAAATAATACCAAAGTACTTTTATTTTTCTCTTTTATTAGTTATATGTGTAAGAAAATGTAATAATTGTTTTAATAACTATGTATAATTAAAAAGAAACGAAGCAAAGAGTATTTAAAATAATTTATATAACTACAAAATATTTAAAATATAAAAAACTAAGTTTATACATCATATTAATAAAATATTAAAATATTATTATAGTTAATCTAAAAAATAAATTTATGTTATATTTATATATATCCTGTTCTTATAAAAAAAATAAAAGTAATATGTACATATATTTTATATCTTATCCGGTCATGTATAAAATATTTTTTAATTTAAAAATAAATTCGTCTTATCTGGTGACAGAATAAATAATAAAGTGTGAAAATATAAATTTTTCAATGCGTGTGTATATTTATAATTTTAATATTTATTTTATTTATTTAAAAAAATTCTTAAAATTCGAACTCACATTCTTTAAATTTAAATTTTCTATTATTATAAAAATTAAAACTTTTATGTTATAAATGAATAATTAATTAATAGGATATTTTGTCCTAGTAGCTGCTGTTGCATAGCTGAGGAGGAGATGGGGTAGGGGACAAACCGCCCCACGCCATGGCCCTTAACAGACCAATCATACTTCATTTCAGTGGGTTCTTGTAAGTGGGGTATCATGTTTTCTCTTTTTTCATTTTTCTTTTTCCTCTTTCTTATTATTAAATATCATAATAATTTATCTTTATTGTTATTATTTTCAAAAATATTTAGTTACATTCTAAAATTAATAATTTATTATATAATAAATAAAATTTCAAATATTTTAAGACAACTATAATTTTAAATTTTAATAGTATTATTTTAATTAAGAGTATTCAACAATTTATAATCAGCCACATACAACTCAAAAAGTATTTTTTAACAATTAGTTTGTTATGAATATTTATTTATTTATAAATATTAAAAGAAAATATTTTTTATTTTTTAATTCAAAAATAAATTTGTCCTTCAAGTACAAAATATAAAATCATCCTTCATCGTACAAAATACATGACATTTGAGTTTTTCGTGCAATTACCTAGTCAAAAAGTAGCAGAGTGAACTTATGTAGAAGCTAGAATGCCTATGTGTCATCCATGTGGCCATGTCTATTTTGTTTAGTTGGTCCGTTATAAAAAAGTTTAAGAATGAATAGGACTCTATACTTTAAAATTGTACTATTTTGTGATGATACAAAAATAGGAACTTTATTGTTGCGAATGTCTTAAATGGCCACGGGGATGAAAGTAAAATTTTGTATGGAAGTGTTAATCAAATTCATCATCTTTATATGAAAATTCGTTGATTCTCATAATTGATTCAATCTTTTAGACAGCATCAGAGCCAATCAAATTAAAATGCAATTCTCCTCCTGCAACTTGAATTCTAGAAATAGCAGAGTAAGTTAAGGAGAATTTAGAGGAGAGTCGAAGAAGCACGAAATTAGAGGCATTTTCATTTGTACAAAGCAATTCTTTGAAAATTTTGAAGCGTTGGCATGCGATAGCACTACATTGGACATAAGAAAAACAAGTTAAGAGAATGTGAAAAAGAGATGTGAAATGAATAGAGTGGAAGGAACTTTATCTGAGGTGGAAGAGTGGTGGTGCGAAAGAATAGAAGATGTTGATAGAGGACAACAAAAAAGAAAAAGCCATGCGAGTATTAGGATTTTGAATGAAATGGATTGACATTGGAATTGGAATGAGACAAGTTGGTTGGAGTGAGTGTGATGAAGAAAAGTAACAGAAAATTGTTAGTTTAATCTAGTTGTTGTGTAAATTATGATATTTACAGACTTACAGTTATGCTTAATGTATACTAATACAATTTGCACTATATAATTCTATCCATTTCTCTTCTCTATTCTCTACCTCTCTCCTCTGTCTATCATTATTACTAAGAATAAATGACCATTTGTATCCATAAAAGATAAAAATGCTGACATATGTACCCACACTAGATTGAAACTAAACTTGTACCCACGCAAGATGTCCTCTGTGTGACAAAAGTACCCTACGTGGCACTCCAACCCTCTAAAGACAGGGTACTTTTGTCACACGGAAGACATCTTGCGTGAGTACAAGTTTAGTTTCGATTTAGTGTTGGTACATATGTCAGCATTTTCATCTTTTATGAGTACAAATGGTCATTTATTCTTATTACTAATCACTCCTTCCAATTTCACTTTACCTTCTTGTTTTTTTTATTTATTTATAAATATTAAAAAAATAAATAAATTTTTTATTTTTAATTCAAAAACAAATTTGTCCTTCAAAATTAAAAAATATAAAACCATCATTCACCTTATAAAATGCATGACATTTGGGTCTTTCGTGCAATTACCTAGTAAAAAAAAAAACGGAATAAGCTAATGTGAAAACTAAAATGCTTACTTGGTCATGTAAAAAAGTTTGAGGATGAATAGGACCATGTCCATTATGATGCTTACTTGGTCCGTGTAAAAACGTTTGAGGATGAATAGGACCCCATACTTCAAAACTATGTCATTTTGTGATTATACAAAAATAGAAACCTTATCGTTACGAATGTCTTGAATGGCCACGAGGATAGAAGTAAAATCTTGTATGGAAGTGTTAATCAAATTCATCATCTTTATATGAAAATCCTCATAACTGATTCAACCTTTTAGACAACATCAGTGCTAATCGAATTAGAATGCAATTCTCCTCTTGCAACTTGAATTTTAGAAACAATAGAGTAAGTTAAGAGGAATTTAGAGGAGAGTCAGAGAAGCACAAAATCGGAGGTATTTTCATTTGTATAACGCAATTCTTTGAAAAAATTGAAGTGTTGGGATGCAACATCACTATATTGTACAATAAAAAAAACCAAGTTAAGCGAACGTGAGAAAGGGATGTTGTAAAATCCAAGAAAAATTATATTTAGTAAATTAATTAATTAAAATTTCATTAACTGGGATTAAGAAGCCCGAAATATGTAAAAATATTAGAACTTATAATTTAGTGATGTAATGGTAAAGATTGAATTAAGAAATTTAAATTGAGCGCCAAGATATAATGATTTTAGAAAAAATGCGTACCGGCGTTAAAATAACTGTACCAGCTTAAAGTTGTTCGGTACTGCGAGTGAGACAATTAATTATGAGTGAGGAAGGTCAAGAAACTAAAATTTATAATTTGAGGGAATAAAAATAATCAGGATACGAATTAAAATGCTAATTTTAAAGATTTTGGTTCAAAATTGAGTCAACGGGCTAAAACAGTAAACCTAGCCCATGCTGAGCCCAAGAACCCAAGCCCAATCACTTAAAATACTCCCCATACTCACCAAAGTTCAGATTATGCACATTGAGAGAGGGAGGGTGCGGACAAGAGGAGAGAAGAGAACGAGAAAACCCTAATTCACCATTCTTCTCCAACTTCAATCACTCATAATTTTTTATCCGGAGCTCTGATTGACAAGTAGTTTGTAGCGATACGTTCTTCTTGGAACCCTCTTCAATTCTATCTAAATAGTTTGGTGAGTAACTTAAAATCTCAGCTTTAGTTTCCCATTCAAAGATAATTTTACCTTTGAGTTTGGGTATTGAGGGTTTTTGGTAATTTTGATATTATAGGAGTTCTCTAACTTGTGTTCTTGGTGGTTTTTATCACCAATTTCACTGGGTAAAAGTAAGGATTCCTTTTTTCCCTCTTGTTTCATCAATTTATGTAAACCCTAGTTTTTTATATTGTGCAAAATTGTATGATTTGGTATTAGATTGAGTATTTGGGAGCTTAGCTTGGTGAAATTGTAGAACTTGGACTTGGACATTGGTGTGAACCAACTTAAGGTTTGGAAAATTTGGAAAGAAAAGCTTGGAAACTTGGAATTTGCGATATTAAGGTATGAGTTTAAGTTTCATATAAGTATCATGTAATGTGACATGAAATCCTAGGCTAGTGAGCCTAGGATTATTGTTGAATTGTTGTAGTTGGTTGTTTGGTTTAGTAGAATTGTGATATATGTTAGTTGATGATTGAGTTTGAATGAGATTGAATAAATATTGTGAATTGATTGCCTATTGAGGCATTGATATGGAAATTGGGCCAGAGGCCGTGATAGGATGAGGAATCTCCTATGAGGTAAGTTGAGATAAGTGGTGTGAAATGTTGTATGAGAATGAAATATTTGATGACGATTGGTTGTGAATTTTATTTGTATGAGTGTGTATGTTAAGGTTGTCTTGAGAAATTGATTAAACAGGTGTTGAATGATTAGAAAGGGTAGAGAATTGATAACTGTATGTTGAGGGAGTTAGAAGTGGTATTGGAACCGTTTTGAACTGAATTGGAACTGGAATTGGTGAAAATTGTTATGCAGAAATTTTTTGGTAAAAACGAATTTTGATGAAATTCGACGGGCCATAATTTGGCCTTCGGACCTCTAAATTCTCTGGAACTTATTTTAAATGAAAACTGGGTTTGTCTATGTTATGACATTCGAAGAATGGACAGAAAATGATTTTTAACAAAAAAGTTATGAACGTTTGTAAATCTGGTTTTCAAAACTGAATTCTACAGAAGTTGCAGAATTTTGAGGTCATGCATGCGTACGCATGATGGGCATTCCAGAAGTTAAAAGATTTCGTACGAGTACCATGCGTACGGCCAAAAGTGGACTCGTTCGTACGTATGAGGCATGTGTACGCACGACCACCCTATTTTCAAAAAATATGTTTTTAATTGTTTTGGCCTATCCAATCCACTTTTAACCCATGTAACCTCTATTTGAGATCTGATAACTAGTTTCTAGGATTTGGAAAGAATCTTATGCCTTTAAACCATTTTCTTAACTTTCAAACTTTCGTAAATCCTATAATGGGTATAGAGCTGGTGAATTAGATGGTAGAAAGTGTTGGGAAGAAAAATATTGAGTTGAAGTGAGTCGAAAGTGATTGCAGGAATGAATTGATATAAAAAGATAATGAGGATGATTTGATATTATTGGATAATGAGAATGAGTTGATATGATTGGATGAAAAGAATGAGTTTGGTTGATATTTGAGCTTTCGGGGTAGATGCAAGGATTGTGGTTTCGTCCTGCTTGCTCTCGGTTGGTATTTGAGCTTTCTGGGTAGACGCAAGAATTGTGGTTACGTTCCGCTTGCTCCAGGTCAGTATTTTAAGCTTACTGGGTAGACGCAAGAATTGTGGTTTTGTCCCGCTTGCTCCAGGTTGGTATTTGTTGACCCTCCATCGCAAGATATGACTGGACACTTGGACCTTTCTGGATAATTCCTCCAAAGGAAGGGGGTTGCGTGCACCGAGGGACTGTCCAGGGTTCGCTACTAGACATGTCGAGTTTGGCTGTATAACCGACAAATAAGCTCATTGGCCATAGGACAGACATGCATAATTTGCATTTGTGTGTTTTGATTGGGTGTGCATCTTGTATTTAACTTGCCTTATTGATTAATTGTATCTGTATGCTATTTGATCTAATTGTTCTATCTGTTCTCTCTATTTGTATATTCCTTGTATTGCTTTGTATGTGTTTGAACAACTGAGAGATCCCTCATACTGGGAGTGGTGACGCTGAGGGTTGTTCCTGATGAGAATGTGGTGGTTGGAGGTTTGCAGAAAATCGAATTTTTATACCGAGTTACTAAATCATATGCTGATAAACTGTGATATTGAAAAATGAAAGGATGAGAGGTGTTGTGAAGGACTGAGATTATAAATTTGTAGTACAGTGGAATGCTTAGCTTAATTATCCTATTTCCGGTTTAATGAGAACCCTAGGCGTGGATCAATGAGACGTTGAAGATTAAAATTGCTTAGAGAGTTCCTGTTACCTTATATTGCATTAATTCAGCATTTTTACCCTCTTGGGAACCCCCTTGGGTTGGGTTCTCACCCATATATTATTTATGTTTTTCATATGTAGGTCCCAGTGCTCTTCAGTGAGTAGAAGTTCTACTTGGAAGATAGTGAAAAAGACTTTTATTTCCGTTTTGGTTTTAGATTCTCTCCTCCTTTTAGAAAAGAACTTACATGACGTATTTATTTTGAAAACTTGCCTTTAGAGGCTTATGATGTATTTTGAAGAGATAGGATATATTTATCAAACTGTTTTATTGTGGTAACTCTAGCTGGTCTAATCTTCACAGGCCGAGACTAATAGATATTTATATATACTTATATATGTCTCTTACTCTTATTCTTCATTCAAGTTTTTATTTATCTATTTTTTTCCGACGCGCTTACGCATGTTTTTGAGTGTGAATGTTTGATGGTTTTTCTTTTATCCGTTTAAATCCTCTTACAGGCTTCTAGCTTAATATTTTCTTCTATACATAAGTATTTATATCTCATCTTTGTGTCGTAGCACCAAACCCCCATTGATTTATGACTTAAGCATATGGCTTTAAAGGGTAGGGTGTTACATTATGGTATCAGAGCAGTTCTTCCTTGTGAACCTAAGGGATGGACTGCCTATGCTTTCGAGCATATTTTGAGTCACGTTATGTGCTATTTAGGATATCTGATTGATAAACATAGAACAAAGTTCATGAGCATACTTTTGGAAATTTGAAGCACTTACTTGAGATATCAAGACTGATCACCTTGATGTCGCTTGTTCGGTGTAGACAAGACACAAATGGCATCTCGTGGACGTGAGCGCGGTCGAGGACGAGATTGAGGGTGATTATGGCCTAAACTGGTTGAGAGTGGAATTTTAATGTGGATATCCATATTTGAAGTTGGATTTAATTGTAGAGTATATGGTGATTGAGATAACGTTTGATATTTGGTAAATTGTTTAGTGAAGAGGCGGGTAGAAATGGAGGGAAATGAGTGAGCATGGCTTAGGCTTAAATTTGGTCGGATTTGATATTGATTGGAATTTAATTTTAGTTATGATAAATGGAATTTATTGGTTGTCTACTATGTTAAGTTATGGTTTTGTGCTTGAGGGTGAAGAACTTGAGTGGATACCCTAATTGTTGTTGAAGTCCTAGGTAATGTGATTATTGGGATTGAAGATTTTAACAAGAATTGATGAATATAGATTTCTATTGACGTTGAAGATTGGAATACAAAGTCATGATTGATTGATGTGAATAATAACTGTGAATTTCCCTCAGGTTGATTAAGGCATCAAGGCCCTTGAGGTTTAGGATTTTCGAAGTTCAAATTAATTTCGAGGAATAAGATTTTGATTTAAACCTAGAGATATACTAAGGCCCTAACTTGTGATTTGAGTCTTAGGATGAATAATTAGATTCTTAATGGCTAATAATCAAAGTGATGTAGCGGAAGTTGAAGGAGGTGTAGTCCTTGATGGTTGGAACTTGATGATGACAAGTACGTGGTGACTTGATGGCATTAGGGCTATTATGATGTGAAAGTGATATGGTTTAAGGTGTGTTGTTAGTATAGGTGAACTGTAGTAGAGAGGAATATCGAGGATTTATCCTTTTAGCTGCTAATTTGTTAGGTGAGGAGCAAAGTTTAGATCAAATCCCTTTCGTAAGAGAGTTTTCCAAAGTATTTCCTGAGGATGTACTAGAATTTTCACCTCAGAGAGAGATTGAATTTGCGATAGACTTAGTGCCGGAAGTGGGACCAGTTATAATTGCACCATATAGGAGGAAAGACTATTAAGTAAGTTTGTGGATCTTATATTGAGTATTGAGGAAGTTTCACTGGTTAAGGTTGCTTAGAATCGAGAAAGCCTGGAGGAGCATGCATGAAAATTAGATATGGATATGAGGAAGGATTATCCGAGATTATTTACGGGTAATTAAATTTTGAGGGTAAAAGTTTTACTGTAGGTAAAAGAGTGGTGGTGCAAAAGAATAGAAGGAGATGTTGATAGAGGACGACAAAAAAGAAAAAACCATGCGAGTATTAGAATTTTGAATGGAAGGGATTGGGATTGGGATTGGATGGAGACAAATTGGTTGGAGTGTGGTGAAGAAAAGCAACGAAAGATTGTTGGTTTAATCTAGTTGTGCAAATTATGACATTTACAGTTATGCTTAATGTATGTTAATACAATTTGCACTACATAATTCCATCCCTTTTTCTTTTCTACTCTCTACCTCTCCCTTCTGTCTGTCATTACTACTAATCACTCATTCCACTTTCACTTTACTTTTGTTGTTTTCTTTCTATTTATTAATTATTAATTATTAATTAAAAAAAATATTCATACAAAAAAATTATATAGTAAAGCAAAAGCTCCAAAACTAAGTCAAATAGAAGCATTTGAGAACATTTTACTAGGATCTTTAGCTGTAAAGAGAGTTTCGAAAATACTCCAAAAAGAGAAAAAAAAATGAAAAAGCTAAGCAATGTGGGCTCATCACAAAATAGCGTAGTTTTGAAGTCTAAGGATTTATTCGTCCTCAAACATTTTTTGCAATAGACCAAATAAGCACTGTAATAGATATATGGGCGACACATAGGTACCCTAGCTTCTATATTAGCTCACTCTATGGATAATTTTGTATTTTTCAATCCTAAAGAACAAATTTGTCTTCAAATTAAAAGGTAAAGAATTTATTTATTTTTTTCTAAATATTACATAACCTATGATGCACAGACACTGACATGGATACGAGACATGATATGACACGGGATACGCTGACACGCGAATTTTAAAATCTTATAAGACATGGAGACACGCATACATATAAAATACAATGTATTTTTTAGATAAATCGTAATAATATTTTGATATTTTATTGATATTAAAACATAAATTAATTTTTTAATTACTTTTCATGTCTTATTTTAATTATATCAAGTATTTAAAATACTTTTTATTTTAATAAATAATAATATATACTATATCTAAATTTATTTCAAGAATATATGTTAAGAATAAGACTGGACACACTGACATGTGATGATATTTAGGTATGTCCAAACGTGTCCAGTAAAAATTTTTTTTATTAAGACACGGTTTGGACACAGCAGATACGCGTATTGAAAAATGTCGGTGAGTATCGTATCTAAAATATATCCGACACGCAAACACAACAATTCAGCAAAATTAATACATTACAATTGAATTATTAATTATGAGGCAAAATTAATTTTGTGTAATATCAATTTTTCGCATTTTTAACCAACTAATGTTAAATCTCTCATAATTACTAATTATTCTAACTTGTTTTGAATTTTTTTATTATTTTTCTTCTTCACCTTTTTAAATTTTTTTCTTTTTCAATCAAATTTTGACAGCATCATTTCACTCTCAGTTCCTTTTTTCTTATCAGTATTCATATATTAATATTTATTTTAAAATAAAAAATACATATACATAATTGTGATATAACTAATTTTCCTTTTTTTTAACATCATCATACATTCATCTTAAATTTTTTTGAATGTGCATTTTGTTAGTGGGTATGTTTACCCAAGACATAGATAGTGACATATGTTTATCATTTAATTAGTTAAAACACAAAATATTCTAAGACATGACTGGATACAAATAGACACTAGATACAAGTATATAAAATTTCAGCTCAACTACATACACATCCAAGCATTTTTGTATCCAAGTCCAACCAAGTAGGCCCAAACTCAACAAAAATCACTTTCAATACAACCGCGTGTACATACGCACATTTCAATAACGTTTTTTCGTCTTCGTCTTCACGTTCTTCCTTCTTCTTCTTCTTCGCTTTTCTCCTTCTTTGTCTTCGCATTCCTTCTTCTTCTTCGCGTTCTTCCTTTTTCTTCTTCACCTTCCTCCTTCTTCTTTTTCGCGTTCCTTCTTCTTCTTCGCGTGTTTTTCTCTCAATCGTCATTATTTTATTATTGCTGTTGTTGCTGCGTTTTTTCTTTTCCTCCTTTTAATTAAGGTTCATTTGGATCCAAAAATGAACCAAATTTGGTTTAGGTTTGGTGAATACTTAACAGTATTATCAAGTGAACCTAACTCAATTCACAAATGAACCGAATTCGGTTCAGATTTGAACAAAAAGTGATAAACATTCAATCAGCAAGAAAAGCATATTTCAATTCATTTCTGTATGCAAATGAACTCAATTAAACTAAGAGATGAACCGAATTTCTTAAGGAATAACAGATTTAGTGAATACTTAAAAGTAGTATCAACTGAACCTAACTCAATTCATAAATGAACCGAATTCGGTTTGACAAACATTCAATCAGCAAGAAAAACATATTTCAATTCATTACTGCATGCAAATGAACTCAATTAAACTAAGAGATGATGAACCAAATTTCTTAAGGAATAACAGATTTGGTGAATACTTAAAAGTAGTATCAAGTGAACCTAACTCAATTCACAAATGAACCGAATTCGATTTTAAATTTGAATAAACAGTTAAAAAATTACTTAAAGAATAAAAAATTTGGTCAATACTTATCAGCAGCATCAAGTGAACCTCAATTAACACACAAATGAACCGAAATAAACTAAGAAATGAACCAAAATTATTTAATGATAGCATTAGAGAAAATCAGAGGAGGAGGAGGAGGAGGAGGAGGGAACTTGCGTGTGCGAATTTGGAAGAAGAAGAAGAAGAAGAAAAAGAAGAAGAAGGAGGAAGAGGAGGAGAAGGAGAAGAAAAAGGGAAGAAGAAGAACCTACACGAATTTGGAAGAAGAAGAAGAAAGACGAGGAGGAGGAGAAAGAGAAAGAAACGGAGAAAGAGAAGGAGAAGGAGAAGGAAGCGCGTGATTTGAAAAGTTGTTATAACAACTTGGTTAGACTTGGTTAAGTATTTTGCTTGGATGTCCATTTTTATCGAAGAGAAATTTAAAATTTTAAGTTTGTCTTATGGCACATCTCTCTTTCCTTTTACTTTTTCCATTTCACTCTTCTTTTGTGTTCTTTTCTTCTTTCTCATTCTTCCTCTCACTAGCCATCACCCCTCCTATTTCTTCTCTTTGCCTCACCCTCTTCCAACAATAAAAGAAGCTTTGAAATATAGATTCATCTTTTCTGTCACAGATTTTATCGCGCCATCGTTATTGTGTCCAGTAGTAACATCGTGGAGTTGTCTCATCACTACTTTTCCTTCCTCTCATCATTGCCTATAACTTCTCCTCCCCTTTTTATGTCTTCTCTCTCTTGCTGACAATTGGTTCACTTTATCTTTATCTTTTCTCTGTTGCTTTCGACTTCTGTCATCTTTCATTCTTTTTTGTCAATCTGTGTTGTGTGACCAATATATGCTCTTGCATTTAGATTTTTGTCTCACTATTAAAGTGTAACAGGTGGTGATAGATGTGTGACAATCTCACACTTTCTAGCGGCGAGATATTGGTGTCAACTTCTTTTAAACAACAAAAAAATAGATTAGTCTATATCTGTAAGAGAAAATAAGAATATGAAGGGAGTTATTAATTTGGAGAGAAGATAAAAATTTAAAAGAAGTTATTATGAGTAGATTCGTGGCTAAAATTTTTATATATGAATAATTTTAATGTGAAATACAAAAATATTTGATGATTTTGGTGTTCTACAGGGTTGTGGTAGTAGCACAAAACGTCACTGACGTTTTGCAATAAATTTTTTTTTTAATCATCAAAGAACAAAACTTCACTGACGTTTTGTAATAAAAAATATTATTTTAATTATTAAAACAGAAAACGTCACTGACGTTTTGTTAGAAAAATATTATTTTAATTGAAGAAACACAAAACGTCATTAACGTTTTGTAAATGGCCATAGTTGTGTTTAACACACAATTTGGTTCATGACGAAGGATTTCACCTCTAGTGATACAATATTAAAAAGAAAAAGTTCTAGATTCGTTGTCAAGAAAAAGATTTTTCTTTTTTTTTTTCGATGGCCTAGTATTTCAAACATTAAAGAAACTTTTTTTCTTCATTTTTGCGGGAATGTAGTGCGAAAACAAGTGAAAAATTTGCTTCGTTTTTACAGGCTCTTAATGCGAAAATGCACTCTTCTTTTTTTGTATTCTTTAATTGCGAAAACATAACTAAATGTATAAAATAGTATATTTCTGTATCTGCATTTAAATTTATAAATAATGAATTTTTTATTTAAATAAAAAAAAGTCCTTTTCTTTACATGGGGCACAGTTCGGTCAGTTCCCACCTCCCTAGTGAACGAGTTAAAGATTGCAATGTTGTTCTCTTGTATTTTTATCTGCTTTTTTAGCTGGTGTTTGAGTTGTGCTTCATTATTTCTTCGATAATGCTATATGTTTTTACTGTTTCCTTTTTTTTTAAAAATTATTTTAATTCAAGTTCCACAAATGGTATATACTATTTTATTTCATTCTATAGAAACTTTCCATTATATTATTCTTTATGGGACGGCTATTAGGTGTCCATGTGAATCAAAATATATTAAGAAGAATTATAACGAAGCGAAGCTTAAACGAATTTAATATTTTTTTTCTAATTACATATTTTCAAGTTTATTTCATCAAATTATTCACCATAATTAATTAACTATAGAGAAGAGGAATAAAGTGTTGCCAAATGACTTGAGTGATAATTTGTGAGGAGTCTTCTGAATATGTATTTTATCATTTTATGCACTTGCACAACAGTTTTTCTTTTATAAAATTTAGTTTAAAAAGTTGTTTCAAAAATGTTATAATGCTCATCAGTAATGTTTAATTTAGGGTGTTAAACGAATTATTAAGGATATGTCTAAAATAAGTATAATAACTTTGTACGTATTTAATGAACTATATTTTATAAATTATTAAATTTTATTAAATGTAAATTAAAGGTTATCATAAAAGAAGAGTATTGATAGATTTTAATAAATATAAAATACATTAGATATTATTATTACATAAATAAATAAGTATTTTTTAATATACAATACTTTACATGACAAATATAATAATTTATTTTTAAATAATAAATATAAAAGATATAAATATAAAAAATAGCATGCAATAAAATTTTTATAATATTAAAAAATTATATTAAAATAATATTCTAAATTGTAACATAAAAATATAAAATAATTAAATTTTATTTTATATTATTTGAAAAATAATTAGATTGTTATATTAAAATTTTATTAACTAATTACTTTGTTAAAAATATTACTTTATAATATACATTTTTATTAAAATATTTATAAAAATGAAATTTATTTAAAAAATGTTTAAGAAAATTTATTTTAGACAAAAAGGAAAAAAAAAAGAAGGAATACGCATATATTTTATGAAAAAAAATGTAAAAAGTCACTTTAATTTATTTCAACGTGCTTTTTCATAAAAGATATGTGTATTTCTTTTTTATTTTTTATTTAAAACGGTTTTTAATAAAATTTTAATATAAAAATTTAATTATTTATCAAGTAATATAAAATAAAATTTAATTATTTTATATTTTTTATATTGCAATTTAGAATATTATTTTAATATATTTTTTTAATATTATAAAAAATTTATTGTATAATAATTGATCTTAATATATAATTAAAAAAAGATTTATATTTATATGTTTTATATTTATTATTTAAAAAATGATTATGTTTGTAATTTAAAGTATTTTATATTAAAATATATTTATTTATTTATATACTAATGACGTTTAATGTATTCTATATTTATAACATTCTATCAATATTTTTATTTTATAATAATTTTTTATTTATATTTAATGAAATTCAATGGTTTATAAAATGTGATACATTTAATACGCACAAAATTATTGTACTTATTTTAGACATACCCAAAAATTTAATTTTTATTTATATTAGGGTTACAAACCTTTCAAAAATATTGAAAAACAATATATTTTGATAAATAAATAACATTAAAATAATTTAATAATATTGTTGAATAAAATATGAACAAAAAGTTTACACCAAGACAACTTGGTTATTTTTTAATAATGAAACCAAATTGAAATTGAATTCTGTTGACATATTGTCATAAATAAAATTATGTTTCAATTGCCCTTAATTTTTTATTCTATGTGAGTAGCATGATTGTCAACATTAAGAATGATTTTAAATGTAATAAATTAAAGATAATTTTGATTTTTGGCTGAAATCATACACCAAGATTATTCTTAACCCTAAAATAAAAACACAAAAAACCCAAAGGATCTATACTTGAACTTTAAGTTACATAGTAGTAGTTCTTGTTGGGAAGGAAGAAAAAAAATAAGTACCTCGGTAATATGATTTCGGCCATTATATATAGAACTTCGATAACTGGCAGACAAAGAAATTAAAGCACTTTTTCATTTGTCTTTTTGGTAGTATTTGTTTTTAAATTTAGAATTAAAATTAAAACATTAAAAATTAATATTGTGTTTAATAATTAAAGATTAAAATTAAAATTTTAGTTTTTCGATATAAAATTTTAATCTCTTTCAATACTATACCTCCAAAAAATAAAAATATAAAAATTAAAATTTTTAAAAACAGAAACTAAAATTTTAATAACGTTCTTTTTAATAATTAAGAATATTTTAATAAATATTTTTATTTTATTTTTATATTTATCTCAAATCAAATAGAATATTAAGATATAACTCAATTTTACATATTTTATACCAAAAATTTAATTTAATCACAGTTTCATAATTTTTATGTTTCGGTCTCCATTTCTCTTTTAAACACAGCTAGTGTATAAGCACTTTCTAATCTTCCGTGATTATTGGTTGCAACAATATATACAATGGTATCTAGCTATCATATACATATGATTAAACCCCTAAGGAGTACATAAATACTGTTTATGATTTATATTTTATATATTCAGAAGATATATACCAACATACTTATTGAGATACTTATGGTAATAATTTTCATTGTGCCCGTTTTATTTTGGTGCCACATCATTCTGGCTGTTGTTTATTTTGTCGCCACTTCATTTTTTTATTTGTAATTTTTACAATTTAGCATGCATGATTATAAAACTTAAATAGTTTATCTAATTTTATCCGAGTAAATATTTAGACAGTCAACTTAACATTAATCTAATTCTACAAAAAGAGAATAAATTTTGCATTGATCTATGACTTCACTCATAAAAAAAAATGAATATTACACAAACTCAAACATATGTTTAAAACTCAAACATATCAAGGCCCCTGTTACTAATGAAATTATAAGTTTTATCAATTATTTTCTATTTCTTTTGAACTAGTTTGAAAGTTCTATCAAATAGTATAACCAGTGACTCTGTATAAAGAGCGTTTTTTTGTCTTAGCTTTAACGTTTTTAAAATTCATTAAAATTACATCTAATAATTATTTTAATTCAATTTATTCTCAACATTTGAAATCAGTTTTATTCTATATCATATTATTAAAGTTTAGATAGCTAATAATTAGCCTTTTTTTTTTTCTCAATTTCATTCTTAACTCTAATTCTAATCCCAACACAACTCTCACTATTAATCATTCACCATTCACCATTCACCATTCACCATTCACCATTCACCACCACCACTTGGCCTCAAATATTGGCGCCTCTTCTTTCACCTTCCTCTCTATATTCCCTCATTAGGATTAGCGGCGGTTAGTTATACTAGCAATTACTGGAAACCGCTATAAAAAGTAATCCCCACGTCCTAAATCACGCCAGTTAGGGATGAGCATGGAAAGTGGATATCTGATTATCCGTCCGAATCCGAACTGAACTAATTAAATTGGTTCTAGAACCAATGGGTAATCGGGTCTGACCTGAACCAAACCAACGATTCTCTCTAGTAATTAGTTCAAGTAACGATTTTGGGGGTGCGGAACCCAAACTAACCCATGAACCCGACTATGTATTAATTAAATTAAAAAAAAGTAAAAAATATATATGCCTTTTAATGATTTTGAGTTTCTCTCTATTGTACTTTTGTATTTAACTTTTAATGTATTTGGTGTTTAATGTGTTTTGATTTTAATATGTTTAGTTTTTAATGTGTTTGGTGTTTAATATATTTAGATTTTAATGTATTTGGTGTTTAATATGTTTGGATTATTTCTATTGATTTTACATGTTTATTGTACTTACATAATTTTTAAGATAAAAATTTTGTTTTTTTTAATGAATTTTTGTTTCATCGGATACCTAATTACCCGAACCAAACTAATATTTTCTTAATCGGTTTGGTTTGGTTCGAGTACATACACAAAAAAACGTAAATTCGAACCAAACCAAACAAATTACAATTCAATTGATTCAGTTCTAATTTCACCATAAACCCGAATCAAGCTGACTCGTGCTCACCTCTAACGCCAGTGAGTGAACCTTAAAATACGATTTTGTGACGGTTTTAAACCATTGCAATTTTCAAAACAAATCGCAGCTATTCAGCGCATATGTTGTAGTGTCATCATTCTTCTTCTCTCATCTTATTTTTTCTAACAACAATAGCACCACCATCGATAGCAACAACGCCATTGCCTACAATGCCAGTGGAGCATTCAATAACAAAGTGAGGCATTGGGAGACTGTAAGTGTTTGCTAAAGATGGTTTATTTGTGTTCTCTAATCCGTCGTTAACTTTAAATTACAATTCAATTAACAAAGTGGAGCATTCAAAGTGGAGCACTCAATTACAATTCAATTGGTTCGATTCTAATTTTACCATAAACCCGAATCAACCTGACCCATGCTCACCTCTAACGGCAGTGAGTGACCCCCCTTTGATCATAAAAAAAACTTTAAAAATAGAGAAGGAGGGATCAAGAAATATTCCTATTAAGAAACTATGATGGTAGATAAATAAATGATTAGTATTTTATCATTAACAATGTTAGGCAGCGTTTGGTTTATGTATCTCTTGAGACAAAGACATAGAGACATAGACATTAAAGACATGGACACAAATTATTAGTGTCTATGTACTGTGTTTAGTAAACATTGAACAAGACACAATAAAATTAGAAAAAGTCTATATTATCCTTATAAAAAAAATCAGCCATCATTGCTACCACTATCATCCACCATCTCCACCACTATAGATTCATCATCACACACGATTTACCACAAATCAATCAGCAAAAATTTTACAAGAATCAATAAAAATTTTTATTTTTCAATAGAAAAACAAAAAGGAAGGAGAAGGTAATTGAAGAGCAAATTGTGAAAAGAGAAGACTCAAAGTAGAGGAAGAGGCGACAATGGCAAACTCGAAGAGGAATAGGGAGAAGCGGCCATGGGCATCGCGAAGAGGGAGGAGAGGTGACAGCCGCAAATATAAACGAAGGAGATGTAGCGATGGCAGCAGATCTAGACGAAGGAGGAAACACAGCAGCAGCGCTCGGATCTAGATGATGTGGGAGACGCAGCGGCGGCGGCACGCGGATCTGGACGAAGGGGGAGACGCGACGGGGTGGATCTGGACGAGGAGATGCAATGCTAACGGCGAATCTAGACGATGGGATGCGACAGCGGAAGGAGGGAGGAGGGAGGGAGGAAGGAGGAAGGAGAACAGTCACGGTGGATGGAAAATGAGAGAGAGAAAAAAGAATTAGGGTTAAGAAATTAACAAGGGGTAAAAGAGTAAAAAATTGTGTCTAATTGATTGTGTCTCTGTGTCTCAATATTTTGGAAGTACACTGAATACATGTATTTTGTGTATACTTGTGTACTTACGTGTCCATAAAAAAATTGTGTCTCAACAAACAAACATAGAACATGTTCTAGCGTGTCCATATCTCTGTGTCTGTGTCTTTGAAACCAAACGCTACCTTAGAGAATCATTAGAGAATCATTAGAATCATTTTAGATCAGTTATTATCATTTATATTTATATAGCATATCTATATATTAATTATAGGATTCTATGCTTTTATTACTTTGATTCTTCTGGCACCTATATATACCCCTTGTACATTGTACTTTTCATCAACCTGAATAATACACAAAACACTTTTCTCAGATTTCTCTCTTGTTTCTAACATGGTATCAAGAGCTTAGGTTGTTTTTTTTTTTCCAGAAACAATTGGTTTCTAGCTCCTTTATCTCGTTTCACCGACAGTACTTTGTCCTCAGTTTTTCACTTTTTTCCGACGCCTTGGTTCGTTACCTCCGCCACCCTCGCCTTCTCCTCATTGCAAGCTTTCCAACGAGCTCCGCCATGCCATCTGAAACCTCCGCACGCGCCGCCGAAACGTCGCTGGCCGCACCCATTGTCTCTCTTTCCAGATGCTTCAGCAGCCGTTGGATCTTTGCGCACATCTCACGCTCCACAGGCCTCCACGTGTCGCGCTGCAGCTCTCCCAGCGACCCGCCCGCGTATGCCTAGATCCGACATGCAGCTCTGACCCGCGTTCTAGCTCAGCGCCAGCGTGTCTCCTCCCTCCAGTCTGAAGCCGCCACGTGTCTTCCTTTTTGCTGACGTGGCACCGACGTGTCGCTGACGTGGCACACAGTGGGACCCTCCCTAAGGTTTTTTGGTGAGCTCTTTCTGATTTTGCCCTCCATTTTCTCGTTTTTGGCTCCTAAGTTGTAATTTTTCTCTCCTCTCCGTGATCTTTGTATCTGCTATTATGGAAAAGTCAGCTGTTTTTGCTACCACACACAGAAAGGATAAATTCTGTCGAAATTGTAACCATTTTGGGCACCTCTTCTCCGTCTGTCCCTCTGTTGAATGTCACACATGCCATCAGAAAGGTCATATTAGCTACCATTGTTCACAACTGTTCTACCATTATTGCAAGCTCTCGGGACATTTGATTACTACCTGTCCTACTCTCCCACCACGTCTTGAGCTTGCTTCTGCTGTTGATGCTACTCTTGAATCTACCACCTCTGCTCCTCTCAACCCGTCTCCTGTCTCTCTATCTGATATTGCGTCTCTTCTTCAACGTCTTCTCTCCATTTTTGGTAATACCCCTGCTGCTCTTTCAACTCCTCCAAGTAATTCTAAATGGTATTTTGACTCGGGATGCTTTAATCACATGTCTCCAATGCGTAATCTCTTCTCATTTTCGTCTACCATTACAAATGCACTTTCTGTCAATACTGCTAATGGTTCCCTCTTGCACATAACACACAAGGGTTCTATCTCCCAATCGACTCTTAATCTTCCTGATACTTATTTTATTTCCAACTTAAACTTTAATTCTGTTGGTCAACTTGTTGATCTGGGTTTTGATGTCACTTTTTCTACCTCTGGTTGTCGTGTACAGGATCGTCGGACGGGACAAGTCATCGGGACTGGATGTAACATTGGAAGGTTGTTTGAAGTCGAGAATCTTCATATTCCTCCTGTACCAAATCTCTGTGCTGCTTCTTCTTCATCTACCCTTCACTTATGGCATCAACGTCTTGTCCACAGCTCCTTAGGAAAATTGCGTCATCTTGTATCTCAAGGTGTTTTGGGTCAGGTTCCTAATGAATCTTTTGATTGCATTTCTTGTCAAACTGCCAAACAACTTGTTTTATCTTTTCACAATAATTCCTCTCTTGCTTGCTCTCCTTTTGATCTCATTCACTCTGATGTTTGGGGTCCTGCTCCTACCACTTCTATAGGAGGAGCTCGATACTTTGTTGATTTTATTGATGATTATTCACGCTTTACTTGGGTTTATTTGATGACCAATCACCATGAGTTACTTCAGATTTATATTAACTTTGCCACTATGATTAAAACTCAGTTTTCCAAGGTCATTAAGGTTTTTCGCCATGATAATGCTATGGAGTACCGTGATTCCAAACTCTTAACCTTTCTTGCAAAACAGGGTACCTTGTCTGAGTTTTCTTGCCCTGGTACGTCTCAACAAAATGGTCGAGCTGAACACAAACACCATCACATTCTTGACTCTATTTGTGCAATGCTTCTTTCTTCTTCGTGTCCTGAGCGTACTTCGGGTGAAGCTGTTCATGTTATCAATAGACTCCCTTCTTCTGTTCTTGGTAATGTTACTCCCTTTGAGCGTCTTTATCGTACCTCCCCAGATTATAGTTCTCTTCGAGTTTTCGGTTGTGTTTGTTTTGTTCTTCTTCAGCCTCATGAACATAGTAAACTTGAACTTCAGGCTCGTATGTGTTGTTTCCTTGGTTATGGCACTGAACACAAGGGTTATCGTTGTTGGGATCCTCTCTCTAAACGTATTCGTATATTTCGTCATGTTGTCTTTTGGGAGCATCACATATTTTCTCGGTTCTCCTTCTTTGAGTCTATTCCTCCTACTCAGTCACCTTTTTTCACTAATTCCAATGTTGATCTTTTTCCTAGTGATGATTCTACAGGTTCTATCTTGAGTCACCCTCCACAGCCTCCTGTTCTTCTGCCTTCTCCATCTCCCGATGATTCCAGACCGGACGACGCTCCTACTCCTACCGTCATGCCTCCTCCTTCCACTCTCTGTTCCAGGGTGAGAAATCTACCTCCTCATCTTCTTGATTATCATTGTTTTTATACTATTCTTCATCAACATGAACCTAAGTCATTCAGAGAAACCTCCACAAATCCAAATTGGCAACAAGCAATGCAGGAAGAAATATAGGCACTTGAAAAAGTACACACTTGGGACTTGGTTGATTCTCCTTCTAATTAGGAAGTTGTGGGAAGCAGATGGGTATACAAGATCAAGAGTCACTCTGATGGTTCTATTGACCGTTATAAGGCACGATTGGTTGCTCAGGGTTGTACGCAAGAGTATGGTATTGACTATGAAGAGACTTTTGCTCTTGTTGCTCGTCTCACATCTGTTCGAGCTCTTCTTGCCATTGCTGCGGTCAAAAAATGGTCTCTTATTCAGATGGATGTGAAGAATGCATTTCTTAATGGAGATTTAAAACAGAAGGTCTATATGAAACCCCTCCGGGTTATCCTTGTCCTTCTGGCAAAGTTTGTCTCCTTCACAAGGCACTTTATGGGCTTAAGCAAGCTCCTCGTGAATGGTTTGACAAGTTCAGCACTACCATATGCAGTCTTGGTTTTACTTGCAGTCCTCATGAGAATGCTATCTTTATTCATAAAAGTGAATGTAGAGTTGTTCTTCTACTTCTGTATGTTGATGACATGATCATTACTGGAGATGATGCTGATGGTATCTCTGATCTCAAGGCGTCCCTTCGTACTTTTGAGATGAAAGATCTTAGTTCTCTTAGCTATTTTCTTGGTCTAGAAGTCATATCCACCGATGATGGCATCTATCTCTCTCAAGCTAAATATGCTTCAGATCTTCTTGCTCGAGCCGGAATTACAGATAGTCACACTGAGTCTACTCCTCTTGAGCCTAATGTTCGATTTACTCCTATGGATGGCACTATTTTGGATAATCCTACTCTCTATCGACAGCTAGTTGGAGGACTCGTCTACTTAACTGTCACCCAACCAGACATTGCCTATCCAGTTCATGTACTTAGCCAATTCTTGTCAGCTCCTCGTACTACTTACTATGCGGCAGTTCTTCGCTACATCAAAGGCACTCTATTTTATGGCTTTTATTTTTCTGCCCATTCCTCTTTGTCCCTTCAGGCATACTCCGATGCTGATTGGGCTGGTGATCCCACTGATCGTCGTTCTACTACTGGTTACTGTTTGTTTCTTGGCGACGCTCTCATTTCTTGGCGTGCTAAGAAGCAAACGTTCACTGCTCGATCAAGCACAGAAGCTAAGTACTGTGCCCTCGCTGACACCACTGTTGAAGTTATCTCGATTCCTTGGGTTCTCGAAGATTTGGGTGCTCCTCCGTCGTCGTCCCCTACTGATGTTTTTTGTGACAACCGCAGTGCTATTCAGATTGCCCATAATGATGTCTTTCATGAACGCACCAAACACATTGAAATTGATTGTCATTTTGCTCGGCAACATATCCTTATTGATGCTGTTCGTCTTATTGCTGTTGGAACACTGGATCAGACTGCTGATATCTTCACGAAAGCTCATCACCCGACTTGTTTTCGGACTTTGTTATCCAAACTCAAGATGGTATCCTTAGCTCCCACTTGACTTTGAGGGGGGATGTTAGAAAATCATTAGAATCATTTTAGATCAGTTAGTATCGTTTATATTTATATAGCATATCTATATATTAATTGTAGGATTCTATACTTTTATTACTTTGATTCTTCTGGCACCTATATATACCCCTTGTACATTGTACTTTTTATCAACCTGAATAATACACAAAACACTTTTTTCATATTTCTCTCTTGTTTCTAACAAACAAGAGTATCAATCAATATGAATATAAGTAATAGGATAAAGTATATTTTTTTATCTTTAAAATTTGTTTAAAATTTTAAAAATATTTTTTAATTTTTTGTTTTAATGTCCAAAAAATTTTTAATTTGTATTAAATATACTTGACAATTAAATTTTCAAAAAAATTAGAATCAATTTATTTTATTAGTTACTGTAGCTCTCAACCACTAAACAGAAAAAAAAAAATCAACAAAATACATAATATTAATTAAGATCAAGGTATACTATGAAATTCCTCAAACTTAGCCACTATCAGCTAAATCAGTTATTTTTTATGGCATATCGCTTGATAACTAGAAGCCAATTATTTGTATTAAAAATTATCTTTATCCAATTGTTATTGAATTAATTTTAATTTTTTTTTAAAAATAATTTTCAGAAATACAGTTGATGCAAATAATTTTTTTTTTGACAAACTTAAAGATATTTTTAAAATTTTAAACAAATTTTAATAAAAAATATAAATTATCCTAACTAACAAACAAATATCCTAATATTATCTAATAACATGCACATTAATAGATAATTAAGCGTGAAATATATAATATAGAATAATGAGTACTCAATTACTTATATAAGTTAATTAAGATGTGACATTTAGGATAACGTAAGCTGGGTTTAAACTGTTGTGAAACAAGTTAATTTTACCTTACTGATAATAGTATCGTAATAATAATTCAATTTAGTACGAGAGAGGAATGATTGATTCTAATTACTTATTTAATCTATTTATTGACATCTCCTCTCTTTTTCCAACAAACAGGAACAAGATAAGCTATGTTGTATTGGTATCACAAATTTCAATCTTATTAACCTTATTTAAAAATAAATATACAAATTTGTTCAAACAAAATCAGAGGGAAGAAATAAATTTAGAAAACCATATAAATCATTACCTAACCAAAAAAGTGTAGAAGTCGAGAGATTTCCTCGAACAGTAGCAAAAATGGTCCACTTATGACAAGAGCTTTTGCACCTATTTATTTATTTATTTATTTTCTTTTGTGGGGTATTAAGAGCTTTTGCACTTTAATCCAAGGAAAATTTCCTTTTTCTTCGTACATGGGTCCAAGGCATATGCAACCCTTAAGCTTAAGGTATTTTGCAATGGAAAAGTCTAGGAGGTCAGCAATTTTGTTAAATTCTGGTCAGCATGTAACTAGTAAAGAAAATTGAGCCATTGAATGAAATTTCAGACTAATTTCACACCATTAAAATTATTATTGATAATTATTTGATGGCTACAAATCATAAAAATTGCTGGTCCTCTAGCATTCCTCTTTTGTAATTACTGGCAAAAATCAAATTTTGATTAGGGTGCATGGTTCTTTCCACTTTATCAATCAAACTCAAATGACTCGGCACACCTGTGAAAGTTGTTATCAATCAGTGTTTTATTATTATTATTTTAATTATTAGAACAAAACACAATACTAAAATGTGTTTAGTAATGATGACAATTAAGTAATGATACTATGTCTCGTGACATTGGTGAAAATTCTAATACACAATATTTGCCACACTGTGACTAATTGACCATCGACCACTGCTGCTGTTGCACCAACCTCAAACAAATTAACCACCAACACAGCCATCGTCATCTCGTCGAACCACCACCGACGGTTCTCAGCCACTGCCAACCACTACCAGTTGTCACCAGAGTACCACTTCCCCCGCCAAGAACTACTAGACCATTGCCGAACCATCTATGTACCTAAGGATTATTATATCCATCACTAGTGATACGAAATAATTTAGGATCCATTTGGTTTACGTTTTTATTTTATATTTTTTATTTTAGTAATTTTTATTGTTAAAATTTACAAAATAAAAAATACGAGTAAAAATAAAAACTAAAATTTTATCATTTTTTTATAAAATCCTAAAAATAAAAAGAATAAAAATAAAAACAGAAATTAAAACCATAAATCAAACGCATTCTTATTTTGTATTTTTGATTCAATATTCTCGTCTCGGTGTGTTATTTAATCTTCTTTTCTAAACTAAACCTAACAAGTTGTCTTGTCAGCCTCTTTATGATTGCTGAAACTTAAAAGTTGAAAGAATTAGTTGATAACCTGAACTGTCATTGATCAAATTGAAAACTGTGATTCTTGGGGCAATTTGATTGAAGATAGACTTTGACTCTATACTATAAATAAATAAATAAATCTATCTAGGGTGTTTAGGCTAAACAGCTAAACTCTAAAGCCATGTTAGAATGAATTATTTTTATTTAAGAAGTGAGACGAGTAGCTTTTAAATTTATGTTTTTTTTTCATTAGAAATTTAAATGCATAATAAGGTGTCGTAAATGCATATAACTATAAGAATATGGAAACAAAATAACTTAGGGGAATTAAGTTCAATTTAATGTTTTCCACGAAGATGAGTTTCTAATCAATAACTTTTCACCAGAAAACCAATGTTCGTAATAGTAATGTTAAAAATATTATGTCACCTATGTTTTTTTTTTCTCTTACATTTTTTTTTTTTTGGATTTGAACTTATACTAATCAATTTTTCATTTTTTTTTAGAGAAATTTCCACTTCTCTCCCATGCGAGATGCTAAAATGACATTTCCCTCCCCTCTATTTTATAAATGTACATTCTCCTCCCTTTTACCTTTTAAAAAACTTCCTCTTTAATCCAGTTTAAATTTTTTGTGTTAACTAATATTAACTTTATTCATTTTTTAAGAAAAAATAAATTATTTTTTGAAAAAATATCTATTAGCAAAAATTTTATTTTTTATCATTAAATTTTGCTTATCAAAATATTCTTTAATAAATTATTTTTTTATTGATTAAATTGTATTTTTATTAAAATACTTTTAAAAAAATTAATAATTAAATTATTTTTTTCTAAGATACCTATCCTTTAATAATTTTTTAATTATTAAATTGTGATTTTACCAAAATTTTTGTTAACAATTATTTTTATATTTTAGTATTAATTTTTTGATATCAATATATATTATTTTAACATTAAATAAAAAAATCTTACCACTATTAATATATATAACAATTAATATATATTAATATTGAAAAATAATCTTACTAAAATTTTTTATTTAATGTTAAAATAGTATATATAGATATCGAAAAATTAATAGTAAAATATAAAAAAATTGTTAACGAAAATTTTGGTAAAATTATAATTTAATAATTAAAAAATTATTGAAGGGTATTTTAGAAAAAAAATTATATAATTATTAAATTTTTAAAAAAATACAATTTAATCAATAAAAAAATAATTTATTAAAGAATATTTTGGTAAAAAAAATTTAATGATAAAAAATAAAATTTTTACTAATGGATATTTTTTAAAAAAATAATTTATTTTTTCTTAAAAAATAGATAAAGTTAACATTAGTTAACACAAGAAGTTTAAAATGGATTAAAGAGGAAGTTTTTTAAAAGTTAGAAAGAAGGGGAATATACATTTATAAAATAGAGGGGAGAGGAGTGTCATTTTAGGATCTGGCAGGAGAGAGGAATGTAATTTTTTCTTTTTTTTTAAGCTTAAAGTATTAATTCTCTAACATTTTCTCTTAAATTATAGGGTAAATTATTTAAATAAATTAAATGCATCTCAATATTATCTAATTACAACTTTTATAGAAAACGTATATTTCAATCTTATTTAAATTTATGTAATTTGGTAGAGACTTTAACGGATTACAAAAGTTATAATTGAATAATATTAAGATACATTCGATTTATTTAAATAATTTACCCTAAATTACAAGTATATGATGATTTTGGATTATTTGAATAATAATACTAAACTAATACTAGTTTGGTACTAAAATACAAGATCATACAAAAAATATTAAATATTTAATACAAGTTTTACTAATATACATTTAACTGGATTTTTTCCTATCATTATTGGATTATTTGTTTGGGCTTGAAAAGGGACTATTTTTTTGTATTAATACATGTATGAAAACTGATTAAGCTTCTCTAAAAAAAATTGATAAAATAATAAAATAATATTTTAATTATCTTTAGATTAAGATAACAAGATTAACAAATAATTAAAGTTTTAAATCGAAAGATAATTAAAATAAACATCTTTTATTCAGATATTAAAAATAAACTACTAAATTAATTTCTATATATTTGCGTATATTTAATTATTTTACATTTTTTCAGTAAAGATAATCAACCATCAAAATAAATAAATTTATCATAGTAGAACAATTAATTTTTTTTATAACAACATAAAGTCATAAACATTCTTTTTTATAGACACCAAATATACATTCTTATACAATAAAATATCTGATTTTTATATACGTATAATATAGTTGTTATAATCTCTATACAAATTAAACTCTTTTTGTTTTAAAATAATCAAATATGTTAGATCTAATTTTGGAACCACGATGATGTGATTCTTGCTCCTCATTTCGTATATATTATTGAAAATACAGAAATGATTTATCCACAATTTTATTTTTTAGAATATTTTTTTGTTATTTATAATCTATAAACTATATTTTCTTTATTATTTTTAATACTTGAACTCAAAAGCTCTTAATTAAGTTATAAATCACATATTATCTTAATTAGTTTTACTTTTATTACTTTTACACATATTTTATAAATAGAAAGTGAATCAATTGATACAGTAATGATGATAATACTAGTTCAAAAATAATTGGGTAATTAAATTATAAAAACATTTAAAAATAATAAAAATTTATGTAAAATAACTCAAAATTATTTTATTTTATATTTTTTAATTATTACTGTAATAATTAAATTAAATAAAATAACTTTTAATTATTAGCTTTCTAATATTATCGTTAAATTATGAGTTACTTTCGACTCAATTTAGCCCTCAAATTTTCAATTGACTCAAATTGTACTCTGAAATTTTAACGCGGGACTCAAGTTGGCCCTTTCGTCAATCTCCGACACCAGAGTACTGACGTATCACGTTTAATTGACACCTATCACTGTTAACCGTTATATGACGTGGCGAAATTCTTATAAACATCAATTTAGTTTCCCTGAAATTTTGGATTTAAACTTTAAAACCTATAAGGTGCCCCAAACTCCCAAATTAAACCCGTTTTTGGTGAGTTAAGGAGGATGTTAAGGAGCAACAACGAAACTTCCCAAAGCTTTAGTAGATCTTGTTCACATGGCAACTGGGTGAGGAACGCACATCATGGCAGAGAAGAGAAGGTTCTGCATTGGTGTGGTTGTGGGATGCGACCCATTCTTTGTTGGTCTGGTATAAACGCGAATCCAGAAAGACAATTTTATGGATGTCCTGAATGCCCTAATTATAATGTGAGTTGGTTGAATGCCCATTCTTAGTTTTGTATTGTTCTTCCCCTCAATTTTTTTCCTGGTTTTTTTTTGTGTGTTTCAAACTGTTGGAAAAGAGATGGTGTGGTTTATTTATATGGGCAAATATGAGTAAAGATGATGGCATGGTTAAAAAATAAAACTCAAATTAACGAAGAGCATTGGAAGATCAATCTGAGATGAAGAATTAGTGTAGCTGAAGCTGAAATTAGAACTTTAAGAATGTGAAATATTGTTCTGTCTATCATTGTTATTCTGTTTGGACTTGTATGTGTAGGTTATGTTCTATGGAGGAGAAAGTAGTGAATAAAGTATAAGATAACATATAAAGTAAGGTATATTTATTTGCAATGAAATGATGAACCATGTTTATTGTGGAAATTATATTTCTAAAATGAAAAATGAAATATGCAGATTACAAAATATGTTAACTCATTGGATATACATATTAATCATTGCAATAGATTAATTGTTGTAATATACCAAAATAATTAAACTGAAACAAACTTTAAACATATTAACTAAAAGTTATAGTAGTTAATCATGGTATTCAAGCAGTAGCAGCATTAACTGCTATAATATATCAAAAGTGATGTCTGATAATTACGTTTCTTCAAATCAAAATATAGTACTTTATAACATAGTCTCAAAATAACATAGTTTAAAAAGGCTTTGTACAAAAGATTAGAAACACATGTTTCAAACAACACCCTAAGTTATAAACTATTTTTTCCTTGGTGGTTTGAAGCCTAGGGTGGGAACGAATTTCATAAACTCGGCCAAGTGAGCAGCTATTCCAGAACTTGCTGCTTGCATTGGATCCACCTTTGATGTTTTTTTCTTAGGTGGAAGCTTCTCAGGCCTTGTCAGCTGCTGTGGAGGTGGAGGCCTTGTCACCTACTATAGAGGTAGAGATGGGTCTGATGGAGGCATCTAGAAATAAATTGCATGTGTGAGATTGTTGAGTATCAAATTATGCATATCAATACATTAAAAATGTAAATAAAAAGTTTAATGTTGCCGGTTCCTAAATTTCTAGTTGAAAATATGTGAGTTTGGTGAGTTCAATCTTTGAAAGTTATGCTTCATCAACATTTTCAAGAGGAGCATCAAGAGTATTAGCTTCAACTTCACCAGGTTGAGGGTTAGAAGTGACAGCATTGGTTGTACCCGGGATAACTCCAACATTGGCAACTTTTGAGGATGCAACAACAGCAGCTGTAGTAGCAGCAAGGGCACTGGCAATATCATCTGCCTTTTTATGGGAGCAACTCCTTTTAGTGTGCCCTTTAGTATCACAGTAAGTGCAAGTAAATTTTTTGTATTGCCTTTTTAATTTGGTGGAAGTTTTTGCTTTCTTATTATTAGAGGGCTCTTCATTAGCATCTTTCCTTCTCTTTTCGGTTAATAGACCTGACTTTCTTTTAATTTTGGGTATAAGAGGCCTGTTGTATTGAGATTTTTCCCAAAGATCCTACCCTAGTATTGGATTAAGAGAGTGCATATATGTAGTTCTATAGGCCTCCATAGTCAACTAATGATGACAATAATCCTCAGGATTTCAGTTAACCCTGGATATGGCTGCACACATGGCATACCTATAAAGAGAAATCCTAATTAGTGATAACAAATTAAAACAACCATGCAACAAATTTACCAATCTAACAACTATTTAAGTGCAAATTTTACCTGTTATTTACTAGAACCTGCAAGTGCAAATACTCTTTCTTAAGTCAACAATCATATTAGTAAGCCAGCCGTGAAATTCAAACCTCTGATAATGTTCATCTCCAGACTAGATCAGGGTCCATTTTTGGGATTTCTTCTTGATTTTCTATAATCTGGTGTGCCGTAATGGTAGGAGCTTACCAACATGATGGGATAATTTCACGTTATTCTTTTCAGTTGACCTCGTTGCAAACATCCGGACCTCTTCTAATAAAGTTATTATTGACTTTGCCCCATACTCCTTAATCTTAGAATTAAAAATTTCGCAGGCATTATTACAAATATTGTCAATCTTTGGTCCATGTCTGAAAAATGTCCTTATCCATGCTTCGTTTGGCCACTTCTCCAAGTATTGTCATGCCTGCTCATTAAGCCTCCTAAGTCTATCAATTTTTTGCTCAAATCCATGGCGAGTTGTTTTCCTAGCACATTTTCATAGTAGGCCTCTGTACTCCTGCTCCTTCCACTATTTGTTAAATTTTCTCCATAAATACCACACGTAGAACCTATGGTGTAACCCTGGCATCAGCTCCTTCACAGTTAGAATCAAACCCTACAGTAAATACATAGAAAATAATAATATTAATAAAAAAACAAGAAAAGGTACATCAAGTACATGATCATCCTAGGAATTGAATATATTACAACTGGGATATTACACAAATATGCAAATATGCTGCCAACAAATGAATCAAACACAAATCTGCAACTAACAAATGAATATATTACAACTGAACAGAGCAAGGAAGTTCATGATTCTTGCACCTAAACCAAAGACTATACAGTGGTAAATAACAAAGCAAGAAAGTTCATGATTCTTTCACAAAAATCATATAATTTTTAGTGATAAATAATAAAGCAAGGAAGTTCATTATTCTTGCATAAAAGCCAAAGCTCATCCACAAATCTACAGGTAAGATAGATGACAAGTGAACTCATAAAAACCCCTAAATTTTTATAAGGAACTCAAATCGGCCCCCGCAATAGACCTGTTGGTGTTAAATGTAATTAGTTTAGCGTACCTTTTGTATGTCTGACATAAATGCCCATTCATGTTGGTTATGGTCACCTATGTCATCAAGCAGCAACTCCAAAAACCACATCTAGTTGTCCTTATTCTCCACACTCACAATTACCCAAGCAATTGGATATATATGATTGTTGGTGTCCTGACCCACAGTTGAGAGTACTTGTCCCCCAAATTAAGTCTTCAAAAATACTCCATCTAGGCCAATCAACGGTCGGCATCCAATCTTGAACCCTTCTTACATCCATCAAGACACACATACATTTTATCAAAAACCACATCTTTCCCTTAAAGAGTAGTACCAATCTTCATAGAGGATCCGATATTACTCTTAAGCAGAGTCTCTGCGTAGTCTTTGACTAATCCATACTGACTAGCTGCATCGCTGTAAACAACATTCCTTGCATCTGTTAGTGCTCTAGTGAGTGATGATTTGTTTAGATCTAGATCACATCTTCGCTTAAAATATGCTTTAGCCTCACTATGCTTCAACTTGGGATACCTTCTTAACTTCTTCACCAACTTGCCTACTAGCCATTTTCTGTTTATAGCTCTATTTTTGCTCATCCTAGAACAGATGTGTTTATTATTAAAGGTTTTCAACTACCAGCATGTCTCTTCATGATTTCTAAATGCATAAGCTATCCATGGACATCTAACAAAATCTTCATCTTCCCCAGTTGTCCACTTGCATATAGCTCTCACCTTGTAGCTTTCATTCTTTTTGAATTTAATCTCCCTGCCCTCTTGACTGGTGAATTCCCTCACAGTATCTATGAACTCCTGCTTAGTATTGAACTTCATTCCAACTTGAAACTTCAATTCTCCAAACCAGCCACCATTAGAGAAGATTGGAAACACATCATCAGTTTCATCTTCACTCCACTCCTCATCAGAAGTTGGGAGAGTTTTCAATTCCTCATATTTCCAAGAGTCATTTCCATCAAAGTCATCATGTATTAGACCATAAGCATCATAAACTTCTTAGATATCTTCTTTATTGCCCAACACTTGTAGCCAATCTACTTCTTCAACTGAATTTTCTACAACAATTCCATTTTCTTCCAACAAAATTTTCTCCTTACCTTTCTTCCAAGCAGAACCTGAGACATGCTTCAACTTCAACTCCCTCAACCTTGCTCTAGATAGGCCAATATTACTGTTTGAATCAGTAGAGCTATCTTGTGGTTCAGGCCTATAAAGGATGTCTTCTGCAGATTCATAGGAGTCATGGGAGTCACTGCTATCTTTAACTCCATTATCCTGTTTTTTCACCACTTTGCCTACTAATCTAGCAGATGGCCTGGTGACAGTAGGAATTGATTTGCTAGAAGTTGGTTTAGATGAAGTGGATGGCAATTTGGGTGTGGACTTGAATGGTGGCTTGGGTGCTGATTTGGTTTTAGGCTTGGGTGATAAGTTGGGAGATGCCTTGGGTATAGGCTTCGATGGAGGTTTGGGTTGAGATTTGGGTATGGGCTTGGGTGGTGGGTTTGTTTGGAGTTTGGTTGTAGGTTCAAGTGCTGATATGGTATTGGGTGATTTGGGAGCTTCCTTGGATGCAGACTTGGATGGTGGCTTGTGTAACGACCCAATTTCTGGTACGTCATGATCATATTAGAAACTGAGCACTACCAACTTGTCTTCCTAATTATTATCTATTATTTATTATATGAGCCTGAGTCATTGTTAAAAACGTAGTTAATTTGCGAGGTAATTTTTTTTTAAAACGTTTGGATTAATAAATAGAATCATTCATAAGCAATTCACAAATAATAATAGATAAAACAGTTATAAACAACCACACATAAATACATCTCAAGCAATTGATAACATTCCGTGATACAGCTTTATTAGAGTATAGCCTTTTTGTTAGAACACCCCTAGATATAGCTAAATAATATATATATATATATACATACAACATCCCAGGCCCGGACCTGTTCAAGAAGTCCCTAAGCTGGCACCCAGGCTAGCCTAGACTCTATACTCACCTAGTCCCTCTAAACTACTAAAGCGAGGGAAAGTATGTTCTAAGTCTTCAAAACTCAAGTCAGGTGGAACGTCATCAAAAGGTGGAACATCATCTTCTACTCCTCTGCACGATAAGATATTGCCATATGACATCACTCCAGTACCTCATCAAGTAGCCACATAACAAGAGTCTCGTACATAGGATTTAGGTTAAAGTTCGAGTACAAACGGGGTGTAGACGTTGGCTGGTCTCACCGTATATACATATGAACAGAGAACGGGATTCACCCTAGACTCAGAAGACTACCTAGAGCGGAATCTTCTTTGTGAACGGTCATCAGCGAACTACGAAAGTGTACCCAAGCTTCCATCTGAAGGGGGAAGGGAGAGAGAAGGGGTAAGAACTTGGGAGTTCTTAGTAGGGTCGGGATTATTAGTTAAGTTCATTAATTTCGTGTTGTTTAGCAGAAAAATAGCAGAATACAAGAAGCAGTAAATAGAAGATACGTATAAATAGAGGAAATAGAGAAAATAGAAAACAGAACACAAACAGAAAAATACAAGAAAATACAACACAGACACAGAGAATAGAATACAAACAAGGAAAGCATACATTCATACAACAATCATAACAGAGAAAAATGCACAGCCAAGTATGATGCATGTCTAGCCCTAGTGCAGGTAATGAGCTCATCTGTCGGTTACATACCCGCTCCCGACGTTACCCAGCAACCTCTGTCTGGATAAGGCTTTCCTGTTGGCAATATCCACTGCAAGCAACCTTTGTCTTGCAGGGCGGCACTTATTAGCCGATATACGTCCAACAGACTCACTGTAAGCAACCTCTGTCTTACAAGAGCAACAACATACTCACTATAAGCAACCTCTGTCTTATAGGAGCAACAACACACTCACTGTAAGCAACCTCTGTCTTACAGGAGCACACTCATCTCGATACCTCTGTAAGCAACCTCTGTCTTACAGCAAAGCATTATAGCAAGGTATCCCAGGAAAGCGTTCTCAGTGGTCGTACCACCATCTATCTGACTGCCTCTCTGCAGCAGATTCTTACATAATCATTCTCATTATCGTCATTCATTAAAATTCTCATTATTCATCATCACTTTCACATTCTTATGCAGTACTTCTTTCTTTCTCTGTTCAATCATGCTATACAAACTCTACAGCTTTTACTTTTACAACATCTTAATTCAAACCATTTCTTTTTATCACATTACTCTTTTCTCGTTGTCTTTTTACTTTGCTCTGATTACTCTTTTCTCTGTATCCCTTTATTCTGCTCTGGTTACTCTGTTCTCTGTGTTTCTTTACTCTGCTCTGATTTCTCTGTTTAACGTATGTATTTAAAGCTTATGTAAATTTCGGTATGAATAGTTAGTCTGTCCCAAGTATAGGTTCATTAAGTCTATACTGAAACAGTTTAACTTTTCATATTATACCTAACCCTATTCGCAATTCCAGGACTAACTATGTTGCCCTAGTTCGTTCACTAGTCTCTGTCTGTTTTTCTGTCATTAAAACTTTACAGACTTTTTCTTCGATTTTTATCTTTTCTTCAACTTTTTATATTTTATTTATCTTTGCCTCACTAATATGTTTTTACCACTCCCTAAGTATTTTATGAAAGTAATTATGAGATTCTGTGCTTAAAGTTGTCTTTCTAAAGCTTTTACAGAAAACTGCCTTTTCTGCATTATTTTATTATTTTTATTAAAATATTATTTTTAATTAAATATTATTATTTAATATTTTATTATTATTTAATATTTTATTATTATTTATTATTGTAATACTAAATTTTTGAAAATTAACTTACCTTTTATTTTTAACCTTTAAAATTCATTTTTTACCACCCGTAACTTTTAATATTTCTACTTTTACCACCCTAACTTCCAAAAATTACCATATAACCCCTTAAACACCAAAAATTTTACTTCCTTGCCCTTTCTAAGATCTAAAAGGTGTTATTCAATGTTATTCACCACACTCAAAGTGTTCTTCGTGTTCTTCGTATATTCTTCAAATTTTTTCTCTGTTTTTACCCGTTTTTCAGTCTTTTCTGCAACCGATTTTTACCAAAATTCAAAATGAATTTCCAGCCACTAAAACCCCATCTTTTCTACATGATTTTAAAACAAATTGAACCTCAATTTAAGCTCTAGGGTTTCGTTTTCCAACAGCCACAAGAACACACATTCATAGCTTGAATTTCATTAAATTTCATCAAATTTTCACCAAAATTTCAACAAGAATTACTCATACAAACAATCAATTTCAAGCACAGCCAAACCATATCATAATCACACAACTCAAACACAATCAATCAAGATTAAATTCGTCAATCCCTACCTGGTTTTGCTGCTCCTAATTTAATTAAACTTTCAGGTGGTCCTTAAGCACTTTTTCCTCCTAAATCACATCAAGAAAACACATATTTAACCATGTTTCCTTGAAACCGAATCAAAAGAGAGATGGTGCAGCCAACTCACCTTGATTCCAGCCTTGATAAGTCATATGATCATGTAGAGAAAGAAGAGAGGATCATTTTGGTTGGATTGGAATTTTGATTTGAGTTTTAGTTCAGCAGAAATCAAGCTTTGAAGATTTGGAACTAAGAACTTTTCTCTCTACCTATTTTCGGCCACAAAGTGAAAATGAGCCAGCCTTGAGGGTTTTGGGGGTGTAGGGCGAGTTGTGATTGGTTGGCTTGGAGGTGGATTAAAATAATATTAAAATATCTCAGGTGTATAACTACTAAAACTAGATGTATCGGAACACTTGTAAAAACATCTCTAAAAATTATTTTCTGAGCTACTAGCATAAATGACACTAGTAACATATTTATTATGAGAATAAAACATGAATAATGAGGCCTTATCATTGCTAAAGTCATCAGAGAGTGCTGGTGCTAAGCTGCACCAGTAAATTGTGAACCCGGTTAAACCGGTTTTCTGTTTTTAACTAAAACAGACCAAGTAACCTTATAATATCTTTCAAGCAACTTCTAATACTAATATAATGACAATATTATACTATTATCTCTCTTCTCTCATGAATCGAGTCCGGTTCGTCAAGCAGAGACTATTTACGAAAATCAGAATCAAAACTGCCAACCGATACGGTTCAAAAACTAGGTTCTTCGTGACCGCGTTATCGAGATTGCCTCGGAAAAGGTTCTAGCTTAAGGATGACATAATGACAATGAGGATCGAGATACTTGTTGATATAGAAGAGGTGTTCCCTTTACTGATCTTTTGGCGAAATTCGTGCCTTCGGAAAAGATCTCGCATACTCGAAAATCAGGGTTGTTACATTCTACCCTCCTAAAAGAAAATTTTGCCCTCAAAATTTTAGCCACGTGCAAGAATCCTTCTTCAAGCGGTCTATTTCCTTCAAGCCATCCTAACGAAGAGATCGGTTCGTTCCTTACAACATCCAAATCTAACACAGCCATATCCATGAAGATTATAACAGCTATGAAGATAGCTGTGGCTCACGTCGATTCATCGTTCGGAGCTCGATTAAACCATGCCTATTCACAGTCATTGAGGTCTTATCTGCACCAAACAATCAACATTAAGGTGATCAGTCTTAATATCTCAAGCTAGGCACGAACATTCCCAAAATGAGCACTCATAGACATTCATGCCAAATGTATCTTAAAGATACCCTAACGACATGAGACACACAAGCAGTGTATGCAATGAAGCATAGTCAGTCCACTCCCCAGGCTCTACTGGGAACAAACTGCTCTGATACCAAATTGTAACGACCCAATTTCTGGTACGTCATGATCATACTAGAAACTGAGCGCTACCAACTTGTCTTCCTAATTATTATCTATTATTTATTATATGAGCCTGAGTCATTGTTAAAAACGTAGTTAATTTGCGAGGTACTTTTTTTTTTAAACGTTTGGATAAATAAATAAAATCATTCATAAGCAATTCACAAATAATAATAGATAAAACGGTTATAAACAACCACACATAAATACATCTCAAGCAGTTGATAACATTCCGTGATCCAGCTTTATTAGAGTATAGCCTTTTTGTTAGAACACCCCTAGATATAGCTAAATAATATATATATATATATATATATATATATACATACATACAACATCCCAGGCCCTGACCTGTTCAAGAAGTCCCTAAGCTGGCACCCAGGCTAGCCTAGACTCTATACTCACCTAGTCCCTCTAAACTACTAAAGCGAGGGAAAGTATGTTCTAAGTCTTCAAAACTCAAGTCAGGTGGAACGTCATCAAAAGGTGGAATATCATCTTCTACTCCTCTGCACGATCAGATATTGCGATATGACATCACTCCAGTACCTCATCAAGTAGCCACATAACAAGAGTCTCGTACATAGGATTTAGGTTAAAGTTCGCGTACAAACGGGGTGCAGACGTTGGCTGGTCTCACCGTATATACATATGAACAGAGAACGTGATTCGCCCTAGACTCAGAAGACTACCTAGAGCGGAATCCTCTTTATAAACGGTCATCAGCGAACTACGGAAGTGTACCCAAGCTTCCATCTGAAGGGGGAAGGGAGAGAGAAGGGGTGAGAACTTGGGAGTTCTTAGTAGGGTCGGGGTTATTAGTTAAGTTCATTAATTCCGTGTTGTTTAGCAGACAAATAGCAGAATACAAGAAGCAGTAAATAGAAGATACATATAAATAGAGGAAATAGAGAAAATAAAAAATTAAACACAAACAGAAAATTACAAGAAAATACAACACAGACACAGAGAATAGAATACAAACAAGGAAAGCATACATTCATACAACAATCATAACAGAGGAAAATGCACAGCCAAGTATGATGCATGTCTAGCCCTAGTGCAGGTAATGAGCTCATCTGTCGGTTACATACCCGCTCCCGACGTTACCCAGCAACCTCTGTCTGGATAAGGCTTTCCTGTTGCCAATATCCACAGCAAGCAACCTTTGTCTTGTAGGGCAGCACTTATTAGCCGATATACGCCCAACAGACTCACTGTAAGCAACCTCTGTCTTACAGGAGCAACAACATACTCACTATAAGCAACCTCTGTCTTATAGCAGCAACAACACACTCACTGTAAGCAACCTCTGTCTTACAGGAGCACACTCATCTCGATACCTCTGTAAGCAACCTCTGTCTTACAGCAAAGCATTATAGCAAGGTATCCCAGGAAAGCGTTCTCAGTGGTCGTACCACCATCTATCTGACTGCCTCTCTGCAGCAGATTCTTACATAATCATTCTCATTATCGTCATTCATTAACATTCTCATTATTCATCATCACTTTCACATTCTTATGCAGTACTTCTTTCTTCCTCTGTTCAATCATGCTATACAAACTCTACAGCTTTTACTTTTACAACATCTTAATTCAAACCATTTCTCTTTATCACATTACTCTTTTCTCTTTGTCTTTTTACTTTGCTCTGATTACTCTTTTTTCTGTATCCCTTTATTCTGCTCTGGTTATTCTGTTCTCTGTGTTTCTTTACTCTGCTCTAATTTCTCTGTTTAACGTATGTATTTAAAGCTTATGTAAATTTCGGTATGAATAGTTAGTCTGTCCCAAGTATAGGTTCATTAAGTCTATACTGAAACAGTTTAACTTTTCATATTATACCTAACCCTATTCGCAATTCCAGGACTAACTATATTGCCCTAGTTCGTTCACTAGTCTCTGTCTGTTTTTCTGTCATTAAAACTTTATAGACTTTTTCTTCGATTTTTATCTTTTCTTCAACTTTTTATCTTTTATTTATCTTTGCCTCACTAATATGTTTTTACCACTCCCTAAGTGTTTTATGAAAGTAATTATGAGATTCTGTGCTTAAAGTTGTCTTTCTAAAACTTTTACAGAAAACTGCCTTTTCTGCATTATTTTATTATTTTTATTAAAATATTATTTTTAATTAAATATTATTATTTAATATTTTATTATTATTTATTATTGTAATACTAAATTTTCGAAAATTAACTTACCTTTTACTTTTAACCTTTAAAATTCACTTTTTACCACCCGTAACTTTTAATATTTCTACTTTTACCACCCTAACTTCCAAAAATTATCATATAACCCCTTAAACACCAAAAATTTTACTTCCTTGCCCTTTCTAAGATCTAAAAGGTGTTCTTCAATGTTCTTCACCACACTCAAAGTGTTCTTCGTGTTCTTCATATATTCTTCAAATTCTTTCTCTGTTTTTACCCGTTTTTCAGTCTTTTCAGCAACCGATTTTTACCAAAATTCAAAATAAATTTTCAGCCACTAAAACCCCATCTTTTCTACATGATTTTAAAACAAATTGAACCTCAATTTAAGCTCTAGGGTTTCATTTTCCGGCAGCCACAAGAACACACATTCATAGGTTGAATTTCATTAAATTTCATCAAATTTTCACCAAAATTTCAACAAGAATTACTCATACAAACAATCAATTTCAAGCACAGCCAAACCATATCATAATCACACAACTCAAACACAATCAATCAAGATTAAATTCGTCAATCCCTACCTAGTTTTGCTGCTCCTAATTTAATTAAACTTTCAGGTGGTCCTTAAGTACTTTTTCCTCCTAAATCACATCAAGAAAACACATATTTAACCATGTTTCTTTGAAACCGAATCAAAAGAGAGATGGTGCAGCCAACTCACCTTGATTCCAGCCTTGATAAGTCATATGATCATGTAGAGAAAGAAGAGAGGATCATTTTGGTTGGATTGGAATTTTGATTTGAGTTTTAGTTCAGCAGAAATAAAGCTTTGAAGATTTGGAACTAAGAACTTTTCTCTCTTTTTCTCTCTACCTATTTTCGGCCACAAAGTGAAAATGAGCCAGCCTTGAGGGTTTTGGGGGTGTAGGGCGAGTTGTTATTGGTTGGCTTGGAGGTGGATTAAAATAATATTAAAATATCTTAGGTGTATAACTACTAAAACTAGATGTATCGGAACACTTGCAAAAACATCTCTAAAAATTATTTTCTGAGCTACTAGCATAAATGACACTAGTAAAATATTTATTATGAGAATAAAACATGAATAATGAGGCCTTAGCATTGCTAAAATCATCAGAGAGTGCTGGTGCTAAGCTGCACCAGTAAATTGTGAACCCGGTTAAACCGGTTTTCTGTTTTTAACTAAAACAGACCAAGTAACCTTATAATATCTTTCAAGCACCTTCTAATACTAATATAATGATAATATTATACTATTATTTCTCTTCTCTCATGAATCGAGTCCGGTTCGTCAAGCAGAGACTATTTACAAAAATCAGAATCAAAACTGCCAACCGATACGGTTCAAAAACTAGGTTCTTCGTGACCGCGTTATCGAGCTTGCCTCGGAAAAGGTTCTAGCTTAAGGATGACATAATGACAATGAGGATTGAGATAC
Organism: Arachis ipaensis; assembly: GCF_059453495.1. Taxonomy (NCBI): domain Eukaryota; kingdom Viridiplantae; phylum Streptophyta; class Magnoliopsida; order Fabales; family Fabaceae; genus Arachis; species Arachis ipaensis. The sequence continues at coordinate 9,682,827 of NC_142436.1, forward strand.
TTTTTGATATAGAAGAGGTGTTCCCTTTACTGATCTTTTGGCGAAATTCGTGCCTTCGAAAAAGATCTCGCATACTCGAAAATCAGGGTTGTTACTGCTTGGGTTGAGGTATGGATGTGGGGTTAGGATGAGATTGAGGTGGGATATTGGATGCTTTGGGTGGGGCTTGAGGTGTGGACTTGGTTGGTTCAACTTCAGGTGGATCAAAAATCAACTCCTCAGAGGGCTTGCTGCTTGTATCATTGTCTGCAGCCTTGTCTACTTCAATGGCAGTGGATGTCAACTCTATCAAGCAAGGTGCTTCATCTACTAGAGGTTGGAAAACTCCAAGTTCATAGTAAATATGCACTCTTTCCTGGTTATTCTTTGCACAGAAGCATATCTCTAACAACTCCTTATCACAGCTAAGTGCTCCTAGTTCACTCTTTAATGGTTTATCTGGAACAAGCTACCAACACTCAAATATACTGTTGTATCCTAGAACTTTGTAATAAACTCTCAGTGAGAATACATCCAGAATGTCTTCATCCAACCCAGTCAACTCATCAGTATGATCAGTCTCATAAACTATACTTCCATTTGACTTAATGACATAATTTCCTCCATGATAATACACAATGATTATTAAATCATCCATCTATAATTAAGATTAAAAAAAAAACTATTAACAACCACACTAACTTTAGACTAGGTACAAATCATGGATTATCAAACTCAATTTAAAAATCCATTAACTCCAACTTTTCAGAAACTCAAAACCAGACAAATGCCACTTTTCAAACCAATATTATTTTTACTATCAAAATAGCATTGCTACTAACATCCTTAAACCCAACACAACACTAACAGTTGATCAAAGTGCAAAAACAATAAAAATATTTAAACCCTTGCCTACGAGAACCATAACAGTATCACCTATCATAATCAACCAAAGTCCCCAAGTCATTTACAGATCACATATACCAATACACAATAAAAAACAAATCTCAACTAACAAAAAATATTAAAACAGAGCATGCAAGGTTGCGAATAATGGTTTTGTTACTGACATGTTCTTGAACAATAGAAGTTCGACGGTTCTTCATCTTCACTGTATGCAAACGACGCAAGTGAGAATAGCTTTCAACTTGGCCTACAGTGACAACATAGGCTTTTCGTCACCACAACGTCTACGAGAGGAGGAAGAAGAAGATAGGTCAATTGAGATTTTTGTAAATAATGAACAGCGCATTAGGATTTAACTTTAACCTCTTTGTACTTTTACATGTCGTCATTTTGGGGAAGTTTATGCGCCAACATTAAAATTCTAGTTGGTGCCAAGTGTCAATTAAATGTGACATGTCAGCGCTCCGATGTCGGAGATTGACGGAAGGGTCAACTTGAGCCCTGCGTTAAAATTTTAGGGTATAATTTGGATCAATTGGAAATTTGAAGGCTAAATTGAGTCGGGGTCTAATTTTAGAGACCACTTTGAATATTAACTTATTAAATTATTGAACAAATAACTGCTCCTAAGTCTCTTTTAATACTTCATCATTATATTATTCTACAACGGCTAGCATTCAATCGCCAAAAAATGCTGACGTGGTGCGTTTTTGATGCTAGTATGCATGCATCTCTCTTCTCGACTTATTTTGGAAAAGTATATTCTTTATAACCATATATGAAAATTAGCATTTAATGCATAATTAGACTAATTATCAATCATTAATATTTTCAATCATTCTAATTGTCAATCATTATAATATAATTCTTAATCAAACATAATCAGTGACAAATTGATATTTATATGATTTTTATTGCCATAAATATAATATTAACATAAATAGCTTTGTTAAAATTTCTATAATACACGTGTGTATTAATTAGTGAAAAATTAATATTGATATCAATAATTAATTTTGTACTACTAAAGGTTATATATAATGTTTTCTTTATGCTTCATGAGTCTAAGTTTTAGAGGCAAAGCATTTTGATTAATTTTTTAATTTATTATTCTTTATTGACTACTTCATACATTAAGAATGTATTCTTCATTTTTCGGGAAGTTGATCCTTTTAAGATACGAGTTATAATTTTTTATGCTATTTTTTATGTAGTCATTCTATTATTATTTTTTTGATAATTTGATAATTGTTCTTATTCAATCTTATTCTTTTCGTCTAACATTACAACGTGATTATCTTTTTCCACAATAGTTTACAATGTACCACATCCATCTAGGGCTGACAATATATACCCTACCCGCGGGTACCCAATCCGGACCAACCCGTTCGGGTAGGGTTGTCTATCCGACCCGCTGCGGGTAGGGTAGGGTACGGTGCGAGTTTGCCTGCGGGTAGGGTAGGGTACGGGTTCAGGGTATACCCTATCCTACCCTACCCGGACCACTAATATATTATATAATATATACGTAAAAGTTATGTATGTAGTGAAAAAAGTGAGTTTTAAACTCACAATCTTCCTCTTATAAAAATTTGAAATAACCACTAAGTTAGTTGATGATTATATTATTTGTAATTTTATGTTGGATTTCTTTAAGATTTTATTGTTTTTAATTTTAATTTGAATTTAATTTTTTATTTTCTATTTTATTAATATGTATGAAATTTGAAATAGTTGAATTTTATATTTGTTTGAAAATTTTTTATTTTTCTGCGGGTAGTATCGGGCAGGGTAGGGTTAGAACTTTAAGGTGCGGGTAGGGTTAGGGTTGAGAGATTTTCAACCCGCGGGTAGAGTAGGTAGAGTCCAAACCCTACCCTACCCTACCCATTACCAGCCCTACATCCATCAAATATCATCCCGAGTTGTATTTACTTATTCGGGTTCTAATTACTTGGATGTAAGAGTTCAACGAGGGGTTAATGAACTCTATTTTACTGAATGATGGTTGGATTTATTCATATATTATGACCAACCTAATGGAATGTGGGTAAAAAATTTTTTAGGAGGAGCTCTATTTTTTATTGAGCAATTGCTTTTAATGAACTTTATAGGCCAAATTCAAATTCTATCACATCCATGTTTTCTACGTCTGTCCGAAAATCTTCGAATTGGAGTATATAATTAGATAGAATTTTCTCAATTTAGGTTCTATTTTGCTAAAATTGTGTCAAATTTGGAGATGCAATTTTAAATAGGAAAATTCTATGGTATGAATTGTAAAAAATATCCACATACATAGTTCTTAGGTGTTATACATAACACCTAAGAACTATGTATGTGGATATTTTTTATAATCCATACCATAAAATCTCCCTTTCAAATAATGGTACTATATTTAAATTTTCTTCTTTTAAGTTAGCTTTTCATATTAAAAATAATTTTATAACATATATTGCAATTTTTTTTTTCAGAAATTACTGGCCGTTTGGTGCATCAATGCAATGCCGTTAATGGGAATAAGGGTCAATTTAGTTTATCGTTATGGCTATTCTATATGTTGCCTCATTACATGGATAACAGGTGATGAAGTTTATTTAAAAAGAGGATGATATGTATTTGCACGAATTTTAAATGTTCGAGCTGATTACATTCTATAATTAGTTTGTTTAAGTTAGTTACTTTGAGATTTTATTTTCTGATATATTGGGTATGATTTTATTTTGATGCTTTTTATTATATCATTAATTAATGATTTCTTTCTTAATCTTAAAAGCATTATACTTATGGAAGAAACATGCATATTAATATATGATTATGAGTAAGAAAATATTTTTATATTATTAATTAGAGTCGTGTAATAATGCTTTAAATTCATTAATGGTAGAAATGTATTTGAATATATTATTAGAAAAAATATAATATTCTAATTTTTTATTAATTATACTAAATATAAATTATACTATAATTATACTATAATTATACATAATTATTTATTATTAAATTAAAAAATTAAATTATTATATTATTAATTAATAAATTTTTAAATTAATTTTAAAGTAATTAAATGCATAAACTCACCTTAAGGAATAAATATATTAATCTCATTATTAATTTATTTTAGATAGTTATTTTGAGATTTTGCTTCTTCACGTATTGGATATGATTTTATTTTGTTAATCTCTATCTTCATATGGGTATTTTGAGAGCATACAACTATTACAAAAAAAAATATTTTTAATAATATTAAATATTTTTAAAATTTATTTTATACAAAATTTCAAATAGAATAATTTTTTATTAGGACTATAAATAATAAAAAAATAGGATAAAATAAACATTAAATAAAACATATATTAATTGAATTGTTATAATCAAGATAAATTGTTATAACACGTATAAGACATTGAAGATACAATTAATATATTACTATTATTATATTTTTTATTTTATATAAATTAAATATATTCATGATAAATTTTATTTAAAAACATATTTCAAAGATAAATAGAAAGAAATAAATAATCTTTGTGCATCGTGCGGATAGATACACTAGTTATGCAATAAAATAAGTAATTATCCAACGGGGTTAATACCATCAATCATATTCGTGACACATATTCTTTGTTTTTTCAATTATTCAGTACAGACTCGACCCAAAAAGGGAAAAATAGGTTAGCGGTAACCCAATATTAACTAATTAATCTCCTTCGACATTACTATCAAGAATTAATTAGCCAATCTAAGTAGCCGAAACAACATAATCTAATCCAACTTAATCTACTCAAACACATCAAGATATAAACAATAAATAAAATACAAAATTATGATTTTTCATAATGAAGGACAGAACAATAATCACTCTTTATCCCACACGATCCACTTGCTTGTTTTATTTGAGGCCATAGATTTTTACTTTTGTTGCTCTTTGAATTCACTTTTCACCCTATATACAATCTCAATGTTTTGAAACAAGTGAGATATATATTTAGTTTTGTTCCTTAAGAATCGTTAATCCCAACTTGTCTCTTCTCTTCCTTATATCTAACTAACTAACTCCTTACAATCCATCACTACTGTTATATCTTCTTCACACATGTCTGCATTCTCAAGAAAGAATTACACGGCTTCATGTACTTCTATTAAAATTGTTTTCTTTCTTGATCTCTCCTTGCATACATCTTCCATGAAACACTTAATATCACCTTTATCATTTGTTATATATCCACTTACAACATATTTGTCTAAATCTGGTTTATATATGCCGCATTGCTGCCACTTTCACTTTTTTTTGTCGGTTATCATTTTTATTAGAGCTAGTTATTTTTTTTATTTTCTCTAATATTTCATTGTATCACTAAGCACCTAACTTGCTCCCGCCCACAACTCCAAGGCACAATTTTTTTCTCAAACACCCTTAGGTTCTTATTCTTCCAAACCACCCAAATGATAGCAAAGAGATAAATAAGCCACTTTTTTTCTATGTACCTCATGACTCATCCAACCTTCAAACCATATTTTTATGTCATTACTACCTATCCAACTAATATTTTTCCAATTTAAAGTCAACTACCATAATTTAGACATATAAAAACAATGCAAGAACAAGTGATTTACCGTCTCCTGTTTGCCATCACATAACACACACCCATCATATCTTTGTTGTACGATTCGCCTCTAGACAAAAATGTCTTTAGTGTTTAGTCCTTCTGAAATTACAAATCATGCCAACATCTCAACTCTTGGGGGCACCAAACTTCGCCAAACATCATCAAAAATGTGTTTCATTCTCAGCAAACCATATATGTTCCCCATAACAATGTTGGTAAAGGACTTTGTTGTATATCTCCCATCTGAGCCAACTGTCCACACCAATTTGTCCCTATAATCTGCACAAAGAAACATACTATCCAACAAATTTTGTAATTCTATTATGAGTGTTTTTTCTCTCTCAAAGAACTCTCTCCGCCATTGTAAGTTCCAGACCCAAGATGAACCAATCCACACACCACGGTCTTTAGTGTAGCTTTCCTTTATATTTGATATAGTGAACAATCTTGGGTATGTCTCTGCAAAAGATTTATCACCAATCCACACATCCTTCCAAAATCTTGTCTTACTGCCATTCCTACACACATCTTTTATCCCTCCTTAGCCATCTCTTTGTACACATCGTTCTTTGCAATATTCACAATATCTTTCCATGGCCCATTAGAACTATTACAAGCATGCTCTCCCACTAAGGAATCGGTTTCAATATTATAGCAACACCCAACAACTCTCTTTCACAACGACTCATTCTCATTTGAGAATCTCCATCGCCATTTGATAACATTGCAGCATTTCTCATTTCGATATCACCAACCTCCAATCTCACGTGCTCTCTTGGTTTCTGTATGTACTCTACTTTATTGTTGGCATAATTGTTTTTCCTTCTTTACTCCCCCAAAAAAATCTTAATTGCATAAAAATTATCTTCTTTTCAACTTCTTTCGGCATCTTAAAGAGTCCTAAGTAGTACATAGGTAGACTATTTATGACTGATTTGATGATGACTACCCTTCCGACTTTAGATAATAGGATAGCTTTCCAACAGCTCAAATTTTTCTCAATTCTATCAAGCAACAACTTCCATGTGCTAATCCTTCGTGGGCTTGCCCCATCATTCGTGGGCTTGCCTCCAAAGGATTCCAAGATAATTAATCGGTAGGCTTTTCATTTTACAATCCATCGCCTTTGTCATTCTGTTCTTGTCGTGTTCCCCACAATTCATCGGGATGATAAATGACTTATCAAAATTAATCTCCAACCCAGACATCATGCCAAAGTATTTTAGAATTCTCTTATAATTCCTCAATACCTTTGGTTTTGGTGGACAGAAAAGAATGGTATCATCTGCGAATTGAAGGTACGAGAGCATACACTTCTTTTCCCGACCAACAATCTCTCCACCAAGTATTGATTCGAAACTACATTAACAAGATTATTTAGAACCTCTGCTACCAACACGAATAGAAATGGTTGCATTGGGTCACCCTACCGTAATCTCCTTTTCATACTGAACGATTTAGTCGGCAAGCGATTAACCATAACTGACAATGAAGCCGTCTCCATCAACCCTTGGATCCATTTTCCCCATACTACATCAAACCCTATTATCTCAAAAATGTGATCGAGGAACTTCCATCTTACGGAGTCGTAAGCGACACATTATATTCTTTTTTACTTTCTTTAACGTTGATACATTATTTAAAAATTTATCTCGTAATAAAAAAATCAAAGATACAATATAAAGGAATGAAAGAAGTCTTTATCACTCCCCGTTGCGGTGTATAAAGAAATCCCAACCCTTATTTTCATCATTTATTTTTTAAATTAACTCAAATTTTAAGAAATACGAATATTTCGCCAAGTTATCGTATATGCGTATTTTTTTTTGTCTAATTATATCTTAATAAAAATAAAAATTTATTTCTGAAAGTACTTAGATACACTTAAATATTATCACGTATCAGCGTGTCCAACTTTATTGTTAACATATATTCTTAAAATAAATTTAAAAATAAGAATAAATTACCATTTGTACCCATGAAAGATACAGACACTAACAAATGTACCTATATAAGAATAAAACGACAATTGTAACCACAGAAGATAGTTTATGTGTGCCAAAATACCCTAATAGACCAATTACGTAACCAACGTTTGGAAACTTTTGGCACACGAAGACCATCTTCTGTAGTTATAATTGTTGTTTTATTTTTATATGGGTACATTTGTCAGCGTCTATATCTTTTATAAGTACAAATGGTAATTTATTCTTAAAAATAATATATATTATTATTTACTAAAAATATTTTAAATACTTTATATAATAAAATTATTATTATAATATATATATATATATATATATATATATAATGTTTTCGTATATTATAAAAATTTAAAATTCATGTATATATGTATTTTATATCGTATTGTATTGTGTCTTATTATTCGTGTATCACAGCTCAACTAACCCATATCTCATTTTAAAAATTAATTTGTTTTACGAAGAGTTATTAAATTTGATCCTTCTAAGTTATACTCTTTATAAATTTTTTAAGTCATTAATGAATTCCTTGTGTTTATTGTGAGTTTGTGACCTACATATAAGTATATTCCTTATGAATTTTTTAGCCACCGAAATGTAATGTTATTTGAAATTGTTCTGTTATATATATAAATGACATAACCTATTGAGACACTAGTAGAAAATAGTATAAGTGAACTTAACTTTTAATTATTAATTTTTTGGGTAAAATATAATTTTGTTCTTGAAATTTATCTAAAATTTTAAAAAACTCCTAAGGTTTATTTTACTTTAATTTTGTCTATAAAATTTTTTATTTGTATCAAATATACTCTTAATAGCTAAATTTTCAGAAAATTTAGGACTAATCCAACAATAATGCATGACAACTATGTCTGATTTACTTAAGTTGAAAGTTCTTGTGAACTTGTTGCTAAATTTGTCCTAAATTTTTTAAAATATTAGCCGTCAAAAGTATATTTGATGCAAATCGAAAATTTTTGAAACAAAATTGAAAGAAAAATAAAACTTAGATGTATTTTTAAAACTTTTAATAAATTTTAAAGACAAAAAATTATATTTTACTCTAATTTTTATGTCTTATTTGAATTAAAACTCCACATTCTACTTGATTTCTCTCTTAAATTTTATTTAAAATAATTTCAATCCTTACTAATCATTGTACTTTCCTAAAAAAATATATAATTTCGAGCATTGTTATCAGAACCGAACCGGATCGGTCGGTTCGATCGGAAAACCAGTGAACTGGACTTTTAACCGGTTCGGTCCGACAATTAGACCGCACAAGATAAGGAACTGGTGTGAACCGATCAAACCTATAGTGAACCGGTCAAACTTGGTGAAGACCGGTCCGACCGAATCGTTTCAATTTCGAAATTTTTTTAAAATGAAACAGCGGGGGTTCGAACCCCCGCCCTCAAGGTTATAGACAGTGGCATTAACCACCAGGCCAACTTGATTGTTACTAATATATATACAAATTAAAATATATATTGATATCTTTAAGCAAATAATTTACTTCTATTTAAATTATTTTAATTTTAATTATAAGTTCACTCATTCTTAAATTAATTTTATTTTTATTTAACAGTAATTATAAAGTCACTTATTATTTTCTTTTCATAATTATATAATATCTATTAATATTATTTTTCAATAAATACTTGTAGTATATAATAGTATAATAGATATAAGCTAATTAATAAATTATTAAAATTCGAAATAATAGTTATTTTAATATAAAAATAAAATAAAAAAATTTATGATAGAGTAAAATTAACAAAATACTTATTGTTTCTGTTCTATATTGTTTAGAATAGCTAGATATTTTTAAAATATTAGTAAAAATATGTATTTTAAATTTTTAATTATAAATTTTTGCTATATTTTTTTTATTTACATAAGACCGGGTCAATCGGTTCAACTAGTGACCTACCGGTTGAACCAATAACCCAGTGACCCAGTAACCTAACCGGTTCGATCACCGGTTCGGTTCTGATAACTATGATTTCGAGAATTGAATGGAATCGATTGATTCGGCCAAATTAATCCGAACTGAGTACTAAACCAATTTGATTTAGGATAAAATTTAGATTTAGTAAATTGGTGAAAAAAAAATTAATGGTAGATCGGTTGAATTGATTCGATTTTTAACAATAAACTAATTTAAAATAATAAAATAAAAACTCATTTACAAAAACATAGCAAACTTTATTATATTGGGTTTAACCTCAATTAAGTTTTAGTTAAACTTTTAAATTTTTGAAATTCTAATCTCACTGGTTTGAATACCTATTCAATTTTCAAAGCCTAAAAAAAAAAGAGTGAATGCGTAAATTAGACGAAAAAACAAACATTATTGACACAATAAACCTAGTTAATGGGTTTCAAAGTCTATATTTCTTGGAGGGCATGTAGTGATGTAGGTGTCATTTGATTGATGATACTTTGAATAATATTGCAATTTGTTCTTTCATAAAGACAAATACTTCCTCAAGATATTGGTAGTATATTATTGGTTTAATTTTGAGAAAAACCAAAAGATTAATAATAATTAACACATCGATTATTAGTGACGGATTGCGATATTGTTATTGCTGTGTTTGAAATTTATTATATTAGTTTCGCAATTTATTTTTTTTAAATAACTTGAAACAACAAAAATAAACTTTTGATAATAGATCGTGCATAACTCTTAATGTAAATGTGGATGTTATATACTTATATGTACTCCTCTCTGTTTTTTCAAAGTTTGATAATCGCAAGTAAAAATTATAATATAGTAACAAAATATGAAAAATAAATTAAAAACAAAGAAGTTTTTACATATATATTTAATGCGTATTATTATTATTATTATTATTATTATTATTATTATTATTATTATTATTTTCTAATAATTAAACTTATATTTATTATTATATATATTTAATTTATAAAAAATAAATTAACAAGCACATTTTAGTTGTACTTATTACAAAAATTTCAGTTTTACTTAATTATAGAGAGTTCACTTCTCTAGCAAATTGGCTTAACTAAAACCGAGTTATATAGATATGATATTTCTAGTAATTTGATTTAACTAAAACTGAATTATATATAGAGCAATGCTACTTATCCTATTGTTTAATGTAACACCCTCACTATCAAAAGTTACGCTTTCGGCTGCGCTACTCTGATAGCAAGAAGTATTACGACTACTTTACATACTAAATACTAAAATAGGAGCCTGTGACTCGACACTGTATCGCTGATTTCTTTGAAAACTGGAAATAAATACTTTATCTTAAGAAAAATACAAGCAGGTATAGATTCATATACAAGACTCCTTACATAGTAACTCATAATATAATATACATATAAAACATACAATTCCTATCCCTCTTACAAACTTGTAATAACAAAGACGAGGGAAGAAAATAATCTAATTAATACAACAACATATATAAACCAAACGCAGTATAACTCTCCATAATGCTTCCTCAACTGGTTCATGAAAAGATAAAGCTGTAGGGGGGTGAGAACCTAACCACATGGTCTCACCACGGAGTTTCAAAGTTGTCATAAGAAAATATTTAACAAGAAAACTGTTTTCAAGCTCAATGATTATCATTGCCTTACGAATCTTTTAAAAACCAGTAAGTAATCGTTCAAAACCTTTTCAAAGAAACAATGTTTAATCTTTCTGGAATCCAAAACCTTTCCTTTCTTATAAGAAAATCTCAATCAGAAATCAACCACGTAATCAAACAACACAATCATTAATTCAGCATCAAAGTTCATTCTCAAATGCAGCACACCAGGACAAACACAGGCAAGACAGACAAGGAAAGCACAAGTAGGTAGCAGTTACAACAAATAGTTCAAGTAGCAGTTAAGAACAGTTTAGCAATTAGGCAAACCAAAACAAGTTCAAACCCAAGCAAAGCATACAAATACATATGATGCATGCCTGTCTTATGGCTGATGAGGCTCATCTGTCGGTTATCCAGCCAACCCGACAAGTCTGAATTGTCCTTAGACTGTACCCCGACGTGCATCCCCAAGAGTCTATGCATAGCTTTTTCTCAAATAATCAATATTGCTCAATGGGGGAAACATTCCCGGGAATTTATATAGTGTCCGGTCACACTTACGTCGTAGGGTCAATAGAGTATCGAGTTTTCAACCTGGTACACGTGGTGGCAAGCCATGGTACTTTATCCAGGGAACCTCGTATCTTAGATAATTCAAATTCATAAGCCATGTGAATAATTCAAAGTTCATATCTCAACATTCTCAACATCATAATCATTCATCAATCCAAATCTCATTTCCAAATTTATTCAAAAACCATATTTCAAAGAAATCCTCATCATCTTTCTTTCCATTCCGTTCACTAACAATTCTCAATCCAAAACATAACTTTTCCTTTCATAAATGAAGTAATCTTAAATCATATAATTCTTAAAATTAAACCTTTTAAAATAACTACTTCAAATGAAACTTCTAATTTTATAAAATTTCGGCAGCATCTCCTCTAAAACTCGGATTCTGCCACCCTTTTCGGGTCCCATCCAAATATTTCTCAAATCTTTTCTCAACCATTTTCCAAATCTCAATCAATTTCCAAAATTTAACCAATTCCAATATCAAATTATTTTCAAGGCGAATCAATGCCAATAATAATTCTCTTTTTAAAATTAAACCTGCTCAAATACTAAATCATTTATAAAGTCAGACTAACTCAAAATTAAACCGTTTCCAAAATTAATTCATTTTCATATTTCAAGTCATTTCCAAAGCCGATTCGTTTACATTATCAAAAATAGCTTCAAAACCAAGAAAGCCACTTTTCATAATAATCAACTAAATAACCTTTCAAACTAATTTCTTTTCAGCAATCACAAACCACTCAAGCAATCAAGCAATCAGTCATTCAGTCCAGCAAACAACCACATTTATAGGACAATCATAATCACATACATATATTTTTCACATTAATATCTATTCATAACAACTCTGTAAGATAAAATAAATTTTAAGAAAACCCCTACCTCGTTCGCAATTCAACTACGCGACAAACTGCATTTCTATTCTTATCCCACAGCAACAGCATTAATACCGACCGTCCCCGCAGTAGCCACAGCCTTAGCTCAATCCTAAAACATTAATGTCACGTAAAACTCAATAATCTATAACAGAACATCAACTAAAAGAGTTTGGAGCAAGGAACGACTTATTGGGCTTACAAATAGTCGAGAAAATGGAGCAACAGCAGCTCTGGTGACGACGCAGCACCTTGATGTTGTATGCAACAACTATAGAACTCAGCAATCAAGACCCATAACTTGATCCTATGCCACCAAGACCTTAGATCCTCAAATAACTTAAAACAGAAATACTAATTCATAGGTTTCGGAATGCATCGCTTAGCCAAACAAGGACGAATGGCTGAACTGAAATAACGGTAACTCCGATGGTGGTTCCGGTGATCACTGCCACGTTCCCAGTGACCCGAACGGCGGCAACGATGGTGCAACAGTTCAGAACAACAAGCAGCAGTGGCGGATAACTGAAATAAACATGCAGTGACGATAAAGGTTCCCGAAATCCAAAAGAATAGAAGCCAAACGTAAAACCCTTACCGGTAGTGCACACTCCGGTGGCAGCAGTTAGGTTTCGAGCTGCAGAAACGGTGGTGGCTGGCGCGGGTCTCTCCTTTTTCTCTTCTGCTCCGTGCTTTCCCTCTCTCTCACTCTGTGCGACCCGACGGCTTCCCCCTCGACGACACGGCGGCGGCAAATCGACGGCGATTAAGGCATGACAGTGGCAGCTCAACCCTTCTCCGTGACGGTCCTGCCTCCAACAGCAGCAACGGATGCAAACTCCCTCTCTCTTCCTGATCTCCCCCTTCGTGGCAACCTAACGACGACGACCATGGAGGCTGGAAGACGAAGCGACTCGGCGATGACGGTGCTGGCGTGGACCAAGTCAGCGACGACGGTGCTGGTGCGGACCCTCGACGGCAGCGGCTTGGCAGCAAGCTGACGCGGCCTTCCCCCTCTCTTCTGTTCTTAGTCAGGTCCTCCTCTCTCTTCGGCGCCGGTCTCTCTCGGCCTCCCTCCTGCGGCGACACAATGGCGTGGCCTAGCAGCTCCGGCTTACTTCCACTGGTGCTCTCTCACCATCGGATCTCTCCTCCATGTATGTGAATGTATTTGCTTTGTGTGTGAATGGTTTCTTGGAAGGAAGAAAGAGTGAGGAGAGGAGGGTTGGGGGCTGTGCAGGGTGAAGAGAAAAGAGAGGCGGTGATGATAGAATTAGGGTTAAGGGCAGTTTAGTCATTTTACTAAAATTAGGGGTAGTAGAGTAATTGAAAACCAATTTTAATTCAATAGAATTATTTTTAAAGAAAATATTTTTTAATTATAAATTTACAAATTAATTTCAATGAAATATTCTAATTATTTGAATTAAGTCACATAAATATTCTTGTCATTCCGTAACTACTAATTTTGTAATTTAAATATAGAAAATAATTCAATAATTATAAAATTAGGTAAAATTCTAATTAATTATCAAAACCTGATTTAATTTCTGATTTAATTAGCTTTAATAAAATAATTTCTAAAGATAAAATTTCTAATGAATTAAATGAATAGAAATTAATTCATAATAAGATTTATTCAAAAATTATGGGTCTTACATTTAACATATTTTTTGCAAATTAAGGTTGAAAGAATTTTGCAAGAATTTTTTTGAGTTGGTTTGAAATTTAATATCTAAGAAAAAAAATCTACTCTTTTTTGTGGATGTTAGGTACCAGAAATCAAGAGTGAAGAAGATGAAGATTGAAAATGAACGTCGCAGAGGAGATTTTGCAACTAACAATGAAATTAGTATTGTGTATATTATCATTCAATGAAATAGAAAAAGTTTTATATTGTACATGAAATGGGCCACATAAACCCTATACATAGAACTCAATCCTTCCTGGCCCAATAACCAATTGATAACAGAATTGATAGCTAAAATAGAGTCTTAACACAATAAATCTTGATTTTCTTGCTTAGTCAAGTTATCTCAGTAACACTATTGTTTCTACACTTAACACCCCCCTCCTCAAACTCATGGTCGTTTTAGACAAGACCCTGAATTTGTTCTTGAAATGATTAAAGGTGGGAAGGGACATAGGCTTGGTCAAGAGATCTGCAACTTGGTATGTGGCTGGGATGTGAACTACGACAAGCTGATTGCAATTTACTCGCTCCCGTACTGAATGGAGATCAAGGTCAAAGTGTTTGGTTTTGTTATGAAGGATAGGATTGGCTGTGAGCATGACAGCACTACTGTTATCACTGTAAATCACAGGAGTGTTTGAACATTGGAGTCAAAATTCAGTGAACAAGTTCAATATCCATCGAAGATCTGTTTTGGCTGCGGCAATGCTCCTGAACTCAGCTTCAGCACTGGACTTGCTGACAGAATGTTGCTTCCTACTTGCCCAAGAGACCAGATTGGTGCCAAGATAGACACAGAAGCTAGTTGTGGATCGACGGTCATCAACGTCCGAGCCCCAATCTGAATCTACAAAGGCAAACAAAGTCAAATCAGTACAAAATTGAAAGAAAAGTCCTTGATCAATGGTACCTGCTAAATATCTCAAAATTCTCTTAACACACTTCCAGTGTGGGAGAAGAGGTTTATGCATATACTGAGAAACCTTATTCACAGCATAGGCAATGTCAGGCCTGGTTAGAGTGACATACTGAAGGGCTCCAACAATTGATCTGTAATGAGTTGGATTATCAAATACATCACTGCCATGAGCTGAGAGTTTAGTACTAGTAATCATGGGAGTAGAAATAGGATGAGATTCATGCATCTTAGATCTAACTAAAAGGTCTCTAATATACTTTGATTGTGATAATATGTAAGATCCTGATGTTGTTTTTGTTGCTTCTATGCCTAAAAAGAAATTGAATTCTCCCAAGTCCTTCAAAGCAAAAATGGAATTAAGTTGTGATATAAGTTTAATAATCTCAGAATCACTATTACAAGTAACAAGAATATCATCAACATACACTAAAACATACATAGTAGAAGTTTTAGTAAATCGTAAGAACAAAGAAGGATCTGACCTGGTATTCTGAAAGCTAAATTGAGACAAAGTGGTAGCCAATTTAGTGAACCAGGCTCGAGGGGTCTGTTTCAAACCATAAATTGACTTATGAAGTTTGCAAACCTGATTTGGGGAGCCTTGGGGAAAAGAGAGAGGTTGCTACATGTAAACAGTTCTTGAAGTTCACTATTGAGAAAAGCATTGTTGAAATCGAATTGTTGAATTGGCCAAGATTGAGAAATTGCAAGTGTTAAAATGATACGAATAGTTGCTGACTTGATGACAGGGCTGAAAACTTGATCATAGTCAATTTCTTCTCGTTGATGAAAGCCTTTGGCCACTAGTCGTGCTTTATATTTGAGAATTGTTCCATCGGGATGTTGTTTGATAGCAAAGACCCAACGGCAACCTATCACTGTGCTATTTTTTGGTGGTTCAACCATTGTCCAAGTTTGATTTCGATGCAGAGCAGCCAACTCCTCCTCCATGGCTTTGGTCCAATGTGGTGTTGTAAGAGCAAGTTTAGTATTGAGGGATATTTCATTGAGAAGATCAGGAGGAATTTTCACTGTGATTGTAAAGCTTTAGGCTTTAGGGACACAGTCTTTGAGTTTGTGACCATAGGATGAACATTGGTGGTGTTGGAATTGGCAACGGACGGAGGTAGAATTTCAATGTCCCCTATGGAAATAGGATTTGAGGTTGGGGAATTAGCTATTGTATCTGAGGAGGAGGCTGGAGGGCCAAAACTAAGAATTGGTGTCGTAGATGTGTGAGTGATAAGTGAAGGAGAAACTGAATTAGGTGTTGAATCGGTAGTGGTAGTCAATATAGGAACTGGCAATATAGAAGTGACAGTAGGATTTCTGGCTGGCATGTTTGCACTGTTCTAAAAACATAGAACTATATGAAAAAATTGTTTCATCAAAAAGCATATGACGAGTAATAAATATCTTACCTTGTGAATTCATACACTTGTAGCCCTTGTGATGTGGGGCATATCCCATAAAGACACACAAATCAGATTTAAATTGAAATTTAGTAGAGTTATAAGGTGCAAGCAGAGGATAGCATCCACATCCAAATACTTTTAAAAAACTGTAATCTGGCACTTGTTTATGTAAAAGTTCAAATGGTGATTTATTTGATGTCATAGTGGAAGGTAATCTATTTATAATGAATGCAGCAGCTAAAAATGCATCATCCCAGTGTTTAAGAGGCATGGATGCTGTAACAACCCTGATTTTCGAGTATATGAGATCTTTTCTGAAAGTATGGGTTTCTCCAGAAGATCAGTAAAGGGAACACCTCTGTTATATCATCAAGCATCTCAATCCTCATTATCATTATGTCATCCTTAAGCTAGAACCTCCTCTGAGGCAAGCTTGATAATGCAATCGGGAAGAACCTAGTTTTTGAACCGTATCGGTTGGCAGTTTTGATTTTGATTTTCGTAAATAGTCTCTGTTTGACGAACCGGACTCGATTCATGAGAGGAGAGAGATAATAGTATAATATTATCATTATATTAGTATTATAACATGCTTGAATGATATTATAAGGTTACCTGGTCTGTTTTTGTTAAAAACAGAAAATCGGTTTAACCGGGTTTACGGTTTACTGGTGTAGCTTAGCACCAGCACTCTCTGATGAATTTAGCAATGCTAAGGCCTCATTATACATGTTATATTCTCATAATAAATATGTTACTAGTGTCATTTATGCTAGTAGCTCAGAAAATAATTTTTAGAGATGTTTTTACGAGTGTTCCAGTACACCTAGTTTTAGTAGTTGTACACCAGAGATATTTTAATATTATTTTAATCCACCTCCAAGCCAACCAATCACAACTCACCTTACACCCCCAAGACCTTCAAGGCTGTCTCATTCCATCATTTTGGCCGAAAATAACAAGAGAGAAAAGAGAGAAACTTTCAAGAACACTTAATCTTCAAAGCTTGATTTCTTCTGAACTAAAACTCAAATCAAAACTCCGTTTTCACCAAAATGATCCTCTCTTCTTCCTATACATAACCATGTAACTTATCAAGGATGGAAATAAGGTTAGATGGCTGTCCCTTTCCCATTTCAATTCGGTTTTCAAGGAAAACCATGCAAAACATGTGTTTTCTTGATGTTCTTCCTTAGGAATCATGCTTAACTTGACTTGAGGGCCAAGAAATGTGAATTTCCAGCAAGTCTAAGGTGAGATATCTCTTCCTAACATACTGAGTGAGATTTGGTCAGTTGAGAGTTTTTGGATTTAAAGTTGTTCTTGATGTGATTTAGGAGGAAAAAGTGCTTAAGGACCACCTGAAAGTTTAACCGAATTAGGAGCAACAAAACCAGGTAGGGATTGACGAATTTAATCTTGATTGATTGTGTTTGAGTTGTGTGATTATGATATGGTTTGGTTATGCTTGAAATTGATTGTTTATATGAGTAATTCTTGTTGAAATTTTGGTGAAAATTTGATGAAATTTGATGATATTCAACTTTGAATTTGTGTTCTTCATGGCTGCTGGAAAAACGAACCCTAGACCTTAAATTGGGGTTCAATTTGTGTTAAAATCATGTAGAAAAGATGGGGTTTTAGTGGCTGCAAATTTATTATGAATTATGGTAAAAATCGGTTGCTGAAAAGACTGAAAAACGGGTAAAAACAGAGAAAGAATCTGAAGAATTTACGAAGAACACGAAGAACACTTTGAGTGTGGTGAAGAACAATGAAGAACACCTTTTAGATCTTAGAAAGGGCAAGGAAGTAATTATTTTGGTGTTTGAGGGGTTATTTGGTAATTTCTGAAAGTTAGGGTGGTAAAAGTAGAAATATTAAAAGTTACGGGTGGTAAAAAGTGAATTTTAAAGGTTAAAGGTAAAGTTAAGGTAATTTTCGAAAATTTAATAATAAAATAATAAATAATAATAAAATATTAAATAATAATATTTAATTAAAAATAATATTTTAATAAAAATAATAAAATAATGCGGAAAAGGCAGTTTTCTGTAAAAGTTTTAGAAAGACAACTTTAAGCACAGAATCTCATAATTACTTTCATAAAATACTTAGGGAGTGGTAAAAACATATTAGTGAGGCAAAGATAAATAAAAGATAAAAAGTTGAAGAAAAGATAAAAATCAAAGAAAAAGTCTGTAAAGTTTTAATGACAGAAAAACAGACAGAGACTAGTGAACGAACTAGGGCAACATAGTTAGTCCTGGAATTGCGAATAGGGTTAGGTATTATATGAAAAGTTAAACTGTTTCAGTATAGACTTAATGAACCTATACTTGGGGCAGACTAACTATTCATACCGAAATTTACATAAGCTTTAAATACATACGTTAACCAGAGAAATCAGAGCAGAGTAAAGAAACACAGAGAACAGAGTAACCAAAGCAGAATAAAGGGATACAGAGAAAAGAGAAACCAGAATAGAGTAAAGAGATACAAAGAGAAAAGAGTAAAATGATAAAGAGAAATGGTTTGAGCCAAGATATTGTAAAAGTGAAAGATGTAAAGTTTGTACAGTATGATTGAACAGAGAAAGAAAGAGGTACTGCATAAAAATGTGAAAATGATGATGAATAATGAGAATGATGATGAATGATGATAATGAGAATGATTATGTGATGATTTGTTGCTTAAGGCAACCCAAAAGATATTTATTTGTTGCTTGAGGCAACCCAAGAGATGTGTTTATTCATTTGTTGCGTTAAGGCAACTCCAGATATACTTGTATGATCATCTGCTGTGTGAAGGCAGTCAGATAGATAATGGTGTGATCACTGAGAACGCTTTCCTACGGTACAGATCCATATTTTATTTCTGTAAGGCAGAGGGGTTATTTCCTACTACAGAAGTACCGTGACCACCTGTTCCATTTCTGTAGTGGCAGAGGGGTTATTTCCTGTATACAGAAGGTGTGTCGGCATACATCCCTGCAGTGGCAGATGTGTTATTTCCTGCGTGCAGTGGACCCTGTGGTGGCAGAGGGGTTATTTCCTGTACACAGGGGTATAGCCAATAGGAAAGCCTTATCCAGACAGAGGTTGCTGGATAACGTCGGGAGCGGGTTAGTAACCGACAGATGAGCTCATTACCTGCACTAGGGCTAGACATGCATCATTCTTGCCTGCGCATCATTCTCTGTTGCATTCCTTCCTGTGTGTGATCTACTTCTTTATGTTTGTCTGCTCGTATGCTACTTCTGTGTTTTATTTTCTTGTATTCTTTTGTTTATGTTCTACTTTTTGTTGTCTCTACTTCCTCTTTCTATCTTTATCTTCTGTTTACTGCTTCGCTATATTATGTTACTCGTCTACTAATCGACCCCAAATAAATGAATGTAACTAATAACCCCGACCCTACTAAGAACTCCCCAGTTCTTACCCCTTCTCTCTCCCTTCCCCCTTCAGATGGAAGTAAGAGTACCTTACCATAGTTCGCTGATGACCGTTCGCAAGAAGAGGATTCTGCTCTAGATAGTCTTCTGAGTCTAAGGTGAATATCGTTCTCTGATTATATGTAAATACTGTGAGACCAGCCAACGTCTGCACCCCTTCGTATGCGCACTTTAACCTAAATCCTATGTACGAGATTCCTATTTTGTGGATACTCCATGAGGTACCAGAGAGACGTCTTGTGGAAAAGTCTGATCGTGCAGAGAAGTAGCAGATGATGTTCTACCTTTTGATGACGTTCCACCTGACTTGAGTTGTAAAGACTTAGGACGTACTTTCCCTCGCTTTAGTAGTTTAGAGGGACTAGGTGAGTATAGAGTCTAGGCTGGCCTAGGTGCCAGCTTAGGGACCTCTTGAACAGGTCAGGACCTGGGATGTTGTATGTATGTATATGTATATAGTTATTATCTAGCTATACCTAGAGGTGTTCTAACTAAAGGTCTATACTCTAGTAAAGGCTGGATAACTGAATGTTGCTAGCTACTTGTGATGTATTTATGTGTGGTTGCTTATAACTGTTTTATCTGTTACTATTTGTGGATTGATTATAAATGATTCTGTTTTTAATCCAAACGTTTAAAAAAAAAGTACCTCGCTAACTAACTACGCTTTTAACAACGAATCAGGCTCATATAATAAATAATAGATAATAATTAGGATGACAAATTGGTAGCACTCAGTTTCTAGTATGTCCTAGGCGTACTGAAAATTGGGTCGTTACAGATGCAGTAGCTAATAATGAAAGGCCTACTTCGACTAAATGTCTATGTTTCCTCTCAACTCTACCATTTTGTTGATGAGTATAGGGACATGAAAATCGATGTATGATGCCATTTGTTGCTAAAAAGGATTTAAATGAATGAGACATATACTCTTGACCATGATCAGATTGTAATTGTTTAATTTATTTTTAAACCAGTAAAATTTTTCATCTGATTTTTGTATTGTTGAAAAGCAGCGAACACTTATGAATTTGAGGATATTAAGTAGATGCAAAGATATCTTGTGCATGCATCTAGAAATGAAACATAATATGAGAAACCATGATGAGAAATGACTGATGAGGGTCCCCAAACATCAGTGTAGACCATTTCCAATGGATGATTGAATTGAAAATTGTCAATGTTAAAAGGCAGTGAGTACATTTTGAACATACAACAAGACTTGCATAGAGATGAATGATTAATATCATTTTTATTCATACAAATCGAAGAAAGATTACAAGAATTAAGTACTGAAGATACAATTTTAGGGGGCACAATGACCCAATCTTTGATGCCAGACCTGAAAATTAGTACAAACAGCAGTAAAAGCAAGAGGATTGGATTGAATTTTAGATGATTTAGTTATAGCAACCCTCTCAAATTCATACACTCCTTGCTTAGGATATCCTTGGAGCAGAATCTGGTGGGTGCCCTGTGATTTTACATAACATGCATCAAGATGAAATTCAAAATAGCAATTGTTGTCAACTGTGAATTGAAGCACACTGATTAGATTATGAGAGATATCTGGTGCATGAAGTAATTGTTTTAAAATAAATATATGATTATTATCTAAAGAGATGAGATAGGAATGACCAATGTGTGCAATAGGAGTTTGAGAACCATTACTTAGCACTACCTGTTCTGCCCCTTGAAAATCCGAAGAAGAGTAAAGATTGGTCTGATCATTGGTGATATGATGTGAGGCCCCCGTGTTTGGGAACCAGGAGGATTCAACATCAGATTTAGGTGTTGTAAAATAGTCCCTGGGGTTGTGAAAAGAGTTTGGTGATGGTGTTACTGAGGATGAGGAATTGAAATTGTCGTTTGAATTTGTGTGAAAATTCTGGTCAAACTGATGAAAACATGAAGCTACAGTGTGTCCAAATCTTTCACAGAGTTGGCATTAAGGATGATTTGTGGAATTCCAATTCGATCTGCCACCTCTAAAGGTTCTTCCTCGTTCTTTTCTTGCTGCAAAACCCCTACCATTTCCTCTATTGTTGAATTGATAGCTGGTTTGAGTGAAGTTTGATTGTATGATTCCAAGATCAGGTTTCTTGAATTTTTCCAACATGCTTTCATGAGAGATCAGTAATGCTTCAACATCTATTAGACTCATAGAGACTGATTTTGACATCATCGAGATATAGACTTTGTATTCTTCATTTAAACCCTCTGTAATGGCTTCAAAGTGCTCATCAAGTGTTAAATGATGACCCATGGTAGCTAAAGAATCAGCAATTTTCCTAATTTTCTTGAGATACTCACTAGCTAAACTTCCTCCTTTCTTGATGCTTTTCAATTCTGTCCTCAATTTCTTGATTTTGATTTTCGAGAATTTTGCAAAGTGCTCTTGAATTCTTTCCCACATCTAATAAGCAAATTTGCAACCAATCATTTTTGTTTTGAAAGATTCATCCATGGATTGAAGAAGCCATGTAGTGAGAAGATTATCACGTTGTTTCCACTACTTGTAGCTCTTTGAAACTGTGTTGGATGCACGATCTGCTTCAGAATCAAACATGGAGGGGACCAATTCTTTCTGGAGGTGATCTTCAAGATCATTGGCTCCGATTGTGAATAAAGCAAGTTGTTCCCAAGTAAAAAAGCTTGCTTCATCAAGCTTGTCACCGATCGGCATGAACTTTTGAGAATTATTTGTGAGAAGAGGAAGATTGTTGGTCATGGTTAGGATTTTGGAAGATGTAATTTCTGGTGAATTTACTTCTGGATCGGAGTCTTGTTCTGATACCATGTTATGTACCAGAGATCAAGAGTGAAGAAGATGAAAATTGAAGATGAACGTCGTAGAGGAGATTTTGCAACTAACAATGAAATTAGTATTGTGTATATTATCATTCAATGAAATAGAAGAAGTTTTATATTGTACATGAAATGGGCCACATAAACCCTATACATAGAACTCAATCCTTCCTAGCTTAATAACTAATTGATAACAGAATTGATAGCTAAAACAGAGTCTTAACACAATAAATCTTGATTTTCTTGTTTAGTCAAGTTATCTCAGTAACACTATTATTTTTACACTTAACAATGGATACCAATTTATCATGCATCAAAGTTGACTGAACACAAAATTAAATAGTTCAAATGAAAATAAAACTTGATTGAACATAAAATTTGTTGCAAGAATAAATAAAAGGGACTAAAAGTAAACTTAAAATGTAAAATGACTAAATTTAAACTTGTAAAAAAGGTAAAACTTCATGAAAATAAAGTGTAAAATTAAAAAAGAACAAGGAAAGAAATGATGGAAAGAAACCTACAGAAATCTAACTCAAGTCAAAATCTTAAAAATCGCTACGATATGAGAGTTTATGAGAGTGTGTTTTTGAAGAGAATTTTAAATCTCTAAATTCTTGTTTGCTATCCTATTTATAAACATCTTTCACCAATCCTCTAGTGACACTTGTTAATTTGATGATGACTCAACGAAGTAATGATGCGTGAGCATCTTTCCTATCTTTTCCTAGTGAATTTACATCTAACTTGTTGAGTTTAATTAAGAAATAATTATATTTTAGCCACTATGGATGCTATTTTGAGTTTTGTGCAATTTTACTTATTTTAGGTAGCATTCAGATGGATTTGATGAAGTTTCTGCAGAGAAATAGAAGAAACCAAGGAGATAACCAGCGAATACCGATGCGGACGCATGGCTCACGCGACCACGCGGAATGGAGGAAATCGCAATGACGCGATCGCGTGCCTGACGCGGACGCGTCACAAACGCCACGCGCAGAAAACGCAGAAAAATGTTGGGGGCAATTTCTGGGCTATTTTAACTCAATTTTTCAGCCCAGAAAACACAGATTAGAAGCTGCAGAATGGACAGAACAAGTGGTCTCCACCCATCAACTAAGATCTGTTAATTAATTCAAATTTAAATTCAAATCTTAAATTAGGAAAAGATATTATTTTAATTTTTAGTTTTAGATATTAGATTTTAAATTTATTAGGATTAGTTATAAAAGGAAGAAACTTTCCTTCCTTTGGGGAGGTCCTGGGGAGGATCCCATTCCATCCCAATTTACAATCCTTATTTTCTCTTTTCCATGAGCAACTAATCCTCCATTGTTAAGGTTAGGAGCTCTGTCTATTGTATGGATTGGTAATATTATTTTTCTATTTTAATTCATGTTTTGATTTATATTTCAATAATTGTTTTCGTTCTTTATTTTATGAATTTGGGTGGAACGGAAGTATGACCCATGTTCTAATTGAGTTCTTGTATAACTTGGAAAAGCTCTTTACTTGAACAATAGCTTGAAAACATATTATCCTGAATTTCTAATTGTTTGTATTTAACGGGATACGTGACATATAATCCCTTTATTTTTGGATAATTAGGATTCTTGTGACATATAAACTAAAATTTGATCATCACCCTCTAATTGGAATTAATTGACCAAGGAATTGGCAGTTGATGAATTTTAGAGGAGACTAGGAAGGTCTAAGGAATTAGGGTCTAGTCACAAATAGTTTGCTATGAATTAAATCTTACATGATTAAAATTAGTTAATAAGAAAAGTCAATCCAGAAAATAGATAACTCTGAAGCCTTAACTGCCTCCTCAATATTTTATTCCCAACTTATTTATCTGCCTATCTTTAATATTCTAAATTTACTGTTTAATGCTTTTGAACTTTCAAACACTATTTTCTGTCTGTCTAACTAATCCTATCAAACGCTATTGTTGCTTAATCCACCAATTCTCGTGGGATCGACCCTTACTCACGTAAGGTATTACTTGGTACGACCCAGTGCACTTGCCGGTAAGTTAGTAGGTTACAAATAACGCATCAAGTTTTTTGCGCCGTTACCGGAGATTGATTGTGATTAACAACTATTAGTTGTTTGATTGTTTAGATTAGGCGTTTTAATTTTAATTTTATTTAAATATTGTTTTATTAATATTTCAAAAAAAAATTAAAAAAAAATTTCCTTGTTTTTTTTTTCGTTTGCAAACCCCCTGCCCCCGTTTTATTTTTTTTTTTCCGTTTAAAAATAATTTTTTAAAAAAAATCTCGTTGATTTTTTTTGTTTTATTTTATTACTCTTTTCATTTTCATTTTTTTTCTCTTTCGTTTTACTTTGTTTAATTTTTTCAACTTTTTATATTCTATTCGTTTTATTTTATTTTTATAAAAAAAATAATAATAATCATAAAATAAAATAAAATAAAATAATAATAATTTTTTTTAATTTCTGAAATTAAGTTTGGTGTTTCCTAATTAGTTTTATTTTAATTTTTCTTATTTTAATTTTTAGAATTCTATTATTTCTTCTTTGCTTTCCTGTTTACCACATGGTGCGTTTAATTCTGTTTGGTGTGTTGTGCTAAGAAAAAATAATGGAGAGAGATCACATGGGTTACTACTCCTACCCAAGTAGTAATTCATATGATTGTGGATGGAGGAACTACCCGAATTTTGGTTGAGAAAGTCAAAACCAAAGAAACTTCAATGCTCCATGTTCCAACTATCAAGAACCACCATCTCCATATCCATACCAAGAACCACCATCTCTCTATCCATATCAAGATCCACCATCTCCATGTTTATACCAAGAGCTATCCTCTTTTTACACTTATCAAGAACCATCACCTCCTCCTTATTTATTTCAAATACCATCAGATATTGAGCTTCTCATGAAAGAATTCTTACAGGATATAAAGACGAGTGTCAAAAATATAGAGAAGCATGTGCAGTCGATTATCAAGTCACAGGAAGAGGAGCAAGCAAATTCCTTCCCAAGAGATATAATGCAAGATCCTATAGAAGAAAGTGAGGAAATCAATCAAAGGAGTTCATACTCCAGTGAATTAGAGAACTTTCTATCCTCACACATGGAAGAAGGGGAAGATGCACAACCTCCCATGCCCTTGGTAAGCAATAAATAAGAGATTGAATTAGAAGAGAGCTACCAAGAAGAAGAGGTTGAAAAAGAGGAAGCTTGCAAAGAGGTGGTAGAATTCAAAGAAGAACACAAGGGAGTGGAGCTTGCAAGACCTCTCCCAAGGCCATTACCATCCAATACAACATTCAAGAGGGTAAAATTCCTATCCTTAACCTTTACTTTCCCACTTGAATATGGGCTACTGGAGACGGATGGTCAACTTAGAGCTCTTTGTGGCATCAAGAGTAAGAGGAAGATGATTAGTGGTAAGAGTTGTCAAGCAATGTTCAATATGGTTGCATGCTCCGAATTGAAGTGCAAGAATTGGTGTAGAGCTAATTTGAATGGGTCTAGAAGATTGTTTGGATGTCTCTGTGAGAATTCAGATTGCTTGCCACCCGGTGGGAACAATGGTGATCCACAAGAAGACGGGTGTAAAAGCAAGGTTTGGGACCCTGGAATTTATTCTCACAATCAACACTATTGGGCCCTTGTCACTTGCTTCAACTTGCTCATAGGCGTTATGCGCCTAGTTTGGGATCCCGGTAGCCATTGAAATTACAAACATTGGTGGAGATTCCTGGATCAGTACAAGCACAAGCCACCATGACAAGAAGCTCACAACATGTCCAACTTAAGGACTTTAATTAAAAGTGCTTGGTGGGAGACAACCCACCGTAGTATGGTTGTTCCTTTTCATTCTTAGTTGTTTTTCATAGTAGTAGTTTTCTTACTTAGTTGATTTTTCTTGAGTTTTCACTATTTTTCTGATCATGCAGCTATCTTAGAGCAAGAACCGGATATAAATAAAAAAAATGGCACACGACGCGCAAGCGTCGCTGACGCGTACGCGTCAGTTGGGTGTGCAAGAAAAATAAAAAAATTACAGAGAGTTGTGCAGGAGTGGCGCCAGAATGAAGCCTTTCGCACAAACAAGCCCATGCGGACGCGTACCCCACGCGTGCGCGTCATTCATGATTTTGGCACTTCACGCGACCACGTCATCGACGCGGACGCGTGACATGAAAAATCGACGTAAAAGGTGTCTGGACAGAGAGTTGTGCTAGCTTGAGGCAAGAAGTGTACTAAAAGCACAAATTTGGTCATGCGGACGCGTGCCCGACGCGTCCGCGTCATTTGCATAAATGGCCATCCACGCGTGCGCGTGTATGACGCGAACGCGTCGTATGCCAATATTGGTTCCCTAGCCACGCGAACAGAGAGTTGTGCATGCGCGCGGCTGGCTTCGCGCGAATCGCACAAAACCCATGGCACGCGGACGCGTGCCCGACGCCAACGCGTCACCTTCGCCGCACAACTACACTTGTTCGCCGCACAGTTTTCACTTTTCTCTCTCTCCCACTCCTAATTCTCTCTTGTTCTTTTATCTTTATATTTTTCTTTCCTCTCAGTATTTGTTTTTATTTTCAGATCTTCTTTGCTTGAGGACAAGCAAACCTTTAAGTTTGGTGTTGATGCTGCGCTTATGAGTTTTCTGGCACAAAAGGGAGGCGAATCATCTTTACTGAGAAACACAACCTGAAGAATAAAGCGACCGCTAGGAAAACTAAGGTGGTTGAGTTCCTTTCATTTTTTTTCTTCCTTCCCTCGTTTCTATATTATGTTCCGGTTTTCTGCTATTTTTGCTTTGTTTGTTGCATGATCCTTTATTAGTTAGAATCCTAGGTCTAGTTTAGTTTTCTTTTAACTGCTTTAATTCTGAAAATATGTCTCATGTATTACTTACTGAGCTTGAATTCAAAAAAAAAAATACAGGAGTGATATATTGCATGAAAAAGTGGGTCTATATTGAAGAATAGTCTTATTTACTTAAATATGGTGGTATTTTCTGTGATTCTGAATGTAAGACATGAACAATGCATATTTTTGATAGTGAAGTTTATGAATGTTAAAAATTATTGGCTTTTGAAAGAATGATGAAAAAGAGAAATGTTATTGATAATCTGAAAAATCATAAACTTGATTCTTGAAGCAAGAAAAAGCAGTGAAAAACACAAAGCTTGCGAAAAAAAATAGCGAAAAGAAAAATAAAGAAAAAGTAAGCAGAAAAAGCCAATAACCCTTTAAACTAAAAGGCAAAGGGTAAAAAGGATCCAAGACTTTGAGCATTAATGGATAGGAGGGCCCAAAGGAATAAAATCCTGGCCTAAGCGGCTAAATCAAGCTGTCCCTAACCATGTGCTTGTGGCGTGAAGGTGTCAAGTGAAAAGCTTGATACTGAGCGGTTAAAGTCGTGATCCAAAGCAAAAAGAGTGTGCTTAAGAACTCTAGGCACCTCTAACTGGGGACTCTAGCAAAGCTGAGTCACAATCTGAAAATGTTCACCCAGTTATGTGTCTGTGGTATTTACGTATCCGGTGGTAATACTGGAAAACAAAATGATTAGGGTCACAGCCAAGACTCATAAAGTAGCTGTGTTCAAGAATCAACATACTGAACTAGAAGAATCAATAACACTATCTGAATTCTGAGTTCCTATGGATGCCAATCATTCTGAACTTCAAAGGATAAAGTGAGATGCCAAAACTATTCAGGATTGCAGTTGTAAACCCCACTATAAGAAGAGACATGAGCTTAATCGAACTCTCATTCTCATGCAAATTCACATCCTAAGCTTATATTAGTTTTTGGTTGCTTGAGGACAAGCAACAGTTTAAGTTTGGTGTTGTGATGCGTGAGCATCTTTCCTATCTTTTTCTAGTGAATTTGCATCTAACTTGTTGAGTTTAATTAAGAATTAATTATATTTTAGCCACTATGGATGCTATTTTGAGTTTTGTGCAATTTTACTTATTTTAGGTAGCATTCGAATGGATTTGATGAAGTTTCTGCAGAGAAAGAGAAGAAACCAAGGAGATGACCAGCGAATACCGACGCGGACGCATGGCTCACGCGACCACGCGGAATGGAGGAAATCGCAATGACGCGATCGCGTGCCTGACGCGGATGCGTGGATTGGAATCTGCACAAATGACACGAACGCGTGGACGACGCGGACGCGTCATATACGCCACGTGCAGAAAACGCAGAAAAACGCTGGAGGCGATTTCTAGGCTGTTTTAACTCAATTTTTCAGTCCAGAAAACACAGATTAGAAGCTGTAGAATGGACAGAACAAGTGGTCCCCACCCATCAACTAAGATCTGTTAATTAATTCAAATTTAAATTCAAATCTTAAATTAGAAAAAGATATTATTTTAATTTTTAGTTTTAGATATTAGATTTTAAATTTATTAGGATTAGTTATAAAAGGAAGAAACTTTCCTTCCTTTGGGGAGGTCCTGGGGAGGATCCCATTCCATCCCAATTTACAATCCTTATTTTCTCTTTTCCATGAGCAACTAATCCTCCATTGTTAAGGTTAGGAGCTCTGTCTATTGTATGGATTGGTAATATTATTTTTCTATTTTAATTCATGTTTTGATTTATATTTCAATAATTGTTTTCGTTCTTTATTTTATGAATTTGGGTGGAATGGAAGTATGACCCATGTTCTAATTGAGTTCTTGTATAACTTGGAAAAGCTCTTTACTTGAACAATAGCTTGAAAACATATTATCCTGAATTTCTAATTGTTTGTATTTAACGGGATACGTGACATATAATCCCTTTATTTTTGGATAATTAGGATTCTTGTGACATATAAACTAAAATTTGATCATCACCCTCTAATTGGAATTAATTGACCAAGGAATTGGCAGTTGATGAATTTTAGAGGAGACTATGAAGGTCTAAGGAATTAGGGTCTAGTCACAAATAGTTTGCCATGAATTAAATCTTACATGATTAAAATTAGTTAATAAAAAAAGTCAATCCAGAAAATAGATAACTCTGAAGTCTTAATTGCCTCCTCAATATTTTATTCCCAACTTATTTATCTGCCTATCTTTAATATTCTAAATTTACTGTTTAATGCTTTTGAACTTTCAAACACTATTTTCTGTCTGTCTAACTAATCCTATCAAACGTTATTGTTGCTTAATCCACCAATTCTTATGGGATCGACCCTTACTCACGTAAAATATTACTTGGTACGACCCAGTGCACTTGCCGGTAAGTTAGTGAGTTACAAATAACGCATCAAGTAACCATTCCCATCAAGCATAACCTGATATCGGCTCCTTTAGCCACATTCACCATTCTGCAGAAATTACTCTACTATCTAGTCAACTTTAATTTCAAATCAAACTATAACACCATCAGAGTTAATTTAGTCTTTTTTGTTGTCGAGCTTATATAGATAATCGTTTGTCTTGCCAAATTTACCAATTGAACTTTTTTTTTTATCTCGATGAACATTACTAATCTAAAACTTGATTTATCGATTGTCAATATTTTTACCGAATAACACTTACTAAATTGTTTTTACTAAAAATGATTTACATTATGACGTTTTCATTGAGTAAATCAGTTTACTTTAAAATAATTTACCAAGTTATAATACTAAATCGGTTTAAATTATATAGATTTTTATAAAGATATTTTTGTAACAAAAGTTAAAATAAGACAATTGAATAATATTTAATGTGAAATAATTTAATATAATAATTTATCCTATAAAATTTATTACCTATTAATACACTAATATATATATAGGTGAACTCTACTATGTCCTTTCTAAAATAAAGGGTAAATTACCCCTTATGGCATATACAATGATTATTGATAAATTATCTTTTAACCAGAGTTCCAAAGTTCGAATGAGATCGTCAAATTTAATTACTATCTCTAATACGATCGCTAGAAAATCCTAAAAACGAAAGAGCTAAAAAACTAATAGAAATTTATGATATATTAGTTAAAAATGATGGTAATTGGTGCGTGAAAGGAGACACCAAGGTATTTTATTTTTTTTTTATCTTTAATTGCTCTTAAATTATTTTTCAATCATTATTCAGATAATAAAAATCCTAAGATAGTAATTATTGACTCATTATTTGTATGACTAACTAATATTTTGATTTGTTTTTGTTATATAGTTATACAAGGCTATGATAGTTGGTCATGTGAAGAGGAGTATCATTGTTGATCTGACTGAATTTCAAGAAAAATACTAGAAAAAAAATCTTAGGAAGGAGAGAGCTGAAAAATTAACAGATGTACTCGTTGAAATGAGAGAATGAAAGCATATGAACAAGTTTAAAATCCTAACCTAATTAATTGGAAATGGTGATTGGATTTGAGAGGAATCATGGTTTTAAAATTGGAGAAGAAGAGATATTTGGTGCGGATTATAAAAATGACACTACTATCAAGTTTCAAGACAAACATCGTGTCAATTGAAAAGAAAAGAGAAGATAACGTGAATCTTGAAACTCTGCTAGAAGAATAATTTATGAATAATCACTGTATATTTTTTTTTTTTTGGTGACTAATCACTGTATATGTCACAAGGGTAATTTACCCTTTATTTTAAAAAAGGTAGAATAGAATTTATATATATATATATATATATATATATATATATATATATATATATTACTCCAATACACTTATATTTATTTTGATTTTTGAGATGCTCGTCTCTTTCAGTCGTATTCTTTTGAGCAATTTTTCAATTTTTGTGTTACATATTTTCAAAAGATGCTTTAAAAATATTTATTTAATCATGCTTTACGTACATCAATACATAATTAATAGCTTCTGGTGAGTCGTGCCATAGTTTCATACCACAAACTAAACTTAATTTCAACATGAAAATTTTATTATACTTTCCAATGTGTTTATTTATAATTGGGTTACTCATAATTGACGAAAGAGTTAGCATTCAGCAAATCTTGACTGACATTGAAAAATGAGAGCTTAAAATGAATAGGATGCTTTGAAAATTTGGCATTCTCTATCGACTAGATAGCATTCTTTGACTTACAAGTTACAAATCCCCATGTTTGATTGGGTACTTTACCTACTCCGACATTTTTTTATGAACAAATACATAACCATAGAACATTCTTGTTCTTATTTATAAACCATGTGGAACCCACTTCTCAAATATAACCCGATTTAGCTTAATAATTTCCCCTCTAATTACGGAATTTAGCGAGAAAGAATACCAAAAAAAAAATCACTTTTGAGTTTTACGAGGGGAAAACGATATTAAATTTACCTACAATATAAATTACATGTACTTTAGTTTGTTTTCCACAGTATATCTAAGTTAATAGGATTAATTGGTAGCAAATTAAAATTTTATTTAAAAGTTTGTTAGTTGTTAGTAAATTTTTATATATATAAAATAAAATTTAAATTTCTAACACTCATTTAAACAAATGAATAAATTGATTATTTGGTAAATTTAAATTAGTTATATTAATTTATTTTTCACAAAAATGTTAAATGTTCAAATTTTTTGAGTAAATAAATTTAATTAAATTGTTGAAATTTAAAAACTACTCACGCACTACTCTCTTTCTCCTTTAACGATTGTTTTTTTTTCTTTGTTGTTGTTGTTATTGATGATAATGTTATTGTTGATGTTGTTATTATTATTTAATTTTTTTTTCTTCTCATCCTCTTTTATTATCGTTATCATTGTATTAATATTCTTCTTCTTCTATAAATGTTTAGAAGACTAGAATAAAGAAAATTTGATGCACAACACATAAATTTTAAATTTTAGTGTACAGCACACAAATTTTAGTATACAACACAAAAAAATTGGAAGGACTATATACTCAAAACATTGACACCCAACCAATAAAATACGCACAATACATAAATTTTAGTATGAAAAAATAGACAAAAGTACACATTGATTTTCATACGGTGGACAGATGTACCACCAATTTTTTAACGAGTCATTTGTACACACCAATATAAAACTTCGTTGTCAATTCTACCCTTCGGACGGTGGTGGAGGCCAGTGGTACGTATTGTGTGATGTGGACATGTTGGGTGACACAGTGAAAAATAGTATTATTACATTATTAAATTTGTTGAAATAAAAATAAGAAAAAGGCATAATAGAACCACTTTTCATCCTCTTCCTTCTCCAATTCCTTCGAACCCTAACAGAGGGGGAAAAATTCTTCCTTCATTCTCTTCATTTTTCTTTGTAGATCTTCTTCCTATCTGTCGTAATAGGGGTTTGTAAACTCTAAGGTATCAAAATGTCACAGTCTCAACGAAGGAAGAATATACCTCATGCTTGTGCCAGTGGTTGTAATGGCTCGTCTTCTGCACCAAAGAATAGGAAGAAGAAGAAGTTCGACTATAGCAATGGCAATTGTCTGCATGGACTTGACGCAGTGGTGCTTGAGATACTCCCATGCACCAGTATTAATCCTTTGCAGCCTCAACATTGCAGCTACAAACTCTTGAGTTGTGGTGGCTCGGCAACACTCCCACACTGCCCCCTTTGAGTTGCTTGTCCTTCCATCTCTTTGTGAAATTGTTCCAAATGTGCATAGCACAGAAGCAATAATGAACTCCAGGCATAACTTGTTGCATTGCCGAAATAAGACCCTGTTCAGTTAATATGTCAGTGATTAATACAACTGAAGTCCCATTTTAACAACGATTAACTGCATACTTTTGTTAGTCACTAATGAAGTTCCAACCAAGCACCTTGTAGTTGCCCAAGTTGTTGTGTAAATGTTCTAGGAACCATTTTCAGTTATCTCTGATTTTTGAATCCACCATGGCGTAGACAATTGAAAAAATCTGGTTGTTCGTATCTTGACCTATTACAGTGAGCAGCTGTCCTCCATAGAATCCCTTCAAGAATGTACCATCAAGACTAATGAAAGATCTATACCCTAAGACAAAACCCTTCTTACATGCCTTAAAAGAAATATAAATTCTCTTGAACAAGGGCAATGAGTGAGGCATTTGAGTGGTATCCAAGTGTACTGTTGAGCCTGGATTTGCAAGCAGTATTTGCTTAAGATAATCCCTCAACTCAACATATTGTTCTCTCTCTAATCCTTCAATATTTTTTCTTGCCTTTTTCATGGCTCTCTGGATCATCTTATAATTAATTGCTACATTAAACTCTTTCTTAAACCAAGTTTCGGCCTCCGCAAAAGTGATTTTTTTCTCTAATATTTTCTTCTAGTATCTCGGTAACCTACACCCTATCTGCAGACTTGTTATTATGTCTTCTAGCACAGACGTGCTGATCCACAAAAGTCTTCACTTAATAGCTCCTCGACTCGTTAGACATAGATTAGTATGCTTCTTTCCATTTGAGTATTATACTTTCTCACGGATCTCTTAAACTCATCCATGGTAGTAAACTCCATCCCAAGCTCCAGATGAACTTGGCCAAATGGTGCTGTTGGATTGTCCTGAGGCCACACACTCTGCTCACTATCATAATCATCCTCACAATCGGATGACATTGGACTGTATAAATCTTCAGATTCGTACTGGGTCGGAGTCACTGTCATCATCTGAATTAGAGGAATCAGACTCCACACGAGGAACAAAGATCTTTGGCACCTTATTCCTTCCTCCTTGCACAAACCTTTGACTAGTGGGTGCTGACCTCTTATACGATGCTCTTCTGTTCTTCTGACTGTTCTTAGATTGTTGGGTGGGCACTTCATTCTGACCTTTTTGTTGGGATACATTAGGAGGTAGGACTTCTGCTTCACTTTGCTACTGGGTCGTATTTCGGTTGACGTTTGGAATTTCTAGTTTTGGCATTGGTTGGTTTGTAGGAACAGGATTCGGAGATGCTGGCTTCTGACTTTGATTGCAACTTTGGTTGGTGTTGTTTTTCTTATTTCCATTCTTAACATCCATCTTCTTTTTCGGGGTAGGCTTTCTATGGATTGCCATCTTACTTCTTCTTCTTGTGGGTTTTTTGTGGTGTAGGTTGTTCAACAGTATCAGGAATCGGGTTTGGCTCATCATCTACAACATCACTTCAACTTCCTCAGGTAAATCAACAGTATGATCCCAATAAACATGGCATATTCTCTCATTTTCAATACCAAATTCACATATTCGGACTACATCACTGTCAAGCCTAATTAAATGCAAACCATTGGATATTTCATTCTTAGCCCAGTAAAAATCTTTGAAAAAAATATATCCCAAATTCTTAAATAACCCCACCATGAAAAATGTATTCAGAGTTTCCACATTCACTCTAGGAATCACAACAACCACCCCTCCAACATATTTCAGAACTCCATTCATGTTTCTCTCAAATTTTCCTTTGTGATGATACACAAAAGTTATATGATTTGCCATCTGTTTATCGAAAAATTCTCAATTAAACTATAGAATAACCAAATTGATGCAAGTAGTTTGTGCACAAATTGATGTATTTTCATATCATAATACAGATACATGTGAACGAAGGAAGCATTACCTTTGATCGCGTCTGATGCTGAACTCTCCTCCTTTGCACAAGCCTGCGTGTGGACTTCTACGCTTCTTGCCCTACCACTTTTGCCTTCAAAATGTAACAAAAGCGACGAATTGTAATGAACGTAACTGCGAAGTATTCAAAAATTCACTATGGTTACTCTCTGCTAGGGCATGTTTTCATTCAACACTGACATATGAGAATGAAGAGAATGAAGAGACTTGTAAAACTTTTTCTTTTTCTTTTTTGAAAAAATGTAACAAATTTAATAATATAATAATATTATTTTCTATTGTGTCACCCAACATGTCCACATCATACAATATCGTGCCACCTGGCCTCCACCACCGCTGAAAAAATTACTCAGGTCACGAAAGGGTAGAATTGACAACGGAGTTCAATATTGGTGTGTTCAAATGACTCATTAAAAAATTGACGGTACATCTGTCTACCGTATACAAAATTGTGTGTATTTTTTTTTGTCTATTTTTCCTTTTAGTGTATAACATAAAAATCTTAGTGTATAATGCATAAATTTTGATATGCAGCACATAAATTTTTGGAGAATTACATATCCAAAACATTGACTTATCTAACTAATAAAATATATTTGCAATAAAATTTGTATGTTATGTGTAAAAATTTGTATGTTATATGCAAAAATTTGTGTGCTATATACAAAAATTTGTATACTATATATCTAGGGATGTTAAAAAAAATCAGTTTAACCAATTTTTTTATAAATAATTAAAAATTTTGTGTCACAGTGTACTCATAAATATACAATTTTAATTTGATCAATCTATGCCTATTATAATGAAAGGTTTTATAAGAAGGAAGATAATAAATAAAAAATGTTTGTATTAAAGTGAAAAAATAAAGATAAAAATAATTAAAGAAAAGATAAATAATAATAGAAAGAGAAAGAAGAGAGGTTGAGAAAGAGAAAGAGAAAAAAGAGAGACGCGGAGAGAAAAAGAGGAAAGAAGGGTTAAATTTAATTTTTTATATGTTAAAAATTAGTTTAAAATGGTTTATTAAATTAAATTTGGTTTTGTTTTTATAAACTGATTCAAACCGATCCACTACATTATAATTAATTTATAACTAATTTTTATGTGAAAAATCTGAACCATAAACATCATGATAAATTTGAGTAAAGTTTTGTGTTATGCTTTAAAAATTTGTGTGCTACGTTTTACAAATTTATGTGTTATGTGAAAAATTTGTAGATTATATCAATAAATTTGTATTATGTGTAAAATTTAGTGTGCTATACTTTAAAAATTTGTATGTCATATTTTAAAATTTGTGTGTTCTCTAATAAAAATTTATGTACTAAAAAAATACGAAAAATACAATGCTTGTTCTAATTAAGCGCTAATAGAACGTAAATATATACATGTTATTTTGTGAAGGTTTTTTATTGTTAATAAATTAATTTAGTTGAACTTAGTTATTAAAATAATTTGTACATGTAGTAACATTTTTTTTAACCCAAAAACAGAAAAAAATTACAGGCCTGGAAACAATACTTACAATAGGCAGGTAGTCAACTAGTCATGCCGACTGAGTGAGAGAGCAGAGGAAGGGAAATAAAAGCATGTGCAGCACGGAACTTCATGGACCGGTTATTTATCAGACTCACAATGTAATAGGCCAGAAACAAACAATGAGGTAGGGCCCAATGGATATTAGTTTTATTTCTTTTGTGAGGGGTGCTTTAGTGTTTTTGTGTGACCCTGGCAGCTTGGAAAAGAATAAGACATTTTTTCCGATCCATTAAATTGTTATCGTTTTTCCAAGTTCTAGTATTTTGTCCAAAACTGCTCGGTGAATCTTGTTTGTACTTTGTAGTTGGCCTAACATTATTAATGGAGATACACGTAATTGTATGATGATGATGTATACTGATGTGTGGTGACTCTCGGCGAAGATTTTTCTATCGTATATTATCCAATTCAATAGTATAATTGAAACAACAAGGATATAATATATGACCATTCACATAAAAAAAAAAACAAAATGACAATTAATTCTACGTGAATCTCTTAAATAAAAAATATTACGTATATATTTTTATTTATAATTATATGTAAATTGAATTGACTAAATTTGATTTAGTTATTTTAATAATAAATCGAGTCAAGTAGATTCAAACTATTAGATATATATATAAATTGAATCTATCAGCTTTAATTTAATAAGGTTTGAAATTTATCCATAGTAAATCAATATCATTTGTTTCGAATTACATTCATGGTATGTGTCTGTAGTAATTTGAATTGAATGGATTTGAATTAGACTATAATAAATCGAATTGAATGACTTCGATTTACTTGTAACGGATGCTGGGTTAAATTGAAATAAATTGCTTCGATTTAATATATATATAGAATTCGAATTTATTTACTTTGAAGTACATTTCACCAAATCATCCACTTCCAAATCTTGATTTCAGAAAAAGTTTGCGCCAAAAAATCATACTAATTTTAAACTGCAGATATAAAAGAAGACCCAAATCGTATGTATCGGTTGGATAGTATTGCTATATTGTTGGTTCCATCTATAAAGAGATTAGTGAATGAAATTTAATATCTTTAAAAAATAAATAATATTTTGTGATGTTAAGTCACTTAGAATTTTATTATATGTGCTATTGAGATTTTTAAATTACAAATAATAGTTAGAGTAGTGATTTACTAGTTTGTTAAAATTTTAAAAGTACAAATGCAAGATGAAGAAGTAATAAACAATGTTTAATTAGAGTAGTGATTAATTAGATTAGAATTTTTTTTTTGGAATTTAGGTAATCTATTTTAAGTTTCGAATGTTAGATTAAAAAAACAATAGAAGTTTGGCAAGGATTTAATTTAGTTTAATTTTTTTAAATTTAATTTAATTCTTAAATATTAGGTTAATGGGCCAGGAATCTAGTTTAAATTTAATTTATTTAAAATGAATATAATTTAACCCTTAAATGTTAGTGTTTAAATTAATGTAATTTAATTTAGTTTAAATTTTTTACTTTACATCTTGAATATTAAATTAATTATATACTGTTAGAATTTAATTTAATTTGATTTAATGTAATTTAATTAAATTATTAAATGTTAGGCTATTTATATCCAAAGTTGTAATATAATTTACATGATCTACTATTTGTGTAAATTGAATAATTTTGATTGATATTACATATATCAACCTTTTTTAATGTAAATCAAATCATATTGATTCGAGTGACATGATATTTAATAAATCAAATTTTATTATTTCAATTTACATGAAATCATACTAAATCAAATTAGATTGTTTCAATTTATATAAAATAAAAGTAAATTGAAATAAGTTGATTCAATTTATATAAAATTAAGATATTAATGTTTATTTTTTGCATTTGGAACAGTTACGTAAATTTTAAGCTCTAATAATTTGTTTTTTGCATTTGGAACAGTTACGTAAATTTTAAGCTCTAATAATTTGTTTATGTGATTTGTCCTAAAATATATTAAACCACTGGATTTCAAATAGTGAGAGTCAAAATCTATAGTTCTCACAAAAATGTGAAAGATGTTTTTAAATGGCCAAAATTTTGATGATTACATTCTTCAAAAATCAGGTTTCAAATATATAAATATAATATGAAGTATGGCTCAAATGGCATAGTTTTTCCATACTCAATTAAGAGGTCGCGGGTTCGAATCTCCTATCTTTGGTGTATATATATATATATATATATATATATATATATATATATATATATATAAAATAGAAACAACCCTATTGGAACTTCAAATAGTAAATAAAATATTTTTCAAAATTACCAAAAGAACTCTAAATTTAAAAATAAAACACACTTTGTAGAATTTAATCCAATATTTTCTGGGCGAAATTGATAAAGAAAAAAAAAAACAAAAAGACAAAAATTGAATTTTTTTTTTTTGAAAAAAGGAAGTTTAACACGTTAAAGTAGAGCATGTGGGAAACATAAACAAAAATAAACAAGACAATAAACACCATACAGCAGGGTATAATCCATTGTCATCTCCAACATTGCCATCAACAATCGAACGGATTAACACCACACCATTCTTTGTAGCTAAAAAATGACCTATTCTTGATTTCATCAACACCTGTCTTGCAGCTCCGGAAAACTCTGCTATTTCGTTCCAGCCAGATATTCCAGATCACCGCAAAGAACCCTATCAGCCACTTCTTTTACTGCGAGTTACGACCAGACGCTTCAATCCAGCTCTCAAACAGCTCTTTGACAGTTTCCGGAATAGTCCAAACTCTATCAGCCTTCGTCAGCCAAGCACACCACACCTGCCATGTAAACTCACAGCCAAGAAACAGATGATGCACAAATTCTATTTCTTTTTTGTACAGAACACAAATATTATCACCATAATGTATAATTTCTAGTCTATTGAGTCTCTCTTTAGTGTTGACTCTGCCTACTAAGACAAACCAATCAAATATTTCAACTCTTGGAGGAACCAATCCTCTCCATATGATACTGGTGAAACTGTAGCTTGTGATGTCCTTCGAAAGAGTCTCTTTCTGTAGCACCTGCACAAAAAAGTTAGTAGAAAAAATACCTGTTCTGTCAAATTTCCATATAACTGTATCCTCTCTATTAGATGATAGTCTAGCCTGCCGTAGCCGCTCATGAAGTTGATTGAGCAGCTCCAACTCCCATTGGAATAATTCTCTCCTTCATTGAAAGTTCCATACCCACTCTAACCCATCCCAAAACCCACAGTCCCCTACGACAGATCCTTGCTGATTTGACATAGAGAAGAGTCTAGGAAAACTATCTTTCAAAGAGCCACTTTGTAACCAATCGTCCTCCCAAAATCGAATACGTCTGCCATTCCCCATTTTCATAGACAAACCACTGATCATCATATCTCTTACCTGTTGCTCTTTAACATTAAGCTGGCAAATGTCTTTTCAAGGGCCACCTCTTGACGGTAATAGCTGTTTTGACAACATTAAAATTGGGTTCAAATGGTTACAAGAACATACAATCTTCTTCCACAACGTGCAATCTTCCATCGAAAAGCGCCACCACCACTTGAATAGAAGCGATGCATTTTTTATTAAAGCATCCCCTACACTTAAACCACCTAACTTTTTCGGAGCTTGCACTATATCCCATCTCACAAATGGTATACCGTTGTTTTCATCTTTTTTACTCAAAAAAAAATTTTCTGTAGCCCAATTATCTTTTCTACAACCATCTTTGACATCTTATACAAAAAGAATGATTAAATTGAAAAAGATAAATTAAAATTAAAATAAAAAATAGAAGGAGTAAATTGAAATTAAATACAAAAAGAACTATTCTACTTTTTTATTCAATTTTTTGATGCAACAAAAAATGAACTCCTCAATCTAATTTGTTCACACCATATTATAGGAATTAAATCGAAGAGACTCACTCAATCTTCTACCCAATTTCTCAATATAACAAGAGAGAGACTCACTCAATCTTACTTGTTCATAGCATGGTTTCATCATGAAACCAAAAATTACTTTGGTACTACTCTAATCACTCTATATGATGACTACAATAGTTTTTGAGGTATTTTATAACATCTTATTAGGTTAAAACAAAGAAAACTTTAAATCCACAAATATAAAGCCCGATTTAGTAATTAAATAAACAAAATCAAAATACATAAAATTAAATTGAGCATTTTAAAAATATAAACTAATAACTTCTAAATAATACTTGAACTCTTCATAACACGAATATTTGAAACACGTATTATTCTTTTTTTTTTAAAAAAATTCATCTTCAAATTTTATAGTTAGAAAAATAGTGTATAAAGAAAACAAATATAAGAAAGATAATTTTTATTTTTTTTATCTTTTTACACTATGTTTTTTTATTTTTTTAATAATAAAATCAACAAAAACAACAAAATAATAATGAAACACCACAAAAAAAACAAAGATAATAAGAACATAAAAAAGGACACGAGATACTCTTAACTCTTTTTTGTTTTTTTTTTCTTTCTACGCTTTATATATTATTATTTTTTTAATAATAAAATTAACAAGAATGACGTAACAATAATAAAACATAATAAGAAAAACAAAAATGAAATGTAAAAGATACTGAACTCTTTTTTTTGACACAAGAAGAATAAATATAAATTATTAATAAGAATTAATTTAATATCTGAAATCTTATATCAAATGATAAAAAAATAATGAATAAACCAAAAGATAAAATTTAAAGTGAATAAAAAAGATATATTAAAATTGAAATAGAAATAAAAGGGATAAATTGTAATTGAATAAAAAAGAATAATTTTATTTTTTATCTAATTTTTTGACGCAACAAGGACTCCTTAACTTAATTTGTCTCAATTTTCTAATGCAACAAGAGAGATACTCACTCAACTTTATTTGTCTACATCATAATTTCATCACGAAATCAAAAGCGGGACTTTCATATCTCTAATCAGTGAATGTCGACTAACATAATTTATGAGGTATTTATAACATCTTATTAGATTAAAATAAAGAAAAACCCTAAGTCCATATAAAGCCCAATATATTAACTAAATAAACAAAATCAAAATATATCAAACTAAATTGAACATTCTAAAAATATAACCTAATAACTTCTAAATAATACTTGATCTCTTCATATCACAAACATTTAAATCACGTATCATTTTTTTCCTCTTCAAAAAAGATTTGTTCTTGAATCTTGCTATTAAAAAATTAGTGTATAAAAAGAACAAATATAAAAAAGATAATTTATGTATTTTTTTTCTTTTCTTTTGCACAATATATTTTTTTTAAATAATGAAATCAACAAGACGACAAAATAATAATAAAACAAAAACAAGGAAGACAAGGACAATAAGAACATAAAAAAGACGCGAGAGACATTAGAACTTTTTTTAAGGACATAAGAAGAATAAATATAGATTAATAAAAATTAATCTAATATCTGAAATATGATACGAAATGATAAAGAAAAAGAGGATAAACAAAAAGATAAGAATTCAAAAGGAATAAAAAGATACATTAAAATTAAAATAGAAAATAAAAAGGATAGATTGAAATTGAATATAAAGAGACCCACCCAACAAAAAAGGGACTCCTAAATATTCTATCCAATTTCTCGATACAATAAGAGAAGGACTCACTCAACCTTACTTGTGCACATCATGATTTCATCACAAAAGTCACATCTCTAATCACTGAATTATGATTACTATAATTTATGAGGTATTTATAACCTCTTATTAGGTTAAATTAAAGAAAAATCCTAAATCCATAACATAAAATCCAATTCAATAACTAAACTAGTGTATATTTTCGTACTCTATACGGGATAATATATAAAATTATATAAAAAAATTTATTAAAAAATTAAATAAAATATATATAATAATAATTATTATAAATATTTTACAAAGTTATAATTAAAATCAAACTCTCAATATTTCAATATTAAAATATTAAAAATAAGAGAAAATTTCACTCCCCTCCCTTACGAGATGCTAAAATGACACTCTCATCCCCTCTATTTTATAAATGTACATTCTCCTCCCTTCTAACTTTTAAAAAACCTCCTCTTTAATCCATTTTAAATTTTTTGTGTTAACTAATATTAACTTTATCCATTTTTAAGAAAAAATAAATTATTTTTTAAAAAAATACCCATTAGCAAAAATTTTATTTTTTATCATTAAATTTTGCTTACCAAAATACCCTTTAATAAATTTTTGTATTGATTAAATTGAATTTTTACCAAAATATTTTTAAAAAAATTAATAATTAAATTATTTTTTTCTAAAATACCTACCATTCAATAATTTTTTAATTATTAAATTATGATTTTACCAAAATTTTTGTTAATAATTATTTTTATATTTTACTATTAATTTTTCGATATCAATATATATTATTTTAACATTAAATAAAAAAATCTTACTACTGTTAATATGTATAACAATTAATATATATTGATATTGAAAAATAATCTTACTAAAATTTTTTATTTAATGTTAAAATAATATATATAGATATCAAAAAATTAATAGTAAAATATAAAAAAATTATTAACGAAAATTTTGATAAAATTATA
This sequence comes from Arachis ipaensis, assembly GCF_059453495.1. Classification (NCBI taxonomy): domain Eukaryota; kingdom Viridiplantae; phylum Streptophyta; class Magnoliopsida; order Fabales; family Fabaceae; genus Arachis; species Arachis ipaensis. The sequence continues at coordinate 9,726,237 of NC_142436.1, forward strand.
ATTTAATAATTAAAAAATTATTAAAGAGTATTTTTGAAAAAAAATATAATTATTAAATTTTTTAAAAATACAATTTAATCAATAAAAGAATAATTTATTAAAGGATATTTTGGTAAGCAAAATTTAATAATAAAAAATAAAATTTTTGTTAATGGATATTTTTAAAAAAATAATTTATTTTTTCTTAAAAAATGGATAAAGTTAACAATAGTTAACACAAAAAGTTTAAAATGGATTAAAGAAGAGATTTTTTAAAAGTTAGAAAGGAGAAGAATGTACATTTATAAAATAGAGGGGAGGGGAGTGTCATTTTAACATCTCATAGGGGAGGGAGTGAAATTTTCTCTAAAAATAATTAGTCTTTGTCTTAATCAATTTGAATTTGTTGAGTGGTTATCTCACTCGTCCGCTTAAACAACTATTAGGAGTTAGAATTTCGCCTTGTGTGTGTAGCAATCCATTGGCTAACGGTAAACCCTTAATGAATGAAGCATCAATACGTGGTTAGACTTGGCAAGAGTGCCCGAATACGTGGCTACCCGACCCGTCCATACCCGATTGAGGAGGGTAATAACTTGACCCGAGTCGGGGCTGATTTTGCTCAGGACAGGCATGGTCGGGTTTACGGTGTACCCACCCCAAATATATACATATAAACACTTTTTATGAATTAGGATTTGCCTTACATCAATTCACAACTTCAATCCATACTCTACAGCCATGCAAGAGAAACTCAGTTATCTTCACCCAAAGTCTTCTTCTTCTCGGCTTCTTCAAAAATCTTCATAGCTCCCGTCATCGTTGTTGCTGAGCCCATCGCCGCCTACCCTTCACAGCTCCCATATTCGTTCACAGCTCATATCACCATCGTTATTTATCCCGTTACCGTCGCTGTTGAGCCCGTCGCCATCTCCCTCTCTCTCTTCCTTCCTCCCTCCCCCCTCCCCCCTCCCCCCTCTCTCTATATATATATAAGTTTGTTAAGTTCTTTTCTTCTTTTTTCACAAACTCATCATGCCGTTGCTATGAGCCTGAGCGTTGCCCTTACAATTTTATCTGAGTATGTCACCAAATAAAATAAAATTTAGTTACATCAAACTAAATTGAATATTCTATTAATATAATTTAATAACTTTTAAATAATATTTGATCTCTTCATATCACAAATATTTAAAACACGTATTAAAAATTCATATCCCAATCTTATAAATCAACACTTGACATTTTGATGAAGAGAGAGCTCATCTTTTTAGCTAAAATTAGGTGAACCAAAAAGAAATAATCCTCTTCTGTATTACATCGATGTCATTTTATAGTGAATTTTAGATTAAAATTTATCGTGTTTTTATCTATTTTTATAATGATAAATAGAGATTATTATTGTTGTGGAGAGAGCGCATAAGAGAATTACCAATTAGACAATTACTGTTCCATACTATTAATGGATGATTAAGTACATTAATCATTAATCAATTACAATAATATAAGAGAGAGAGCGAGCGAGCGAGCTTGATGGGCAAGAAAGGGTAACGGATGATTCACAAGACATGGCGGCGAGCTCAACGACTAGTTATTATTTGAATTTTGTTGTGCATGGACTATATTGCCCCCGGTGAGTCGCTATCTTGCCATGTGCACCTTGGTTTATATCTATTATTGTCTGTATATTAAAAGTACAAGGACAATTTAGAGTCATTTAAGATTTGAAGCTAAAAAGAGATTTCTCATTTTTCATAACGGTAACGTTCACCTTAGCCACTTCCTCACTCTTCAGTTCTTCTTCCCTCTCTCATTGTTTCACATCAAAATTTGAATCCAAACACTTACTTAGTTCTTCTCCCACTCATACAAACACACTTTCTCTCACTCTCTTCATAGATCCACCATTTTTGCAAGCTCAGCAAAGAAGCCATGAAGCAAAACAAGGTAGCAACAACAGAGAATGGTTTCTTGGGGAGCATTTCTTCCTCCTCAATCAGAAACCTCATCATTCCAAAATCATTCTCTTCCACTCGAAACAAATACACTTCACTTTCTTCCTCAAATTCAAATTCAAACCCTAAAGTCCCCAAATCCAACGCTGAAAACACTCCCCCAGCAGATCCAAACATCATCAACCATCAACAATCTCAGATCAAGGCTCCAATTTCTCACACCCAATTGAACGACGATCCTACAGTGAAGGTTCCATTTTGAACTTTGAAGCTGTGATCTGTAACCCTAGTAGTGATTTGCTGTGATCAAAGAAGCACCCATAGATTTTTAAAACTCATATTTTTCGAGCCTTTAATTATTTGAACTTCTTGATGCAGGTTGTGGTGCGAATTAGACCTGAGAATAAGAATAACAATGCGAAAGAAGGAGATTCGAAAATTGAGAAGGTTTCTTCTGATACATTGTGTTTGGGGGATGCACTATTCACCTTCGACGAGGTTTTTGATACCAACTCCAGCCAGGTAAAAAAAACTGGAACTGTTATGTGTAAAATTGTGTTTAGAATGAAGGAATTGCTTTACTTGATTAGCTTCAGTGTGACTTATTTGTAAGTTGAACTTCTATATGTTATGTTCTTATACTATAAATCTGTGTTAAACGGGTGGTTAATTTGTACTTAAATTGCATGAAATGCAGCAATTAGTACTTAACTTATTTGTAGCATTTTCAAATCATTCAAGGACTTATTTGTTGTTTCGTATCTTTAAGGGCTATTTTTGTCATTATGAACTTTCGGATACTATTTTAGTAGTTTACCCAATATAATAATACAAAGAAAGAAATTAGGTTATCCTACCATGGAAAAAAGTATGAAGTGGCACAATAGAAAAATATTAAGTGTTTGAGAATGAATATCAAACTAGCTTGGTAATAGATAGATAGATATGTGCTAAAGGTTGTTTAATTACTAAAAGCTACTTACGTGAATTGCCTGTTAGAATGAAGCAATTAGTACTTTTACCTTCCTTGCTTCAATTATATATATAACATTCTGATTTATGTTTTGATTAATCTGAGTTAAAGAAGGGTAATAAAGTGTACTTCATGAATTTCCTGGTATAATTAATTAGCAGTAGTAGTAATTTTTCTTCTATACTTCAGTGTGATTTATAAGCTTTTTGGTTGTTTAGGAGGATGTTTTCCAGTCTGTGGGTCTACCGTTGGTTAGAAGCGCTTTAGCTGGTTACAACACTTCAATTCTGACATATGGCCAGGTATATGTTATTGATGTTAGCTATGATTTTTTAAACTTTTGTGGAAAAAGAAAATGTGTTGCAATTGCACAAATATTGAGGACTAATTTTTCACCTCATCTGTGCGTTGTTTGCTAGTCTGGAAGTGGAAAGACTTATACAATGTGGGGTCCCCCAAGTTCCATTGTTGAGGAGCCTTTGAGTCAAAGTCAACAGGGAATTGCTCCTCGGATCTTCAGAATGTTATTTACTGAGCTTGAAAGAGTATGTTTCTGTTTTCTACATTAACTGATAATTATCAGAAGTGAAGCATCTTGGTTTTCAAAATTTGAATGACTATTTCAGGAGAAACGTATGTCAGATAGGAAACAGTTCAACTATCAATGTCGTTGTTCTTTTCTTGAGGTAACTGAACTTGAATTCTTTATAAAACCCTCTCAATTTGCTCAGGAGATTGTTCCTTCGTGTTACTAACTTTTTCTTTTTTTTTTTTTTGGGTCTCTTTTTGGTGTTTGCTAAACAGATTTGCCACGATCAAATTAAAAATTTACTCAATCCAATCCAGCAGAACCTTGAGGTAGGTATCATTTTAATCTTCAGTGGTATTAGGGAATTTACTCAATCCATCTTTTATAGAAAACACTTCTTCCTAGTTTCTGTCACTTCAGTTTCTGCATGCTTATGATAATTATGCCTTGGTCAAAACTATTGCAGGTGAAGGAAGATTCAAAAAATGCACTGTATATTGAGAATTTGATTGAGGAATATATCACAAGCTACGATGATGTAGCTCAAATCATGATCAAGGTAGAGAGAAGCATTTAAAGAGTATACTCAAATTTAGATGTCTACATATTCATGCTTATGTTAACTGAGATTTTGGTCAAAAATTATGTTTTAGTCTCAGTCAGCTAAGTTAATTTCTCAATATATGTTGCAGGGCCTTTCAAACAGAAAATATGGAGGCTTTAAGTCTAATGGGTACAAATCACACATCATTTTCACCTTTGTAGTTGAGTCTTGGTGTAAGGTATTGCCAAATTCTTCATTTTTAGGTAACAGCTCTAAAATTCGTGTTGATACTTTGGTTTCATCTTGTTAATTTATCTCTATTATGCTGCTGCAGGGAATTTCAAAAAGCTCCAATGGCTTAAAAAGTAGTAAGATCAGCCTTATTGATCTTGCTGGGCTTGACAGGGATACAACTGATCATGCAGACCAATATCATATGGAAACCATAAATTTAAAGAAGTCATTATCTCAGCTTGGGTAAGATGCCATGACTAAATTGTCAAAGATGATCAAATATTAGGGATTTAGAATATCAACAACTTAAACAACATCAATAGAAGACTAAGGATTTAGAACACCAAATGTAAAGAACATCAATATATTTGTACATAACTCTTGAAGCCATATTACTATGCGAAATCAATAGCAGACGTGTATACATCTGGTACATCAAAGACTAATTCTACCTATCAAAGGTTTTAGGTCATCCAGGATTCTAACGCCATTCAAAATTGATTGGATTTTTATCTTTTATCATTTTGGAAGTTGAATGTAGTATATTATGTTAATTTTGTCAGCCTGTTGTTACATGCTTGAATATTTCATACTGCAAAAATAATGTTATTTTCTTTGTGGAACACTGTCCATCACTTTTGAATCAGTTTCTTGTTTCATGCTAATGACCAAGTACATGAACATAACATTATTTTTATTTCTGACCACTGTATAAGTTATTGGTACAGCCATTTTGTGGATGCTCTGATTAACGAACCTCAATTTGCAAAAGATGAAGCCAACCCACACAAGAAATCCTGTTTAACACATTTACTACGAGACTCACTTGGTGGAAATTCGAAGCTCTCAGTAATCTGTTCGATCTCCCCTGATAACAAGTATTTTTACTTAGATCACAGTGTTTAATTCACTAGTTTATTAAAATTGAATTCAGATATAAATATTCTATTTGTTGATTGTAGGAGTAATAGTGAAACACTCAGCACACTCAGATTTGGACAACGAGTAAGATCCGTTAGAAATGAGCCAGTTATCAATGAAATAAAGGAGGCTGATGTTGATTTCAGTGATACAATCAAGAACTTGAAGGTATATTCTAGGGCTTGTTATTGCAGATAGCTTTTGAATGAACACAATAGTGCAAATTATGAGGGTCAAAATGTGTTTCCATTGCTTTAGGAAGAACTTATCAGGGCAAAGGATGATGGGGGTAAAAAGGGATCCTTCCAAGGGTGTAATGCACAGGAAAGTCTTAATCATTTGAGAATCAGCATAAACCGCTCATTGATCCTTTCTAACATAGAGAATGACACCAATGAGGTGGTAAATGTCAATGAGGATGACATAAGGCAATTGCAGCAGCAGATTGATGAATTGTACAGCTCATGTGAAGGGAGCCCTAAAGACATTTCTGTCACTGAAGATTGTGTCCAGTTTTCTTCTGTTGAAAATTGTGATGCAGACATGCTCAATGACGGGGACATTGTGATATCAGCAGATAACATTGATTGCATCGAAAACACTTCAGAAGGCATTAAATCAGTCCATTCGTGCAGTCCATCTCCAATACTTGATGGACCAAAGTTGTCTGATTCCCCAAAATTTAGCAATAACCTAAGGAAAAACGTGACTTTTGCATCAAGTAATCTTGGACGTTGGAACAATGTGGCAGAGAATTCAAATTTAGATGAAGATTTGTCAAGAAAATCATTTAAAGAGTGTCAGCATATGCAATCCTCTTTACGGTCTAGCAAGGCTGAATCGTTGGCAACAAGCCTCCAGAGGGGATTACAAATGATTGACAATCACCAGAAGAACTCAGCATTGAACAAATCCACAACCTCCTTCTCATTTGAGCACTTAACCTTGATGGCATGCCCAGAAAATGACCAGGCTGAATCTTCTGATCATACAATACCGAATAAGCCTTCCAGTGATGGAGAATACACCTCCCTTTGTGCATCTTGTCGAACAAAATTATGCGATAAGGATTATGCTGAGGTCCAAGATAGCTTGAAAGTCCCAAAAGTATGTTTTCACATGATTTCCACATAGAAGATTCTTTCTTATTTTTTTTTTTCCTTCTCTCATTTATCCCTTTTTTTTCCCCCTGAAGCACTTGGATAATGTGTGCATGGAGCAAGCAGCTAGAATCAAGCAGCTAAATGAAATGGTACTAAGATTCTCTAACCTTAATGAATTATGTTTGGGCTGCACTTTACATTATTGATAATTATTCTGTTTGTTTCCAGGTGGAGAAATTGAAAGACGAAAACAAGGTCAGTTGGTTTTTTAATATAAAAATTTGAATTCTATTCGTTTCATGGTACTTAAAATTCCCATTCTCAAATGTTTTCGATGTCATTTTCAGATTCTGAAGGGGACATCCTCAATTGGTCATTTCCCATATATTACAGGGGAAGAATGTGAAATTAAAGAAGTACAGGAAGAGTGTGCTAAAAAAGATAGCTCTTTTGATGCTAATGAGAAGGAATTGCTTCTTGAAGAAATTAAGAATCTAAGGAGCAAGCTTCAATCATATGGTGATGCACCGGTTAAAAAGTCAACCGATATACTTAGATCTTCTTTAATGTCAAGATCCATACAACTGCAGAAGAGTGGTGTGTTTTCTCATGAAAATGATGGGGAAGAGCTAGAGAATGAAAAGCAGAGATGGACCGAAATGGAAAGTGAATGGATTTGTCTTACGGACGAACTTAGAGTTGATCTTGAGTCCCAGCGCCAGCATGCAGCGAGGGTGGAGGCAGAACTGAGATCTGAGAAGAAGTGCACAGCAGAGTTGGATGATGCACTAAATAGAGCAGTCACTGGTCATGCTAGAATTGTGGAGCACTACGCTGAGCTACAAGAGAAATATAATGACTTGGTTGTTAAGCATGAGGCAGTAATGGAAGGGATAGCAGAGGTGAAAAGGGCGGCAGCAAAGGCCTCAAAAAAGGGACATGCTCGCTTTGCCAAATCTCTTGCTGCCGAGCTTTCTGTCATGAGGGTGGAGAGGGAAAAGGAATCAAAATTGTTGAAAAGGGAGAACCAGATTTTGAAAAGTCAACTCCGAGATACTGCGGAAGCTGTTCAGGCAGCCGGAGAACTACTTGTTAGACTAAGAGAAGCTGAACATGCTGCATCTGTTGCAGAGGTAAATAACTTTAGAGACATGAAATTTATTAAAATGGTAGCTTTCATAAAATAATAATCACTGGATGCAGAATAAACTACTTAAGAGGGTATATATCCTTCTATTATCAAATACTTGCATGTTTTTGAACCAGTTTAGTAGAGCCTGTTCTAGAAACATTTATATTATCTCCATGAGGCATATATAATAATTAACTGAGTTGATGAAAAGGTTCAGCATTGTGGTATTCATGTTTCTAATGTTATGATGCAGGAAAACTTTGCAAACGTGCAACAAGACAATGAGATGTTAAAATTGCAAATTGAAAAGCTGAAAAGTAAACACAAGACAGAGGTTAGTACCATGAAGCAGTACCTTGCAGAGAGCAAATTACCAGAATCTGCACTGCAACCACTGTATCAAGAGGATTCTGAATTGGCACACAACAATGCCACTTCATATACTTATGATGATCAAGCATGGAGAGCAGAATTCGGAGCATCATATCATGATCATCATTACTACTAATTCAATTGTTTCTAGCATCAGATCCTACTTGGATCTAGGAGCTCCCTATAATGTAACCCATATATGCATATATTCTTTGTATTCCTACAAACTATTTTTTGTGTGTTGTAACCTTGCTATTGCTTTATCATCACCACCTCTGTACTAAATTCTTGAATTTTTTTGGTAAGCTTGCTACTGTTGTTTAGCAATGTCGTCTTTTGTCATTTTTATTGTAATCCAACTTGCTAACCATAACTTATGTAAAATATAATTTCTCCATATTTGAAAATGACAAATTCATCTAATATATTTCTTGAGTTAATACTCAAAATGGCCCTTGAAATTTCTATTGACTCAATTTGAACCTCCAAATTTTAATAAGTGACTCACGTTAGCCCTTCTATTAATCTCCATTAACGGAATGCTTACCTGAAACGTTAAGTGACATATGAGTCTGACACCTAACCTTATTAAATGGCGTCGTTTCTTCCTTGGCGCGTAATCTCTCATCAGACAACATCGTTTTAGCCATTTTGGGGTTAAAATTCAATTACACTTCATCACCTGTGATCAAATCACTCAAACAAGGAAACTCTTCTTCTTCTTTTTTCATTCTCTCGCATGTACCATACGGTGGAAGATCAATGTTGCTGCTACTGTAGGTTGTCGGCAAAGTTCGTCGCACGCGTTTCCGTTTGCTAGGATGAGGAAGAACAACCTACACACCACCGTTTCTCCTAGAAAGGTAGTAATACAAGCATTCTACGTTTGAGTTCAATATTATGTTTGTGTCTTCTCTTGGTTGGGATTTATTGGCCATTGATTTCACTATTTGATGCTCAAATGGATTGGGTGCATTGTGAAAGTAGATAGTTTTTGTTATTGATCATCTTCTGTTAAGGTTTTTTTTTAAAAGACTGGTTATGATTAATGGTAACTATGTTACAGAGAAAAAAATGAGTGAATACCCCACCCGACCCCTGACAATTACCTCGAAAGGACAACGAGGCCCCCAATAAAAAAAAACACCCAATCCGACCCTTGATATTTTTTTTGGGACTGATTAGCCCCTGTGCCAAAAAAAATAACATTGACTTTTTTTTGGCACAGGGGCCTCGTTGTCCTTTCGAGGTAATTGTCAGGGGCCGGGTTGGGTTTTTTTTTTTTCAAGGGCCTCGTTGTCTTTCGAGGTAATTGTCAGGGGCTATTTTGGGTTTTTCTCAAAAAGGATACATCCAAGTTAGTGAAATCTATCACTTCTTTATGTACCAGTTTCTCCTTATAGATGATTCCAATAGCTGAGTTTTTACTATGATTAGTGTTAACCGTGTTATTTTGACAAATAATTTGCTTAAGTTTTGTGGGATGATATTTTTTTTGAAAATATAAAATGAGAAATTCAGGGTTAAGTAAATAGATGATGTTTGTCAATGCGATAATGCGTAGATGTTAATTATAGATAGCAAAAAATTATGTAGCTGTCGTTACAAGGAGCACTTTTGTATATAAATTTTTACATTTTCTGTTCTAAAAAAAGATTGTTTGCCATGTTAATATAGAGTCAGCTGATGCATGATATAAAAGGCTTTGGATTTTGAAGTTATGTTGTTAATTGTTTGAATTATATTTGTAGATGGGTGATTTGATAACCATTGTGTAGCATTACAGCAGCTTTATTACAAAGAATGATGGCAGTGTAGTTTACGAAAGGGACAGCACGGATGAATTAACTGGACTAGATGAAGATAGATTGGATGTATTTTCACTGAGAGATTACTACAAGGAGCTCGGTTATGCTGACATTGTTGAATGTTAGTGGCTTGTTTCTAGTAGACCTTTAAAAAGTGGATTGAGAGCACTTTCACATGATAAGAAATTGTTAGAGATGTGCTATCTTACAAGAATGAATCAAGGAAGAGTCCACTTATATTTTGAGCATTGAGTTTTCCAACCTCATGATGATGAAGTACCTCAGTTAATAGAGCTTACTCCCATCGCTTCTGAAGAAGACAAGGATGCACCAGTCATCACAACTAATCCAATAAGAAGTCCAAATGATGTCTCAGCTACGAAGCCTACTGAAGAACCACCAGCCCAGGCCCAATCCAAAGCACTAGCCCAGGCCCAAGGAAAACCACCAGCCCAGGTCCAACTTGAATTACCAACCCAGGCCCAACCTAATTCACCAGCCAATATCAAGTTATCTAAACCCAGGCCCACTTCAACCAGATCCACCACCACTAACATCAAATCTAAACCTAAACCCAAATCCAAACAAACCCAAACTCACTACAACTAATTTTGCCAAGATCAACCACACATCATCTAAATCTGTAACCAAACCCAAACCCAAGACCAAACCCTCATCATCTAAAGTCACAACCACTAAGCCTACAAACAAGTCCCAATCTAAACCCACTTTAGTTAATTCTACCAAGAGCAAACCTATTACCAGATCATCTGCTAGATCAGCAACTAAAATAGTAGAAAGTCAGGATGGTGGAGACCAAACCAGTAGTAGTAGTGTCTCATATGATTCTATAGAAGACAACTTATATAAGCCTAACCCATTTGAAAGCTCAAATGACTCTGATATTGATGGTGAAATTTCTGAAGTAAGGAAGAGAGATTTGAAGTTCAAGCATGCACAGGGGTCTGCCTAAAAGAAGGGAAAAGAGATTATGACTAATTAAAAGTTAAATCTGTAGACATACCGTGTGTCCATGCATGTGCAGCAATTTCAAGGATAAACAGAAATTCTGAATACTTTTGTCATCATTGGTTGACTATAGGCATATAGGGCTATATATATGCATTCCTTAAATCCAATATCGGGTGAGAAACTGTAGGAAAAATTTGAATACAGCAAGCCTCAAGCACCTAAAATTAGGAGAAGGCCAGGAAACCTTAAGAAGAAAAGGAGAAAGGACACTGATGAGAAGCCTTCAGACAGTAAGAAGTCCAAAATTGCAACAAAACTAAAGAGGGTGTACAAAGAATTCACTTATACCTACTGTGGTGTTAAAGGACACAATAAAAGAAACTGTTCTCATAGAAAAGCTGATGATATTGTCTGTGCTCTTGCTGCTGCTACTGCAGCAACTGTTGTAGCTAAATCCAAATCTCAAGATGGAGCTAACGCAAATGCACCCAATGATGCTATGGCAACTGCTAGTATACAAACTGTGGATGCTCCACAGGCTTCAGAGATTGCCATCACCATCCCACTTGTTCACACCCAGAAATTATAAAGCAGGTAACATTATATAACACATTAATTAATTCATTAATTATGTAACTTAACCTATCAAATACTTCCATTTACTTGTAGGTGCCTCCACCTCCACCTCCACTAATAAGGTTGGATAAGCTGCCACATAAATGAAGAGCAATGCAAGGAGCTAGTTTTGGGACAACATCAAGGTTGATAGGATTTATGAAATTTATTCCCACTCCTAGCTTCAAAGCACCAAAAAAGAAATAGAGATTAAATTATATTGTCTTTTGTGGATGAATTTGATAATTGTAATCCAATGTGTTTTAAGGTTGTTTTGTGGCTGAAGTTTGTGTCAATGATTGTTTATGTCTTTTGTAGTGTCTTGTATAGGGCTGTATTTTGAAACTTTTTAAATAGCTCTTTTGTTTTGTGTCTGTAATAATGATACTTTAGACATCATTCTTAGTTTATCATATCTTAAAATACTCATTGTCATGACTATGATTGACTATAAAATCAAATTCAAAGTTTATTATTATAATTTATTATATGTTTATCTTTTTTTTAGCAGATATAATATTAATGTTTTGATTAGATGAAAGAAATTGGTTAAACTTTCTAGTTGTATAAGCCTTTTTCTTGATACTTTGTGCAATCAACATTCAGTTCTATTCTCATGAAATGATTATTTCATATTTTCTAATTCTCTCTGCTTCTATATTCAAACAACGCCAACTTTAATTATTTGATGTCTTTCTTTTAATTCTCTCTGTATTCGAACAACGACAACTTTAATTATTTGATGTCTTTCTTCCAATTCTCTTTTGTGTAAGTATTATTATAATTTAGATTCAAGATTTATTTTGTAATTTAGAGATTTAGTGTATATATATAACAAATTGGTTCATTAGTTTTATTTGCATATTTGTAAATACTTAATTAGTCTCTTGTTTATCTTTGTATTTATCATTTTATTTTACAGGTTTAGTCACAAATTCCAATTTACAGAATCGTATATATTTGTAATATCTTCAGTGAATTTGCAAGTTAGTCACAACTTACAATTTACAAAACAGATTTCTATTAAAAAAATATGATTATAAGGACATTAATTAAATTTTATTAATCACTTTTCTACACCTAAACCATAGCCAATGACTACAACTACAAACAAAACAAGACAAATACTCAAAATACTATTCCATACTTTTAAAATTTTAATTTCAGCTTCTATTGCACCAATTCTCCAACCCACATTCATCTTCCAATGCTCAATACTATTTCATTTTTATTTCTCCCAGGCATATCTTCTTGTTCTTCACCATTTGCCCACACAAAAAGGTCCACACCATCTTCTCCCAGAGGTCTATCACAACAAGAACCATAAATAAATTAAGCATCTATTAGAAAAAGAAGAGATAAATTCAAGAAGGAAGTAATTCAAGAACTTACATTATAGTTTGGACATCCAAAGAATGATCTCTTTAGATTTGCTTTTGTTCCAAACAAGCGAAGAACGGAACGCATCCCACAACCACACCATTGTGGAACCTTTTCCGCTCTAGATCGATTTGGATTCCTTCCCAAACTTCCATGTGAATGAGACTTTCTGGAACCTTGACTGGTACTCTCCGTCATCTTCTCCAACACCAAACAATGATCTCAATTTGGGACTTTGGCACTTGTTAGGGTTTTATGTTTATTAAAAGAGGCTAAATTGAGCCTAAACTAATTTTTTTCATGTCAACAAAGTCTTATCAGACCACGTAATGGTCCACGTGTCACTTAACATTTCAGGTAAGCATTCTGTTAATGAAAATTAAAAGAAGAATTAACGTGAGTCACTTATTAAAACTTGGGGGCTCAAATTGAGTCAGTAGAATTTTAGAGGCCAATTTAAAGCTACCAACAAATTTCAGAAATTATTTTGGGTATTAACTCTATATTTATTTACGTATTTATTTTTTTTATTGCATCATTAAATTGATCTAATTTCTATCTTTTATTTTTACTTTCTCATTTTTACTTTCTTTCTTGTGAAGTCTAAAAAAAATTTGATAAAAAAATAGAAAAAAAATTGATAAACTAATAAAATTTATTATCTTTTATCGTTATTTTTATTTTTTAATTATTAATTTAATTCTTTTAGTTTAACAATCTTATAAATACTTTTAACTCACTTTTAAACATGATTGACTCATTATTGATAAAAAAATAATACATTCTACTCATCCTCTAGCATTCTTCATAAAAAATATAAACAAAAATCATAAAAAAATTGTGTAAAAAATTTTAAATTAAATATTTTAATTTTCAATAGATTTTTATTACATTAAATAATATTTAGGGCAAAAAACGCTAATAAGCCAAGGCTGGAGATTATTTACGTATATTAGCCAAAATAAAAACCGTTTCACCAATGAGCCAAAGCAAATTTATATATAATTCGAACCAGTGGAGTTCGAATTAGGAACGAAAAATTCACTATAATTCAAACCAAGATGGTTCGAACTAGAAACACACATAATTCGAACTACATCAGTTCGAATTATACAAGGATTAGGTCCCCAAAGTAATTCGAACCAGGCTGGTTCGAATTACACATACCATATTTCGAGCTAGGCTGGTTCGATTTAGTGAGAGACAGACCTGTATATATATGGTTGTAAACGTGAGTTGCTCTCATTAGAGGGTCTAAGATGGCCAGTGACGAGAGTTTTGTAGTTTTGGTTCACCACAGAGGATCCATTAAGAGGAAAACTCGTTCCGGTGTGAAGTTCACAGATAAGGATCCTCTCTGTATTGTCGTGAGGCCTACGACGAGCTATGATGACCTTGTTAGGTCTGTACTGATGAAACTTGGTCTGGAAGGTGGGAAGCAGGTTAAAAAGTTTTTCTATCGCATTCCAATCAAGGTGCTCCAGGAAACCGTGAAGTATGATTGTTTCACGATTGGTAGTGATGAGGACTTGCAAGTCATGTTTCTCTGTCGCCGGCAGTTTCCGGAGGTGAGGACACCAGAATTGTTGGCAAAGTTAGTTGATGTGGTATCCAGCTCAGGGGGTTCGAATCGGAATACCACCACTTTAGCCACGGCAGCCGGTTCTAGTTCTAGACCTGCCGTTGCTTCTTCGTCCGTCCCTGTGTACGAGCCACCGGTCCAACCTGTCGCCTCCCCTTCTTTTACTGTTGATCTCAATGACAGCGTAGGCGACCAGGTCGGCACAGCAGAATTTCTGCTGACCTCTTTACAGTATGTTGCACCGCTTGGGGTTGGGGACGGATTGTTGGGTGATGCAGAGGACGATGACGTCGAGCCGGATATGATTGATGATGACAGCGGCGATGATATCGGAGTGAGTGAGCCTGCAGGGGCGGGAGGTGGTTCTAGCTCTGGCACACAGCAGTATCCACCTCATTTTTCCTCTTTAAACTTGGATGCCATGAGGCAGGAGGGGGTTTCTGGGCAGCCTGTTGGATTTGGAGCTAGGGATGCGGAAGGGACTGCTGGTCTGACAGAGTTCCAGGTTGGTCAGCAATTTCAGGATAAAGATGAGGCCCTGTTAAGTGTGAAGACTTACAGCATCTGGCGAGGGATACAGTACAAGGTAGTGGAGTCTGATTATCGCCGGTATGTGGGCAAGTGTTCTGAGTTCGGGAATGGGTGCACATGGTTGATTCGACTGAGTCTCCGGCAGCGCAAGGGCATTTGGGAGGTCAAACGGTACAATGGACCTCATACCTGTCTTGCCACCTCCATCTCGAGTGACCACAGGAGTTTGGATTATCATGTGATCTCGGCGTTCATTATGCCAATGGTTAGGGCTGATGCATCCGTCAGCATTAAGGTGCTCCTAAATGCCACTGCCGCACACTTTGGTTTTAGGCCGACGTACAGGAGGGTCTGGTTGGCAAAGCAGAAGGCTGTTGCCATCATCTATGGTGACTGAGATGAGTCGTACAACGAGCTCCCCAGGTGGGTGTTGGGAGTCCAGTTGACGATGCCTGGTACTATTGCAGTCCTATGGACAAGCCCTGTTCGAATTGGTGGCAGTGTAGACGAGTCTCAAGCTTATTTTCACAGACTGTTCTGGACGTTTCCACCGTGCATCGAGGCATTCCGTCATTGCAAGCCGCTGGTTAGTATTGATGGCACCCATCTGTATGGCAAGTATGGGGGAACGTTGCTCATCGCGATTGCACAGGACGGGAGCTCCAACATACTACCTGTTGCATTCGCACTAGTTGAGGGTGAGAATGCAGAGTCTTGGACATTCTTTCTCTCCCACCTCCATCAGCACGTGACACCGCAGCCGGGTCTGCTGGTGATATCAGACAGGCATAACGGCATCAAGGCCACGCTTGAGGCTCCCGACAGAGGTTGCTTACTTCCATCTGCATACCGTGCATTCTGCATTCGACAAGTAGCGGCTAATTTTGCCCTTACATTCAAGGGCAAAGACGCACGGAGGCTTCTTGTCAATGCGGCTTATGCCAAGACTGAGGTTGAGTTTGATTACTGGTTTGATATTCTGCGGTCTGAAGACCCGGCGATGTGTGAGTGGGCGAACCGGATTGAGTATTCGTTGTGGACTCAGCATCGTGATGAGGGGCAGAGATTCGGTCACATGACCACGAATATCTCCGAGTGTGTGAACTCAATCCTCAAGGGTGTTAGAAACCTCCCTATATGCTCGCTGGTGAAGGCAACATATGGAAGGCTTGCGGAACTCTTTGTTCGCAAGGGGAGAGAGGCTCAAGCCCAGATGGGAACCGGATAAGAATTCAGTCAGCACTTGGTGAAGTGTATTGAGGCCAACTTGAAGACGGTGAGGTGCTTCACGGTGACTTTGGACGACAGGGATAACTCCGAGTTCACCATCTCAGAGACCACTCCGACTGGTTCTTTCTCATTGGGTAGCTATAGAATATCGCTTCCCTATCAGACATGTGACTGCGGGTACTTCCAGGCACTTCATTTCCCGTGTACGCACGCACTTGCATGTTGTGCCTACTCACGGGTTACCTGGACCGCTTATGTTCACAGGGTGTATCGTCTTAGTTCGGTATTCAGTGTGTATCGAATGGGATTCACACCTCCAATTTCGGAGGGTTTCTGGCCACCATATGACGGGCCCACTGTGATCCCGGATCCTGACAAGAGGCGTGCGAAAGAGGGTCGTCCTAGGTCCACTAGCATACGGACCAATATGGACGAGGCAGATCCGAACCGGCCAAAGAGATGTGGCCTCTGTCGCCAACCCGGACACACACGTCGGAGTTGCCCACAGCTCGGAGGATCGTCTCACACAGGGGGCCATTAGTAGCTGTATTCTTAGTGTTGGTACTTATTTTATTTAAGTTTCGATTTACGAAGTTGTAGTTGAGAAGTCATGTAATTTGTTGATGTTTATGTGTTGTATTGAGCATGCTGCATTAATTAATGAATATGTAATGTTTCACTTCGAGTCTTTCTAATAGTTTGCTGAATGCAAAGTTCAATAAATTAATCTACATATTACATTGATAGACGATGCAAAAACTATGAAAGTCACTGATATAACCAACAAACACCCGTTTTCAAAGTACAACATGATGAACAAACAACAAAGGTAATCATGGCTAAAATAACAAAAAAAGTAAACATGGCTAACAAACATCGCTAACATACATTAATGAACATGAAGAAACAACATACATGATACATGAATCATCTAAACAGATGCGATCCCGTAAAGCAACGACGGGGTACCCGTGTTCTATGACCTCTGCGGATAAGCGGCTCCTCGTCCTCGATCTCATCCTCCTCCTCATTCGGGGCAGGTTGTGCAGGTGGCCTAGGCTGGACGGGTGCCACAGACGGCCCGACAACTGAATGTGATGCAACAGTGTAGGCGGAAGGAGGAGTTCCTCCCAATGCAAAATGGTCAGCAACAGATGTCGTAGGAGGCTCGTTCAGATCGACATCTAAAGGTGCCTGTGTCCCGGAACTCTGACCACGCCTATGGGCCGCTACGTCCTCCTGCATGATGGCAGAAATCTCGTTTAGAAAGTGTGATCCCCCGAAGTCCGTATCAAGCGTATCTGAGGCAAGGAAGTCTGTCCACTGTGATCCCGGACTAACCTATGGGATACTCTCCTGAAGAGTCTGGTCATGGCCTGGTACACCAACGAAATAATCTCCAAGAGGCCCTGAACCAAGTCCAACGTCACCAGAGTCAGCCCCGTCACCCATACCTGATCCATACCACTCGCCTCCATGTCCGCCTTCATGGGAACTAACACCAGCAACTACAACAGCCCCTGCAGCATCCCCCCCCCCCACGGGCCCATGCTGATCGTCGTCATCGTCGTCACGGTGATCACCGTGGTGGTCCGCCGAAGCACGCCCTCTCTGTCTCCCTCCCTGCCCTCCTCGTCCGCCTCCACGGGGACTGGGATCCTCAGCCTCATCCATGGCCTGGTCCAGCCACCTCCACTCACGCTGGCTCCGTCGTGTCCCCACACGAGCTCTCCTCTCAACCCGACGCCTGTCCGGCACGTCGTCAACACGATCCATGTCAGGAACTCGCTCAGCACCCCTCTGTGACACCTCCACGGGAATAGGAACGGCTCTCGGATCCCCCAAGTACATCTCCGGAGACAGGAATCTCTTTCCATGCTGACTCCACCACTCCAAGAACTCATATGACGGACCAGGGTCGGCAACAACATCAAACCTGAGCACGTGGTCCGCTCGGGACTCCCAATGGAGATGCCATGACTGCAAAGCATACGGGAACCATCGATCACCGCCTCGGCCGTCCTTCGACATCAGAAAGTCGATGTTCAGGGCGGGATGCGGACGGGGCTGGACCCCGCCAAACTGCGGTAGAACCCTATCAATCTGATGCCACTCTATGACGGCAAAGTATATCAGTGACGTCACAGACCGCCACAACGCCGTATGCCGAGGCTCCAAAGCCTCTGGATGCACAACCTGAAGTACCTCTGGGCTGCTATACGGCATCCAGATAAACTGCACAGATAAGTCAACATTGTCAGGCCAACTCATGCACCCAATTCATAAAGTTTGGTTAACTAAATAAACTTTGCCAGTAGTTGACTCACCTCCCTGTCCTGTAACATGTCTATCCTCAGCCTCCACATCTGCACTCTAGGACCCTTCTTGCTACCGGAAGGGTTGTAACCTGACCACCTGCATCTCACATGTGTGTTATGGATAATTAAATGTGTGAGAGATTTGTAATTGGCTATTAATGAACATGGAGTTAGCTATATTAAATTGAAATAGAGAAGCCTGAATAGAGTACCTCGAGGCCAACGGCCAGCTGAACGTGTCATACCCTGCAGGCCTAAACCGAGGAAAGCGCCAGAAGATCCAGGACTGAAGTAGCTGTAGTGGGCCCGCTAACTTGACCACATGTCTGTTCGTCACTCGGCACATGCACCGGTACAACCATGCCAGTGCTGCAGACCCCCAGTTGTAGGTACCCATCTCCTCAAGCCTAGCTACGTAGGGAAGCCATCTGATGTGAATGCGGTTGCCGGACTTGTCGGCAAACAGCTGCGTACCCAGCAACATCATGATGTAGGCACGAGCAAATCGCCACACAGTCTCCTCATCGGCTCCCTCGGGGCACTCTCCAAAAGTCTCCTGGAACCAGCTGCAGTTTATTACGTACTTCTGAACCTGGCTGGGAGGAGGAATGACTCCAAGCAACTCCTGGAACCACAACCAAGTTGGACGGCCACCTTGGATGTATATCTGGAAATCTGAAAGGCAGCCGCTCACATAACGCCCATCCACTGGCAACCCCAACTGGTACGCCACGTCCTGAAGTGTGATCGTGCACTCTCCGAACGGCATATGGAACGTGTGCGTCTCCGGACGCCATCGCTCGACGAAGGCACTAACAAGGGCCTCATCTAACCGGAACCATCTATCGTTCAGCCTCGCAAGATGGTATAATCCAGCCATCTGCAAGAACGAAACGTATCTCTCATCCAGTCGCATGCCCTGCTGCCGCCGCATGCTCCTGATGCATCGCTGTGACTGCGCATTACATGCACCGCATTGTTAGAACCGACTTGATAACCAATGACAAAAATAACCCACATGATAAACCACTAGACGAAACCGAGTACAGAATCTACATGCAAAACCAATATATCAAACCACATTGAAAACCACATGCTCAAACCGCTAACATAAACCTCAAAGACATCCACTTATCTCAAACACATGCAAAACCACTATCACAAACCGCTTACAAAAGCACATGCTCAACCACTTTCAATACCACCAAAATAAACCGCCAAGGTAAATTACGAACAAAACAGCATACAAAAGTACTAACAAAACCATTACTAAAAACAACCAACCCAAACCGACAACAAAAGCACATCAATAAACCAATATTATAAACCGCATAAAATTCCATTAACGAGCACCACATGCGAAACAACTATCATATACCACACAACTAAACCACTAACATAAGACAACTAACATAAACCACTAACATAAAACAGCTAGCATAAAACAACTAACAAAAACCACTAACATAAACCACCAACTAAACCACCAACATAAACCACTAACATAAACCGGGTAACATAAAACAGGTACCATAAACCACCTACTAAACCATCATCTAACCCGCATGCGAAACCTCTCAACTTAACCACTAGCAATACCACTACCATTAACCGCTAACATAAACCGCCACTAAAACCGCATGCAAAACCACTAACTCACATATACCGCTATCACGAAGTTTTTTATGTACTAACCTCGTCGTTGATGACCCCGGCTATATGAGCAACTCTGTCCAACCGATATAACCTTGTCGGATCATCCCCCATTGGATGAGTATTCCGTTCGGGTCTTTGTCGAATCAAATCTGGGTCGTTTTCTCTAGGATTTGGTGGGGCAGGGGAATGGAACAATGGTTCGAATGAGACTGATTCGAACTCCTTATATAGCCGAAATTCACATAATTCGAACCAGCCTTACTCGAATTACTATTGGAGTCAATTTTAGAGTAATTCGAACCAGGTTGATTCGAATTACTTGGGACGTCTTCAAAGGGTATAATTCAAACAAGCCTAGTTCGAATTATGAAGACATAGAATTCGAACCAAGTTGGTTCGAATTATGTGCATCAAGTGTTCTTTACTATTTCGAACTATGCTAGTTCGATTTATGTGTATATTTAGTTCGAACCATACTAGTTCGAATTATATATAAATGTGCTTTGGCTCATTGTTAAAACGATTTTCATTTTGGTTGATATAAGTAATTTCCTTCCTATCTTGGCTTATTAACGTTTTTTGCCCCAATATTTAGATAGATTGATTTATCGGTAACGAGTAATTTGTCTTATCCAGTCCGGCTAGTACGCTACGGTATTATCACAAACGGATAGATGGAGTTATAGAATATACTAATATAGAGATATATACTCCTCCCTTCGCTGGATATTTTTCTTTCACTTTTCATTAACGGAAAAAAACTAACACCGTTTTACCGTCGAAAACCCATGGCGACGGCGAATAATCCCGTTACCGATTCCGAGTACGAGTCCGACTCGGACTCAGCCGTTAGGCCCGCTTCTGACGTCACCACCAGCTCTACTACCCCTTCTTCAAACGCCGTCGTTTCCGCTTCCCCTCCGTTCACTGCTCCCACCGTTTGCCTCCTCCGCTTCGCCGCAGACTCCGCCAGTGGTGCATTGTTGGGCTCCATCTTTGGCTATGGTCCTCTTTCTCTCTCTCTCTCTCCACACACAGTTTTGAATTTCTTTAATCAATTTTCGAAATTACTAATGATGGTTAATGTTTCAGGTTCTGGATTGGTTAAGAAGAAAGGGTTTAAAGGATCCTTTGCAGAAGCTGGATCTTTTGCAAAGGTTACACTTGAGATTTGAGAATTCTCTCTCTCTCTTTGCATATTTATCTTTTTACTAAATAAATAATATATTTTTTTAATCTTGTGGTTGCGTCAATAGACATTTGCAGCTTTGTCTGGTGTTCATAGTTTGGTTGTGTGTATCTTGAAGCAACTTCGTGGAAAGGATGATGGTATTAAAATTAAAATCTTTACCTATTATTGGAAAGTTTTGAATTTGCTTTCATATTATTTTTCTTTTTTTTTTCCACTGATTTTTTTAAAATTATTATTA